>NC_090440.1:1169497649-1170133649 GCF_031143425.1 Pleurodeles waltl
ACTGAGACCTAGTGACAGTATATGCATACCTATGTGGGTGTGGGGGAGTGAATTTATTGTCAAAAGTTTAAGATACCTTGAAGTGCTGTGTTTGAAGGGACGTTCAAGTAATAACTTAGAATAACTGTAAGTCAATGGGAAATGAGAACTATGTCATGACGAATTTGTGAGAAGACAATATTAAAGCATAGGTGGAGACAATCAAATTCAGAGGAACTCATATAAGAGGGTGCTCATATCATGGGTGAATTAGTGGAGGACTTTTTCAATGTGGTCTGGATGAACATGGCATTGGAAAGAAAATGTATTGACATTTTCACTGGCTGTGTATTTGAATGGTTCCCAGGTCATTGACCAAAATACTCCCTTCATTGGGGTCATTTCAACAAAACCACAGCACTGATGAAAGTGACATCACATACCCTTTAACTCAGATTGCATTTCAAGAAGTGACATCACTTTTCCTTTGACCCTAGTGACCAGCGAATATGTTTTTTTAATCTTTATGGAACACTTGATGCTGCATTACATTGTCACTCCCTTTTGATTAAAGCGTTAATAGTCCACTCTGTAATTAAAAACATGAGCCAAAGGGGGCACACATAATGAGTTGAAAGAACAACCAAAAGGGGTTAACGCCAACCAGAATCTGAATAGTAAGGTATTAGCTTCTTCTCCACTATTCTCGTCTATTAGAAACTGGGTCTCTAGTTGACAGAGATGTGCACCATATCTAATTAGGGACCACAATCGAAGTCAGGGTAAGACCCTTAAATTAACCTGTGTTCACCCTCTGATAGCTTGGTACAGAGCAGTCGGGCTTAACTTGAGTCAATGTGTAAAGTATTTGTGCAACACACACACATAGCAACACAATGAAAGCACCAAAAAAGACTCCACACAGATTTAGAAAAGTAGAGGACACTTATATGAATATAATGAGAATGAAAAAATAAAAGTCCAAGTTATGCTTTACAAGTTATTCCAGTAAAATGCTATGAATACACCCACTTCTCTTAGGTTATTTACTTTAATACAGAAAATAGGGAAATGCATGTTCTTGCAATGGGAGTACCAGCGTAGTACTCCCCCAAGCCCTCAAAGAGAAAGTTTCGAATTGATCCCTCGGGACAGGAATGCTTAATCAACCCCTCTCCAGCTGCCCGCGATGTTGCAAAGACCTCATGGTCTAGGGAACTGCAGTACCTTCCTCTGGGAAGCAGGCTGCTGTTCGTGTGGCGCCTTCATAGAGGTAGACAGGGTACGATGTTGCACAGCAACGCCCCATGTCAGGAATTCGGTGAGTTAGGTGAGTCTTGGTTCTTCAGGGCAATGCATGCTGACTGGCTGTGAACCACGTCAGTGTGTTGGTCCTGGTTGCTGTGGCATCTTGTGTAGAAGAAGGCACTCAGACTTTCATGGAGCAGGACACTTCATCGTCACAAGTATAGGCAGGGACATGCTTGAAAGCTTCCCTCAGTGCTGCTCCAACTGTGACAGAAGCAGCACACTCAATCGTTGTACACAGCAGGCTGATGATTAAAACACACACTAATTGTTGTTACAAGCAATGCGTCCAGACTAAAGAGAGGCAGAGTCTCACAGCAGTGGTGCTAAGTTGAAGTCTTTGTTGGCCCTGAGACTTTGGGAACTTATGTGAAATAAAAGAATAGTTTAAGGCGTAGCAAATGGCTTTAAATGTCAAGTTGACATGGCAGTGAAACTGCACATGGAGGCTCGGCTGGGGCAGGCCTGGGACATGTTTAAAGGGCTAAGTGGGTGGCACAATCAGTGCTGCAGGCCCACTAAAAGCATTTAATTTTCAAGCCCTGGGCACAAGTAGTACACTTTACTATTGTGGATAAGACAATGTTACCATGGTTTAGAGAAAAAGCACATGCACTTTGGTACTGGTTAGCCGTGGTAAAGTGCCCAGAGTCTGAAAGCCAATGGAAAGGAATTCAGCACAAAGGGGAGGAGGAAGGAAAAAAGTATGAGGGCGACCATACAGAAAAGGCCATTTCCAGCCTCATCCAAAACAAGACACCCTTCCCACCACACTACTGTCCTTATATTAGACTCTTATTAAATTTAAAAGTAATGCAAGCAGGAGCAGTGAATGATCACATTTTAAATGGTTTAACCAATGTCCGTATTCCACACAGATGCCAATAAACATTGCTTCTTAAGAAGCACAAGCAAACAGTGCCTAAAACCAAAAAGATACTTCTTTTTTTAAAAGACCTGTAATGTGCTTGTTATGTTATATCCCATGCTGTGCAAGCAGCAACATAGGCTTCCCAATTTCACCAGAACAATGGATTTAACCCAGATAAGTGCCTCGGGGTGTGAGACTAGGCTCATAGGCTGCTACTACTGTTCTGTTAAAAAAAATTTATTGTTCCAAAATGAGTGTCTGTCCCAATAAAATGTGGTGGTCTTCATTATAACGTGCTGTTTGCACGTTCGTACGGTTTTTATATAGCTTTTAATAGCAAATGTCCCAGTTTCTAAGCGTTCACATTTTTGATTGTTCAGAGAGTGAGACATGGGATAGCTGTAGCAATTAATGTGCACTAAGACATTATCCAAACTCCGAACCTGGACTGCACCCACCTGACTTCTCCTCTTCTGTATTCAGATTTAAAAAAGAATAGTCAAAGACACACACCCTTTTCCCTCCTGCATGCATACTTTGCACACCTTGGCCAGGGGCCGTCTTTCAGAATTACCAAGGAAAGGAGAGGCAAGGTTTCATGTTGCAACCTGTTCATTTGCAGGGGGCCGTGTAGCTGAGCTCTCCCAGCCATATACCACACCTCGGTATAGGCTGTCAAAAGAGGAGAGAAGTGATATCTTTCCTTTATTTATGATCACAGTGAGTCACTTCGAATCCTACCTGAGTGCAGATAGGTGCCTATATTTCCATTTCATCCCATTGACTTCAAACCAAGGGTGTCTGAGTTGTGCGGATGATTGTTTTTGTGCCGGAAGGGACAACTTCCTGCACAAAATCAATTACAAGAGGTTTTTTCCTCATTCTATGTGTACTCCAGAATGCAGCAAACATAGAAAGAGGAAAAAACGCAGAGAGAAATATATTTCTCCCTGTTGCGCCACTCTTACACCACCACGGAGGTGGCCTAGGAATCTGACGTCTTCCCAGGCTGATAAATCTGGGAATGAATCATATTCCTTCGGCTTCCATGGGTGTTGCGTGAGAACACCTCAAGCAACCCTCTTTTAACACCCTTTTCAAGCATTGTTATTCATGAAAGGGGTCCATATTTCCAAGGACATGAAAAGCCGCCCAAGGTGGCTTTGTGTGGCCTCCTAAATATGAGCTGGCACACTGCGTCACCAGAACGTAAAAAAATAAATGACACTGGTGGTGCAGTGTGCCTCTAGGGCCTTGTAAATGAGGCCCTCAGTTCTAGTTCAGGAATACACTTAAAAAGTTATTATAAGAATTCAAAAGACGGGTTACGAGGCATATCCCATGAAGGCAATTCAGCATTACAGGAAACATACAGAATCAAATCATTTTCCCAAGTTCCATATGAGCAGCAAAAGGACAGAGTCCCTGGCAGCTTCTAACCCTTTTCTTGCAAAAAAGTCTCTCTGCGGAAATCTACCTGTCAAATTTTCTCTTAACCCTACATCCAGAATTCCCATATACAGATCATGAATAACAAATTAGCACAGCGGTGAGCTCTTGGAGGCATGATAGAATTTGTATGTTTGCATATCACATTACCTTAACACTTAAGCACTATCCCCTTAAATTAATAATATTTGTATGTATCATGACCTGCCATGCCAAGCGACACCAGTGCTTGATTCTTTAGCAACCTTATGTTATATACAATGAATACGCCCAGTACTCTATCAGAAAGAACCTTTGAAACAGTTACATTGTACCACCTAAAGTGACAAGGGGGAATATTTATACTTGGTATGTGCCGAATTTTTTACTACGCAAATTCGGTGCAAAACTAACTCCATATTTATACTTTGGCACTAGACCTGTCTAGCACCAAATTTATGGAGTTAAAGTAATTTTTTGGACGTGGAGACTTACTTTGTGTCAATGAGATGCAAAGTAGGCGTTCCCATGCAAAAAATGACTCTTTGGCCTTAGTGCCATATTTATCCCCCTGTGCTAAAATCATGCACGGGAGGGAGGAATGGGTAAAAAAATTGCACAAAGCTTGCTTTGCACCATTTTTTAACACCTGGGTCAGGGCAGGCATTACGGAACCTGTGGGCCTATTTCCATGGTGGAACCCCATTGAATAAGCCCACAGGTGCCTTCCCCAGGGACCCCCCCACCCACATCAGAGGGACAGGGGACGATGGGGGACCCCGTCCCAGTAAGTATAGGTAAGTATTTTTTTAAGTGCCTTTGGGGGGCCTTGAAATGCGGCCCCCTACATGGCACTGGGTGCAATGGCCATGCCCAGGAGTCCCTGGTCCCCTGTGCTGGCCATTGGGGCGGTGAGCATGACTCCTGTCTTTTCTAAAACAGGAATGATGTGGTATGGATGGTTTTGCGTCAGAAAATGACTCTATGCAGGTTAGAGTCTTTTATTTTTTACTCTAACCTGCCTAACGTCATTTTTTGGTGCAAAACCCCCTTCTTCCATACCTCCAGCCCCACCTGAACAATGTCATTTTTTTACGCTAGCCTACCCTTTGCACCGGCTTGCACCATTCAATAAATATGGTGCCCGGCTGGTGCACAGAAATGGTGCAAGCCGGTGCTAAACTTTTTGGTGCAAAACTGCTTTAGTGCAGTTTTGCACCAAAAAGTCTAACTCAGGGCCTTAGTGTGTACTTACCTCCAGGTGGGGGACTGCCTATAAGTAATCTAGTTCAGTGCTACTATAATAAAGTACCTTTATTTTTTTAACTGTGTGGTTCCTTTCAGGTGTGATAAATTGCTGTGTGACTGCTGTGGTATTTAAAGTGCTTTACACTCCTTCTAGATAAGTATTGACTGCTCATCCACAGCTACCTCTAGAGAGTCCTCTAGACACTGTCTTCATTCACTAATAGGGGTTGCTGGGACCTGATATAAGGTGCCAACACCGTAAGTGTCCACCACACACCAGCCCAGCTTCCCACATTGTGATAATCTACTTCTCTGTGCGAATAAGCTGCTGTACTTCCCACCACAACCATGGACTCATAAGTTAAATACATTCTGCACCATACACTTTCAGCACCAAAGTTATCCATAGAGCTGAATTATAATGGATAACATTGGCTCGTCATTGACTAGTTATACTCAAGGTAGAGCCTTGGGAGATGCATGCAGCCGTCCTGACCTTTAAGTACGCCCCCCTGGTACACAGGAGCACTAGGCTGCTGTTTACTTGAGGGGGCACTAATACGCTTGACGAACCTTTTTTATCTTAGCAGGTGGCTTATGAGCAGTAGAAAACTGGCATCTTTGCACCTATGGATTTTAAATTTGATAAGGTCATACTTAATATGTCCGCCTATGTCCATGATGTCTGTATTACCTGTTATATTCTAAAATGTTGAGTTGGCAGCATGTTATCAGTGTACCTAACGTTAGTGATTTTCAATTTGTGAAGAATACATGTATTAAATGCGGTTTAATTGTGTTGGCACACACGAACTTGGTTGTGCTAAATTATGTGTAGCTTTATGAAGAAGGCTCAGTTCACTCTGGCTATATGAATCCATAATGACCGATTCCCATGTCTAATGTTACCATGTTAGACATAAATCATGGAGGGTGTGAAATACATGTCCCAGTAGTTTGGACAAATTAACACACACAAAATCATCGTTGACAAGAGTAAACTATGTGCACTATCAGCAACCGTATGATAAATTAACAGTCATGCATGCTGCAACCATCAGTCATCATATATGGACCTCAGAATTACGCCTACTGCGCTGTTTCCCGTGGTGAGGGTGTTTGAGAGGGAGAAACGTAGGACACCTCTTGCTCCAGTTCACGAGGTGTCATGTCTGGACAACAAACCTAGATTACGTGGTAGGCATCATGAAATATATCATATGAAGGGTTACATATGAAATATATTTAATGGATGGGATCTGTGAACTACAAATCATTCCATACAAAGATGTATACTTTGTGTGTGAAGGTGGGAAGTGTGCTCTGCCGCTATGGTGACAGTAGTATCAGCAGTGCCACAAAAGTGCAACACGCATGACAACTGGGGCACATTCTGAGATTCATGCATTTAGCAGAAGAGTTGTATTAAGCTTCAACCATACATATATGCTGTTCTTTTGCTTCCAGTTGCTAGCACCAGGATCAGTGAGTTGCTGTTTTTTCAATTATTTTACACTCTAACAGAGTTAGCAAAATAATAAGGGAAACACCAAAGGCGTTCCTGAAGAACGCCTCTGACCTGCAAGAGCCTTGGACCACAAAATTTCTTGCATATCGGTGGAATTGGAATCCCTTATAGCAACAGCAGACAATCTCTGTTGGAGGAGCTAATCAGTTTCCATGTACCAGAGACTGCAGAAAATATGTTCCACCGCCAAATCTACCAATCCACAGCTGAAAGATTATTCAGCACAGTTGGTTACATACCACCCTGTATCCCCAGTACTTCTAGTTACCTTGAAATTCTTCACTGGCAGGTACCATTCATTACGGATCCTTTTTTAGGTGAAAAATTGTCTTCCCCGAAGACAAGTTTCCCTTGGCAGGCAAAGCATAATTTCAAGAATAGATCCTGATTTTACCACTTCTTGGGTTAACTAAGAACACGGAACAGTTACAAACTCGCAACGTGTCTTTTCTGCAGGAAAATTCATATCGACGTTGTAGGCAACTGCATGTGTATTTCTTCCTCAGGATAAGGATCATCTCAGTCCATTTGTGCTTCTCCTCTTCAGGTTTTCAAATGTTGTAAAAATGGGCTGGACAGATTTTCTTCCAGGAAAATGCTAGCATTCCATTTTAGTAGGACCATTTTACCCTATTTTGAACTGCTTCTCACACTCGCCATGATGTAGTGAAATCTAGTTTGGTTTAGTTAAAGTCAGGCATTTAGGACTCCAGGCAAAAATAAATGTAGCACAGGGCATCTTTCCAAGGAAAGAGCTCTTGCAAAGCCCGGTCCTTTTTCTAATTGCTCCAATAGAAACCAGCCAAACCCTTCGAGATAACATATACAATATCTCCTGTGCGAGTCTAACAGGTAGAACTGCCTCCCCCAAAAAAACTGTAATAAAGGGAAAATTAATAATGTCCTGGCAGAGGCAAGGTAATCCCGCCAATTTTCATCTGTCAAACTGTTCCTTGTCCTAGAAAACATTTGAAATCTACCAATCATAGCAGATCTATTATCATATGGCAATTTAATTTATCCTCATCTGAGGGGATGTAACTACCTCAGTAATTAATCTTCATTCGAGAAACTCATGAAAACATCAAACTTCTCTGTGTCAAGGGTTACAACAATACTGTTTCAGTAAGATCTATCGATGGACACGTATTTCTGGAAAGTGGATACTAAAACTATATTTCAAAGACCCATAACTAAATGATTTGTGTAGCAGGTCAGGTCTCTGCATATATGGTTACAATATGTTAGTTATTTATATTTTACACCGCTCAGTGGCAGTTTATTGCCCTGAGTCATGTAAGGTCAGTTGTATCATGTCATGATATGCATGATAAGTGAAAAGAAGTGCCATTTATAGAGCACATTTAAAGCCGTATTCACGTACAGAAATCTACTTGTGGAGATCTCCATAGATGCAGCGTTTTACCTATTCTGGGCTAGAAATCTCTGAGTGGTGATCACCAGCCTGGGGAAGAGATATTAACAGAGTAGAAGGACAGCTGTCCATGCTCTTCTGGAGCAGATAGAGACTTGTATGACTAAATTTCAGGTTAATGCTTGGAGCTAAAGTTATCTGCAGAGAGATCTCTACTTCCACTATTAAAACAGGGAATAGAAGAGAATACGAAATCACTTTTCAGATAAGCAAAATTACATTCAACTAACCATCATTAAACCTGTGTTAAAATTGAGGTCTCATAGCAAATGGATGATGAGAATGTAACTGGCTTTATTTAGCAAGCTGAAAGGAAAAGCCCACGGAGAGGTCTGCATCCGTCCAGGTCCAGCAGTCAACTGACTCCCAGGTGAACGGACCCGAACCTAGAAAACCAGCTCACATTTGAACAAAAACAATAATCTGACATGGCTCTAAACGTCTTGTGTGGATCGCCATGCACTCAGAGGATCCTTGCAGCAAGAGATAACACAAGACATCTAACATAAGCTAGTACATACATATGTGAGTACCACAACCTGGAACCACATAGACACAGCCTACACCCTGGGCTCTAACTTCTTCCCCTTATACAATGTGACCTTGTGGACCTTAACTGGGAAGCAGAGAGAACTTGTAATTAACTGTTTAGTGGCTTGCTACAGGGAACCACATGGCCTGACTCAACACACACTCTGTAGAGTGTTAAAGGTGGCAATGCGGCAGGAGTTCACAAACTCTGAAAACTCATTGGAGTGGAGGTATGTACCAAGGAGTAATTAAGTGAAACGCAGTAAGGTGAGAGTGGACAGGCAAATACGTTTTCCAGGGTAGAGTTTATGCAAGCTGTCCTTGAAGTAGAGCGTGGATTTCACCTTCATATCACCCTCCTCAATAAATGCATCCTCTCCAACATACACCCAGACATGCTATGTCTGCTTCCTGTTCTGTGGAATCCCAAAGTCAAACCAGGTAAGAACAAAACATCTCTATCCTTTGACAACATTGTTACTCTCCACTCATCTCACACTGTCCTCAAGCAGCACACATGTCTCCCTTATGTTCCACACATGACTCACAATTGTTCAAAAGCCCCAAAGTAAGTTTAAGAGAAAAAGTGAATTCCAGCATAAAATGGAAGTCTGTCTGCCATCCGCTTGCTGTTTTTGAAGTTCTATTCTGGTTTAAAGGCAAACATTTCTGTCCTGTCCAATCTCTGTGTCTGATTTTAGGGCCATTTTGATGCCCTCCAGTTGTGCAGGCATATATTTTCTGCAGTCTCTGGTATATAGAAATTGGTACACGTAAACTCTAATTTGTATGTATTTCATGGAGCAGATAGGGTAGGGTACACTAGCAGTAATTTTAAGCAATGTTCACTTTTTACGGATTTCTGGGAGGTCCATGGTAGTCCAAAACAAACTTGCTTGCACCTCTCCCTTAACATCACCATTAATGTCTTGCACACAAGCTCAAAGGGTTATTGATGATCTCAACTATAGTTCTTTCTCAGTCTAAAACTTGTATCTAATTCAGAGCTCTTTTAAAAGTTGTACAAGCTCCATGAATGTACTGAGGCAATGCAACATTGTGTCAAATCGTGTGTTATATTTGCATCATATTTCAATGTTTCGAGTATGTGATACTGTTCAGTGAAAGACCAGGAGCAGCATTTTTAATTACATATTCTAATTGAAGTAATGTGGTGCCATTTATCTTTAAGAGGCACCACAGTGAACACTTTGAAGGGAACAATGCGATAAGGGCAAAGGTAAATCAGGGGGAAGGGAAAGAGAAAGAGAATTATTAACCATAACCTCTGAAACGCATTGTGGCACACAGCCCAGATTCCTATTGCCAAAACATTTCTTAATGGTTACATCTAAAGCAAAAATCTTCAAAAATAAGAACATGCAGAAACTCAGGAGTTTGGAACCTAAAAATGTTTAAAAAAATAAATTAATGTAATTGCTGAAACAAACCACAAGACATTCAGGCTTTATACAGAACCTATTCTAGAGGGTCATACTGTGAGGGTATTACTGTCTTTGGAACATTGTCTTTAGGATTCCAATTCTAATCCCCAAACCTCCACTCGCCAAACCTTCACTATAACGGAGACAGGTGACCATGAGATGATAATGGACTCGGAAGGCAGTCCTGCCTTTTGTTGGAAAAAGTGGAAGGGAGATCAAGATAGATATTTACTTATACCACTACTCCTAGGCGAGATTATGGCATTTTCGCAAGACACGTTTCATCAAATGCATGGCACTCAACCCACACATACCTCAAATGATCTTTTAAGCCTGCATAAAAGACAGACAGTAGAAATTAGCAACAGCAAACAATATCCACACTTCATACAGACATTTCCAGTCCGGGACTTACGGTGTCACCAGAAGAATTATGAAATGAGGCAGAAGAGTAATGTAAGTCTTTAGCTTAACTGGGAAAACCTGAGGACTGAGGGAGATCGTGTGGCCATGAGGACCGCATATGCACAAAAGTAACTGCATTAAGGAAGGAAACAGGGAAAGAACAGGTGGAAAACCCAAAGGTGCAGGAAAGAGAGAACACTATCAAACTATGAACAAGGAACTATGGGCCAGATGTAGGAAACATTTGCGATTCGCAAATTGCCCGAATCGAAATTTGCAACCCCGCAAAATCGGAAATGGGATGCAAAAAACCCATTTCCGACTCGCAAAATGCGACGTGAGCCATTACCGACTCGTAAAATTTGCGACCTCATTTTGCGACACGCAAATAGGAAGTCGCAATTTGCGAGTCGCAAACCATATGCAATAGCAACTTGCAAATTGCGACTAGTCGCAAAAAGCCCATTTTGCACGTCCAATTTACCACTAACTCAGAGCAGGTGGTAACCATTACCAAAGTATAAAAGGAGACCCAGAAGGCATCTGGGTTACTCAAGATGGCGGAGATGTATGTGATAGGAATGAGCAGGAGAGCCCACGCTGCACAGCAGAGTAGGAGGAGGAATCAGAGACAGGAGAAGATATATAGAACCAGGCAGACACGTTTCCAACAAACAGAGGAGGAGATTTATGACAAATATAGACTCAGCAGTGCAGCTATACTAGATTTAATAGAATTACTCAAACCACAGCTACAACGCCAGACTGTGCGCGGCTGCGCCATACCTACGCATGTGCAAGTGCTATGCTCACTGCACCTCTTGGCCCCGGGAGCTATCAGGGGGTCATTGCTGTGGCAGGTGGGGTATCCCAAAGTTCACTCTCACGGTTCTTTAGGGCATTCCTAGACGCCTTACTCACACACATGTCCAGATACATATACCTACCCAGGAATGAGGCAGAAATCAACAGCACCAAGTTGGAATTCTACAGGATTGCCAACTTCCCCCATGTCATAGGGAGTGTAGACGGGACACATATACAAATATGCCCTCCTGCAAATCTGGAATATCTGTTCCGCAATCGGAAGTGTACCCACTCACTCAACATCCAGGTGGTATGTGACGCCCATTATGTCATCACTGACATGGTTGCCAAATTTCCAGGGAGTACTCATGACTCCTACATTTTTAGGCACAATGGGATACACCAACGCCTAGCACGTGGGGAGTTTGGAGACGGATACTTCCTAGGTAGAGCGGAAAACACCTTGCAGACATACACACAGGTCAATGTGGAAACAATCCATGCCCAGCTAACATTGTACTTTTTTTGCCAAACAGGTGACAGTGCATATGCACTCCGACCATGGATTCTTACCCCGTACTTAACACCCAGCAATGAGACAGAGAGGCGATACAACAGTGCACATAAGAGGACCAGGAATATCATTGAACGGACCTTTGGACTGCTGAAAGCAAGATTCAGATGCCTCCACAGAAGTGGAGGTGCCCTCCAGTATACCCCAATAACAGCTTTCAAGATCGTTGTGACATGCGCTATACTGCACAACATTGCCACCAGACGTGGGCTACCTCTCACCCCTGAAGACCGTGAATCTGAGGATGAAGAGCAAGAGCTACCACATCGCCATCATGGGGATAGGAGCATAGCAAATCAAGGCAGACTGAGACGGGAACACATTGCAAACCAATACTTTGGAAGGTACGTGCTAACTGTGACCATACTCACTAATGTCACACACAAAGAGTCCATGTGTTAAGTGGAAAGAACAAGTGATTTAATTAGTGCAAAAAAAAAAGTATATACATTTTGAACAGGTCAGGGGCTGTAAAAGTCCACCTGGCATGGGACACATTGACTTCATGTGCCCCAACCCCAGGACTGTGTGGAGCTCAAACCCTACGCTGGCCTCGGCCAGCATGGCTGGTACTTGGGGGGGTCAGCAGTGCCCTGCCTTGCGCTTCCACTGCGAAGCACCCTGGTGTCACCGGCAGAGACACTGCTGACGGTGGAGCCCTCCTCACTATCTTGGGGCGTGTCACCTGTGCCCCTGGCCACCTGCCGTGCCTCCATTAAGTCAACAGCGTGGCTGAGACGGCCGAGTCCACATGCCACGTCAACGGCAAAGTGGCCCATGTCCACTTGGAGGCTGACTGTGCGCCTAGGAAGACCAGTAGTGTTCACGGCCAGCCTTACAATGGATGCTGACATTCTGTCTAGGCGGTTCAGCAGCTGCCTGTCCCGACGCCGTGCACTCTCCGTCTGTGTTAGCAGTCCAGCCACAAGTTGACGCATGGAGAGTGCAAGGTCGCCCATGTGTGTATTTATCTGTTGCAACTCAGAATGTACAAGCTGCGTGCTGTTGGCTTGATTGCGCTCAATGCGCCGCTATGCCCCTGTAATCCTCCTGATCTCTTGTGTCTGCAGGCGCTGACCCCGTAGGAGTGCGGCCTCAGTACGTGAAATGGAGGCCTCCCCTGACTCTGCCTGCCGCTGTGAGGATGTATTCCTACGTCGCCTGCGACACTGTGGAGGCTCTGTGACATCTACCGTGGCACTTTGGCTGGGACCTGGTGCAGGCTCACACACCAATATGCCAACTGGTGTCTCGTGAGGGGACAGGGTGTTGGTGGTGCAGGTCGCAGTGGTGGCTGATCCAGATCCCTCTGTTGGCTGCTGGCTGACCAGTGGCCCCTGGCTGCTTTGACTGGTGGGGGTGTCTTGTGGGAGACCTGTGGGACATAGGGAACACACTGTCAGTATCTACTATCTGTTATCAACTTCCTAATAAACTGTTGCCTATCAACTGCCTACTTGACTACATTGCCCATAATGCACCATTCTGGTGATTGCTACTCTGAAATGGAGCTATTTTGGTTGCGCATGCTCCTATGTACAAGGTGGGTGGGGGTATGGCATTAATGGGGGTACATGCATGTCTCATGGTACTCACCGGTTGATGGTCCTAGCTCAGATGTGTCCAGCTCTCCCATCCCGCATACTGCCTCAGGCTCAAGGGTCTCCTCTACCCTTTCCTCCAGGGGTGTGGGTGGTGGTAATATTGACGGCCCCCCTCCGGTGCCCCTCATTTCCGGGAGCCGCTCTGCCAGCCTCTCCTTGGTCCGGGAGCGCAGGTCGTACCACCTTTTCTTGAGTTCACGATGCTCTGGTGGCTGACACCCAGGGAGTTCACTTTTTCCTGGATGTCCATCCATAGTCTCCTTTTCTCAGAGTCTGGCACGGTGGGAGCTGCCCTTCCAAACAGTTTGTCATGGTGCTGACAACACTCCTCGGTCAACACCTCCAGCTCTTTTTCTGCAAACTTGAGTTTTCGCTTCCTTGGGGTCTCTGCCATGGTAGCTGCTGTTCTGTGTGTTTGCAGTGTAGCTGTTGAAAATGGGTGTGGCCCTCCCTCCTCCCAGGTGTATTTGTAAACTTCCTGGCTGTGATGTCATCATCATGTGCCAGGAAGTGTTTTCCAGAGTGTTCTGTAGCACCTGCATTTAATTTGCGGCACAGTCGCAATTTGCAACACCCACTCGCAAATTGCGTGTCCGTTTTTTGCGCTGTCGCAAAAAGCGACCTCACTAACAGCGGACTGGCTACCTGCGGTGCGACTGCATTTGCGAGTCACAAATTGTCGCTGCGTTTTCTTCTTGCATTGCATTTAGCGAGTCGGAAATTGCGAGTCGCAGCGACTCGCAATTTCCGACTCGCTAATTTTTCCCTACCTACATCTGGCCCTATAAAACTAAGCAATTGCAAGGCAAATTACTACTGTGACTGTTGCTTCTTAAATTACTTGGAATGTCTGCCTTCCCTCGGGTCCTTGTTCTTGTCCTTGTTCTTATTTACCCTATATTCAATCCGACCAGGAAGACTCGCCTAATCCCTATATACTCCAGCTGGCATTGACCAGCCCTCCTGATTCTTCATTCTGTTTGTTTCCTGTAGTGTCTCCTCTTGATGTCTTGTCAATACCCAAGGATCAAAGTGTCAGCAAACTTTCTCAAGTCTGCATTCCTGAATTTGATGGAATGGCATTTAAAGTTTTCAGCTCCTTGGTCGCAAATAAAAATGTTTTAGTGTAAATATTTTCTTTTAATATGTTCAAAACAATTTTAGCAGCAAAATGAAATATTGAGTCATCGGGCAATAGAATGACATCTCTTTGAGACATTTGTGAAAGGCATGTTCAGGAAATGTTGTACTGCAGTGAACGTATATCTAAATATCCTGACACTGTACATGCTAAGGCACAGCCAGAAAATCTCTGGGGGCCACGTAGATCTTTTTTGCAGCAAAGTGACAGACTCTGAGTCATAAACCTGCAATAGACTGCATACCACAACGTTTAGGCTGGACCCAACTATAATACTGTGCTATTGCTATGTATGTAAGTGTACTGAAGAGACTGCAAAGAAATATGTTGCACAAATAATTCAGTCGTTGTATATTGCATAATGAATTGTGTTCCCCTATTGTCAGGATTATGAGATGTTTAAAACACAAACATTTAAATAAAATATTTAAAAAATGGCATACAAAAATGTGTAAAAATCCTAATCTCTAACTGAAAAACATTTAGGACTGAGAAAAGATGCTGAGAAAGAAACAATCACTACAAATCCATCTCAGGTCTTATCAAAAAAAGTAAGGGGATAAAGCAGATAATGGCAGCATCTCAAAGCCTGAGATGCAAGTCCTGAGTAGGGCACACGTCCCTCAGTACCTCTATCTTTATGATCTTCCAAAGTATCTCTCCAAAGGCATCTATAGGTGCAATGTTAGTAGTTCTAAACTTGTCAGTATTCAGAATGATAACCCATCTGTACATTTCTCAAGCACCAAATGCTCTCTAGCCCCATAGATCAGCATATGGGCTCTACGCTTCGAATCTGTAAGAATTGATTATAGTATCCTCCCATACCTAGCCCTTGGGTCCCAGATGAGAACTGTAAAAAGAAAAAGATTTAAAAAAAGCCAAGATAAACCAAGAAGTATGAAGTACAAATTACACGTGTGCAAAAAAAATGAAAGTAAAAGTGGCCTTCCCATCAATATTGTTTCCTATTCTCCTTCTCTGACACTAACTTAACTACCTGTATCCTTGTTTCATGTGAGCTCTATTACTTTTTCATCTTTTTACTCACCAGAAGCAACTTCACTTTACCCTTACTAAGAGTGTCTTTCTTTTTTTTAAATATCAAGCCTCTATGCTGTTTTTTATTTAAATCTAGTGAAGATGAGGCAGCAAAAAACTTTGAAATCGGCCAATGAAAAGTACAGATCAACCAATAATCTGATTTTGAAATAATTTCCCTTATTTCTTAATTCCATTTTCCAAACATATGATCTTTTCATGAAGCGACACTGCATAAAATGAACTTGTAGGTCCTGGTTCATAAAGGACCTCTGCGCTCATGGCGGAGGCCTCACAGTCATGGCTGCGGGCCCCCACTCGTGATAGGGGGCCTTCACTCATGGAAGGACCTCCGTACTGCATTTTCCCAATGCAGAGGTCCTGTCACAAGTGTGGGCCCTTGTCACAAGTGCGGCCCCCCCGTCACGACTGTAGAGCCTCTGCCACAAGTGTTGAGGCCCTTTGTGAGTCAGGTCAGAAATGTATCAAATTTATATCCGAAAGTTAAAGTCTGTCTGTAGATCCACCTCTGTAGGAAAAAGAGTGTTGAGTTTCTTTAATGAACATCAAGTGACTCAACATTTCATTTTGCAGCTAAAAGTGTTGCGAAGAGATTAAAAGACAATTTTACACTAAAACACTCTTATTGGCAATCAAGAAGCTGAAACTTCCTCCATCAAATTCAGGGAAGATTGAGCCAAGAGACGTTTAAGAAATGGTTAAAGTGGACAATGGTCCAGGGCCCCCACTTAACAAGGGGCCAACTGAGAACATGAACATTCACTCTATTTGACTATCTGTGTATTTTATTGCCTTTCGAGACCTCTCTAACCATCTGCCTATCTCTACAAATGATTTTATCTCTCTACTCCATGCCATTTTAATGATTTTGGCGGCCCAGATAAAACATATTTCAACAATGTAGTGTGACCCTCTTGAACTTTAACACATAGTTTAGTATTGTTTGGGCTTCACTGGGGCTTGAGTTAACAAAAAAAATATGTACTAAAATACGAATCTGTCCCTTTTAAGGGCCACAAAATATGTATTGCCCAGGGCCCACAAAATCCTTAAGATGACACTGAATCCGTGCATCCCTGCTTCTTTGAAAGAGAATCCATACTCATTAGCTGGATCACTGAGAATCAGAGACAGGTGAACCTTGGAGGATAATTTGTGTTCCACTGTCTTTGATTTTCCAGACAATCTTAGAGATGAGAGGGACTGTCATGAATCTTTCTGTCATGCCCAGCTTTTCAAGGCAGGCAGGCCAATCTTAATGTTGTCCCTCCAACAGAAGCTTCTGGTGCTTATGTCCTATTCCTTTTGAGGGCAGAGTCTTCAACTTTAGGTGCTCGTGGTCACCATAAAAGTAATATCAATATACTTTATGTTTTCTGCTTCTATTTTAACATTGGATCAGCTTTAGCCTCTAATTCTACCATTGATATCAATGTGCAAAGAATCAGTGAGGAGAGAAAATAGATTTCACAACTTTTATAAACTTCAGTTGTGCTCTTCCGGGAAGCCTAGGAGCTTTGTAGAGTATTGGACCCTACAAAATTCAATTTGTGAAGGAGCTGACTGTCAAAAGTAAGATATTCCCAAAAAAATCTTATCCAGGAAAGAAGTCTGCTCAGACAAAAAACCACAGTCATCAGGTGACTGTAAAAAGCACCGATAGTTTTGCACTGTGGACTTAATTACAAGTATTAGAAACCAACCAAAGATGACACAGAGCTGAACACACTTGATAATTACCAACTACACAAATGCTTCCTTAAAAATAAATGTAGGAGGTTGCATAAAATGAAGTGAAACTCCAAGGATAGAGAATGGCGATTCTCCTATTAACATGCAAAGAGAATCTTGATTTAATTAAAGATGACTAGCATTCTGCAATAAACTTTGATTGCTGCCCCAACAAGCAGCCATTTAAAGAATAGTAACACATCATAAAGCATTAGAATGTTCTTAAGATATAAACAACAGTGCAGACAGTCATCATCTTCGTTTAGGCTGTGACGAAACAGGATATCTTCTTCTTCAACCAAACTTTATAATGAATTGCCTGGTAATACAAAACTCCAAATTAATCTATGAACATACGATGCATAAAACATCAAGCAATAACGTTCTGATAACCAAATATTTTTAGTTCATATTTTTTAATACTTATAAATTGTCTTTTCTTCTTTTTTTACTTCCACATTCCCTCCATCTTCTTTTCATAGGGTGAGGAGGGTAGGCTAATGTTAGCCTTCGTTATCTTTAATGAAATAAAGATTCTCTTTGCTTGTTAATAGGAGAATCACCATTTCATCACGAGACTGGAGGCTACCATTATGCATGTTTAAAGCCATCTAGAGCTACACAACTTACATGCTCTATAGCTCTTAAGTAGAACTTTGTAAAAGTATTAGCATTCAACCAATCTGCTGGTTTCAAAATCTCAAGTAATGAACCATCTGCCCAAGAAACCCTTACTAGAAATGGCGAAGAATGGGCACCAAACCTGGAAAGATCCACACCTGCTTCACTCATAACTGCATGCACCCATCAAGCTAACGTAGCTGTAGATTTTGTTGTATTAGGTGCTAGCGCGCCTATTACTTAGTAAGTACATTTACAAGGGGACGCGTAAAGATCGATGAACCTTTTGAATCGCGTGGAGTATCCTAGTCATGTAGTGACTACCGAAAGCAATAATCAGCATAAACAGCAATTAACTTCCAACCAACAACATCTATAAATATCTGTTCATGAATAATCCACAACTCAGTGAAGAGTTAAACAATTTATATTTCCCTCTTGATTGCAATACTAAACCATCTGTTGGATCAACTTTATTTAAGCAGCTCAATTGTTAATCCATTAATAGATCATCAAAACATAGGCTGAAGAAAAACATATGCAAAAATGTGCCTACACACGCTAAAGGATATCAGCCTTAATAGCAGAGTTCAGCAGATAGCTCGTCAGTCATTTGTCACTGTCAACGTCACCCTAAAAGCCTACCTAACCAAGGTTAGCATCAGCATGTTTGACTTCATGCAAAACAATTTAGAGAAAACATGAATTTGGAAAACATCTCAATAAGTGAAAAATCTATAATCAGCACAGTTGGTACCTAGAAGAAAAGGCACAATTAGTCAGTCACATTTTCATAGCTACCTATCCACAGAATGGATCAGCAACAAAGTCAGTCTTCGTCTTCAGGTCATCAATTGGTCAGCTACACATCAAGCTCTCAGAGTATGAGCCCAATGACCCAATCTCAAACGGCATCTCCTGACGCCATCAATTCTCCCCTTCCATCTGAAGTTTTTGCCCCTTGTCATGAATGTTTATTAGGGTCTCCCAGTTTATCCCCCTAATTCCCAATTGGTCAGACAGTCAGCAGATATGACTTTAACCTATAGTATTTGTTTACCAAATCTACCAATTTTAATATCTGTCCATTCACAAGATGCGGATTGGTCTGCTGTACGATGTCCTCATCATCCGGCTCTTCAGGTATCAAAATTGTTTCATGTTCCTCTTCAGTCAGTGCCTTCATTGTTCAAGTCCTGGGAAAGTACATTTAGCCTACTCTACACATAATTGTATCAAATTGTCTTCATCATCTCCTGTCTGCCAGTACATTGCAGAAAATTCTAGCTAAGCAACTTTAACATCGGGCAGTTCAGGGTCATGTCGTACATCCAGCTTCTTGCAACGCGGTTAATATTCCATCTCTCTTGTGCAAAGCCTAGGAAAACTAGGCCATAATTTCAGCTAAATTAACACTACAAGTTAAGGTAAAACATAGGTTATGAATTCAAGTATGATAAATTACTACATTATTCTTGTATATTTTTCATCATTTCATACAGTTTCAGTTACATTAGTACAATCTCGTATAATTTCCAAATGTGCACATTATTTTCTCCACGATTAATTTCTCTATGAACTTTTCATTAGTCAAAACATATAAACATCATTGATATTTTTCTAATTAGCATATCTGCTTCAACAGTCCCTCCTCTGATGACTAAATATGTCATCACACCTTTCTTTACCAACATTTTACAATTCCGTTTCTGTTGTATTTTGTCTTCTTCTCCCATTTTCCCTATAGAGTCTTCCCCTAGGTTGTTTTTCCCTCCTCTGATTGTTTTTAGATCTCCTTAATTTTATCCTTTGCCATAATTTGCATATACCCCATAATCCTAATACACAAGCAATCACAATTAATATTCCCTGTACAATTGTTAATAATACCCCATTCCAAATTTGACCAAACCAACTGCCCACTGAAGCAAAACCCTTTCCAACTTTCTTCCAAACCCCTTGTTCTTTCAACTCTTTCAAATCCTTACTTGAATTAGTTAAGTTGGTGAATAAGGCCCTCATTACAACCCTGCAGTAAATCCCGTTTACCGCCGCGCAGAAGACCGCCAACATACCGCTGTGGCCGCGGACTTCCGCTACAGGTATTACGACCCACAGCTCGGAATCCACCACAATACAGACACCCAAACAAGCCCGCCACAACAAAGGTCAGTGATAAACTGGCGATACCAAAACCGACACCGTCAAGCCAACAGGAATACGCCCACACTATCACGACCCACGAATCAACACAGCAGTCTTTCAATCTCAGAAATACATTGGCGGTACACACCGCCGCGCTCAAAATACACACACACTTACAAAACACAACCACATTGGACAATTCGAAATACACACACCTGATACACATACACACACAACACACCCACATCACCCACAAACCTTTACAACCAAAAATTTAAAAGAAGGCCAGAGAGAGACTACCTAAAACAACACCAGCATCCACAGACACACAACACCATCACTTACACAACATCCACGCACCTCAAACAACACACAGCAACACATCCCCTCGCACATCACAACAGACATCACCTCACACATCACCCACACCACATCATGGCACCTCAAAGACACCCCATGTTCTCTGAGGAGGAGCTCAGGGTCACGGTGGAGGAAATCATCCGGGTAGAGCCACAGCTATTCGGATCACAGGTGGAGCAGACGTCCATTGCAAGGAAGATGGAGGTATGGCGCAGAATTGTCGACAGGGTTAACGCAGTGGGAAAGCATCCAAGAACATGGGATGACATCAGGAAGAGGTGGAATGACCTACGGGGGAAGGTGCGTTCCGTGGTATCCAGACACCAGATTGCTGAACAGAGGACTGGCGGTGGACCCCCACCTCCTCCCCCACAACTAACAACATGGGAGGAGCAACTCTTGGAAATACTGCATCCTGAGGGCCTTGGCAGGAGTAGCAGGAGGACTGGACTCTGGTAAGACATATCTTAACTACTTTATCCCCCACACCCCACGTGCGTCACATACCACCACCCTCACCCTCACACCCATCACCCCAGCAACCCACAGATACCCCACTAACACAAACCACACATCCCAAAACCAAGCCCTGCATGTAAAACCAATGCATGGACACCCATCACCAAAGCATGTCCAGTACAGAGACTCACTCATGCCCCAAAATCACCAATCACACAAGGACCAAGCCAATAATGCAAGCACAGGAGTAGAGGGTCACTCACCCATTGCACAAGATGGCACACACAGATACAATAACTATGCATTTACTCCCCAACAGGACCCATACCCAACGTCACCAGACAGGAGGTGCCAGACATATCCAGTCCCCCTACAGAAGAGACCCACAGTGATGACAGCAGCTCTGTATGCCTGGATCAAGATGACCAGCCCGGCCCATCTGGGACCTCGGGACAGTTGGTTCCCCTGACACAGTCACAAACCACCACTGAACCTCCCCCCTTAGGAAACACCACCACAGCACCCGCCCAGCGGACCCATCCCTCTGTCCTCAGGACATGTCAATCAGCAGTGTGTCCACCACTACAGGGATCCCAGGCAACCCCACTAACACAGGACGATCAGGGACCTGGGGACAGAGGCACAGGATAACAGGGAAGCTGGGAGGACTGCTGTGCAACAGAGGGAGGACAGGCCCAGGGAACCCACTTTCCACGAGGCACTCTCCAACATCATGGGAGATTTTCACCATTCCCAGGAGACCATGGGCATGGTACTGGCCAAGTTTCAGGAGACACAGTTGCTGCAGGAGGAACACTACCTGGGGATCGGGGAGGACTTGAAGTCCATCAATACCACCCTGGTCACCATTGCAGGGGTGCTGGCAGACCTTCTCAGCACCAGGAGGGACACAGTGGCACACCAATGGGCCCCTGAGACTAGCCTGGACGATGAACAGCCCTCCACCTCCGCCAGCGCTAGTGGACACGAGGAACCGCCACAGGAACAACAGGCCACCAGTACGCCACCCCCTGCAGATGGAGAACCACCCGCAATCGGTCGCTGAGATCCAGGAACAAGACAGAGAACATTGCCAAGACCCCCGCCAGGAAGTAAGACCCCCCTGAATGTCAACCTTCTGTCCCACTATGTCACCCTGTCCATCCTTAAACTGACATTGCTCCACTTCCTATGCCCCTTTGGACGATGAACCTGTGAAACAAATAGACAGGACTCTGCCATGGACATACCTCCACCATCACCCCAGCCCATTTTACAACCCCCTCCACTTATTTACACAGGAAGAAACACACTTCTATCACAAAACAATCTGGAGTCAGTCTGTGCTTTCACAAATGTGTAATTGCAATATCTATGGAATATAGCAATTTCAATTTACTTGTTCACATACCAATGTAACACAGCTGTAGGCCAGGAGTAAACATAGCAGAGGGCACAAAGTGGGGCCCAGATCTGTGAAATGGAAAGTCAAAGTGACAAGTCAGTGTCCATACACTGAGTGGAAATGACAGACTTATGCTAGCTCCAACAATAGTATGAGGTGTGGGAAGCAGTAACATCTTCTTACCTGTGTCTCACTGGAAGTATTGCATGACGATGTTGTTTCGGTTGTCGATATCCTCTTCTTCTGCCTCCTCTTCTTCACTGTCCACAGGCTCCACAGCTGCCACAAGACCACCATCTGCCCATCATCCTGCAGGAAAGGCAGCTGGCGTTGCAAAGCCAGGTTGTGCAGCATACAGCAGGCCCCGATTATCTGACACACCTTCTTCGGTGAGTAGTATAGGGAACCACCTGTCAGATGGAGGCACCAGAATCTGGCCTTCAGGAGGCCGAAGGTGCGTTCTATTATCCTCCAAGTTCGTCCATGTGCCTCACTGTAGCGTTCTTCTGTCCTTGTCCTGGGATTCCTCACTGGGGTCAGTAGCCATGACAGGTTGGGGTAACCAGAGTCACCTGCAAATGTCGAGGGACAACTGTTAGACACACACTAACCCTTAGGGACAACCCCATACCCAGACACCTATGTCAACTGTATTGGGACCTTGGCACGGTGCCTCAGGAGTTGCCCCATCACATAGGGGATGCTGCTATTTCTCAAAATGTAAGCATCATGCACAGAGCCAGGACACTTGGCATTCACATAGGAGATGTACTGGTCTGCCAAACACACCATCTGCACATTCATCGAATGGTAGCTTTTCCAGTTTCTGTACACCTGTTCATTCCTGCAGGGGGGACAAATGCCACATTTGTACCATCAATGGCACCAATGATGTTGGGGATATGTCCCAGGGCATAGAAGTCACCTTTCACTGTGGGCAAATTCTCCACCTGAGGGAAACCGATGTAGCTGCGCATGTGTTTCAGCAGGGCAGATAACACTCTGGACAACACGTTAGAGAACATTGGCTGGGACATCCCTGATACCATGGCCACTGTTGTTTGAAAACACCCACTTGCCAGGAGATGGAGTACAGACAGGACCTGCACTAGAAGGGGTATCCCTGTGGGATGGCAGATAGCTGACATCAGGTCTGGCTCCAACTGGGCACACAGTTCCAGGATTGTTGAACGATCAAGTCTGTATGTGATTATGATGTGTCTCTCTTCCATTGTCGACAGGTCCACCAGGGGTCTGTACACCGGAGTATGCCGCCATCTCATCACCTGCCCCAGCAGACGTGCCCTAAAGAGGAGAACAGCGAGCAGAGAGTCATTCAACACCAAGGTATCACAGTGTGTTATTTGCAGAAACGTTAGTAATCCGCAATGTGCTGGTATCTGTCTGTATTCCTGGCCTAGATAGGTGTGACGCAGTTTTCATCCATCCCATGTGGCTCCCTGAAAAGGCGGCTGCCTGACCTGTAAGGTGGAACAAGGGGAAATGAGGTAACTGCGCTGGCATTATACACCGTCGCGGTGGCCGGTCGAGGACCGCGGAGCATTTCTGCATTGGTTAACATTGGGTCCTATGGGTCCCAGGAGCCAACGACGATGTACGCCGGTGGTGACGGTACACACGGCGCGGATGTGACTGCCATTTTCTGTCTGTTCACTCTCTTGACACCTGACCTTCAACAGTAGAGGACCTACACTGCAAGTGCTGCTGTGACCTCTGTCTGGAAGCGACAATGGCTACAGTGTCTGGGGAAAGGGCCCCTGCCTTCACTTCGGAGGAGTTGGAGAAACTAGTAGATGGGGTCCTCCCCCAGTACACGCAACTGTACGGTCCTCCAGACAAACAGGTGAGTACACTGTGAGCATGCTGCATGGGCAATGCCTGCTTTGAGTGGTGTGGATGGAAGATACATGGGGAGGGGGCTGAGGCCTGCATGTGCGGATGGTGAGTGTATGTGCTTCAGCGCATGGGTGGGAACTGGTGGGCAATGAGTATGATGGTCCGGATGGGTGAGTAATTTCCTTTCCCCCTGTACCATTCCTCTAGTTCAGCACCCACCAGATGAAAGGTATTTGGCGTGCCATCGCCAAGGACGTCCGGACACTCGGGGTCTACCACAGACGTAGCACCCACTGCCGTAAAAGATGGAAGGACCTGCGCCGCTGGAGCAAGAAGATGGCGGAGGCCCAGCTGGGGATGGCCTCCCAACGTTGAAGGGTGCCCGTTGCACAATGACCCCCCTGATGTCCCGGATCCTGGCGGTGGCCTATCCGGAGTTGGATGGACGCTTGAGGGCATCACAGCAGCCACAAGGGGGTGAGTACACTCTCATTCAGCTGACACTGCGCGCATTACGAGGTGTCTGGGTGGGGGAGGTTGGCAGTGGGTTCCCCTAGGCCAGGGTGAACTTGGTAGGCAAGGTCCCTTGTGAGTTAGGCTATGTGGCACCCCAACCCCACTAGTGGTAAGAACCATCTACACCTAGTCAGGCTCCTGTGACTTCCAGGTGTGCAGTGGAGGCCTCGTACCCCATGGTAAGGTGAATTTTCTAGGAACTGTTAGTGCATGGCGTAGTGCTGAGGGCTGCTCCCGGTGTGTTGTGTCCACCAACGGTAGTAGTGTTGCATGCACTGAACATGTTTTCTTCTGTCTTTCCCCCACCCCTTTTTGTGGTCTCCCTGTTCTTGTGTGCAATAGCATCATCAGGCGGAGGAGCAGTGGCACCGGAGCAGGAGGGAGCTGCAGCCCACTTAGCCCTGAAGGGTGAAGCAACAGAGTCTGTAGCCACCAGTAGGACGGAGGGCGAGGGGAGCTCCACGGCGGTGACAGGAGCAGACACCAGTGACAGCGACTCCTCCTCTGATGTGAGCTCCATTGGTGTTGCGGGCACCTCTGTGCCCTCCGCATCATCAGGTACAGCCGCCACCCCCCCTACCAGCACCGCCCTCCTAGTAGCCCCTCAGCGTGTGTCCCGTGCCTGCTCACCCAGGAGAGTGGGCATTTCCTTCGCCCCAGGCACCTCAGGCCTTGCCTCAGTCAGCCCTGCTGCCCTCAGTGAGGAGGCTATTGACCTCCTGAGATCCCTCACTATTGGGCAATCTACCATTTTGAATGCCATCCAGGGTGTTGAGAGGCATTTGCTACAAACAAATGCATACCTGGAGGGCATTCATTCTGGGAAGGTGGCCCAACAGAGAGCATTTCAGGCTCTGGCCTCAACACTGATGGCAGCCATTGTCCCTGTGTCCAGCATTCCCCCTCCAACGTCCTCCACCCAGACCCAATCCCCTGTACCTCAGCCTATCCCAAGCACACCATCAGACCAGCATGCACACACATCAACACACAAAAGTTGCTCCGGAACACATAAGCACCACACATCCAACACATCCCACAGGCCCTCACACAAGCACCATCCCCATGCAAACACAGCAACATCCACTGCCTCCACTGTGTCCCCCTCCTCCACATCCTCCTCCTCCCTCCCTGTCTCATATCCACTCACACCTGAATGCACTACATCCTCAGCCACTACCTCCATCACAAGCATGCCCATCACCTCACTGCTCACGTGCAATCACCACCCCCACTACCATTCACACATCCCCTGTTTCCTCTCCCAGTGTGTCTGTGAGCCCTCCTCCCAAAGTACACAAACGCAGGCACACACCCACCCAACAGCCATCCACCTCACAACAGCCTCCAGTCCATGCACCTTCACCCAAATTCAGCAGATGTACACCTCCTACAATCACTACCTCTTCCTCGACTCCCAAACCCCCTCCATCTTCCCATCCCAGTGTGTCTAAAAAACTTTTCCTGGCAACCCTTCACCTCTTCCCTTCACCTCCCCCCCCATCCTTCCCCTAGGGCCAGGCTTTCAAGGTCCCAGCCACCACCTCATCCACCAAATCCCCAGGCACAGTGGTGCCAGCAACTGCGGGGTCATCAAGTGCGCCACCCATCAGGGCTACCAGTGTGCCACGTCGCGAGGGCAAGGACATTCCGCCACCTGCCAAGGTGAAAAAGGTGCCCACATCCCAGAGGGAGAAGCCGCACCTACCAGCCACCAAGGGCTCAGCAAAAACAAAAGGGGATAGTGGCAAAACAACTGCGGCACCATCAAAGGTGGGAAAGGGACAAAAGCAGAAGAGCAGGTCAGGACAGGGCACGGAGGCACAGACTGAAGGACCAGTGTCACACCTCTGTCCACGACCACACCAACCTGTACGGCGGCGAACACCGCAAGCTGCCCCGTCACCACAACCGGCACCTGCCCCGCCACCTGCACCGCCACCTGCACAGCCGCCTGCACAGCCACCGGCACGTCTACAGCCTCAGCGACAGTCCCCAGCCTCTTCCCCAGTGGGCAGCCGTATGAGGCTGCAGGAGACGTCCTGCTGTGTCCCTCAGCAGGTGCTGACTCTGGCAGCACCACCAGCACCACCGCCACAGACACCGCCGCAGGCACCGCCACCAGCCCAGCGACGTGCTCGGACCGTGGCACCACTGCTGACATGGCCACCATCCCCAGTGGTCAGTCGTCTGAGGCTGGAGGAGACTTCCTGGACCCTGGCCAGCTTCCATGAAGCATGACTTCCATCACTGTTTGCACCTGCTGGTGGAAGGCAAAGCTGCAGCAGTGTGGGGTATGTCGCTGCCTCCATGGCGTTTCATGCTACCTGTACCTCTGCAATCTCGTGGCACGCACACCCAGGTGAGGGAATTGTACCAGCCACACTGCACGTGGAGCACTCTGGGCAGCATGCCTCCTCCAGAACCAGTGGAGTGATACTCCACTACCTTAGTCCTTGGCAGGATGAAGCACTCTGGGCACCATGCCCCCTCCAGAACAGTGGAGAGATACATCCACTACCTCAGTCCTTGGCAGGATGAAGCACTCTGGGCACCAGGCCCCCTCCAGAACCAGTGGAGAGATACATCCACTACTTCAGTCCTTGGCAGGATGAAGCACTCTGGGCACCAGGAGAGATACATCCACTACCTCAGTCCTTGGCAGGATGAAGCACTCTGGGCACCAGGCCCCCTCCAGAACCAGTGGAGAGATACATCCACTACCTCTGTCTTTGGCAGGATTAAGCATTCTGGGCAGACTGTGGCTTTGCACTCCCCAGGATAAAGCAGTGGGCAAACCACCCACTGGAGAGACTTGAGAGACTGTGGCTTTGCATTCCCCAGGATAAAGCAGTGGGCAAACCACCCACTGAAGAGACTTGAGAGACTGTGGCTTTGCACTCCCCAGGATAAAGCAGTGGGAAAACTACCCACTGGAGAGACTTAAGAGACTGTGGCTTTGCACTCCCCAGGATACAGCAATGGGCATGGAGCCCCCTCATGCAGCAGTGGTGTAGTGAGTTCATCTGGCTGAGGTGCCCCCCACTGAGGTGCCTATATATTTTCGATCTGATGCCACAGCAGTGTTCTCTCCGTTTCCAGTCAGGTATCTTGTGTGGGCTTCGCCCATGCATTTTGGGACCAGTGTTCCACGGACAATGATTGGTACACTATCCGGACTTGTGTAGTTGGTGTACATATTTGTATATACAGAATTTTGATTTTTGACTATCAGATTTTTCATGATTACACTGGTTACAATCATTTCCTTTTGTCCTTGTGTTCTTCCAGGGGGCGATGGAGTGTATATGTAATGTTGCTGCATGTATTTGTGTGTATGTTGTGGGTGAGGGTGAGGGTGGGGGTATTGTGTGTTGCGTGTGTGTGTCACTCTCTTTCCCCTCCCCCTCCCCTGTGTTGTAGGTGCAGTACTCACCGTGGTCGTCAACGGCGTCTGTCTTGCTCCTGATAGAGCAGGAGAAAGAGCAGCATTGGTAACACCTGTAGTTCGGGCTCCATGGCGTCCTGGTTCCTCGTTGGATGTCGAGAGGTGAGTGTTTTCCCTTCTGTGTACTGTTTCCGCCGTGCTTTTGATAGCGTTGGTTCCACCTCAGAAAAGGTGGCAGGTAGGCCTCTTGTAATAGTGTGGGCGGTACTTCGTCCTCCGCCTGTCTGTTGGCGGTTACAGCCGTGGTGTTTGTTTCTACCGCCGTGGCGGTCGGAGTGTTAAAGTGGCTGTCTGTGTGGCCGGATTCCGCCATAGTCGTGATTCCATTTTGTTTTCCACCTGTCTGTTGGCGGTATTACTGCCTCTTTAACACCAACCGCCAGGGTTGTAATGAGGGCCTAAGTCTCTTATCTCTTTATCATTATTAGGTATGTAAGAGCAGCAATGCCTAGCATTAATCATCCTACAGACTCCACCATCTTTCGATAAGAGTATGTCTAAAGCAAGCCTATTTTGAAGCGTCATAGCTCTATCCGCAGCTAATTTAGTACCTAACAGGAGTATTGCCCCTGTAAATTTTGTCAGCATGTTATCCGCAATAGTAGACAACTTCCGTATCTTGGTTGCATTCAGAATAACTCCTACTGAAGGAATTGCTGCACCAAAAATATCTCCCACAATTGCAGAAGATGTTTCCCTCCTCTGTCGCTTATGATGTAATTCTGACACTTTCGGAAACTTCTTTAAATCATATACCTGATAGATTTTAGGGAAAACTATCCCCAAATAGCATGTCCCATACGATCCTCTAGGAAGACGGTAATAAGCATCAAGTCCAAAAATATAGTAGATCCCAGGATTTTCAGGGGCCTGACAATTCAGCATAAAAGTCCATTTACTCTGAAACAAAAACACGTCTACATTCACTCATTCCCACAAATAAAGTGTCAGTGCATGATTTTGGCCTATATATACAAAGCTTCCCTACATGTAATGCATCTAAAGCTAACTTCCCTTGCGTTTTAATAGCAGTGCAAGCATAATTATTCTTACAAGTTCTCTTCTCTATTCCCTTCTCTAACTTTTCTTTCAATGCCTTTCTCCTGTCGTCAGTATGCCCTACAAAGCTCTTTTCTAGTGGTGTAAGCAACCATGTTAAGTTATTCTTCTGCACGTATGCGGTCCCAAACGTTAATGTTAGTACAAAGAAGCCTCTTACTAATCCTATATCATGTTCCTTAGCTATTTTACTCAGATATCTAATAATAGGAACAAATGAGAACACTACATCGAAATTAGAGTAAATTTATTGTATATACTCTTGGTAATAGAATCTTGTTAGTAGCAAACTACAGCTTATGCCATATGTTAATGGCAAACTATGGTACGTAACTCCTTCTTCCACTGAGGCAGGAATTTGCGTACATACAAGACAATTCCTCGCATCCATCGTCTCAACATACTCACTCAACAAGCGATAGAATACGTTAGAAGAAAGCTAAACCTTTCTAAAGCTGTTAGTATAGTAGTTTCAGGAACAGAACCAATAGTAGCCTTTTTCATATCATGAATAAACATCCCCACAATCATTATTATAAACATTATTCTACACATAACTGCCACTCCAACACTCAAATATCTACAATACCTAACATTTCTAACTTGGTTATTTAATTCAGCCATGATCTGTAAAGAATCAGAAAGCAGAAGTAACTCTTAAATAAAGTGCAACGGCAAAAAATCAAATATGTAGAAAAATTCTGTTTTTGCAGTTCAGTTTCACATTCAGGAACCCTTTTCCTTTGTCAAAATCGATTAGCAGCTTGTTTCATCCGGTTTTTCGATTGTCATATCAAGTTATCAATGTCTCTTCCGGTTTTATTTTGACAGTTTTTTCTCAGGATTCTTTAGATCAGCTCAACAACTCAGCCTTTTGATCGACTTTAGGTTATATCAAAGTACTGTCTCGGAACTTCTCTTTCAAAACAAAAGGACATAAACTCTTGTTGCCATTCATTGGTAGCTGCACATGCCCACTCAGGACCTGCGTATCTTCAACTTGCTATTCTTTTTCTTTTCAACCTTCGTTCACCACCTAATTCTCCATCACTCAGTTCTTCCTTTCTCGTAGTATCCACTTTTTCTTCTATTGTTCAATTTAAAACCAATTCCTTCTTCTTCCCAATCTGTGATATAGGCCAAATATCTAATTTTCTCTTTCCTTCTGTCAATATTCTTCTAAAGATTGGACTCTTTTCCTTTTCTTTCTCTATGGTGTTTTCTCTTGATGGACTTGCAACGGGCTCAGGAGGATTCGAATCACTTTGACTTTGATCCATCTCAACTCTTTCACCCTCTTGAGCTGGCACTTGCTCTGTGTGCTTTTCAGCACCATCTGCTTCTGGGAGAACCTCAGCTACGTTAGGCTCTCCTGCTGTATCCTTTGAGATAGGTTCCAGTACACCCTCCTTTAATTCTTCACTCTCATCCCTTACAGGGGTGATAGACCCATCTTCCACAAGCTCAGGTTCAACCGCAGGTTCAACTGGCTCGTGTTCTGGTTTATGTGTAGCTACCTGTTTCTCTGTTGTTGGTGCTCTCAACAACACTTCTTCATGCTCTTGTGGACACACCACTCTCTTTGTATGACTTACCTGTATCCAGTTCGGAAGTCCTGCACACTTTACAGCTGTCGTAGTCATTAGCACCACCTGGTAAGGACCCTTCCAATGCGGTTCCAAACAGGTCTTGCGAACATGCTTTTTGATGACGACCCAGTCTCCGGCTCTCAGATTGTGACCTGGGTCATGGATGGGTGGCAGGGTTGTGGCCTGCACCTGCTGAGAGAAAGAGCGAACCACATCAGCCAGACCTTTGCAATAGTCCAACACCATATCATCTGTAATATTGACAAGTCTATTGGCTGGAACTGCTGGCAATCTCATTGCTCTGCCCATGAGGATCTCATGGGGCGACAGCCCTGTCTTCCTGTCAGGTGTGTTTTGCATTGACATCAACACCAAAGGTAATGCGTCTGGCCATTTCAGATTTGTAGCGGCACACACCTTGGTAAGTCTTGACTTCAACGTACCATTCACTTGTTCCACTAGTCCTGATGCTTCAGGGCGATAGCTACAATGCTACTTCTGTTCAATATTTAGTGCTGCACTTAAGAGTTTAATCACCTCGTTATTGAAGTGAGATTCCCTATCTGATTCTAAAGAGATCGGAAATCTGAAATGTAGTATTAACTCTCTAAGTAACAGCTTTGCTACTGTGAGATTGCCATTTCTTCATGTTGGGTATGCTTCAATCCAAAAACTGAAGACACACACAATTACCCTCACATACTTCAAACCGCCACACGCAGGCATTTCAATGAAATCCAGTTGCATCCTGCTGGATGGACCTCCTGCTCTTCCAATGTGGCTCAGATTTACCAATGTCCCTTTTCCCACATTCAGCTGCTGGTAAATTATGCATCGATGACATACTGCCTCTGCTGCTTGCCTGAATTTAGGATTGAACAAATCAATTTTGAGCAATCTAAACATGGCATCCCTTCCAATATGTGCCTGCCCATGATAATAACGGGCCATCTGGGACAATAAACTATTAGGCAAAACCATCTGACCCTCCTCGGAAATCCATATTTCATAGGGTCTTTGGACACATTTTAATCTGACCCAAAGTCGCTTTTCCTCCTGGTCTGCATATTCCTGCAATGTTTTCAATTCTTCCAATGTATCAATCATCTTTAATCCAAAACTTGTGCAAGTACTTTCTTCCTCAGGCATCAATTCCCACTTGTCTTTAAACGATATACAGTTCAATGCGCAAAACCTGGCGACTTGATCCCCATATCCATTTCTCAATTATATATAATCCTGTGCCTTTTGATGGGCACAGCATTTTACCACTGTGATCTCTTTAGGTGACTGTATTGCAAACAACAACTCTTTTATCTTATCGCCATTTCTCACTGATGTACCAGTAGAGGTCAGGAAACCTCTTTGCGACCACAATTGACCAAAATCATGAACAATTCCTAATCCATATTGACTGTCTGTATAGATTGTGACTCTTAGTCTCGCAGAAACATGGCACGCTCTAGTAAGAGCTACCAATTCAGCCACCTGTGCAGAATATACACCACGAAGCCAAGAAGCTTCTAATGTGCCTGTAATTGTACATATTGCATATCCTGCTCTCAGTGTCCCTGTTCCATCTCTGAGACAGGAACCATCAACAAAGACAATTTGGTCATTTTCCTCCAATCATGTGTCCCTAATATCAGGCCTTGATTTTGTACACAGCTCAGTTACCTCAAGACAATCATGCTCAATGTCTTCCTCTTTTTCAATTTCAACAGTATCACTTGGAAGCAATGTCGCTGGATTCAACACTTTACATCTTTTCATTGTTAAATTTGGAGCACCCAATATGCTAGTCTCATACCTTGTCAGTCTTGCACCAGTCACGTATTGCGTTTTCGTCCTTGTCAACAAGATTTCAATAGAGTGTGGTAACTGGGTCCAAGTAGCTGAAAAATAGGATACTGGGTGATAAGCACCTCCAAGGACCTGTGTCAAAAAAGACAAAGAACAAGCATCACGTTCATGGCAAAACAATATGAATGGTTTCGTGTAATTGGGCATTCCTAACGCTGGAGCTCTGTACAAACTCTCAGTTCAGCGAACGCTTTCATCTGAGTCTCATCTAGGGTAATGGGATCTGTAACTTCGTTATGAGTTAACTGCTGCAAGTTGCAGTTTCAGAAAAAAAATTGGAATCCACTGTCGACAATACCCCAGAAACATTCTGACATCTCTTTGTGAAGTCGGGGGGTTCTCTGCAAAATCATGTTAATCCTTTCCCTGGAGATTCTCCTTGACCCCTTCTCAATCTGGTGTCCCAGGTATTTCACTGATTTCTGACAATACTGCAGTTTTATAGGTGACGCCTTATGTCCAAATTTTCCTAAATGATTCAACTTGGCAATCGAGTCGTACTTATACTTGTCCCTTGTCCTCGATGCGATCAACAAATCCTTAATGTATTGCACTAGAGTCGATTTGTATGGTAATTCCAATGATTCCAGATTCTTTTTCAGGATCTGATTAAACAGTGATGGTGACTCCGTATACCCTTGTGGAAGCCTGCACCAGCTGTAGACTCTGGCCCTCATTACAACCCTGGCGGTCCAAGACCGCCAGGGCTGTTTTGGCTGAAGCACCACCAACAGGCTGGCGGTGCTTCAGGGGGGATTTCTTCAGACCCTTCTTGTGAATCTCGTTTCCACTTATCCTTCTTCTTTGCCGATCTACCTTCCCACTTCTCCATTGCTCCCCAAATCTGAGCACTTTGTATCAACTCTTTTAAATGAGCTTTTATTCCTGCTGACCTGATGTGCTCAAAATCCTTTGCCTCGAAATCTAACCTATAACTTTGTTTCAAGTGTTTTGTTTTCTCAATCTCAATATAATGTTTCTCTGCCATCCCTGACAATTTCTGATGTATCTGACTCACTTCCCTTGTAATCTTTGGACACAAGTACCTCAGCTCTTCTTCTGTGTAGGATTCTAACCTGTTCACTCCCATTGTTCCCTCAACTAGCTATGTTGCTTCTGTAGCTAACCTTATACAATGTATCTGCTCTTCACCCTTGGAGGTATTTGGAGGTGTATTTAGACTGTCCAACCATTCACTCAATTGCTGAGCTGTCAATACCTGTAACAAGATGTTATTTACATTTGGCAATGGTACCTGTTGCATTGCTGCACCCAGAGTTTGCGGCGTCAAAAATGTCAAACTTTGACTCACACTCGGGCCATTCACTGTATCTGAAAGCGCTACAAGTGGACTAAGATCCATTAACGGTCTAGATCCATTAAAGGTCTGACCCACAGATGAAATCATCTGCACAGGATCATTTACTCCCCTTCTCACGAGACTTTGCGACATCTCACTATGATCTCCTGCACCCGCTTTATTTTGTGCAAATAGAGGTACTGCTGGACCAACAGTAATCAGTAGTGATATCGCATCTGGAGCTGCCGTAACACTTGCACCTTGTGGAAAGGTTACCCCCATAGCCTGGTTCATCACAGGTGTGACATCTGACTGTGTTCCTATTATCGGTGTAAACTTCGGCAAACCCTGTGACTATGCCAGAGGCAATAACATTGGAGTCGGCTCAGTCTGAACTAGCATTGGCCTCGGGAGCACTTCCTCTGATGGCACCACTAAGTTCGAAATCGTCTCAAGCACTGGTACATCTGGATAAATTCTCTGTATCGATGGTGGATGCATCTGAACTTTGGGTGTACTCTGTGCTACCCCTTTGACTTGTCCGTTATCTGTCTGCACTGGTCCCACTGTCCCTGATACCTGCACTGAAGCAGTTGTAGCAGAACTCGCACTTGGACCGCCTGGATGGGTCGTATGTGGGGGAGGTCAATCCCTCAAAATCTGAATCTTCATCGTCTACATAGGGCTTTTTCTTTTTCTTTGTCCCTGTACTCTCATCTCCCTTAGCAGTATCTTCCTACTCTGCCTCATCTTCTGTGATTGCAGGAAATAATTTAGGCCCTCATTACAACCCTGGCGGTAAGTGCCGCCTACCGCCATGCTGACTGCCGCCAACATACCATGACCGCGGCGGTATACCGCTACGGGTATTATGACACACACAAAGAAATCCGCCACTATACAGACACCCACACAAATCTGCCAGACCAAAGGTCATTGATAAACTGGCAGTACCAAAACCCACACCGTTATGCCAACAGAAATACGTCCACAGCATCATGACCCACGAATCACCGTGGCAGTCATTCAACCACGGTAAACCATTGGCGGTACACACTGCCACGCTCAATATACACGCACACATACAAAACTACACCACTTTGGACAATTCAAAATACACATACCTGGCACACATACACACACCACACCCACACCAATATAAAACGCACACCCATAATACCCACAACCTTTTACGACCCAAACATTTTAGCAAGTGAGAGAGAGACAAGCCAGGAGCACCCACTGAATCTGAGCCCCAAAACACTATCACCAATACACCAGCCACGCACCTCACAGCACACACCCTAACGCATCACCTCACACACCCTCACACATACCACTCACACTACACTGATGGCACCACAAAGACACCCCAGGTTTTCGGAGGAGGAGCTAAGGGTCATGGTGGAGGAAATCATCCGGGTAGAGCCACAGCTATTCGGATCACAGGTGCAGCAGACGTCCATTGCTAGGAAGATGGAGCTATGGCGGAGAGTCGTGGACAGGGTCAACGCCATGGGACAGCACCCAAGAACAAGGGATGACATGAGGAAGAGGTGGAACGACCTACGGGGGAAGGTGCGTTCCGTGGTAGCAAGACACCAGGTAGCTGTACAGAGGACTGGCGGTGGACCCCTACCACCTCCCCCACAACTAACAACATGGGAGGAGCAAGTCTTGGCGATCATGCGTCCTGAGGGCCTCGAAGGAGTAGCAGGAGGACTGGACTCTGGTAAGTCACATCTTTACTACTTTATCCCCCACCCTACCTGCATGCCATCACAAACAACAACCCCTACCCTCACCCCATCACACCACCACCTCACATATACCCCACCATCACAACCCACCCATCCCAATACCAAGCCCTGCATGCAACAACAATGCATGGACCCCCATCACAGACCTGCATGGACACCCATCACCAAAGCATGCACACTAGTGACAATCACTTAGCCAAACCAAGCACAACTCACACAAGCCAAATCTACCTTGCTAATAACAACCATAGAGGGACACATCTACATGCACAAGATGGCACACGCAGATACAATAACACTGCATTTACATCCCCACAGGACCCCACCTCAACGTCACCGGAGAGTTAGTGCCAGCCACATCCAGTCCCCCTCCTGAAGAGGCCCACAGTGATGACAGCAGCTCTGCACACCTGGATCACAATGACCAACCTGGCCCATCAGGGACCTCTGGACAGTCGGTGACCCAGCCACAGTCCCAAACCACCACAGAGCCTTCCCCCTCAGGAAACACCAGCACAGCACCCACAGAGCAGGCCCATCCATCTGTCCCCAGGACACATCAATCAGCAGTGTGTCCACCACTACATTGACCCCAGGCAACCCCACAAACACAGGACGATCAGGGACCTTGGGTCAGTGGCAGTGGGCACATGGTTCAGGGAACAGAGGCACATGACAACAGGGAAGCTGGGAGGACTGCTGGGCGACGGGGGAGGACAGGCCCAGGGAATCGACTCTCCACGAGGCACTCACCAACATCCTGGGAGCATACCACCATTCCCAGGAAACCATGGGCCGGATACTGGCCAAGCTGCAGGAGTCCCAGTGGCTGCTGGAGGGACAGTGCCTGGGGATCAGGGAGAACCCGAGGGACATCCACACCACCCTGGCCACCATTACAGGGGTGCTGGCAGACATGGCCAACACCATGAGGGAGGCAGTGGCACACCAACGGGACCCGGACACTAGCCACAAAGAAGAACAGCCCTCCACCTCCTCCGACACTAGTGGACAGGAGGCCCCGCCACAGGAACAACAGGACACCAGCACCCCACCCCCTGCAGAAGGAGAACCACCACACAAAAGGTCCCTGCGATCCAGGAAGAAGCCAGAGAACATTGCCAATAACCCCGCCAGGAAATAGGACTCCCCTGATTGTCAACTTGTGTCCCACCCTGTCATCCTGTCCCCCTTTAACTGACATTGCTCCACTTTCTAGGCACCCTTGGACAATGCACCTGGGATACAAATAGAATGGACTCTACCCTGGACTTTCCTCCATCAGCAACCCAGCCCATTTGGATACCCCTACACTTATTAACACATAAATAAACACCCTTGGAACAAATTCAAGTATTGAGTCTGTGAATTCTATGACAAATGTATTAGTTAACAAACTGTAAACATTGCACTTCAAATGTACTGTAATATTTACATAGGCATGACCTGCAGTGGGCAGCAGTAAACACACCAGGAGCCAGAGTGGGGAACAGAGATCTGAAAATAGAGATGCCAAAGTGTGCAGTAAGTGGCCATAAAAAAAGGGAAATCAGGCTGCCATGTTCAATGTCAAACACAAAACTGTAATGGAAGGTGATGTTACAGTGTCTTACCTTTGTGTCACTGGAAGTACTGTCGAATGAGTGTACTTCTGCTGTCCACATCTTCTCACTCTCCCTCCTCTTCGTCACTGTCCACAGGCTCCATCGCTGCCACAGATGGCATCAGGACCATGCTCAACGAAGGTGAAACTGCGGCACTCATCATCATCAATACATAGCTTTATTTGGTTACTTTCAACCATAAAAGCAAAACAACCACCGGTAAAAAGATAAAAGATAAATAAAAATTAAGTTAAAAAAAGGAAATAAGAGGAATAAAAAAGAACATCCTTTACGGCCTTAAAACACATAAAAACCAAACACCTAATCTCCTACTGACTGTCATTTAAATTTTTCCAGTCTAGGTGTGTGGTTAAGATTTGATGACTAAAACATTCCATTGTCAATTTTTCATATTGTCCTTATTTTTGAAGTGAGTTCCGCATCAGCAATTTTCCCCAAGCGATTAATACGTACATGCCAGGCAGCTGTAATGTACCTACTAAGCGCACAGGGTAAGGGGGGGGAACTTTCCCTCATCAGAATTCTTAAGGCAACAATACAATGTCTTACCCCCATATTTCTACACACTGGCCGTAACCATTTTCGACGCGCAATCAAATAGGCAGGACATAAAAACATAAAATGTACAATGGATTCTGAATTATGGTTACAGCTCGGACAAAAATCAGATCTTGTAGTTGCACTCCACTTACTGCCATATGATTTGAGAGGCAGACAACCATACCTGAACTGGATATATAAACTCTTACTTAATGGGTCAAGAATTATATCCATAAAAGATTCAAAAGACGGATACCATTTAAAATCAAAAAATTGTGAGGTCAATCTGCCGTGAGTAGGGCACAGCAGATAGTTTTCCCTGACATAAGTCCAGTATACAGTTTTCAAATGATTCTTCTGCTCCTTCCTTATACTTTCTGGATGACTCCATAGCTCACTAAGACCCAATTTATGAAACCATTTAGAGATGTGATTAAACCAGGGAATGGTGAGTACATTTGGTCTATCCAAGATGTCTTGGATAGACTCCTTGTAAGTAGATAACTCAGGGGTGGACCAAACACAGACCCAGAAAAGCAGAGGTCGTAGGGCAACTACATCTGAGATACGTGAAAGGCCAAGGTCCCAGAACAATGGCAGCAGTGGGGTACTGCGAGGACAGGCCAAAGTAGACCTCACGAAATTGTTTTCCCCCACTGCAAGCCTGCCAGTGTTTGAGGACCCCCAAATTTCTGCCCCATAGACCGCAGCACTTTGTGCCTTTGCTCTATAAATTTTAATAATTGGAGTAATCACTCTCTCAGAAGTAGACTTATGAAAACGAAGAATGGCTCCAGATGACTGTACCAGGCGAGCCAAACTTTTGTCAATTTGGGCCACCCAATGCAGATTGTTGCTAATTCTCACCCCCAAGTAATCTATAGAGCTTACCAAACCTAGGGGCGTTCCATTGTAAAATATTGAATATCTCTTAGTGGGGCCACAACCCAAAGTCATAAGTTTAGTTTTGCTATGGTTAAGTTCCAGACCATAGTCACCGCAAAACGAACTGAACTTGTCCATGAGTACCTGGAGGCCCATAGGGGTTCTGGAGATCAAGAGAGAATCATCGGCAAATAACAAAATTGGAATTTTATGGTGATTCAAAGATGGGGCATCATTTTGACAATTGGACACGACTTACACCACCTCATTGATGAACAGTGTAAATAGCGTTGGGGCAAGAACGCAACCCTGGCGCACTCCTCTCTTGATGTCTATTTTGTCTGTGAGTTCCCCCTGATTGCCCCATCTTACTTGTGCAAATGTTTTTTCATGTAATCTTTGGATTAAATGCACTAAGTTCCCTGGGATACCAACTTTGTTTAATACTTCCCACAGTTTCTCTCTTGGGACAAGATCAAATGCAGATCTTAAGTCTACGAAAGCCACATAGAGTTTTTGCTTAGATAAGGTGACATACTTCCAGAACAGTAGTGACAGCCTGAAAACTTGGTCCATAGTATTAGTTTTGGGCCGAAACCCAGCCTGTAAGGGAGATAAAATTTGCTGGTCTTGAATCCAATCAGTAAGCCTCTCTAAGACTTGTTTGGCAAACGTCTTCTGAAGGATATCAATAAGGCTATTTGGTCGATAATTTACAGGCAACCCTGTATCACCCTTTTTGTAAATCGGTATTATTTCAGCACCACGCCAAGCCTCTGGAATAGGGCTGCCAGCTGCTATGGCATTAGACAATAAATTGATATACCATGCCCATATCTTAGGTTCTGATTTGAACAAGTCCCCTGGAATCTTATCCGGGCCAGGGGCTTTTGCTGGCCTCAGAGAATCAATAGCAGCTGTGGTTTCAGCTAAGGTAAAAACAATTCTCTCAGATGAGATCTTATTAGCAGCCCAACACTCGACATGTGCAGGGTCCTCCAGAGCTTGCTGTACAGGCAAAGCATAGATTTCAGAAAAGTAGGACACCCATCTTTCGGGCTGTATATGCAACCCAATATCATCCGTTCCCTTTTTTGAACTGGAGGTCAACAACCGCCAAAAAGAGCTATCATCTTTACTTTGGACTGCTGCAAGCAGTTTCTGCCATGTCTCATTCTCCCAGTCTCTTTTGGCTCGCTTCAGGGCATTAGCATACCTACAACGAGCCTCTTTAATAGCCGCATGCGTAGAATTTTTAACAGCCTCTTTTAAGGTGGATCTTGCTCGCGCACAATCCTGATTATACCAGTCCCTGCGAAGTGTGTCAGCGGGTCTCGATTTAAAGGAAGTTTCCTTATAGAAGATACCCTGAAGGGAATCGACCATTTTAGTGTGGATCGCCATAATAGGAATATCCGAGGCTTCTTGATCCTCGTAATCTACAAAGAGTTTTAAAAAAGATGAGTAAATTTCCCCAATCAAGTACGGGTTAAATTCAACTTTTGGCCAACAGACCCTAGAGCGTCTATGGTTCAAATGAGGGAATGGAACATTAGTAATCCTTAAGTGCTGGACTCTTAAAAATGCATGATTAGTCAATACAAGACACAAAGGATTATGATCACTATCCAAGCAAGGTAAAATTTCCATATCAAGTGAACTTGACCATAGCCTAATGTCCAAAAGAATGTAATCAATAGTACTAAAGGAAAGCCCTCGCTTGAAAGTAATGGCTCGCTCTGAGTCAGATTTAGTGCGGCCATTGCATTCTCTCAGGCCATAGTTCAGGCAAAGGGAAGACATCTGGAATGCAACACAGGAAACAGGCGAAAGTACCATTTCTTTAGATTGGGGAATACCCCAATGTTCGTCCTCCTCAGTAGTCAGATTGCTAATGGAGTTGTCCAACACAAAAGGGCAATTAAAATCACCTGCTATAATCAGAAAAACTGAAGGGTCCAAAATGTCTATGTAGTCCGTCAACTGGGAAAGAACAATTGATTCAGACCCACGGGGAACAGATCTAGCATAAATATTCAGAACTATCATTTTAAAGCCAGGACGGAATGTAAGTTGCACACCCAGCAGATCAAAGGAATTAAACTTTATCACAGAGTGATCACATTCTAACTTATTGTTCAATAAAATCATTAAACCTCCTATCTGTCTTCCAAATCCACCAGAGGCAGGTTGGGCAGCAGAGAAATAGGTTGTAAAGCCTTGTAAGGATAACTGTTCTTTGGTCCATGTCTCCTGGAAGAGACAAATATCTTGTTTGTTTACAAGGCTTACCCATTCCGGGTCATCCAGCTTTTGCTTGATTCCTGCTACATTCCAGGACATGATGTTAATTTTAGGAGGTGGAGATATTGGCTTTGTTCTCATAAGTGGGGCAGGAGTCGAAATCCCTATAGATTGACACACATCATTTACTGTTTTTGGAAGCACTGTACAGGGGGCAGACAGTCAGTCCAATTCAGAGAGTGAAGGGGAAGGGTTCTCATATTTAGAAGTAACAGAATTAACTGGGGAGGGAATAGCCCCAGCTGCTATGATTCCGGATATACAACATTCTCTGGTTAGCGGGGCCCCAGGCGGCTGACTGCTAAGTCTAAGATTCGATACCCTACCAATACATAGTGTGCGTGTCCGTGCATCAAAGGCCAGGAGATCTTTAGCTAGACTATAATCATTGAAGAGAATCGAGATGTAATCAAATTCTGACCCTAACTGGTTATATCTGTGGGCCTCACATATATCAGACCGGATAACAGAGAGACAATTCCTCTGTGAACGAATCCAGTGAATCACTTTGTTAATTAGTGAATCACTCGACTCTCTGTTACCCTGAGGTAGCTTTGGTACCCTAGTTAAATAGATAGTCGCGACTTCCCTCCTCCTTCTAGACCTTTGTTTAGGGACGCGCGTCTGCGATAGTGTCATATGATCAGGATTAGTGACTGGACGGGGACTAACACAGCAGCTTACTACAGAGGATATTCCTCCTGGATTTAACTGAGAAGTTTTTGGACGTGAAATATCTATATCTCCCCGTCCAAAAATTAATCCACCCTTATTTACACCTGATTGTGACATTCGCTCATATGCGGAAGACATGGATTGAGAAACAAACCTACCATTCCTGCCACATGTTGGGGAATTATCATTAATGCACCTAACGGTGTTGTGTGTAGAGGAAGATGTCATTTTGTCACCTATACTGAAGGGACTGGGTTTTGTGGATTCCATCAGAAAATCAGGCGAGGGGACAGACTTATAGGGCACACTACAGTTACAACCAGACTTTTGAACCTGAAGTCCAGCAATTTTGTTCATCAAAGTTACCAATAGACTTTTAATATCATCTAATTTCAGAGAAATAATACCCAACTGGGAAACTTCGTTATTGCCCATCTTTGCATCCAGAGAGTTTTTAACAGAACCTTCTTCGCATAAGGTCTGTAGGTATCCAGGACTTACAGGATTTGAGGCCAAAACCGAAAACCTATTTGAACAAGGAATGGTAATAGGGGGAGGGGACGCGCACCTCACATGGGGTGCATCTTCTTCAGCTAGATGACCATTTATCCCCACCAAGGATGGTGAGGACTCCGGAGGTAAAGGGGTTACACCCTGGGATTGAGGAAAAGGGTGTAAATCAGCTTTAACCTCTATTCTATGTGACTGGGTTTTTTTCTTGAAGAGATCTGGAATCTTTTTGGAAAGAGTGGTATCCGGTCTAGAAGGACCAACAACGGAAGGACTCCTCAATATAGCCTCAACCTCTTCAAACAGTGAATCAATTGCTTTGAATTGCTGTAAATTAGTGGTTGAAGATCCCTCCGTTTTCTCGGCAGAGCGTTTCTTTGGTTTTTTAACCCTAGATTGGGATACTGCTACCTCATCGGCCTTCCTCTTCCCCATGTCGTCTGTCCGGTGGCCTAGTAAAGTAATTTCAACCACAATTGTAAGAAGAAAATAGCCCAGCCCCAAAGCCTACTATCAAGTACAAATGATGTTGTGAGGAAAAGAAGCCCCTGTAAAATAAGAGGTAATAGAAAATTACACCACTAGCGCCAGAGGCCTCTATACCAGAACTAAATATAAAAAGACCATAATTTTAGGGGGGTGGCCCAGCCTAGTCTCCTCCTGGCAATGACGGGCGCAAGACGGGCCCGCCCTTTGCCCGGGCTTCGCCCGGGCGCCGCCCGCGCAGCGGGAGCGCGAAGAAATGTTTAAAGGGCTCCTGCCCTATCAGCTGTCTCCCCTGGTTGATGGCGTTCCCCGCGCAGCGGGAGCGCGAAGAAATGTTTAAAGGGCTCCTGCCCTATCAGCTGTCTCCCCTGGTTGATGGCGTTGCGTTGCGGCACTCATCCTCCTGGAACTCTCCACAGCCTTCGACACTGTTTGCCATCACACCCTCCGCACACGCCTCCACAACGCCGGAATCCACAACAAGGCTCTCGACTGGATCTCGTCATTTCTCGACGGCAGAACACACAGAATCCACCTTCCACCGTTTTTGTCCGACACCTCCAAGATTATCTGTGGCGTCCCCCAAAGATCCTCCCTCAGCCCAACGCTGTTCAACGTCTACATGGCCCCACTTGCCAACATCGCACATACCCACCACATCAACATAGTATCCTATGCAGACGACACCCAGCTGATCCTCTCCCTCACGAAAGACCCTACAACAGCCAAAATCAATCTTCACAATGGACTTCATGCCATTGCCAGCTGGATGGATTCAAGCCGCCTCAAGTTAAACACAGAAAAAACAGAGATCCTCATCTTCGGCACCGACCCCTCAGCATGGAACGACTCCTGATGGCCCACCTCCCTAGGAACCGCACCCTCGCCCACCACCCAGGCACACAACCTTGGATTCATCCTGGACTCTACACTCAGCATGACTCAACAGGTCAACGCAATCTCCTCCTCCTGCTACAACACTCTTCGCATGCTCCGCAAGATCTTCAAGTGGATTCCCATAGAATCTAGGAAAACGGTCACCCACGCCCTGGTCAGCAGCTGTTTGGACTACGGAAATGCACTATATGCTGGAACAACGGCCAAACTCCAGACGAAGCTGCAACGAATCCAGAACGCATCTGCCTGCCTCATTATGGACGTCCCACGCAACAACCACATCTCACCCCACTTCAGAGACCTACACTGGCTACCCGTAACGAAGAGGATCACCTTCAAACTCCTCACCCACGCACACGAAGCCCTCCACAACACAGGGCCAGCCTACCTCAATGACAGACTCACCTTCCACACTCCCACCCGCCATCTTTGCTCTGCCAGCCTCGCCCTCACTTCCGTCCCCCGCATCCGCCGCACCAGTGCCGGAGGAAGATCCTTTTCTCACCTCGCCGCCAAGACCTGGAACTCCCTACCGCTCCACCTACGCCAGACCCAGGACCTCCTGACATTCAGGAAACGCCTCACGACATGGCTCTTTGACCAGTAGCTTCCCCCCCAGCGCCTTGAGACCCTAACAGGTGAGTAGTGCGCTCTATAAATCTCATGATTGATTGATCCCAAGGCTCATCCTCCTGCAGAAAAGGCACCTGGCTTCTCAAGGACAGGTTGTGCAACATGCAACATGAAACGATGATCTGGCACACTTTCTTGGGTGAGTAGTACAGGGATCCACCTGTCAGATGGAGGCACCAGAATCTGGCCTTCAGGAGGCCAAAGATTCTCTCAATGATCCGCCTTGTTCGCCCATGTGCCTCATTGTTACATTCCACTGCCCTTGTCCTGGCATTCCTCACTGGGGTCAGTAGCCATGAGAGGTTGGGGTAACCAGAGTCACCTGCAAATATTCGAGGGAAACCTGTTAGCCACACACTCACCCTTAGGGCCAAACCCACACCCATATACCTACATCAACTAGGTGGGGACCATGGGCTCACCTATTAGCCACACCCTGTGCCTCTGGAGTTGAGTCATCACACATGGAATGCTGCTATTCCACAAGATAAAGGCATCATGCACAGAGCCAGGATACTTGGCATTGACATGGGAGATGTATTGGTCCGCCAAACACACCATCTGCACATTCATCGAGTGAAAGCTTTTTCTATATCTGAACACTTGTTCATTTCTCCGGGGGGGTGGACAAATGCAATGTGTCTACCATCAATGGCACTAATGATGTTGGAGATATGTCCCAGTGCATAAAAGTCAGCCTTCACTGTGGCCAAATCCTCCATCTGGGGGAATACGATGTAGTTGCGCATGTGTTTCAGCAGGGCAGACAACACTCTGCTCAGCACGTTTGAGAAAATTGGCTGAGACATCCCTGATGCCATGGCCACTGTCGCTTGGAAGGAACCACTTGCTAGGAAACGGAGCACTGACAGGACCTGCACTAGAGGGGGGATACATGTGGGCTGGCTGATAGCTGAGATCAGGTCTGGCTCCAATTGGGCACACAGTTCTTGGATTGTGGCCCTATCAAGTCTGTAGGTCAGGATAATGTACCTGTCCTCCATTGTCGCCAGGTCCACCAGGGGTCTGTACACGGGGGATGTCTCCATCTCCTATTCATTTCATCCTCAGCGGTTGAACTCTAGGGTGAAAAACTGTGAGCAGAGGGTCATATGTATACATATGTCAATATTAATATGCATTTCTTCATTTACAGAAACAGTATGTGAACTCGAGAGTTAGTTGATGTGCCAATGTCTGCTGTGACGCAGTTAGGTGCCATGGCCTGTGCCCCCCTGAAATGGCGGCTGCCTGACCTGTGAGGAGGGACAAGTGGAAATGAGGTAATTCCACTGGCATTGTGCGCCGTTGCGGTCAGCGTTCAACGGTCGACAACCACTGCGCAACCTCGCATTGGTTATCATTGGGCCCTATGGGTTCCAGGAGCCAATGGCGCTGTATGCCGGCGGTGACGGTAGCACCGCCGCGGACGTGAGCGACATTTTCTGTCTGTTCACTCACTTGCTACCTGACCTACACTGCAAGTGCTGCTGTGACCTGTGTCTGGAAGTGACAATGGCTCGAGTGTCAAGGGAAAACTTCGGAGGAGTTGGAGAGACTAGTGGATGGGGTCTTTCCCCAGTACACTTTGCTCTATGGTCCTCCAGACAAACAGGTGAGTACATTGTGAGCATGATGCATGGCCCATGAATGTATGGATTGCTGTGTGTGCAAGCCCCGTGTAGGGGGTGTCTGAGGAGTCCTGGGCAGAATTCTGCATTTATGGTGGGGAATGTATGTGCCTAAGGGGATGGATGGGATATGGTGGGCCGTGAGTGTGACAGTCCGGACGGTATGACTGATCCCTTTTCTGCTGTATTTTTTGGCCATCGCCAAGGAGGTGCGGACCCAGGGGGCCTTTGACAGGCGGAGCACCCACTGCTGCAAACAGTGGGAGGACCTGCGCCACTGGGCAAGGAAGACGGCAGAGGCCCAGCTGGGGCTGGCCTCCCAACGAGGAAGGGGTGCCCGTCGTACCCTGACCCCCCTGATGTTCTGCATCCTGGCGGTGGCCTATCCGAAGTTGGATGGATGCTTGAAGGAATAACAGGGGTGAGTACATAATCATAATCATGACTTTGCGCTCGCGTTAAGGTTTTACCTGGGTGGGGGATGTGGGCTGTCGGTGCCCCTAGGCCAGGGCGAACATGGCACGGTATGTTCAATGATGGGCAAGATCAGATGCACTCCAAACCCAATAGTGTTATTGGGCATCTACTACTGGGCAGAGACCTGTGGGTTTCAGGTGTGCAGCTAATGGCGTTAGGTATTGTACCCCATGGCCTGGTGACTAGCATTGTAACTGGTAGTGCAAGGGCTGTTCCTTGTGAGTTGTGTACGCCAACAGTAGTGTTGTTGCTGGCATTGACTAAGTGTATCCTCTGTCTCTTCCCCCCTCCTTTTTGTTTTGTCACCCTGTCCTTCTGTGCATTAGCATCATCTGGCAGAGGAGCAGAGGCACCGGCGACGGAGGGAGCTGTATCCCACATGGGCCTGGAGGCTGAGTCCACTGACGGAGAGGGCACCAATGGGACGGAGGGCGATGGCAGCACCACGACGGAGACAGGAGGGGACACTACCCACAGCGACTCCTCCTCCGATGGAAGCTCCCTGGCAGTGGTGGACACCTCTGTGATCACGCCAACAACAGGTACAGCCGCCACCCCTGTACCAGCACTGCCATCCCAGCAGCCACTTAGCATGTTTCCCATGCCCGCTCACCCAGGAAGGTGGGCATCTCCTTCGCCCCAGGCATTTCAGGCCCTGCCCCAGTCAGCCCTGCTGCCCTCAGTGAGGAGGCTATTGACCTCCTGAGATCCCTCTCTGTTGGGCAGTCAACCATACTGAATGCCATCCAGGGTGTAGCAGGGCATTTGCAACAAACAAATGCATACCTGGAGGGCATTCACTCTTGCGTGACAGCCCAACAGAGAGCATTCCAGGCTCTGACCTCTGCACTGATGGCAGCCATTGTCCCTGTCTCCTGCCTCCCCCCTCCAACTTCCTCTACCCAGTCCCAATCCCCTCAACCCCAGCCTATCTCAAGCACACCTTCAGACCAGGAATCACCAAAATCAACACACAGAAGTGGCTCAGGCAAACACAAGCACCACACTTCATCTCATAGGCACTCACACAAGCACCATTCCCATGCAGACACACCAACATCCACTGCCTCCACAGTGTCCCCCTCCTCCTCGTCGTCCACCCCCTCCCAGTAGTGTCTCCACTCACACCTGCATGCACTACATCCTCATCCACTACCTCCATCACCATCACGCCTATCACTACATGCCCCTCACTGGCAGTCACCACCCGCACATCCATGCACACGTCCACTGTGTTCTCCTCCCAAAGTACACAAACGCAAGCGCACACACACCCAACAGGCATCCACCTCACAACAGTATCCAGCCCATGCACCTGCACCCAAACAAAGCAGACTGACACCTCCTACAACCACTCCCTCTTCCTCCACTCCCAAACCTTCACCCTCTTCCCACCTCAGTGTCTCTAGGAAGCTTTTCCTGACCACCCTTGACCTATTCCCTACCCCTGTCCCCCCACCAACCTTCACCTCGGGCCAGGGTGGCCAGAACCCAGTCCAGCACCTCAGCCACCCAGCCCACAGCCACGGCACCCGTCGGCCCAGCCAGTGTGCCAGGAACACCTGCCAAGGCCAAGAAAGGTCCGCCACCTGGCAAGGGCAAGAAGGGGACAGCAGCCAGCAAAAAGAAGGAGGCACAACCAGCCAACAATGGCTAACCTAAGACTCCAGCTGGCAGAAGCAAGGAAGCACCACCATGTGCCAAGGGCAGGAAGGGGCATCGAACACCAGCCATGGCACTTCAGCTGTCCGAGGCTGCTGGTGAAGGCCAGGAGGCTACCACCACAACTCCCAGCACCCTCACCTGCACTGCGGCCAGCACCGCCACCTGCACCGTGGCCAGCACCACCACCTGCCCCGCCGCCAGCAGCACCATTGCCAGCAGCAGCAGCCCAAGTGGGCAGCCATCCGAGGCTGCTGGTGAAGGCCTGGAGGCTACCACAACCACTGCCTGCACCGCCACCTGCACTGCAGCCAGCACTGCCACCTGCCCTGCTGCCAGCAGCACCACTGCCAGCCGCAGCAGCCCCAGTGGGCAGCCATCCCAGGCTGCAGGTGAAGGCCTGGAGGCTACCACCACCACTGCCTCCACCGCCACCTGCACCGCGGCCAGCACCACCACCACCTGCATCACGGCCAGCACCTCCACCTGCCCTGCTGCCAGCAGCAGAAGCCCCAATTGGCAGCTCCCCGAGGCTGCAGGTGAAGGCCTGGAGGCTACCACCACCACTGCCTGCACCACCACCTGCAGCGCAACTGGCACACACTTAGCAGCCGTCACCACTGGAGAGCAGTGTGTAGTGGTGACTACATGGGCTGCAGTGCGTCCTGGCCCCTGCAAAACCTGTCGTTGTGACACCCAGGTGAGAGACTGTGACCTTGCACTCCAAAAGATCTGCATCACAGGACACAATGCCCCCTCCAGAACCAGTGGAAGAAGGCACCCACTCAGCCCCTCCTTGCCAGGATGAAGCACACTGGGCACAATGCCCCCTCCAGAACCAGTGGAAGAAGGCATCCACTCAGCCCCTCCTTGCCAGGATGAAGCACACTGGGCACAAGGCCCCCTCCAGAACCAGTGGAAGAAGGCATCCACTCAGCCCCTCCTTGCGAAGAGGAAGCACACTGGGCACAAGGACCCCTCCAGAACCAGTGGAAGAAGGCATCTACTCAGCCCCTCCTTGCCAGGATGAAGCACACTGGGCACAAGGACCACTCCAGAACCAGTAGAGAAGCCATCCACTTGAGAGACCGTGGCTTTGCACTCCCCAGGACCAAGCAGTGGGCAAACCACCCACTTGAGAGACTGTGGCTTTGCACTCCCCAGGACCAAGCAGTGGGTAAACCACCCACTTGAGAGACTGTGGCTTTGCAGTGGGCAAACCATCCCCTTGAGAGATTGTGGCCTTGCACTCCCCAGGGCCAAGCAGTGGGCAAACCACCCACTTGAGAGACTGTGGCCTTGCACTCCCGAGGACCATGCAGTGGGCAAACCACCCACTTGAGAGACTGTGGCTTTGCACTCCCCTGGACCAAGCAGTGGGCAAACCACCCACTTGAGAGACTGTGGCCTTGCACTCCCCAATACCAAGCAGTGGGCAAAACACCCACTTGAGATACTGTGGTCTTGCACTTCCCAGGACCATGCAGTGGGCATGGAGCCACCTCCAGGAGCATTGGTGTTGTACCATCTTCAGGCTGAGGTGCGCCCCCATTCCCCGTCCCCCTGAGGTGCCTGTGTGTTTTAGACCTGATGCCCCTGCACTGTTCTCTCCGTATTGAGGCAGGAGTCAATTGTGGCCTTGGTCTATGTGTTTTGGCCCAGTGGGACACGGACATTTTTGAATGGGCATTTTCTTTATGAACATATTTCTTAAAATTACTACTATTACACTCATTTTACTTTATTCCTTTTGTCCTTGCATTATTCCTGAGGGTTACGGGGTGTACATGTAATGTTGTTGCATGTGTTTGTGTGTATGGTGTTGGGGGTGAGGGTGGGGGTGGGGGTGTTGCATGTTGCTTGTGTGTGTCACTCTCTTTTTCCTCCCCCTCCCCTGTGTGCTAGGTGCAGTACTCACCATGGTTGTCGTCGCCGGAGTTCATGTTCCTGGTGTATGAGAAGGTAGACCAGCATGGGGAACACCTGTGGCTCGGGCTCCATGGCGTTGTGGTTCTTCCTTGAATGTCGAGAGGTGAGTCGTTTCCCTTCTGTGTTCTGTTTCCGCTGTGCTTTTGATGGCATTGGTACCACCCCAGAAAAGCTGTCAGATGGGCGGGTTGTAATGCAGTGGGTAGTACATTGTCTTCCGCCTGGCTGTTGGCGGTTACTGCCACGGTGTTTGTTGCTACCACCGTGGTGGTCGGAGTGTTAAAGTGGCTTTAGCTGTTGGCGGTTTCTGCTGTGGTCATGATTTCATTTTTGTTACCGATGGCCTATTGGCGGTATTACCGCTGCTTTATCACCGACCGCCAGGGTTGCAATGAGGGCCTTAATTCCCTGTAATGTCTCTGTTCTCCACCTTTTCTGTTCCCAATCCCACCTAGCTTCTGCTAAGGACTTTTCCACCTTCTTTATTCTCCTCTTGAATTTCATCTCTTGTTGCTGTCTGGCTACTAGCTCCCAAACCTCTAAAGCCTAAAACTGCGCTGGTCTTGGTAATGGCTTTGTCTCATTTAATGTCATTCACAATTCATCCAATATTCTTAAATTAAATGTTCTATGCTCAGGAAATGCCAAAGCTCCCAACTTCTTTGTCATCTTGCACCACTGTTTCAACCAAAGACAGGGTGCGACACCTCGCTCCTCCATCACAATATACGCCGGAGAATTTTCTGGTGGGGTTGGCTCCCCCACTGACGCCTTAATGTAAGAATCACCCTTCATGGCACTTTTAAACGATTTGAAAAACGTCATTTTGTCTATTGTATTTATTTTGATTCAATAATGAAATGACTTTAACTCCCAAGATTCCTTTCACCGCTTACTCAACCAATTGCCTCTTACGGATGGCTGCCAATCCGCTCGGCACTCTTCTTACTAACCAACCTATCCCAACGCGGCACACTCTGATGTCACACTAGCACACTGCGGCTGACAAAGTATTGCAGCTTGTCCTCCTAGATTTCAACCCTCTCAAACTAATGCGAAATATTGCGAGCACTTTAACTAAAACCAATAAAACAAACCTGCTGGTTTACTACAGGAAGGTACACAATCGCTTCAGAGACCTTACGGATTTTCACTAATGGCCCTCTCGCTCATATAGCTGTTCCTCTTTCTTGGTCTCCCACATACGTGAGCTAAATTCGACCCCCGAATTTCACTCTCCACTAACCAATGGGTCTGTTCTGGTGCACTTAGGACTCGCCAAATCTTAGTTGAAAAATTCTCTTATAACTCTCATACCGACTTGTTGACCACGTCCGATCAACCTACTAAACCAGACAGATTACAACATATAACCAAGTGCCTCCTACACTTGTCAATATACTCCGGAGTCTTAGACCACGCAGGGTCAGTACATCACCAACAACCACGTGGACAACTTTTGAGCACAAAGCGCCACACACATATGAAGTTCGATGACTTCCATACTCTCATACTGCGGAGTACGCACACTCCTACTAACCTTAATTGGAGTACGCAAACTCCCTACTTTACCTCACATACAGCACAATTCACCTGCGATTTGCTTACGCCTCTGCAAGTGCGACCTACCGCTTTCACACTATCACAAGAACGCTGAGAACATACCCATCTTTACTAGCGGGATCCAGGATCTGGGAAAGTCATTTCTGGGCTTAAGGGGACATCATCTTTGTACAATTGCCATTTCGGAAAAACAGAATTCAAACCTCATAAAAATACAAACAACTAACCCTAACTTAAACTACCACCATAGCCAATAATCACCACATAACTAGTTCGCCTAGCAAACTAACCGTCAAGCTGCTACCAAAAACGTCTACAAGTAAACTTACAAGGGAACGCGTATAGGTCGATGAACCTTTTGATTCGCATGGTGTCTCCTAGTCATGTAGTGACTACCGAGAGCAATAATCAGCATAAACTGCCGTTAACTTCCAATCAACAACATCTATAAATATCTGCTCATGAATAACCCACAACTCAGTGAAGAGTTAAACAATTTTTATTTCCCTATTGATTACAATACTAAACCATCTGTTAGATCAACTTTATTTAATCAGCTCAATTGTTAATCCATTAATAGCTCATCAAAACATAGGTTGAAGAAAAACATGCGAAAATGCACCTACATACGCTAAAGAATATCAGCCTTAATAGCAGAGATCAGCAGATAGCTCGTCAGTCATTTGTCACTGTCAACGTTACCCTAAAAGCCTACCGAACTAAGGTTAGCATCAGCATGTGGGACTTCATGCAAAACAATTTAGAGAAAACATGAATTTGGAAAACATCTTTCTAAGTGAAAAATCTATAATCAGCGCAGTTGGTACCTAGAAGAAAAGGCACAATTAGTCAGTCACATTTTCAAAGCTACCTTTCCACAGAATGGATCTGCAGTAAAGTCAGTCTTCGTCTTCAGGTCATCAATTGGTCAGCGAGCCCAATGACAGAATCTCGAACAGCGTCTCCTGACGTCATCAATTCTCCCCTCGCATCTGAAGTTTTTGCCCCTTGTCACAAATTTTTATTAGGGTCTCGCAGTCCATCCCCCTTATTCCCAATTGGTCAGTCAGTCAGCAGATATGACTTTAACCTATAGTATTTGTTAACCGAATCTACCAATTTTAATATCAGTCCTTTCACAAGATGCAGATTGGTCCGCTGTACGATGTCCTCATCATCCGGCTCTTCAGGTATCAAAATTGTTGCATGTTCCTCTTCAGTCAGTGCCTTCATTGTTCAAGTCCTGGGAAAGTAAATTTAGCCTACTCTACACATAATTGTCTTCATCATCTGCTGTCCGTCGATACATTGCAGAAAATTCTAGCTAAGCAACTTTAACATCGGTCAGTTCAGGGTCATGTCGTACATCCAGCTTCTTGCAACGCAGTTAATATTCCAGCTCTTTTGTGCGAGGCCTAGGAAAACTAGGCCATAATTTTAGCTAAGTTAACACTACAAGTTAAGGTAAAACATAGGTTATACATTCAAGTATGACATATTACTACATTATTCTTGTATATTTTTCAGCATTTCATACAGTTTCAGTTACATTAGTACAATCTCGTATAAGTGGCTGTTGTGTCCCGAGGGCACATTTTCAAACGTGCACATTATTTTCTCTACGATTCATTTCTCTATGAACTTTTCATTAGTCAAAATATATAAACATCATTAATAATTTTCTAATTGGCATATCTGCTTCAACAGAGGTCTAACATGAGACAACAAAAATTGTTCTTCGCCATGTGCTTTATACCAGAAAATCATGTTCTCATACATTCTCATACAACTCTCCACACATAGCTTTTCACATTCATGAAAAAAAGAGTAAAACATTCAATCAGACATTGCTTTTTGTTCTTTTCCAAATGTCATAGAGTAGCCCCTCAGGAGAATAAAATATATTTGAGATTTCCAGTGTCTTAACATCAGAAAGCCTTCAAAATGAAATCAAGCAAAGCAGTTTCAAGGATATTTGTTTAAGAGAAAGGTAATTGTAATCAGGCCATGAAGCAAATAACTTGAAAATTAAGCTGACATCCAAGAGAGACTCGTAGCAAGCCTTAGGAGACCTCCTTAGCATTACACCCTTCACTACCGTTCTTATCAGAGTGTCACTCCCAATCACAAAGTTATTAACCAAAGCATGACCAGCAGAAATAGCTGATCTATAACAGCCGATAGTCCTATATCGGAGCCCTGAATCAAGGCCATAGCCAAGGGGGGTTTTTGAGGGCTGGACCACCCCATAATAATCTTTGCCCCCTCCTCAAAAAACAGAGGCAGCTGGCACAGTATAGAGGTGCGGAAGTTCAAAAGGTGAATGAACAATAAAAATGCCTTTATTTGTTGTTTTTATCTTGTTGCATTTCCTCCATGTTCCAATACAGGTTAAATGTCAGGCTATGTCTTCTAATAAATTGTTGCTTGTTATTTTAACATGTTGTTTAACTGCAAAGGCACAGGATTTTTTAAAGAGAATTACGTCACAACCTCTCTGGGGTACGGACAGGGCCACTAGAATTATGCAACAGGGGAGGCCTAAATTATACAGCAATGTGGATTAAATTATGTGGCAAGAAAACACAAAAGATGCGGGTTAAAGTGTCACAGTTTGTGATAGTATCACTTAATTATCTTCCAATGTTTACACGTTAGCACTGTCTGGGCACTTTATTAGCACAGATTCCACATACATCTGTAACTGAAAGGTAAGCAGTCAACCTTTGCAAAGGACCTTCCAGTGTGCAGCAGCATGTATTACAGCATTTTTGGTAAATTTTGAGCTGAAACAGAATTTGTTTTTTGTTAGAATCTGCAGATTATGCAGCAGCTGATAGACTGTGTGGCAAATGTGGCAAATTCCTAATTATGCGGAATACACCACAGCCACTAAATTGCATTATTCCAAGTGGCCTTGCTTACAGGGAGTGCAAAAAAATGCTTTAAGAATTCAATTTGTTTCTAATTCACAAAAATTAAAATACCTGTTAATTACCTGCACAAATATTTCAACATATACCATGGGTTATGAAAGCACAAATTAAGCACATTTTGTTTTATAATTCTGAAGTGTGATAGAAACAAAAGTAAAAACACATCTTAGTGATGCACAGATAAAAAATATTGTATTGTATTGCACATTTGTATAGCACTTATTAGCCCTATGTGTTGGCACTGATGCATTTACCTACAAGGCAGTAAGCTATGCCACATATGGTGGTGTGTGGTTGGAATGGTCTTCTCTTTGTGATCCTATGTGGGAAGAGTTTCCTTGTTGTACTTGATGACCACCAAGGTGTGGTTATTGTGCTGTGAGATGCAATGCATACCAGTGTAGTGGATGATGAGGTGTGAGAGAAACAGAGGTGCAGTTTATGTTTTTTTGGCACACTGGCTGCTTTGAACAGATGGGCAGGTCCCTTTATGGTATTTCATATGATTAAAGTCTGCTTAGCTGGTTACCTCACTGGGTTGACCAATCAGAAATTTTGGGGCAGATCTACCTACATTTCAGACAATAAAACGAAGAAATGCAACTTTCTGTGTTGTGTTGTGTGAAAGGAAGACAGCAGATATGGCACGTTTCTGCTGTCTTCTAGTGCTGGTGCACTGTGTGCTGCCTAGTGCCAATGCCGGCACCCCTGCGTTACAGGCAGTATTGATTTTGGACAGGATGGGGCATCTTTCTGCACAAAAACAATCCTTAGTGGCATATTCCTCGTTCTATGTGTGTTGTAGAATACTGCAGACATAATGAGGAAGCAACAAGGAGAAATAAATATTTTTTTCCTGTGACCCCTCAGTGGGGAAGGCATAGCATTTTCACACATTACCAGGAATACTAGCTGTAGCAAATCTGGGAATGCACAAAAATCCATGGATGGATGCATGGGAACACCCATGCTCTTTCCATGGAGCACCTTGGTAATACAAGGCAGCAATATGCTCTGGCTTTCATTACTTTGGGCCTGATTTAGAACTCAGCCAGTGGGTTACTCCATCACAGCGGTGCCGGATATCCCATCCGCTGAAATCTAAATCCATAGGATTCAATGGGATTTAGATTTTGGCGGACCGGATATCTGTCACCCGTCCACCAAGTTCTAAATCACACCCTATGTATTTACTAAATTACGCAAAGCCATGCAAAGTTGCTTTGCATGGCTTAGTAAATACCAAAATGATTTTATGTCAAGCTGTGCTACAAAAGTAATGCAACTCCATAAACAATCTTAGCAAATCTTTTTCCTGGTGTATAGTTCTGGGCCAGAGTTGGAATTTCTGTAGGAAGAAAAAGGTAGAGAGATCTGCTGGGATGTGCATTATTATTTTCATCTCAGATCTGAAAGCCATTGTGAGATGTAAAGTTGGGGCCAGTGTATAGATATTTGCAGTCATTCACTAGAATAAAGTCATCCAGTTGACTTGCAGTGTCTGACAGATATCCTCAGTTATTCCATGCCAGTTCATTTGGTGGTCGCTGGTTTATTGGCTGCATGGTACTGGTGAGGGACAACTCTCATAGCATATATGCCTTCTTTGAATGTAAGAGATGTAAATTGCTATTGGCTGCCGACCATTGAGTGTTATGAGATTAGAATTAGTTTGAGCCAGAAATGTAATGTATGAATATACATAATTTTCTAATAACCTGGTGAAGCACAGGTTAGCACTCCTTAAATTACCTGATAACATCAAAGGTAATTTGGTAGTTGATGTGTTTCTAATCTGTGGATTGTAAGCTAATTATTGAGCTTGAGAGTGTGACTGTCTTTCTAGGTTATGCTGCCAGGATGTGTGGTGGAGTAGTTGTCTTGGAAACAGCCATGTTTTTTTATCTCTGTTTTGAGTGTATATGCTCCAGGGTGCTTTGAACGCTGGTTGGTAGGGTGCTCCAGAGGTTGGCAGCTTGTACTGAGAAAACAATGTTTCCTGCATATTTGTAATTGTAAGGTGGTATAGTGATAAGTGGTTCAAATCTGGAGTGCAGTGTCCTCATTTGTTTGTTTTGGTTGTTTTTAACTTGTAGGTATAGCAGTCTTTTTCATTGGAGGCTCAGTGAACAATGCGAAGCACCTTGAACATTGCCTTTCGTGTTACAAGTAGCCAGTGGTGTGATTACAATACTGGATCTATTTGTTATCATTGATGAAAGCTGAGAAGAAGTCTTGCAGCACTGTTTTAGATGAGTTGTATTTTGTGTATGATGTATGCTGGTGCACCAAGTACAGGCTGTTGGCAAAGTCAAGCTTGCAGAGTACAAGTAAGCAGTTTCTGTTCGTATCTAAGGAACAGGAAGATGCAATGTTGTGTTTCCATTGTGTAGAAGGCACTCTACGATGCTGTTAATGTGCTGTATTGAGGATAGGACTGAATCCATGTTTACACCTATATTTCTGACTTCTCTTGATATTGTTTGTCAGAGCCATGTTTAGCTTCCAAAAAATGTACACTTAATTTGGTAGTTATGTGGGCACACCTAATATCGCTGTGGTGTTCATTAATACTATTTTTAACTGGTCTGCAGGTCAAACCCAGGTAGCGAAGCTCACATGGGCAAGTGATCATGTAGATACAATTGCATGTGTTGTAGTTGGTATGCCTATTAAGGTGCCATGTACCTATTGGGTCCAAATCTAGTCTCTCCATGCGTCTAGTCAGAGGGCAGACATTACATGTGCCAGAAGGAAAGTGGCCAGTGACTGGCAGAAGGTTCATTAAGGTGGTTTGTAAAGGTACAGCTTGATTACCCCGTGGGCGGGTGTGTACCACCAAATCCCTAATATTTGCAGTCTTTTTGAATGCAAACAGAGGTTTCTGAACCTGTGTGCCACCACTCAATAAGATTGGCCATCTCTTATGAATCAATTTCTTCACAGAGTTAGACAAGAGAGTATAGTATAGACGCACGTCAACTGGTCTCTGGCTCCTTCACAGTAGGCATTAAAAGTGCATCTCTGTGATTGTTGCGAGCCCTCTTGTAAGCAGAGTTCATAACATGATGTGGATAGTGTCTATCATACAGTTTGGCCTTGAGGTCATTTGACAGAGTTTCAAAAGTCTGTATAGAACTGCAGTTACGATGTAGTCTAAGAAACTGGCCAAAGGGTAGAGTATTGCGTAAAGACTTCGGATAATGACTTTAATGAAGAAGTAGACTGTTACGGTCAGTGTTTTTATGGCATGTACTAGAAGTCAATTTACCGTTATCAATCCTGATCAAAAGATCCAAGAAAGAGACATGGGTTACTGAAACGTGGCAGTGAAATTCAGATATGGGTCAAGAGAATTAATCCATTCAATAAAAAGATCAACATCTCCCAGAATTCCCTGCCACACAATTAGGATGTCGCAAATGTATCCCCGCCATAATTTGATATGGTCATGAAATGGATTTGTGGAAGGTAAAATGAATTGTTGTTCAAATTCATACATGTAGAGGCAAGCTAGACTGGCAGCAAAGGTGCTACCCATAGAAGTACCCCGAATCTGATGATAAAGGGGGTTATTCCAACTTTGGAGGAGGTGTTAATCCGTCCTAAAAGTGACGGTAAAGTGACGGATATACCACCAGCCGTATTACGAGTCCATTATAGGAACTCGTAATACGGCTGGTGGTATATCCGTCACTTTTAGGATGGATTAACACCTCCTCCAAAGTTGGAATAACCCCCAAAGTGTGTCCTCGAATTGAAAAAGGTTCTTCATCATAGCAAGAGTAGCGCATTGCATAATAAGATGCACAGGGTTGGTGAATTCAAAGGGTATTGTAGAAGAACATTCTCCACCACTTGCAAAGTTGCATCTTGAGGTATATTGGTGAAGAGGGTCTCTACATCCAGGGTAATCAAAGCATGGACCTCTACTGTGGTGTTAATCATTTCTATCAGATTGAGGACATCTTTAGTGTCTCACAAGAACGTGCTTGAGTCCCTCACCAACGGTTGGAAAAAATGGTCACAAAACTCCTTATTTATTTCTCTGTGGAACAGTGTACTTGATTATTGTTATTGGTTATATTCGGGAGAACGTACACTGGACCAGTAATCTCCCTGTTCCCTTTCTTATTATTTATTCATCATCCATGTCTTTATGACCAGAGTTTTCAATTGTAGAGGTCTTCCAGACCATCTATTTTTTAGAAATGATTTGGGTGTCATCTACAAAGTTGTAATGGATGAGGTTGAATGAATTAATCAGGTTTGGTGAGGAAGTTAGGGCATTTGATGGACACCTGTATTGTCCTCTCTAGACATCTCCGCAGAACATCAACTAACATTTTCTGATTTTTGTACATTGTATTTACAGATCTGTGTAGTGTTAATCTGCTTTTTAAAACGTATTGACTCTTTTGACATTTTGCATATCTTGATCTAATTTCTGCTGAGAACACACACATTGATGTTATGAGACTTAATTAAGGTACTAAATGCATAATATTTCATAAACATTTAAGGTAGAATTTTTATTGGGATGAGTATGGAAATGCTGGGTGATAGGAATTTTATGGATCCTCACAACTTCTGGAATTTTCCTTCACAGAAATAAAAGGAAAATATGTGATTTAGCCAAAGTTTGGTGTTTGCTGGGAATTTTGGGTAAGAAAAGGTATTCACACAATCTACCCCACCCCAGGCTACTCTAGGTAGCTAGTTTTCAATAATATCCAGGCTTGGCAGGTTACCCCTGGTGCTGACAGAGCCCAGGCCTAAATACTGCAGCTACCCACACAGTCAGAATTGGTAAATTTGCAAGTCACAATTTTGATCTTTCTTCGTGTCATAAGGGCCTCAGGGAGCCTTTCCCTTCACATGCTATTGCTCAATCACACAAATGGAGTACTAATGTTATCAAGAGACGTGTAGGAATGCTGTGGAGTAGGCCATTTGTGAATCCATGCAGATTCCACAAGAGTGGGCTGTTTCAGTATTGTTTTGCACTGTAACATCAGTGTGTGCAGTGTGCTAAGCAGTACAACAACAAAAAAAGCAAACTTGGGACATGTGTGAAGCATTTACCTCCCATATCGACTTTGATTTTGGAAAAGAACATTTTTTGGGTGCTTTAATCAGAAGCATCTTCTATTCCAGCACTGTAGATCACCCGTTGAAGTACACTATACTTTGAAAGTAGTATGATGAATGTCAATGGGTCATCATCTGACTTAAAGCAGTTAAAATCCACTAAAACCATGCAGCATCATGTCCTGTCCAACAGAAACTGACAACAAGCTAGAGGGATGTGACAGCCACATTGCACTAACTTCTTTGTTCCATGATCGTTGGGGACTTCTTCAGTTCCAGGAGGCACCCTGGATGGTTTGCTTCTAGGACTGAGGAGCAGAGAAAGTTTCAGTTGTCCTACATTGTCTATAGAGAAGGGGGCTAGAGAGAGAATACAAATATTGAGAAGTACAAAGACGATAGAAGAGAAGATAGAAACAAGTGGTTCTAGAAAAGGAGGAACGATTGAGAGAACAAAAGGAGATCAAATAGACATCTACAAAAAAGTGCAGGAGATACGCGAATGGGAAGATAGATTCAGCTGCAGCAAACAGAAAGGGGCAGTTGGGAAAAGGTGACAAGTGGAGGCAGAGATTTGAAGATTGGGAAAGAATAGCAAAAGTGAGAGTGAGCCTAAATGAGTAAAATGAGAGCTAGGTACACAGAGAAATGATGATTGGAGATTTTAAGTGGAGTTTATGGCTCGCCATGTTTGGGACTGTTGGAAAATGGGTAATTGGTAAGGGCAGGTAGGTACCTACACTTAGCAATAGGCCACTAACCTCCTCTTAGGTCCAGTTAGGTCTCAGTAAATTAAACCCAGCTCAACCATTGGTAGCTGGCAACGAGCAGCAAGGCTTAACTTAGGAGACAAAGCGTAAAGCATTCAAATATCAAAAAACAGTAATTAAATAAAACACAGGGAACAGTTTAAAAATCCCAAATCAATTTATAAACATAGGACATATTTTTAGCTTTAAAATGACACCAAAACAAATAAAATCAAATAAGGGGAACCACAGATGTGAATTTTTAAAGAATGAATGCTTTCTAGCGCATAGAAATAAAAAGCGCCAATCTGGTCATCTGGTACCACCTCGACCGGGGCAAAATAAAGGTTTAAGGCCGACCGTGATGGAGCCCGGCTTGGCTACAGCCCGGGGGAGGCCTCATTCAAAAGTTTACCTTAGGACTTACTCGATTTTCTGGAGATTTTCTTCCTCCTGGAACTCTTCCTCAGATACGTGTCGCGGGAGCCCTCAGTGGAGATTTTTACCTTCGGACGTAGTAATTTTTTCGAGGTGAAAATCCTTCGACTGGGGCAAACCTGAATCTTGATCCAACGTACTTGGAGCCCTCTTCGTATACACTACCTCGGAGGTCCTGGTCAACTTCCTACGTTCGGACTTAGTCACTTTTTTGGAGATTTTCTTCACCGGGAAGAACCTGCAAGCCAGGCTGGGTCGCGGTTGAGGCAAGCCGGCTAGAGTTGCCGCGGGGGGGCGTCTCTCTATGGAGCTTTTTTCCAAAAGTTCTCCAAACTTCTGGATCTTCTTCCAGATGTTCTTTTAAGGTTCTTTGGACGTCCACAGTTCACCCCAGGTTCCAGAAGCTCTGAGATGCTTGTTGAGGGTGTGAACTACAACTCCCAGCATGCACCTGGCGCAAACTCCTTTTTGGCCACTGGACAGTGGTCAGCTGGTTGGTTTCTTCAGGAGTTGGTGCAGGGGACTCTGGTTAGCAAGCTTTTACCTGTAGCAAACAGGGAGTCCCTCTTTGAACCAGTTAAAGCCAGGCAAAGTCCTTCTTGTGTTAAAGCCCAAGTGTGCAGCTAGTGCAGTCCTCAAGAGTGCAGTGTCCAGGTGCAGGCCAGGGATACAGCAGGGTAGTCCTTCTTCTTCTGTAGTTCTTCCTTGTTGAAATCTGATAGGGATCTGAGGTGTTGGTGCACGTCTGCCAGTTTTATCCTTGCTCCTGGGTGAAAAACAGGGGGGTCTTGGTTCTCCAATCAGGGGCATGGTCCTTCCCCCTATAATGACCACTTCCTGGGAAGAGTGGCAAAAATCAATCCCAGGGAGCAACATTCCTCAAAAATCCATCATGGCTGAAAGTGATTTTTGGAGGTTACGTCTGGCTGAGCCCACCCACTGGTGTGGCCAAAAATCCTAAACACACCCCTCTCCTGCACTCTCCTAATCTAATCAAGGGGGCACCTAATTGTCTGGGTTTGCACGATGTGAGGGTGCTGCTGGGCTGCTCCAAATGTCCTTTCCTGCCTTTGAAGGCCAGTTTAGAAGCCCTCCCCTTCCTGCTTCTCCATCTGCTGAGGGGAGATCTCCTCCCCCAGGCACATATTTTTGTGTTAAGCCAGGCCACTTCACACCTCTTCAAGGTAGTCTGGCCAGGCTGCCAGAGGCTGGCCAATGAGAGCAAAGCAGCAAAAACACTGCAGGGTTGAAGTTGACAACTTTTCAGGTAAAGTTTAAAATTCTTTACCTGAACAAGTTATATTAAATCCAACAACTGGAAGTTGTGGGATTTATTATAACAATTGATTTGATACCAAACGTGTGGTATCTATTACTTATGGGTTTTTTTAAAATTAAAATAAATTCTCCCCATTCTAGCCCATGGAGGCCATTTACTATAATGAGGGAAAACAAATTTGGCTGTTTTACCTCCCCAGGGCTTATAAAACTACTTTTATAAGGTCCCTGCTTATAGTTACATGGCAACCAGCCCTAGGGGCGCATAGGGCACACCTTAGGGGTGACTTATATGTACAAATATGGTAGTTTAAGCCTTTGGAACTACTTTTAATTCCAAAGTCGAATGTGCATGTAACTATAATTTAAAAGCAGCCAGTAAGGCAGGACTGCCTTTAAAATGACACTGTGCACCTCAGCAGTGCACCTATGGGGGCACTACCTATGCTGGGGTCCCTAAACCTCCATGCCCTACCATATACTAGGGGCTTATAGGTAGGATAATTTTGCCAATTATTATTAGCCTAATTTGCATATCCACTTTACACAGAGCACTGGCCCTGGGACTGGTAAGCAGTACCCAGGGCACAGCCAAGAGTCAGTAACCACCAGTACCTGTCCAAACATTTTGGGGTGACCAGGGCAAAAAGGAGGACCTTCCTACAGCAACAATACACCTGCCCAATGTGATTTCAAAAAATAATTTTGCACTTCATTTTTCTTAAAAGGGATCTTAGTATAAGATTGACAAATCACTTTGCATAGTGCTCTTCAAAATCTTATTAAGGTCCTGCCATTGTTAACTGATACACATTTATTTTTGCAAAGTGCTGACCAAATGGTGCCCCCTTTGTATTTCTTACTATATGCTCTTGATGAGAAATGCTGACGTCTTCTCTTTTAATGCATATCAGCCATGCCTAATCTAGTATAGTCGCTAGAAAGTACAACCTACTTGCTGAGAAGTCCAAGTTCTATTGAAGGTGTTATTTGGCTTTCTAGTGTATATTTGAATATGGCACTTTCTTAACTGTTTCATACTGTGAATGTTGACTTTGATTTGCACCTGTAGTAATGCCAAACCATCCCTCTGCAAATACATATTTTCCACTTTTAGTACACATTGTAGGCTTCCATGCCTCCTACATTGACCACTCAGAAAACTGCATGCTTATCCATAGAGGATGCCACCTTGAGGGTCCTATTTAAGGACTCCACTGCATGTGAAAGTTTAGAGAATGTGAATACATTTTGGAAGTGGAGTACTTTGTAGCATCTAAATGGAATGTACCTTGAAAGCAGCATCAGAGATGTAATCACAGAACAGTATCCTAGATGCAACTGTAAAACCCCCACTCAGAGAATTAGAGGCCAGAGGTAGCTGGGGCCTGCCCATCTATGACTCCTTTACCTGGGGATGGAACTAGTGACCTCAGCCAGGCCTCAAAAAGACCCATCTTGAGCTCACAAGATCACCTATACTTTACAATGCCTATCTGTGTTGCTTGTCGATGTATAGCAAAGGTCTCCTTTTGGACAGAACATTTACAACAACCTGCTTGTTACTATTAGGGTTGTATGCCAATGTCAGTGCTTGCTTCAAGTCCATGGAGTTTTGACTGGTGCTTTTGATGAAATGTAATTATACTATCCATATTTTGTCACAATCTTATACTGAAATTATTTGTGTGACCATCCAAACTTCTCCTGGAAAATTACATTTACATTGAATGTGATTTTCACCATTGTTGCATCCCAAAAGTGTTTAAAATAACTGTTTTTCACTAATGTCCCAAAATGTTCTTGATGGATATTCTCTACACTCTCTCTAAAGCTATTTTAAAAGAGTGACAAGTTAAATTAAACCTTCACCTGTGAAGTTGGCCGAAATTAGGTAACTCCACACTTCATGAAGCAGATGACGTTTCCTAAATCTATTTGAGGTAAGGTTTATCCTTTCAGGCCTCCCAAGTGTAATGATTTTCTAATGCAGAATGTCCAGCCTAGGACATTCTCCAGTAAACAAATTTTGTGTGTGAAAGCTGGACATCCACCACATGAGGTAAGAGGTGTGGGAGGGAGGACTCTGAGCTGAGGCCAGCTTATTGTTTTTATAAAGAACTTTATAGGCTCAGCATTGCATAAAGCTTGAACCTTTTTTGAAAATACCAAAGTTGAAAGTCAGTCTACTTTACAACTTTACATCCTTCTACTTTGAATCCCCTCTACTAGATAGGATTTAAAGCCGGATTGTCAAAGTTGTATCAGGATGCTTTCATATGTACCTTACAAAATCCACATATTCCTTCACATGGAATCACATGACCCAAAGCTTTAAAAACTTAGTAACATGGTCCATTGGCCACCATTCAGTGCTACACAGATGTTTTATCATTGTAGGATTAAACATTTCTCCCACAAAGGGGTATTTTACCTCAGTAGACATTGAAGCCTGTTCCAGACAATCATCTAAACTCCCCAAAAGATCACAGCTTTCCTGCGGATCAAACGCATATTTATCCCATTCCAAGTCATCGTAATCTATATTTCCCAGTTCCACAGAGAATTCTAAACTGTCCCACAACTCCTTTGTGCGATCGAGGTCACTTTTTCTAAACATGCCACTATGGACAATGTTTGTCAGTGCCCCGCTAAGGCGGCCCCTTCATCTTGTGCTGCTGTGAGCACCGTTTTTTATTGTACCGCATGGGTTACCCGCACCATAGGCGTGGTTTTGCTACTTCTTAATGTGCTTCCTTTTTTGGGAAGCCTTTCTCTGGTTTCAGATGTAGAAGGGGAATCCCTATCAGAGAAGGAAAAATAGTTATCCTCTGAAGGGGTGTCCCTGTTCCTCTTAGCAAGTATGGCATCCACCTCCTTTCTCACTGAGGACCTAAGTTCCTCCTACATGAACGTTTTAATAGACTCACCAACAAAATCAGCCGCAGGATGAACCTGGAGGTTAGGACCTTCCATTATCCCTGCTGCTTCAAAAAACAGGATATCAATATATATCAGGCTGTATAAATAAACTGCATCTTGGGTATAAATAAATAAAATCAAAGCAACCAAAACCTCAAATTGCCAATTAGTATCATTTTCAGGCCAGTAGGGGAAGCTCAAGTTCTGCAAGAAGCTCACTAGAGGCTCCGAGTCCCATAATTGCGTCGCTGGTGTTAAATGCCAAAAAATAAAGCTGTCAGACGCTCATTGGCAAAACCACTACAAGCTATTCACTTGAATACCAACGGTAGCCAAGTAATTTGCCCTGCTTGAGTGCGTCATTAAGGAACTAAAACTAACACATGACTGCAGCTTCACTACAGTGTCTGCCTGGTTGTCTGGCAATGGCTAATGGCTAATGCTTTATGTCTTACTGTTCTGTAAAGAACAGCATGCAGGGGCAGCAATAAAAGGTCACTGCATAACACTAGCCTCCAGTCCTGTAATGAAATTGAGGATAACTTACTGCTTCACATACACTTTGGACCTCTTAGCCTAGTGAGGTTTAAGAGAGAAAAAATCCAGATATAGGTGAATAGTATAACAGACCTATCAGAATGATGTGGGATCCATTTCAATGAAGTTTAAAAAAGGAAGCTAACATATCTAGACCTGACAGTCTCAAGCAATTAACTAAAATGTAAAATCTTCAAGCATCCTATCTACCCCAATAATGGAAAGGGTTACACTGATCATCCAGTGATAGCAAGGTTTTGGTTGACAATGATGGTTCACTTGCAGTACTATGATGTTAAAAGTGCCCACTGCTCCCCATGGTGGCATCCATCCTTTTAGAATTGTTCTTGTGATTGAGGTGAACCTGCTGAGAGATTATTCAAAATAGTGAAAAATATACTAAAAACAAATGCGTTTCTGTAAAAAGTCTACTGAATGCCAGTCAAGCCAAATTATTTCTTAAAAGTCTTCCAACATCAAGTTCTTATGAGTTGTTTAGGAATCTTGAAATGAAAAGGAACATGTATCTCTCCTTTAAGCTAATGATTCAGAGACAATGATTCTATATGGGCATGCCATGTGTACTTACTACCATACGTACTGTTATTTTCACAGTTCAAAATGCATGCTGGGGCCCATTTTGGGTGCAAGGGTGCGTTTTGGGCTGAGAAAATAGTGCTACATGCTGGATTCCGCATCTCACATAATTACGCATAATTACACGTAATTACACTAGAGAGAATTATGCCAGTTACACCCATCCCGATCGAAACCAGCATGAGTCTAATACTTCGCATGCACTCACAATTTCAGCCCAGTTCTTGTATCTCAGTTTTTGTGGAGATGTATTAAATGACTAAATTTATTATCAAATCATACCCTTTTTCTTTGAAATCTCATTTTTTCCAAGGATGTTAATAACATACACAAAAAATATTTTATTACCCCATTTATCAATTCATTTTATACGTATTTTCATTGATGCGAACAGGTTTTGTGAAAAGCTGTTAGCTGATACCATAAATAATAAATGCAATTGTAGCAACTGTGGTTGCTCATTGATTGTCTTCTGTTGTCTCCTCCCACAATTTCCAGTTTCTCTTGACTGTATTCACTGTACCAATCAATGAGCACAAGGCTTTTCAAGTAATTCCACTTTAAACATTTTCTATACAATCTTTGTAGAGAGAGAGGTTTCCTTGCTTACTTTCAATTTCTTGTTATTATTTATCTTGCCAACGTCATAGGTATTGCAATTCGAGTGATCTGCTCCCCTGAAAACTCCAAATAAGGCAAACAACTTACCAATACCTAGCATGGACCCGACTCACTGCTCTTTCTGCTAACTTTGATAATTTCTTATAATTAAAATTAAAATATTCCTTTAACTGCAGGCATGACAATACCTCATGGATACGATCTCCCTTGGATCGGTTCTTACATCTTGGACATATTGTTTCAACTCTGGCTCCAATTAACCAACCAGTATCTCTTAACGTATTACTGTTACTGATTTAATCTGTTTTTCCTTTTTTGGAATTCACGTTTCTCAATTAAACATGAATAACCTTTCCACAAATATCGGTCATCCTTCCTCCTTGGATTTTCTAGTCTTCCATTGCCACAACAATCCCCACCATCTCTTTCCCCACTTTCACAGTCCCTGGTGCTGTGACTGCTTTGATTCCCTTTAGCCTACCAAAACACAAATCCTGAAACATAAAAAATGTAAACACCTATCACAAATGATCAGTCATTACAAAATGTATCTGAACCCTCTGAATATCAATTTATTTGGGACATTTTTGTTATAGTTGATTTTCTGGGCATTCAGGGCCAGCTGTACAACCATTTTGTTTTGCGACTCGCAATTTGTGAATTTTTGCGAATCGCACATTGCGAGTCACAAAACAAAATGTACGGCAGTGACTGTTTGCGATTGGCAAATGTATTGCAAGTGACCTTTCTCATCAATATTCATGATCACACTGATAAAGATGGGTAGAATCATCACTGACACTAGTCGGAGGAGATGTGGTGATACAGGCACGTTTTACCATGCAACATGGGATTGTACTGCATTGTGGGGCTTCTGGGAGGCGATGGTAGCATGCCTGTGTAAAATAATAGGGGACTCTATGACCGCAACTGCAAAATGGTGTCTCTTCAATATATGGAGTGAAATGGACATGACCCGAATGAAGCAAATCTGGTGGACAGTGATTGGCAAACGCAACATTGCATGTTTATGGGGGAAGAGCAGATACCGCAGGGGAGTGATTGGTGAAGGGACATGAATTGGTGCATGTTGGCTGAGAGGGTGGTCTACAAAGGAAGAGGATGTCCCAAAAAATGGTAAAAAATCTGGGGGTCCTGGAATAACTACAAGGCCAATATTTGCAACAACTCTATTTTGTTGGGCCAGGGTGGAATGACGAAGGTCACACTTGGCTCTTCTATAAATGATAGCTAATTGATTGTACGGGGTAAGTGTTGAGTAGATTGTGCCAATTGTCTCTTGATTTGTGGAACCAATCAAACTAATCATATTGTTAATCTGCTGAAACGCTATTTACCTGTCTCACGCCATAACTTTAATAAAAAGAGTTATAAAAAAAATGTTTTCTTTGTAGCATTTTTTATTGCAATATTGTTTTTATTCAAAACACTGTTGTATATAGGACCTCCACACATCAACAAAAAAGATTAGATTGTAAAATATCAATAGCAAATGAGTACGACACCTCAGTTGTATTTTATAGGTTATATGTAAATTCTTATTTTGTATGGTGCCAAGAACTGACGCAGTTGTCCGTTCAAAGCTTTATGTCAGATACAAAGAAAACTATCTATGGGTGGTTATGAAGGCTTGTTTATTGTAACATTTCTATGAAACCCCTAACATCTAATGTGCATTTTGCCAATGACCAAGCAATGTCCATACGCCCTCAAATAAATCCATATAACAGGTAAATTCAAGATAAATCCAAGAAGACTGGTTTATACCAAAAGAGTTCCATTTAAATTCACAGTATGCCCATTTCTCTCATAAGGATAGCTTGAGAATATAGCATGGTTCCAGCCCTCGGAGAACTATACTGAAGATCACTTTCCTAGATTGAGCGTACTTACCTTTAGGCCCAGGTGAAATTACGCCAGTGTAATACACATAATTTGGGGCATTTTGTGCTGCGCTTGTTACACGAAATTCCCCAAAAGTTGCTAGTATAACACCTCGCCTAATTATGATGCATTAATGGCAGAATGATAGTGGCAAAATGATAGCGCTGGAATGTGAGAATAAAACAGAAAAACAGAATAGGAGTAGCTATTGTTCATAGCAGTTGATTTTTTTGCACTGTGCTATTATTCTGAAATGCATCCTTGTGTCCGAAATAGACACGATGACGGGGGTCACACTAAAGTATAACACTAAATACCAAATTTGCAGTGAATATTTAAGCGCAATTTTCCTGAAAGTTCAAATAATTACAAAGCGAATTACCCGAGTTTTATACACCTCTGCTGACATCCTCTGTGGCATCTTCGCTAAACCATAAGGTACTATTACTTTTAGGAAAGGGAGTCTCGATATTCTCATTGAATTGTTACACCATTGTTAACTCATGTTTACAAACCTTTCTGTATTTCATATACAGTGGAAATCCTGCTGTCTTTTAACCTCGCTGACGGGCCTTTTCCCCCTCAGGTGCCAAGCCTTTTTGGCTATTTGGAGCAGTTCGCGCTTAGGCCCTCATAACTTTTTGTCCACATAAGCTACCCACACCAAATTTGCATCCTTTTTTTCCAACATCCTAGGAATTCTGGAGGTACCCAGACTTTGTGGGTTCCCCTGAAGGAGACCAAGAAATTAGCCAAAATACATTGAAAATTTCGTTTGTTTCAACAAAATGGGAAAAAAAGGGCTTTTGTTTTTTTCCCTGAAAATGGCACCAACAAAGGGTTTGTGGTGCTAAAATCACCAGCTTCTCAGCTTTCAGAAACAGTCAGACTTGAATCAGAAAACCCAATTTTTCAACACAATTTTGTATTTTACTCATAACTCATTTTTATGATTTTTTTGTGCTTTCAGCCTCCTTCCAGTCAGTGACAGAAATAGGTGTGAAACCAATGCTGAATCCCAGAAACCTAAACATTTCTGAAACGTAGACAAAATTCTGAATTCAGCAATGGGTAATTTGTGTAGATCCGACAAGGGCTTCCTACAGGAAATAACAACAGAAATAAAAAAAATATTGAAATTGAGGTGAAAAAAACAGCCATTTTTCTCTACGTTTTACTCTGTAACTTTTTCTGCAATGTCAGATTTTTTAAAGCAACATACCGTTACGTCTGCTGAGGGCTTCTGGTTCATCAAGAACCCTAGGTACCCAGAGCTAATAAATTAGCTGCACCTTGCAATGGGTTTTCATTCTATACCGGGTATACAGCAATTAATTTGCTGAAATATGAAGAGTGAAAAATAGGTATCAAGAAAACCTTTGTATTTCCAAAATGGGCACAAGATAAGGTATTGAGAAGCAGTGGTTATTTGCACATCTCTGAATTCCGGGGTGCCCATACTAGCATGTGAATTACAGGGCGTTTCTCAATTACACGTCCTTTTTATACACAGTCTTACATTTGGAAGGAAAAAATGAAGAGAAAGGCAAGGGGCAATAACACTTGTTTTGCTATTCTGTGTTCCCCCAAGTTTCCCGATAAAAATGGTACACCACTTGCGTGAGTAGACCTGATGCTCGCAACAGCAAACGCAACATGGACACATCACATTTTTACATTGAAATCTGATGTGTTTTTTGCAAAGAGCCTACCTATGGATTTTGGCCTCTAGCTCAGCCGGCACCTAGGTAAACCTACCAAACCTGTGCATGTTTGTAAACTAGACACCTTGGGGAATCCAAGATGGGGTGACTTGTGGGGCTCTCACCAGGTTTTGTTACCCAGAATCCTTTGAAAACCTCTACATTTGGCTAAAAAAACACTTTCTCTTCACATTTCGGTGACAGAAAGTTCTGGAATCTAAGAGGAGTCACGAATTTCCTTCCACCCAGCGTTCCCCCAAGTCTCCTGATAAAAATGATACCTCACTTGTGTGGGGACGCCTAGTACCCGTCACAGGAAATGCCCCAAAACACAAAGTGGACACATCAAATTTTCCCAAAGAAAACAGAGGTGTTTTTTTCCAAAGTGCCCACCTGTGGATTTTGGCCTCTAGCTCAGCAGGCACCTAGGGAAATCTACCAAACCTGTGCATTTTTGAAAACTAGACATCTAGGGAAATCCAAGATGGGGTGACTTGTGGGGCTCTAATCAGGTTCTGCTACCCAGAATCCTTTGCAAACCTCAAAAATTGGCCAAACAAAACTCTCATTTCGGTGACAGAAAGTTCTGGAATCTGAGAGGAGCCACAAATTTCCTCCCACCTAGTGTTCTCCTAGGTCTCCCGATAATAATTATACCTCACTTGTGCGGGTAGGCCTAGTGCCCACAACAGGAAATGCTCCAAAACACTATCTGGACACATCAAAATTATCAAATACAAAACTACCTGTTTTTAGGGGGGGCAACCTGCGTTTTTGGTCCTGGGCTCAGCAGCAATCTAGGGAAACCTACCAAACCCAGACATTTCTGAAAACTAGACACCCGAGGTAGTCTAGGGAGGTGTGACTTGCGTGGATCCCCCAATGATTTCTTACCCAGAATCCTCAGCAAACCTCAACTTTAGCTAAAAAAATCAATTTTTTCCCACATTTCTGTGTGGGATCACCGCACCAGGACACATTTCCTACTACTCAACGTTCCCGTCAGTCTCACAGTAAAAATGATACCTCACTTGTGTAGGTCGGCCAAGTGCCTGTGACAGGGAAGAGCCAAAAACATGTTGAAATTGAGGGGGAACCAAAGCGGGTCCAAAAGGGCAGTTTGAAAAAAAACATTTTTAGGCTGACAAGTGCAGCAGAATTTTTATCGGTATAGATGAGACAATGTTGGGTGGTAGTAATTTTGTGGATTCCTGCAGATTCCTGAAGGTTCCATCACAAAAATGTGGAGTTGGAGGTATGCAGGGGATTGTGGGTAAGAAAATGGTGCAGGGTGCATGTGAAGCACACCACCCTGGACTCAACCAGATGTTTAGTTTTCAGATGTGTCTGGGTCTTGTGGATTTTTCTACTTGGCAGCGTCCCAAAGTCAAAAAAGTGCAGCCCTCAGCATTCCAAGTTGGACGATTTTGAGAGTTACCAAGCTCTCATGGCCCAAATGTAAAACCAAAACCCCAAATAATCAAATGTCCTCTTGCTTGCTGTGGGATAAAATGTTTTATTGTGCGGGGAGAGCTGAAAGACTGTTACCCCCTTCAGTTGGGGTGGGGGCATAACCAGGCCCATACTGGTTGGTAGCCACCACCCCACTATTTTTTGTGTGTTTTTTTAAATTCCACGCCGTCTAGTAATCTTTCTGCCCCCCGTGGTGTGGATCGGGGGTAATTGCCCCATCTGGTGGGCAGAACAACTTTGGCCCTATTTATTTGGGGTGGGGGTATGGCCATACCCCCACCCTCTTATTTTGAAAAAAAATCTTTCCTGGTCTCTGGTGGGCTTTCTGCCCCTCTTGGGGGCAGATGGGCCTTCCAAAAATAGGCCAACAGTAATGTGCCCCCATGGGGAGCGACCCTTGCCCAAGGGGCAGCCCCCCAAACAAAACGCACACATACACACACACCAATCCCTGGTGTCTAGTAGTTTCTGCACCCTAGGAGCAGAAATGGCCTAAAAACAATTTGGCTCCCCCGGGAGTGACCCTTGCCGAAGGGGTCACTCCCTACACATAAAATAAAAAAAAAAGATCCCTGGTGTCTATGGGGGTCTACGGGGGACAGAAATGGCCTACAAATTAGTTGCCCCCCTGGGGAGCGGCCCTTGCCAAGGGACCACTCCCCTTATGTTCATTTAAAAAACAAATCCCTGGTGTCCAGTGGTTTCTGCCACCCCCCCCCCCCGGGGGGCAGATCAGCCTAATTATATTAGGCCAATCTGCCCCCGGGGGGGCAGAAATGGCCAAGAAACAATCTGGCCCCCCAGGGAGCGCCCCTTGCTGAAGGGATCACTCCCTAAACATAAAAGAAGAAAAAAGAAAAAAAACAAATAGCTGGTGTCTAGGAGGTTTTTCTGCCCCCGGGGCCAGATCAGCCCAATTATATTAGGCTGATTCCCCTTCCAGCCCTGACCTGGGGGAGTGGGGGACGGCCCTTGGGGGAAGTGCTAGCGCTTCACCCGAGGGCCGGTATATGGACGTAATGGTTACGTCCATGGTGCCACACAGGCTCAGAAATAGACATAACCATTACGTCCATGGCGCCAAAGGGGTTAAATAGGTAAATGTCCTTCATTCCTTCCCAGCCAATACCATCCCCCACCCCTAACTCCCCCGGTATCCTCCCACTACAGTACTGCAGAGTGAATAAGGCAATAAGGCACCAAGCGAAGGTGGTGCTAGAGGCAACAACTACATAGTTTCTGGTCTCCTGCCACAACAAACTCAGCCTAAAATAAAATGTTTGTCTTCCTGAAAGCTGCAGTGCAGCTGTACTATGCCATATGAACCTTTCGACATACTTGGCACATTACTTCTGGCTTTAAAGTATTTCCCACAACATTTCATGCTTCCAAAATCCCTCACACTAGCACTTAGCACAAGAGGCAATTATATTATTTCACTGACCATAAAAGCGATCAGAGGAAGTCAGATCCCCACCCATACCAATCATAAAGGGTGGTGTTTAGGACTAGCTCAACACCACAAGTCCGGATGGAAAGCCAGGACGAAATCAATTAGTGAACATGAGCCCTTCCTTTTGGATGTGTAAGATGACTAGCTATCTTCTTGAACAATAACACAATGGTACTCTACAAACAAACATGTAGTCCCTCTAACAGTTGCAGAAAAGCCAAGAAACATTTCAGATAACAGTTCAACAAAGCTAGTTTGTGAGCTTTGTTGTGCGTATCTGCTCTTTAGTGGGGTGATATGTCCTTTATTAACAAAATAAAGAATGCCCAGTTTTACTATAATTTTATTTATAGGCAACTATGTTGAAGGACCAGATACATTTGTGTTCTGCGAAGGGCCAGTATCTGATGGCAGGAGGAGCGTTGATATGGTGCCAACTGAGCTGGCATGTAGAGCAGAAACTGCATGGAGATAGGGCAGTCCAATGAGAATACAGTCTTATGGTTAGGTTTAAAGTAGTTGGTGCAGCAGTGAAGATCTGGGGAAGGGTTAAAAAAAGGACTGGAATTACTAAGTATAGTCGCTACACTCCTTTATGGCATTCTTCTCTATTTCTTGTGGTGTTTCATGATGGGATCTGTAGGAGTTTGGAAAAGGTGGGGATCACCCGGGTGGGAGAATTGTATTCTCAAGAACAACTGTGCTCTTTGTCAGATCTGCAGCAGGATGTTGGATTAGAGAAAGGGTTTTTCTATAAATTTCTGCAGATCAGAGATTTCTTGAAGAAATCGGTGAGAGATTAGTTCTCACTTGGAAAACTCCCCCTCCTAGATATGCTGCTACATGAGGGAACTGAAATAGGACACATTTATACACTTCTGAATAAATTGGCAGTGAATAAATCTTCAGGGTCTAGATATCAGGACTTCATTAGAGGTAGGGAGGAACGTGCTGTTGACTGCAAGCTTGAAAACCTAGCACTATAAAACACTTTTTAGGTTATACTACACACTGGTCAAACTGTTCAGATGGGGTAAAAGGGCTGGTGATAAATGCTCTTGGTGTGGGTATGAGCGTATGTTTTATCTCTGTGTGAAGTTAGTTCCATTAATGTAAGGTATTGAGGATTATAGAAATAGGATGTTTGGAGATCTCTGATGCTATGGGGGGGGGTTGACACTTCTCTTGTGGGGAATTTGGGGACCCTTTATTTCATATTTATTTCCATGGCTGCAGAACGTATTTTAATTACAACTGCATGGAAGGACAAAGAGCCAACCACAATAAAACAATGGTTCTCTTGGCTAATAAGTATCAATAATATGGAGAAACATTGTATAACTGCAAGGGGAGAAGTGCTAGAAAAAGGGGGGGAGTGCAGATTTGGTCGCCTTTAAAAAAACTAGATTGAAGTTAGTTTTGGGTATAGTGACTGTCTGAATCCCAAGCCTGCGAACCTCAGTTAGGTAGATCTTTTGGAGTCTTATTTGCCCCTAAGGATGCTATGTGGAAACGTGAGTGTATATTTGTGCAGTTTTCTATCCTGAGGTAACAATATTGAGGGAAATTTTGGAATGTATTAACACAGTGCTATTTAAAATGTTGACAGAAGTTGAATACATTGATGGACACTGAACAATGTAATGATTAATGATCTCCTCTTCTTCTCTGGTCTCTCTTCTTCTTGACTCTTCTCTCTTCTTCTTCTGTGGTCTCTCATCTTCTTCTTGACTCTTCTCTCCTCTTCTTCTGTGATCTATCCTCTTCTTATCTGGTCTCTCCTCTTCTTCTTGACTCTTCTCCCCTCCTGTTCTGTGGTCTTCTCTCCTTCCTCTTCTACTCCTCTCTTCTTTTCTTCCTGACTCCTCTCCTCCCCTGTAATCCCCCCTTCCCTATCTTTTTTCCCTTCCCCTCTATCTGTCCCCCCCACCCTCTGCTTTCCCGCCGCCACCTCCCGCTCGGCCCCGATCCCCCGCTCCCATTCGTCGCCCCCCTCCAGCTTCCCGCCCCCAGCTGACCCCTCCTCCAACCCTCCACCCTCTTATGGCGGCTGCTGCGCGGCAGAGTCAGCGACACTTGACACTAGGGTAGGTCGCTTTCCCCGCCGCTGCAGCTCCACCTGCCCAGGCTCCTGACACCTCCCAGCAAGACCAGCTAAACCGTAAGTACTCCCCCCACCCAGCCCCTCGCCCAGCCCCTCGCTACTCACCTCTCTTTCCCTGAACTTCTGTCTTCTGCCTTCCGCTCTCTCCTCCAACCTTTCTCCGTACCTCTGCTGTCCATTTCCCTTCGCTTTCTGCTCCTCCCTCTGGTAGCCATCTTCCCCCATTCTCTGCTCATCTTCTGCAGCCCACTTGCTGCGTGCTCTGCTCTTCTCCTGTGTCCTCTTCCTCCTCACCGCATTTTCTTCCTGCTTTGCTCTTCCTCTGTATTCTTCTTTTCTCCTCTTCCTCACCGCATTTTCTTCCTGCCTTGCTCTTCCTCAGTGCTCTTCATTTCTCCTCCGCCTCACCGCATTTTCTTCCTGCTTTGCTATTCCTCTGTATTCTTCTTTTCTCCTCTTCCTCACCGCATTTTCTTACTGCCTTGCTCTTCCTCGGTGTTCTTCATTTCTCCTCCTCCTCACCGCATTTTCTTCCTGCTTTGCTCTTCCTCTGTATTCTTCTTTTCTCCTCTTCCATCCCGCTTTTTCTTCCTGCTTTGCTCTTCCTCTGTGTTCTTCATCTCTCCTTCTCCTCACCGCATTTTCATCCTGTTTGCTCTTCCTCTGTATTCTTCTTTTCTCCTCTTCCTCACTGCATTTTCTTCCTGCCTTGCTCTTCCTCGGTGTTCTTCATTTCACCTCCTCCTCACGGCATTTTCTTCCTGCTTTGCTCTTCCTCTGTATTCTTCTTTTCTCCTCTTCCTCACCGCTTTTTCTTCCTGCTTTGCTCTTCCTCTGTGTTCTTCATCTCTCCTTCTCCTCACCGCATTTTCTTCCTGCTTTGACCTTCCTCTGTGTTCTTCACCTCCTCTGCACCCCGTCCTGTGTGTTCTTTTTCTTCTTCTGTGTTCTTCTGTGCTCTTCTCCTCCTCTGCACCCCGTCCTGCGTGTTCTTTTTCTTCGTCTGTGTTCTTCTGTGCCCTTCTCCTCCTCTGCACCCCGTCCTGCGTGTTCTTTTCTTCTTCTGTGTTCTTCTCTGCGTGTTCCCTTTCTTCTTCTGTGGCCTTCTCCTCATCTTATGGACTCTTCCCTCCTCTGCTTCTCTGGTCTCTCCTCTTCTTCTTGACTCTTCTCTCCTCTTCTTCTGTGGTCTCTACTCTTCTTCTTGACTCTTCTCTCCTCTTCTTCTGTGGTCTCTCCTCTTCTTCTCTGGTCTCTCCTCTTCTTCTGGACTCTTCCCTTCTCAGCTTCTCTGGTCTCTCCTCTTCTTCTGGACTCGTCTCTCCTCTTCTTCTCTGGTCTCTCCTCTTCTTCTCTAGTCTCTCCTCTTCTTCTTGACTCTTCTCTCCTCCTGTGGTCTCTCCTCTTCTTCTTGACTCTTCTCTCCTCTTCTTCTGTGGTCTCTCCTCTTCTTCTGTGGTCTCTCCTCTTCTTCTTGGCTCTTCTCCCCTCCTCTTCTGTGGTCTTCTCTCCTCCCTCTTCTACTCCTCTCTTCTTTTCTTCCTGACTCCTCTCCTCCTCTGTAATCCTCACTTCCCCATCTTTTTTCCCTTCCCCTCTATCTGACCCCCCGCCCTCCGCTTTCCCACCGCCACCTCCCGCTCGGCCCCGCCTGCCCGCTCCCATTCGTCGCCCCCCTCCCGCTTCCCGCCCCCCAGCTGACTCCTCCTCCCCCCTCCACCCTCTTATGGCGGCCGCTGCGCAGCAGAGTCAGTGACCCTTGACCCTAGGGTAGGTCGCTTCCCCCGCCACTGCAGCTCCACCTGCCCAGGCTCCTGACACCTCCCAGCAAGACCAACTAAACCGTAAGTACTCCCCCCACCCAGCCTCTCGCCCAGCCCCTCGCTACTCACCTCTCTTTCCCTGAACTTCTGTCTTCTGCCTTCCGCTCTATCCTCAAACCTTTCTCCGTACCTCTGCTGTCCATTTCCCTTCGCTTTATGCTCCTCCCTCTGGTAGCCATCTTCCTCCGTTCTCTGCTCATCTTCTGCAGCCCACTTGCTGCGTGCTCTGCTCTTCTCCTGTGTTCTTCTCCTCCTCTGCACCCCGTCCTGCATGTTCTTTTTCTTCTTCTGTGTTCTTCTGTGCTCTTCTCCTCCTCTGCACCCCATCCTGCGTGTTCTTTTTCTTCTTCTGTGTTCTTCTCTGCGTGTTCCTTTTCTTCTTCTGTGGCCATCTCCTCATCTTCTGGACTCTTCCCTCCTCTGCTTCTCTGGTCTCTCCTCTTCTTCTGGACTCGTCTCTCCTCTTCTTCTGTGGTCTCTCCTCTTCTTCTCTGGTCTCTCCTCTTCTTCTTGACTCTTCTCTCCTCTTCTTCTCTGGTCTCTCCTCTTCTTCTTGACTCTTCTCTCCTCTTCTTCTGTGGTCTCTCCTCTTCTTCTCTGGTCTCTCCTCTTCTTCTTGACTCTTCTCCCCTCCTGTTCTGTGGTCTTCTCTCCTTCCTCTTCTACTCCTCTCTTCTTTTCTTCCTGACTCCTCTACTCCCCTGTAATCCCCCCGTCCCTATCTTTTTTCCCTTCCCCTCTATCTGTCCCCCCCACCCTCTGCTTTCCCGCCACCACCTCCCTCTCGGCCCCGCCCCCGCTCCCATTCGTCGCCCCCCTCCCGCTTCCCGCCCCCAGCTGACCCCTCTTCCAACCCTCCACCCTCTTATGGCGGCCGCTGCGCGGCAGAGTCAGCGACACTTGACCCTAGGGTAGGTCGCTTTCCCCGCCGCTGCAGCTCCACCTGCCGAGGCTCCTGACACCTCCGAGCAAGACCAGCTAAACCGTAAGTACTCCCCCCACCCAGCCCCTCGCCCAGCCCCTCGCTACTCACCTCTCTTTCCCTGAACTTCTGTCTTCTGCCTTCCGCTCTCTCCTCCAACCTTTCTCCGTACCTCTGCTGTCCATTTCCCTTTGCTTTCTGCTCCTCCCTCTGGTAGCCATCTTCCCCCATTCTCTGCTCATCTTCTGCAGCCCACTTGCTGCGTGCTCTGCTCTTCTCCTGTGTCCTCTTCCTCCTCACCGCATTTTCTTCCTGCTTTGCTCTTCCTCTGTATTCTTCTTTTCTCCTCTTCCTCACCGCATTTTCTTCCTGCCTTGCTCTTCCTCAGTGTTCTTCATTTCTCCTCCTCCTCACCGCATTTTCTTCCTGCTTTGCTATTCCTCTGTATTCTTCTTTTCTCCTCTTCCTCACCGCATTTTCTTACTGCCTTGCTCTTCCTCGGTGTTCTTCATTTCTCCTCCTCCTCATCGCATTTTCTTCCTGCTTTGCTCTTCCACTGTATTCTTCTTTTCTCCTCTTCCATCCCGCTTTTTCTTCCTGCTTTGCTCTTCCTCTGTGTTCTTCATCTCTCCTTCTCCTCACCGCATTTTCTACCTGTTTGCTCTTCCTCTGTATTCTTCTTTTCTCCTCTTCCTCACCGCATTTTCTTCCTGCCTTGCTCTTCCTCGGTGTTCTTCATTTCACCTCCTCCTCACCGCATTTTCTTCCTGCTTTGCTCTTCCTCTGTATTCTTCTTTTCTCCTCTTCCTCACCGCTTTTTCTTCCTGCTTTGCTCTTCCTCTGTGTTCTTCATCTCTCCTTCTCCTCACCGCATTTTCTTCCTGCTTTGACCTTCCTCTGTGTTCTTCACCTCCTCTGCACCCCGTCCTGTGTGTTCTTTTTCTTCTTCTGTGTTCTTCTGTGCTCTTCTACTCCTCTGCACCCCGACCTGCGTGTTCTTTTTCTTCTTCTGTGTTCTTCTGTGCCCTTCTCCTCCTCTGCACCCCGTCCTGCATGTTCTTTTCTTCTTCTGCGTTCTTCTCTGCGTGTTCCCTTTCTTCTTCTGTGGCCTTCTCCTCATCTTCTGGACTCTTCCCTCCTCTGCTTCTCTGGTCTCTCCTCTTCTTCTGGACTCGTCTCTCCTCTTCTTCTGTGGTCTCTCCTCTTTTTCTTGACTCTTCTCTCCTCTTCTTCTGTGGTCTCTCCTCTTCTTCTTGAATCTTCTCTCCTCTTCTTCTGTGGTCTCTCCTCTTCTTCTCTGGTCTCTCCTCTTCTTCTGGACTCTTCCCTTCTCTGCTTCTCTGGTCTCTCCTCTTCTTCTGGACTCGTTTCTCCTCTTCTTCTCTGGTCTCTCCTCTTCTTCTCTGGTCTCTCCTCTTCTTCTTGACTCTTCTCTCCTCTTCTTCTGTGGTCTCTCCTCTTCTTCTTGACTCTTCTCTCCTCTTCTTCTGTGGTTTCTCCTCTTCTTCTGTGGTCTCTCCTCTTCTTCATGGCTCTTCTCCCCTCCTCTTCTGTGGTCTTCTCTCCTTCCTCTTCTACTCCTCTCTTCTTTTCTTCCTGACCCCTCTCCTCCTCGGTAATCCCCACTTCCCCATCTTTTTTCCCCTCCCCTCTATCTGACCCCCCGCCATCTGCTTTCCCACCGCCACCTCCCGCTCGGCCCCGATCCCCCGCTCCCATTCGTCGCCCCCCTCCCACATCCCGCCCCCAGCTGACCCTCCTCCCCCCCCTCTACCCTCTTATGGCGGCCGCTGCGCAGCAGTCAGTGACCCTTGACCCTAGGGTAGGTCGCTTCCCCCGCCGCTGCAGCTCCACCTGCCCAGGCTCCTGACACCTCCCAGCAAGACCAGCTAAACCGTAAGTACTCCCCCCACCCAGCCCCTCGCCCAGCCCCTCGCTACTCACCTCTCTTTCCCTGAACTTCTGTCTTCTGCCTTCCGCTCTCTCCTCCAACCTTTCTCCGTACCTCTGCTGTCCATTTCCCTTCGCTTTATGCTCCTCCCTCTGGTAGCCATCTTCCTCCGTTCTCTGCTCATCTTCTGCAGCCCACTTGCTGCGTGCTCTACTCTTCTCCTGTGTCCTTCTCTTCCTCCTCACCGCATTTTCTTCCTGCTTTGCTCTTCCTCTGTATTCTTCTTTTCTCCTCTTCCTCACCGCTTTTTCTTCCTGCCTTGCTCTTCCTCAGTGTTCTTCATTTCTCCTCCTCCTCACTGCATTTTCTTCCTGCTTTGCTCTTCCTCTGTATTCTTCTTTTCTCCTCTTCCTCACCGCTTTTTCTTCCTGCTTTGCTGTTCCTCTGTGTTCTTCATCTCTCCTCCTCCTCACCGCATTTTCTTCCTGCTTTGCTCTTCCTCTGTATTCTCCTTTTCGCCTCTTCCTCACTGCATTTTCTTCCTGCCTTGCTCTTCCTCGGTGTTCTTCATTTCTCCTCCTCCTCACCGCATTTTCTTCCTGCTTTGCTCTTCCTCTGTATTCTTCTTTTCTCCTCTTCCTCACCGCATTTTCTTCCTGCCTTGCTCTTCCTCGGTGTTCTTCATTTCTCCTCCTCCTCACCACATTTTCTTCCTGCTTTGCTCTTCCTCTGTATTCTTCATTTCTCCTCCTCCTCACTGCATTTTCTTCCAGCTTTGACCTTCCTCTGTGTTCTTCTCCTCCTCTGCACCCCGTCCTGCGTGTTCTTTTTCTTCTTCTGTGTTCTTCTGTGCTCTTCTCCTCCTCTGCACCCCATCCTACGTGTTCTTTTTCTTCTTCTGTGTTCTTCTCTGCGTGTTCCTTTTCTTCTTCTGTGGCCATCTCCTCATCTTCTGGACTCTTCCCTCCTCTGCTTCTCTGGTCTCTCCTCTTCTTCTGGACTCGTCTCTCCTCTTCTTCTGTGGTCTATCCTCTTCTTCTCTGGTCTCTCCTCTTCTTCTTGACTCTTCTCTCCTCTTCTTCTGTGGTCTCTCCTCTTCTTCTCTGGTCTCTCCTCTTCTTCTTGACTCTTCTCCCCTCCTCTTCTGCGGTCTTCTCTCCTTCCTCATCTACTCCTCTCTTCTTTTCTTCCTGACTCCTCTCCTCCCCTGTAATACCCCCTTCCCTATCTTTTTTCCCTTCCCCTCTATCTGACCCCCCCACCCTCTGCTTTCCCGCCGCCACCTCCCGCTCGGCCCCGCCCCCGCTCCCATTCGTCGCCCCCCCTCCCGCTTCCCGCCCCCAGCCGACCCCTCCTCCAACCCTCCACCCTCTTATGGCGGCCGCTGCGCGGCAGAGTCAGTGACACTTGACCCTAGGGTAGGTCGCTTTCCCCGCCGCTGCAGCTCCACCTGCCCAGGCTCCTGACACCTCCCAGCAAGACCAGCTAAACCGTAAGTACTCCCCCCACCCAGCCCCTCGCCCAGCCCCTCGCTACTCACCTCTCTTTCCCTGAACTTCTGTCTTCTGCCTTCTGCTCTCTCCTCCAACCTTTCTCCGTACCTCTGCTGTCCATTTCCCTTCGCTTTCTGCCCCTCCCTCTGGTAGCCATCTTCCCCCATTCTCTGCTCATCTTCTGCAGCCCACTTGCTGCGTGCTCTGCTCTTCTCCTGTGTCCTCTTCCTCCTCACCGCATTTTCTTCCTGCTTTGCTCTTCCTCTGTATTCTTCTTTTCTCCTCTTCCTCACCGCATTTTCTTCCTGCCTTGCTCTTCCTCAGTGTTCTTCATTTCTCCTCCGCCTCACCGCATTTTCTTCCTGCTTTGCTATTCCTCTGTATTCTTCTTTTCTCCTCTTCCTCACCGCATTTTCTTACTGCCTTGCTCTTCCTCGGTGTTCTTCATTTCTCCTCCTCCTCACCGCATTTTCTTCCTGCTTTGATCTTCCTCTGTATTCTTCTTTTCTCCTCTTCCATCCCGCTTTTTCTTCCTGCTTTGCTCTTCCTCTGTGTTCTTCATCTCTCCTTCTCCTCACTGCATTTTCATCCTGTTTGCTCTTCCTCTGTATTCTTCTTTTCTCCTCTTCCTCACTGCATTTTCTTCCTGCCTTGCTCTTCCTCTGTGTTCTTCATTTCACCTCCTCCTCACCGCATTTTCTTCCTGCTTTGCTCTTCCTCTGTATTCTTCTTTTCTCCTCTTCCTCACCGCTTTTTCTTCCTGCTTTGCTCTTCCTCTGTGTTCTTCATCTCTCCTTCTCCTCACCGCATTTTCTTCCTGCTTTGACCTTCCTCTGTGTTCTTCACCTCCTCTGCACCCCGTCCTGTGTGTTGTTTTTCTTCTTCTGTGTTCTTCTGTGCTCTTCTCCTCCTCTGCACCCCATCCTGCGTGTTCTTTTTCTTCTTCTGTGTTCTTCTGTGCCCTTCTCCTCCTCTGCACCCCGTCCTGCGTGTTCTTTTCTTCTTCTGTGTTCTTCTCTGCGTGTTCCCTTTCTTCTTCTGTGGCCCTCTCCTCATCTTCTGGACTCTTACCTCCTCTGCTTCTCTGGTCTCTCCTCTTCTTCTGGACTCGTCTCTCCTCTTCTTCTGTGGTCTCTCCTCTTCGTCTTGACTCTTCTCTCCTCTTCTTCTGTGGTCTCTCCTCTTCTTCTTGACTCTTCTCTCCTCTTCTTCTGTGGTCTCTCCTCTTCTTCTCTGGTCTCTCCTCTTCTTCTGGACTCTTCCCTTCTCAGCTTCTCTGGTCTCTCCTCTTCTTCTGGACTCGTCTCTCCTCTTCTTCTCTGGTCTCTCCTCTTCTTCTCTAGTCTCTCCTCTTCTTCTTGACTCTTCTCTCCTCTTCTTCTGTGGTCTCTCCTCTTCTTCTTGACTCTTCTCTCCTCTTCTTCTGTGGTCTCTCCTCTTCTTCTGTGGTCTCTCCTCTTCTTCTTGGCTCTTCTCCCCTCCTCTTCTGTGGTCTTCTCTCCTCCCTCTTCTACTCCTCTCTTCTTTTCTTCCTGACTCCTCTCCTCCTCTGTAATCCCCACTTCCCCATCTTTTTTCCCTTCCACTCTATCTGACCCCCCGCCCTCTGCTTTCCCTCCGCCACCTCCCGCTCGGCCCCGCCCCCCCGCTCCCATTCGTCGCCCCCTCCCGCTTCCCGCCCCCAGCTGACCCCTCCTCCCCCCTCCACCCTCTTATGGCGGCCGCTGCGCAGCAGAGTCAGTGACCCTTGAACCTAGGGTAGGTCGCTTCCCCCGCCGCTGCAGCTCCACCTGCCCAGGCTCCTGACACCTCCCAGCAAGACGAGCTAAACTGTAAGTACTCCCCCCACCCAGCCCCTCGCCCAGCCCCTCGCTACTCACCTCTCTTTCCCTGAACTTCTGTCTTCTGCCTTCCGCTCTCTCCTCCAACCTTTCTCCGTACCTCTGCTGTCCATTTCCCTTCGCTTTATGCTCCTCCCTCTGGTAGCCATCTTCCTCCGTTCTCTGCTCATCTTCTGCAGCCCACTTGCTGCGTGCTCTGCTCTTCTCCTGTGTCCTTCTCTTCCTCCTCACCGCATTTTCTTCCTGCTTTGCTCTTCCTCTGTATTCTTCTTTTCTCCTCTTCCTCACCGCTTTTTCTTCCTGCCTTGCTCTTCCTCAGTGTACTTCATTTCTCCTCCTCCTCACTGCATTTTCTTCCTGCTTTGCTCTTCCTCTGTATTCTTCTTTTCTCCTCTTCCTCACTGCTTTTTCTTCCTGCTTTGCTCTTCCTCTGTGTTCTTCATTTCTCCTCCTCCTCACTGCATTTTCTTCCTGCTTTGCTCTTCCTCTGTATTCTTCTTTTCTCCTCTTCCTCACTGCATTTTCTTCCTGCCTTGCTCTTCCTCAGTGTTCTTCATTTCTCCTCCTCCTCACCGCATTTTCTTCCTGCTTTGCTCTTCCTCTGTATTCTTCTTTTCTCCTCTTCCTCACCGCATTTTCTTCCTGCCTTGCTCTTCCTCGGTGTTCTTCATTTCTCCTCCTCCTCACCACATTTTCTTACTGCTTTGCTCTTCCTCTGTATTCTTCATTTCTCCTCCTCCTCACCGCATTTTCTTCCTGCTTTGACCTTCCTCTGTGTTCTTCTCCTCCTCTGCACCCCGTCCTGCGTGTTCTTTTTCTTCTTCTGTGTTCTTCTGTGCTCTTCTCCTCCTCTGCACCCCATCCTACGTGTTCTTTTTCTTCTTCTGTGTTCTTCTCTGCGTGTTCCTTTTCTTCTTCTGTGGCCATCTCCTCATCTTCTGGACTCTTCCCTCCTCTGCTTCTCTGGTCTCTCCTCTACTTCTGGACTCGTCTCTCCTCTTCTTCTGTGGTCTATCCTCTTCTCTGGTCTCTCCTCTTCTTCTTGACTCTTCTCTCCTCTTCTTCTGTGGTCTCTCCTCTTCTTCTCTGGTCTCTCCTCTTCTTCTTGACTCTTCTCCCCTCCTCTTCTGCGGTCTTCTCTCATTCCTCATCTACTCCTCTCTTCTTTTCTTCCTGACTCCTCTCCTCCCCTGTAATACCCCCTTCCCTATCTTTTTTCCCTTCCCCTCTATCTGACCCCCCCACCACCTGCTTTCCCGCTGCCACATCCCGCTCGGCCCCGCCCCGCTCCCATTCGTCGCCCCCCTCCGGCTTCCCGCCCCCAGCTGACCCCTCCTCCAACCCTCCACCCTTTTATGGCGGCCGCTGCGCGGCAGAGTCAGCGACACTTGACCCTAGGGTAGGTCGCTTCCCCCGCCGCTGCAGCTCCACCTGCCCAGGCTCCTGACACCTCTGAGGAAGACCAGCTAAACCGTAAGTACTGCCCAAACCCAGCCCCTCGCTACTCACCTCTCTTTCCCTGAACTTCTGTCTTCTGCCTTCCGCTCTCTCCTCCAACCTTTCTCCGTACTTCTGCTGTCCATTTTTCCTTCGCTTTCTGTTCCTCCCTCTGGTAGCCATCTTCCCCCGTTCTCTGCTCATCTTCTGCAGCCCACTTGCTGCGTTCTCTGCTCTTCTCCTGTGTCCTCTTCCTCCTCACCGCATTTTCTTCCTGCTTTGCTCTTCCTCTGTATTCTTCTTTTCTCCTCTTCCTCACCGCATTTTCTTCCTGCCTTGCTCTTCCTCAATGTTCTTCATTTCTCCTCCTCCTCACCGCATTTTCTTCCTGCTTTGCTATTCCTCTGTATTCTTCTTTTCTCCTCTTCCTAACCGATTTTCTTCCTGCCTTGCTCTTCCTCGGTGTTCTTCATTTCTCCTCCTCCTCACCGCATTTTCTTCCTGCTTTGCTCTTCCTCTGTATTCTTCTTTTCTCCTCTTCCTCACTGCTTTTTCTTCCTGCTTTGCTCTTCCTCTGTGTTCTTCATCTCTCCTTCTCCTCACCGCATTTTCTTCCTGCTTTGCTCTTCCTCTGTATTCTTCTTTTCTCCTCTTCCTCACCGCATTTTCTTCCTGCCTTGCTCTTCCTCGTTGTTCTTCATTTCTCCTCCTCCTCACCGCATTTTCTTTCTGCTTTGCTCTTCCTCTGTATTCTTCTTTTCTCCTCTTCCTCACCGCTTTTTCTTCCTGCTTTGCTCTTCCTCTGTGTTCTTCATCTCTCCTTCTCCTCATCGCATTTTCTTCCTGCTTTGACCTTCCTCTGTGTTCTTCTCCTCCTCTGCACCCCATCCTGTGTGTTCTTTTTCTACTTCTGTGTTCTTCTCTGCTCTTCTCCTCCTCTGGACCCTGTCCTGCGTGTTCTTTTTCTTCTTCTGTGTTCTTCTGTGCTCTTCTCCTCCTCTGCACCCCGTCCTGCGTGTTCTTTTTCTTCTTCTGTGTTCTTCTGTGCTCTTCTCCTCCTCTGCACCCCGTCCTGCGTGTTCTTTTTCTTCCTCTGTGTTCTTCTGAACCCTTCGACTCCTCTGCACCCCGTCCTGCGTGTTCCTTTCTTCTTCTGTGTTCTTCTCTGCGTGTTCCTTTTCTTCTTCTGTGGCCTTCTCCTCATGTTCTGGACTCTTCCCTCCTCTGCTTCTCTGGTCTCTCCTCTTCTTCTGGACTCGTCTCTCCTCTTCTTCTGTGGTCTCTCCTCTTCTTCTCTGGTCTCTCCTCTTCTTCTTGACTCTTCTCTTCTCTTCTTCTGTGGTCTCTCCTCTTCCTCTTGACTCTTCTCTCCTCTTCTTCTGTGGTCTCTCCTCTTCTTCTCTGGTCTATCCTCTTCTTCTGGACTCTTCCCTCCTCTGCTTCTCTGGTCTCTCCTCTTCTTCTGGACTCGTCTCTCCTCTTCTTCTCTGGTCTCCCCTCTTCTTCTCTGGTCTCTCCTATTCTTCTTGACTCTTCTCTCCTCTTCTTCTGTGGTCTCTCCTCCTCTTCTTGACTCTTCTCTCCTCTTCTTCTGTGGTCTCTCCTCTTCTTCTGTGGTCTCTCCTCTTCTTCTTGGCTCTTCTCCCCTCCTCTTCTGTGGTCTTCTCTCCTTCCTCTTCTACTCCTCTCTTCTTTTCTTCCTGACTCCTCTCCTCCTCTGTAATCCCCACTTCCCCATCTTTTTTCCCTTCCCCTCTATCTGACCGCCCGCCCTCTGCTTTCCCACCGCCACATCCCGCTCGGCCCCGCCCCCCCCTGCTCCCACTCGTCTCCCCCCTCCCACCCCAGCTCGCCCCCTCCTCCCCCCCTCCACCCTCTTATGGCGGCCGCTGCACAGCAGAGTCAGTGACCCTTGACCCTAGGGTAGGTCGCTTTCCCCGCAGCTGCAGCTCCACCTGCCCAGGCTCCTGACACCTCCCAGCAAGACCAGCTAAACCGTAAGTACTCCCCCCACCCAGCCCCTCACCCAGCCCCTCGCTACTCACCTCTCTTTCCCTGAACATCTGTCTTCTGCCTTCCGCTCTCTCCTCCAACCTTTCTCCGTACCTCTGCTGTCCATTTCCCTTCGCTTTATGCTCCTCCCTCTGGTAGCCATCTTCCTCCGTTCTCTGCTCATCTTCTGCAGCCCACTTGCTACATGCTCTGCTCTTCTCCTGTGTCCTTCTCTTCCTCCTCACTGCATTTTCTTCCTGCTGTGTTTTTCCTCTGTATTCTTCTTTTCTCCTCTTCCTCACCGCTTTTTCTTCCTGCCTTGCTCTTCCTCGGTGTTCTTCATTTCTCCTCCTCCTAACCGCATTTTCTTCCTGCTTTGCTCTTCCTCTTTATTCTTCTTTTCTCTTCTTCCTCATCGCTTTTTCTTCCTGCTTTGCTCTTCCTCTGTATTCTTCATCTCTCCTCCTCCTCACCGCATTTTCTTCCTGCTTTGCTCTTCCTCTGTATTCTTCTTTTCTCCTCTTCCTCACCGCATTTTCTTTCTGCCTTGCTCTTCCTCGGTGTTCTTTATTTCTCCTCCTCCTCACCGCATTTTCTTCCTGCTTTGCTCTTCCTCTGTATTCTTCTTTTCTCCTCTTCCTCACCGCATTTTCTTCCTGCCGTGCTCTTTCTCGGTGTTCTTCATTTCTCCTCCTCCTCATCGCATTTTCTTCCTGCTTTGCTCTTCCTCTGTATTCTTCTTTTCTCCTCTTCCTCACCGCATTTTCTTCCTGCCGTGCTCTTCCTCAGTGTTCTTCATTTCTCCTCCTCCTCACCACATTTTCTTCCTGCTTTGCTCTTCCTCTGTTTTCTTCATTTCTCCTCCTCCTCACTGCATTTTCTTCCTGCTTTGACCTTCCTCTGTGTTCTTCTCCTCCTCTGCACTCCGTCATGCGTGTTCTTTTTCTTCTTCTGTGTTCTTCTGTGCTCTTCTCCTCCTCTGCACCCCATCGTGCGTGTTCTTTTTCTTCTTCTGTGTTCTTCTCTGCATGTTCCGTTTCTTCTTCTGTGGCCCTCTCCTCATCTTCTGGACTCTTCCCTCTCTCCTTCTCTGGTCTCTCCTCTTCTTCTTGACTCGTCTCTCCTCTTCTTCTGTGCTCTCTCCTCTTCTTCTCTGGTCTCTCCTCTTCTTCTTGACTCTTCTCTCCTCTTCTTCTGTGGTCTCTCCTCTTCTTCTTGACTCTTCTCTCCTCTTCTTCTCTGGTCTCTCCTCTTCTTCTCTGGTCTCTCCTCTTCTTCTGGACTCTTCCCTCCTCTGCTTCTCTGGTCTCTCCACTTCTTCTGGACTCGTCTCTCCTCTTCTTCTCTGGTCTCTCCTCTTCTTCTCTAGTCTCTCCTCTTCTTCTTGACTCTTCTCTCCTCTTCTTCTGTGGTCTCTCCTCTTCTTCTTGACTCTTCTCTCCTCTTCTTCTGTGGTCTCTCCTCTTCTTCTGTGGTCTCTCCTCTTCTTCTTGGCTCTTCTCCCCTCCTCTTCTGTGGTCTTCTCTCCTTCCTCTTCTACTCCTCTCTTCTTTTCTTCCTGACTCCTCTCCTCCTCTGTAATCCCCACTTCCCCATCTTTTTTCCCTTCCCCTCTATATGACCCCCGCCCTCTGCTTTCCCACCGCCACCTCCCACTCGGCCCCGCCCACCCCCCTGCTCCCATTCGTCGCCCCCTCCCGCTTCCCGCCCCCAGCTGACCCCTCCTCCCCCCTTCCACCCTCTTATGGTGGCCGCTGCGCAGCAGAGTCAGTGACCCTTGACCCTAGGGTAGGTCGCTTCCCCCGCCGCTGCAGCTCCACCTGCCCAGGCTCCTGACACCTCCCAGCAAGACCAGCTAAACCGTAAGTACTCCCCCCACCCAGCCCCTCGCCCAGCCCCTCGCTACTCACCTCTCTTTCCCTGAACTTCCGTCTTCTGCCTTCCGCTCTCTCCTCCAACCTTTCTCCGTACCTCTGCTGTCCATTTACCTTCGCTTTATGCTCCTCCCTCTGGTAGCCATCTTCCTCCGTTCTCTGCTCATCTTCTGCAGCCCACTTGCTGCATGCTCTGCTCTTCTCCTGTGTCCTTCTCTTCCTCCTCACCGCATTTTCTTCCTGCTTTGCTCTTCCTCTGTATTCTTCTTTTCTCCTCTTCCTCACCGCTTTTTCTTCCTGCCTTGCTCTTCCTCGGTGTTTTTCATTTCTCCTCCTCCTCACCGCATTTTTTTCCTGCTTTGCTCTTCCTCTGTATTCTTCTTTTCTCCTCTTCCTCACCGCTTTTTCTTCCTGCTTTGCTCTTCCTCTGTGTTCTTCATTTCTCCTCCTCCTCACCGCATTTTCTTCCTGCTTTGCTCTTCCTCTGTATTTTTCTTTTCTCCTCTTCCTCACCGCATTTTCTTCCTGCCTTGCTCTTCCTCAGTGTTCTTCATTTCTCCTCCTCCTCACCGCATTTTCTTCCTGCTTTGCTCTTCCTCTGTATTCTTCTTTTCTCCTCTTCCTCACCGCATTTTCTTCCTGCCTTGCTCTTCCTTGGTGTTCTTCATTTCTCCTCCTCCTCACCACATTTTCTTCCTGCTTTGCTCTTCCTCTGTATTCTTCATTTGTCCTCCTCCTCACCGCATTTACTTCCTGATTTGACCTTCCTCTGTGTTCTTCTCCTCCTCTGCACCCCGTCCTGCGTGTTCTTTTTCTTCTTCTGGGTTCTTCTGTGCTCTTCTCCTCCTCTGCACTCCATCCTGCGTGTTCTTTTTCTTCTTCTGTGTTCTTCTCTTCGTGTTCCTTTTCTTCTTCTGTGGCCTTCTCCTCATCTTCTGGACTCTTCCCTCCTCTGCTTCTCTGGTCTCTCCTCTTCTTCTGGAGTTGTCTCTCCTCTTCTTCTGTGGTCTCTCCTCTTCTTCCCTGGTCTCTCCTCTTCTTCTTGACTCTTCTCTCCTCTTCTTCTGTGGTCTATCCTCTTCTTCTCTGGTCTCTCCTCTTCTTCTTCACTCTTCTCCCCTCCTCTTCTGAGGTCTTCTCTCCTTCCTTTTCTACTCCTCTCTACTTTTCTTCCTGACTCCTCTCCTCCTCTGTAATCCCCCGTCCCTATCTTTTTTCCCTTCCCCTCTATCTGACCCTCCCGCCCTCTGCTTTCCCGCCGCCACCTCCCGCTCGGCCCCGCCCCCGCTCCCATTTGTCGCCCCCCTCCCGCATCCCGCCCCCAGATGACCCCTCCTCACCCCCTCCACCCTCTTATGGCTGCCGCTGCGTGGCAGAGTCAGCGACCCTTGACCCTAGGGTAGGTCGCTTTCCTCCGCCGCTGCAGCTCCACCTGCCCAGGCTCCTGACACCTCCCAGCAAGACCAGCTAGACCGTAAGTACTCCCCCACACCCAGCCCCTCGCCCAGCCCCTCGCTACTCACCTCTCTTTCCCTGAACTTCTGTCTTCTGCCTTCCGCTCTCTCCTCCAACCTTTCTCCATACCTCTGCTGTCCATTTCCCTTCGCTTTCTGTGCCTCCCTCAGGTAGCCATCTTCCTCCGTTCTCTGCTCATCTTCTGCAGCCCACTTTCTGCGTGCTCTGCTCTTCTCCTGTGTCCGTCTCTTCCTCCTCACCGCATTTTCTTCCTGCTTTGCTCTTCCTCTGTATCCTTCTTTTCTCCTCTTCCTCACCGCTTTTTCTTCCTGCTTTGCTCTTCCTCTGTGTTCTTCATTTCTCCTCCTCCTCACCGCATTTTCTTCCCGCTTTGCTCTTCCTCTGTATTTTTCTTTTCTCCTCTTCCTCACCGCATTTTCTTCCTGCCTTGCTCTTCCTCGGTGTTCTTCATTTCTCCTCCTCCTCACCGCATTTTCTTCCTGCTTTGCTCTTCCTCTGTATTCTTCTTTTTTCCTCTTCCTCACCGCATTTTCTTCCTGCCTTGCTCTTCCTCAGTGTTCTTCATTTCTCCTCCTCCTCACCACATTTTCTACCTGCTTTGCTATTCCTCTGTATTCTTCATTTCTCCTCCTCCTCACCGCATTTTCTTCCTGCTTTGACCTTCCTCTGTGTTCTTCTCCTCCTCTGCACCCCGTCCTGCGTGTTCTTTTTCTTCTTCTGTGTTCTTCTGTGCTCTTCTCCTCCTCTGCACCCCGTTCTGCGTGTTCTTTTTCTTCTTCTGTGTTCTTCTGTGCTCTTCTCCTCCTCTGCACCCCGTCCTGCGTGTTCTTTTTCTTCTTCGGTGTTCTTCTGTGCTCTTCTCCTCATCTGCACCCTGTCCTGCGTGTTCTTTTTCTTCTTCTGTGTTCTTCTGTGCTCTTCTCCTCCTCTCCCCCCCTTTCTGCGTGTAATTTTCTTCTTCTGTGTTCTTCTCTGCGTGTTCCTTTTCTTCTTCTGTGGCCTTCTCCTCATCTTCTGGACTCTTCCCTCCTCTGCTTCTCTGGTCTCTCCTCTTCTTCTGGACTCCTCTCTCCTCTTCTTCTCTGGTCTCTCCTCTTCTTCTCTGGTCTCTCCTCTTCTTCTTGACTCTTCTCTCCTCTTCTTCTGTGGTCTCTCCTCTTCTTCTTGACTCTTCTCTCCTCTTCTTCTGTGGTCTCTCCTCTTCTTCTCTGGTCTCTCCTCTTCTTCTTCACTCTTCTCCCCTCATCTTCTGTGGTCTTCTCTCCTTCCTCTTCTACTCCTCTCTTCTTTTCTTCCTGACTCCTCTCCTCCTCTGTAACCCCCCCTTCCCTATCTTTTTTCCCTTCCCCTCTATCTGACCCCCCGCCCTCTGCTTTCCCGCCGCCATATCCCGCTCGGCCCCGCCCCCCGCTCCCATTCGTCGCCCTCCTCCCGCATCCCGCCCCCAGATGACCCCTCCTCCCCCCCTCCACCCTCTTATGGCTGCCGCTGCGCGGCAGAGTCAGCGACCCTTGACCCTAGGGTAGGTCGCTTTCCTCCGCAGCTGCAGCTCCACCTGCCCAGGCTCCTGACACCTCCCAGGAAGACCAGCTAAACCGTAAGTACTCCCCCCCACCCAGCCCCTCGCCCAGCCCCTCGCTACTCACCTCTCTTTCCCTGAACTTCTGTCTTCTGCCTTCCGCTCTCTCCTCCAACCTTTCTCCATACCTCTGCTGTCCATTTCCGTTCGCTTTCTGCGCCTCCCTCAGGTAGCCATCTTCCTCCGTTCTCTGCTCATCTTCTGCAGCCCACTTGCTGCGTGCTCTGCTCTTCTCCGGTGTCCGTCTCTTCCTCCTCACTGCATTTTCTTCCTGCTTTGCTCTTCCTCTGTATTCTTCTTTTCTCCTCTTCCTCACTGCTTTTTCTTCCTGAATTGCTCTTCCTCAGTTTTCTTCATTTCTCCTCCTCCTCACCGCATTTTCTTCCTGCTTTGCTATTCCTCTGTATTCTTCATTTCTCCTCCTCCACACCGCATTTTCTTCCTGCTTTGACCTTCCTCTGTGTTCTTCTCCTCCTCTGCACCCCGTCCTGTGTGTTCTTTTTCTTCTTCTGTGTTTTTCTGTGCTCTTCTCCTCCTCTGCACCCCGTCCTGCGTGTTCTTTTTCTTCTTCTGTGTTCTTCTGTGCTCTTCTCCTCCTCTACACTCCGGCCTGCGTGTTCTTTTTCTTCTTCTGTGTTCTTCTGTGCTCTTCTCCTCCTCTGCACCCCGTCCTGCGTGTTCTTTTTCTTCTTCTGTGTTCTTCTGTGCTCTTCTCCTCCTCTGCACCCCGTCCTGCGTGTTCTTTTCTTCTTCTGTGTTCTTCTCTGCGTGTTCCTTTTCTTCTTCTGTGGCCTTCTCCTCATCTTCTGGACTCTTCCCTCATCTGCTTCCCTGGTCTCTCCTCTTCTTCTGGACTTGTCAGTCCTCTTCTTCTGTGGTCTCTCCTCTTCTTCTCTGGTCTCTCCTCTTCTTCTTGACTCTTCTCTCCTCTTCTTCTGTGGTCTCTCCTCTTCTTCTTGACTCTTCTCTCCTCTTCTTCTGTGGTCTCTCCTCTTCTTCTCTGGTCTCTCCTCTTCTTCTGGACTCTTCCCTCCTCTCCTTCTCTGGTCTCTCCTCTTCTTCTGGACTCGTCTCTCCTCTTCTTCTGTGGTCTCTCCTCTTCTTCTCTGGTCTCTCCTCTTCTTCTTGACTCTTCTCTCCTCTTCTTCTGTGGTCTCTCCTCTTCTTCTTGACTCTTCCCTCCTCTTCTTCTGTGGTCTCTCCTCTTCTTCTCTGGTCTCTCCTCTTCTTCTTTACTGTTCTCCCCTCCTCTTCTGTGGTCTTCTCTCCTTCCGCTTCTACTCCTCTCTTCTTTTCTTCCTGACTCCTCTCCTCCTCTGTAATCCCCACTTCCCCATCTTTTCTCCCTTCCCCTCTATCTGACCCCCGCCCTCTGCTTTCCCACCACCCCCTCCCGCTCGGCCCGCCCCCCCCTGCTCCCATTCGTCGCCCCCCTCCCGCTTCCCGCCCCCAGCTGACCCCTCGTGTCCCCCCCTTCACCCTCTTATGGCAGCCGCTGCGCGGCAAAGTCAGCGACCCTTGACCCTAAGGTAGGTCGCTTCCCCCGCCGCTGCAGCTGCACCTGCCGAGGCTCCTGACACCACCCAGCAAGACCAGCTAAACCGTTAGTACTCCCCTCACCCAGCCCCTTGCTCAGCCCCTCGCTACTCACCTCTCTTTCCTTGAACTTCTGTCTTCTGCCTTCTGCTCTCTCCCCCAACCTTTCTCCGTACCTCTGCTGTCCATTTCCCTACGCTTTATGCTCCTCCCTCTGGTAGCCATCTTCCTCCGTTCTCTGCTGATCTTCTGCAGCCTACTTGCTGCATGCTCTGCTCTTCTCCTGTGTCCTTCTCTTCCTCCTCACCGCATTTTCTTCCTGCTTTGCTCTTCCTCTGTATTCTTCTTTTCTCCTCTTCCTCACCGCTTTTTCTTCCTGCCTTGCTCTTCCTCTGTGTTCTTCATTTCTCCTCCTCCTCACCGCATTTAATTCCTGCTTTGCTCTTCCTCTGTATTCTTCTTTTCTCCTCTTCCTCACCGCTTTTTCTTCCTGCTTTGCTCTTCCTCTGTGTTCTTCATCTCTCCTCCTCCTCACCGCATTTTCTTCCTGCTTTGCTCTTCCTCTGTATTCTTCTTTTCTCCTCTTCCTCACCGCATTTTCTTCCTGCCTTACTCTTCCTCGGTGTTCTTCATTTCTCCTCCTCACCGCATTTTCTTCCTGCTTTGCTCTTCCTCTGTATTCTTCTTTTCTCCTCTTCCTCACCGCATTTTCTTCCTGCCTTGATCTTCCTCGGTGTTCTTCATTTCTCCTCCTTCTCACCTCATTTTCTTCCTGCTTTGCTCTTCCTCTGTATTCTTCATTTCTCCTCCTCCTCACTGCATTTTCTTCCTGCTTTGACCTTCCTCTGTGTTCTTCTCCTCCTCTGCACCCCGTCCTGCGTGTTCTTTTTCTTCTTCTGTTTTCTTCTGTGCTCTTCTCCTCCTCTGCACCCCATCCTGCGTGTTCTTTTTCTTCTTCTGTGTTCTTCTCTGCGTGTTCAATTTCTTCGTCTGTGGCCTTCTCCTCATCTTCTGGACTCTTCCCTCCTCAGCTTCTCTGGTATCTCCTCTTCTTCTGGACTCGTCTCTCCTCTTCTTCTGTGGTCTCTCCTCTTCTTCTCTGGTCTCTCCTCTTCTTCTTGACTCTTCTCTCCTCTTCTGTGGTCTCTCCTCTTCTTCTTGACTCTTCTCTCCTCTTCTTCTGTGGTCTCTCCTCTTCTTCTCTGGTCTATCCTCTTCTTCTTCACTCTTCTCCCCTCCTCTTCTGTGGTCTTCTCTCCTTCCTCTTCTACTCCTCTCTTCTTTTCTTCCTGACTCCTCTCCTCCTCTGTAATCCCCCCTTCCCTATCTTTTTTCCCTTCCCCTCTATTTGACCCCCCCGCCCTCTGCTTTCCCGCCGCCACCTCCCGATCGGCCCGCTCCCCCCGCTCACATTCGCTGCCCCCCTCCCGCATCCCGCCCCCAGATGACCCCTCCTACCCCCCTCCACCCTCTTATGGCTGCCGCTGCGCGGCAGAGTCAGCGACCCTTGACCCTAGGGTAGGTCGCTTTCCTCCGCCGCTGCAGCTCCACCTGCCCAGGCTCCTGACATCTCCCAGCAAGACCAGCTAAACCATAAGTACTCCCCCCCACCCAGCCCCTCGCCCAGCCCCTCGCTACTCACCTCTCTTTCCCTGAACTTCTGTCTTCTGCCTTCCGCTCTCTCCTCCAACCTTTCTCCATACCTCTGCTGTCCATTTCCCTTCGCTTTCTGCGCCTCCCTCAGGTAGCCATCTTCCTCCGTTCTCTGCTCATCTTCTGCAGCCCACTTGCTGCGTGCTCTGCTCTTCTCCTGTGTCCGTCTCTTCCTCCTCACCACATTTTCTTCCTGCTTTGCTCTTCCTCTGTATTCTTCTTTTCTCCTCTTCCTCACTGCTTTTTCTTCCTGCCTTGCTCTTCGTCGGTCTTTTCATTTCTCCTCCTCCTCACCGCATTTTCTTCCTGCTTTGCTATTCCTCTGTATTCTTCATTTCTCCTCCTCCACACCGCATTTTCTTCCTGCTTTGACCTTCCTCTGTGTTCTTCTCCTCTTCTGCACCCTGTCCTGCGTGTTCTTTTTCTTCTTCTGTGTTCTTCTGTGCTCTTCTCCTCCTCTGCACCCCCTCCTGCGTGTTCTCTTCTTCTTCTATGTTCTTCTCTGCGTGTTCCTTTTCTTCTTCTGTGGCCTTCTCCTCATCTTCTGGACTCTTCCCTCCTCTGCTTCTCTGGTCTCTTCTTTTCTTCTGGACTCGTCTCTCCTCTTCTTCTGTGGTCTCTCCTCTTCTTCTCTGGTCTCTCCTCTTCTTCTTGACTCTTCTCTCCTCTTCTTCTATGGTCTCTCCTCCTCTTCTTGACTTTTCTCTCCTCTTCTTCTGTGGTCTCTCCTCTTCTTCTCTGGCCTCTCCTCTTCTTCTTGACTCTTCCTCCCTCCTCTTCTGTGGTATTCTTTCCTTCCTCTTCTACTCCTCTCTTCTTTTCTTCCTGACTCCTCTCCTCCTCTGTAATCCACCCTTCCCTATCTTTTTTCCCTTCCCCTCTATCTGACCCCCCGCCCTCTGCTTTCCCGCCGCCACCTCCCGCTCGGCCCGCCCCCCCTGTATCCCATTCGTCGCCCCTCCCCACCCCCAGCTGACCCCTCCCCCCCCTCCACCCTCTCATGGCGGCCGCTGCATGGCAGAGTCAGCGACCCTTGACCCTAGGGTAGTTCGCTTCCCCCGCCGCTGTAGCTCCACCTGCCCAGGCTCCTGACACCTCCCAGCAAGACCAGCTAAACCGTAAGTACTCCCCCCACCCAGCCCCTCGCCCAGCCCCCCGCTACTCACCTCTCTTTCCCTGAACTTCTGTCTTCTGCCTTCCGCTCTCTCCTCCAATCTTTCTCCGTACCTCTGCTGTCCATTTCCCTTCGCTTTCTGCTCCTCCCTCTGGTAGCCATCTTCCTCCGTTCTCTGCTCATCTTCTGCAGCCCACTTGCTGCGTGCTCTGCTCTTCTCCTGTGTCCTTCTCTTCCTCCTCAACGAATTTTGTTCCTGCTTTGCTCTTCCTCTGTATTCTTCTTTTCTCCTCTTCCTCACCGCTTTTTCTTCCTGCCTTGCTCTTCCTCTGTGTTCTTCATTTCTCCTCCTCCTCACCGCTTTTTCTTCCTGCTTTGCTCTTCCTCTGTTTTCTTCATCTCTCCTCCTCCTCACCGCATTTTCTTCCTGCTTTGCTCTTCCTCTGTATACTTCATTTCTCCTCCTCCTCACCACATTTTCTTCCTGGTTTGACCTTCCTCTGTGTTCTTCTCCTCTTCTGCACCCCGTCTTGCATGTTCTTTTTCTTCTTCTGTGTTCTTCTGTGCTCTTCTCCTCCTCTGCACCCCGTCCTGCGTGTTCTTTCTCTTCTTCTGTGTTCTTCTGTGCTCTTCTCCTCCTCTGCACCCCGTCCTGCGTTTTCTTTTTCTTCTTCTGTGTTCTTCTCTGCGTGTTCCTTTTCTTCTTCTGTGGACTTCTCCTCATCTTCTGGACTCTTCCCTCCTCTGCTTCTCTGGTCTCTCCTCTTCTTCTGGACTCGTCTCTCTTCTTCTGTGGTCTCTCCTCTTTTTCTTGACTCTTCTCTCCTCTTCTTCTGTGGTCTCTTCTCTTCTTCTTGACTCTTCTCTCCTCTTCTTCTGTGGTCTCTCCTCTTCTTCTCTGGTCTCTCCTCTTCTTCTTGACTCTTCTCCCCTCCTTTCTGTGGTCTTCTCTCCTTCCTCTTCTACTCCTCTCTTCTTTTCTTCCTGACTCCTCTCCTCCTCTGTAATCCCCTCTTCCCTATCTTTTTTCCCTTCCCCTCTATCTGACCCCCCCGCCCTCTGCTTTCCCACCACCACCTCCCTCTCGGCCCCGCCCCCCTGCTTCCATTCGTCGCCCCCCTCCCGCTTCCCGCCCCCAGCTGACCCCTCGTGTCCCCCCCTCCACCCTCTTATGGCAGCCGCTGCGCGGCAGAGTAAGCGACCCTTGACCCTAAGGTAGGTCGCTTCCCCCGCCGCTGCAGCTGCACCTGCCGAGGCTCCTGACACCACCCAGCAAGACCAGCTAAACCGTTAGTACTCCCCTCACCCAGCCCCTTGCTCAGCCCCTCGCTACTCACCTCTCTTTCCTTGAACTTCTGTCTTCTGCCTTCTGCTCTCTCCCCCAACCTTTCTCCGTACCTCTGCTGTCCATTTCCCTACGCTTTATGCTCCTCCCTCTGGTAGCCATCTTCCTCCGTTCTCTGCTGATCTTCTTCAGCCTACTTGCTGCATGCTCTGCTCTTCTCCTGTGTCCTTCTCTTCCTCCTCACCGCATTTTCTTCCTGCTTTGCTCTTCCTCTGTATTCTTCTTTTCTCCTCTTCCTCACCGCTTTTTCTTCCTGCCTTGCTCTTCCTCTGTGTTCTTCATTTCTCCTCCTCCTCACCGCATTTAATTCCTGCTTTGCTCTTCCTCTGTATTCTTCTTTTCTCCTCTTCCTCACCGCTTTTTCTTCCTGCTTTGCTCTTCCTCTGTGTTCTTCATCTCTCCTCCTCCTCACCGCATTTTCTTCCTGCTTTGCTCTTCCTCTGTATTCTTCTTTTCTCCTCTTCCTCACCGCATTTTCTTCCTGCCTTACTCTTCCTCGGTGTTCTTCATTTCTCCTCCTCACCGCATTTTCTTCCTGCTTTGCTCTTCCTCTGTATTCTTCTTTTCTCCTCTTCCTCACCCCATTTTCTTCCTGCCTTGATCTTCCTCGGTGTTCTTCATTTCTCCTCCTTCTCACCTCATTTTCTTCCTGCTTTGCTCTTGCTCTGTATTCTTCATTTCTCCTCCTCCTCACTGCATTTTCTTCCTGCTTTGACCTTCCTCTGTGTTCTTCTCCTCCTCTGCACCCCGTCCTGCGTGTTCTTTTTCTTCTTCTGTTTTCTTCTGTGCTCTTCTCCTCCTCTGCACCCCATCCTGCGTGTTCTTTTTCTTCTTCTGTGTTCTTCTCTGCGTGTTCAATTTCTTCGTCTGTGGCCTTCTCCTCATCTTCTGGACTCTTCCCTCCTCAGCTTCTCTGGTATCTCCTCTTCTTCTGGACTCGTCTCTCCTCTTCTTCTGTGGTCTCTCCTCTTCTTCTCTGGTCTCTCCTCTTCTTCTTGACTCTTCTCTCCTCTTCTGTGGTCTCTCCTCTTCTTCTTGACTCTTCTCTCCTCTTCTTCTGTGGTCTCTCCTCTTCTTCTCTGGTCTATCCTCTTCTTCTTCACTCTTCTCCCCTCCTCTTCTGTGGTCTTCTCTCCTTCCTCTTCTACTCCTCTCTTCTTTTCTTCCTGACTCCTCTCCTCCTCTGTAATCCCCCCTTCCCTATCTTTTTTCCCTTCCCCTCTATTTGACCCCCCCGCCCTCTGCTTTCCCGCCGCCACCTCCCGATCGGCCCGCTCCCCCCGCTCACATTCGCTGCCCCCCTCCCGCATCCCGCCCCCAGATGACCCCTCCTACCCCCCTCCACCCTCTTATGGCTGCCGCTGCGCGGCAGAGTCAGCGACCCTTGACCCTAGGGTAGGTCGCTTTCCTCCGCCGCTGCAGCTCCACCTGCCCAGGCTCCTGACATCTCCCAGCAAGACCAGCTAAACCATAAGTACTCCCCCCCACCCAGCCCCTCGCCCAGCCCCTCGCTACTCACCTCTCTTTCCCTGAACTTCTGTCTTCTGCCTTCCGCTCTCTCCTCCAACCTTTCTCCATACCTCTGCTGTCCATTTCCCTTCGCTTTCTGCGCCTCCCTCAGGTAGCCATCTTCCTCCGTTCTCTGCTCATCTTCTGCAGCCCACTTGCTGCGTGCTCTGCTCTTCTCCTGTGTCCGTCTCTTCCTCCTCACCACATTTTCTTCCTGCTTTGCTCTTCCTCTGTATTCTTCTTTTCTCCTCTTCCTCACTGCTTTTTCTTCCTGCCTTGCTCTTCGTCGGTCTTTTAATTTCTCCTCCTCCTCACCGCATTTTCTTCCTGCTTTGCTATTCCTCTGTATTCTTCATTTCTCCTCCTCCACACCGCATTTTCTTCCTGCTTTGACCTTCCTCTGTGTTCTTCTCCTCTTCTGCACCCTGTCCTGCGTGTTCTTTTTCTTCTTCTGTGTTCTTCTGTGCTCTTCTCCTCCTCTGCACCCCCTCCTGCGTGTTCTCTTCTTCTTCTATGTTCTTCTCTGCGTGTTCCTTTTCTTCTTCTGTGGCCTTCTCCTCATCTTCTGGACTCTTCCCTCCTCTGCTTCTCTGGTCTCTTCTTTTCTTCTGGACTCGTCTCTCCTCTTCTTCTGTGGTCTCTCCTCTTCTTCTCTGGTCTCTCCTCTTCTTCTTGACTCTTCTCTCCTCTTCTTCTATGGTCTCTCCTCCTCTTCTTGACTTTTCTCTCCTCTTCTTCTGTGGTCTCTCCTCTTCTTCTCTGGCCTCTCCTCTTCTTCTTGACTCTTCCTCCCTCCTCTTCTGTGGTATTCTTTCCTTCCTCTTCTACTCCTCTCTTCTTTTCTTCCTGACTCCTCTCCTCCTCTGTAATCCACCCTTCCCTATCTTTTTTCCCTTCCCCTCTATCTGACCCCCCGCCCTCTGCTTTCCCGCCGCCACCTCCCGCTCGGCCCGCCCCCCCTGTATCCCATTCGTCGCCCCTCCCCACCCCCAGCTGACCCCTCCCCCCCCTCCACCCTCTCATGGCGGCCGCTGCATGGCAGAGTCAGCGACCCTTGACCCTAGGGTAGTTCGCTTCCCCCGCCGCTGTAGCTCCACCTGCCCAGGCTCCTGACACCTCCCAGCAAGACCAGCTAAACCGTAAGTACTCCCCCCACCCAGCCCCTCGCCCAGCCCCCCGCTACTCACCTCTCTTTCCCTGAACTTCTGTCTTCTGCCTTCCGCTCTCTCCTCCAATCTTTCTCCGTACCTCTGCTGTCCATTTCCCTTCGCTTTCTGCTCCTCCCTCTGGTAGCCATCTTCCTCCGTTCTCTGCTCATCTTCTGCAGCCCACTTGCTGCGTGCTCTGCTCTTCTCCTGTGTCCTTCTCTTCCTCCTCAACGAATTTTGTTCCTGCTTTGCTCTTCCTCTGTATTCTTCTTTTCTCCTCTTCCTCACCGCTTTTTCTTCCTGCCTTGCTCTTCCTCTGTGTTCTTCATTTCTCCTCCTCCTCACCGCTTTTTCTTCCTGCTTTGCTCTTCCTCTGTTTTCTTCATCTCTCCTCCTCCTCACCGCATTTTCTTCCTGCTTTGCTCTTCCTCTGTATACTTCATTTCTCCTCCTCCTCACCACATTTTCTTCCTGGTTTGACCTTCCTCTGTGTTCTTCTCCTCTTCTGCACCCCGTCTTGCATGTTCTTTTTCTTCTTCTGTGTTCTTCTGTGCTCTTCTCCTCCTCTGCACCCCGTCCTGCGTGTTCTTTCTCTTCTTCTGTGTTCTTCTGTGCTCTTCTCCTCCTCTGCACCCCGTCCTGCGTTTTCTTTTTCTTCTTCTGTGTTCTTCTCTGCGTGTTCCTTTTCTTCTTCTGTGGACTTCTCCTCATCTTCTGGACTCTTCCCTCCTCTGCTTCTCTGGTCTCTCCTCTTCTTCTGGACTCGTCTCTCTTCTTCTGTGGTCTCTCCTCTTTTTCTTGACTCTTCTCTCCTCTTCTTCTGTGGTCTCTTCTCTTCTTCTTGACTCTTCTCTCCTCTTCTTCTGTGGTCTCTCCTCTTCTTCTCTGGTCTCTCCTCTTCTTCTTGACTCTTCTCCCCTCCTTTCTGTGGTCTTCTCTCCTTCCTCTTCTACTCCTCTCTTCTTTTCTTCCTGACTCCTCTCCTCCTCTGTAATCCCCTCTTCCCTATCTTTTTTCCCTTCCCCTCTATCTGACCCCCCCGCCCTCTGCTTTCCCACCACCACCTCCCTCTCGGCCCCGCCCCCCTGCTTCCATTCGTCGCCCCCCACCCGCCTCCCACTCCCAGCTGACCCCTCCTCCCCCCCTCCACCCTCTTATGGTGGCCGCTGCGTGGCAGAGTCACTGACCCTTGACCCTAGGGTAGGTCGCTTCCCCCGCCGCTGCAGCTCCACCTGCCCAGGCTCCTGACACCTCCCAGCAAGACGAGCTAAACCGTAAGTACTCCCCCCACCCAGCCCCTCGCCCAGCCCCTCGCTACTCACCTCTCTTTCCCTGAACTTCTGTCTTCTGCCTTCCGCTCGCTCCTCCAACCTTTCTCCGTACCTCTGCTGTCCATTTCCCTTCGCTTTCTGCTCCTCCCTCTGGTAGCCATCTTCCTCCGTTCTCTGCTCATCTTCTGCAGCCCACTTGCTGCGTGCTCTGCTCTTCTCCTGTGTCCTTCTCTTCCTCCTCACCGCATTTTCTTCCTGCTTTGCTCTTCCTCTGTATTCTTCTTTTCTCCTCTTCCTCACCGCTTTTTCTTCCTGCCTTGCTCTTCCTCGGTGTTCTTCATTTCTCCTCCTCCTTACTGCTTTTTCTTCCTGCTTTGCTCTTCCTCTGTGTTCTTCATCTCTCCTCCTCCTCACCGCATTTTCTTCCTGCTTTGCTCTTCCTCTGTATTCTTCTTTTCTCCTCTTCCTCACTGCATTTTCTTCCTGCCTTGCTCTTCCTTGGTGTTCTTCATTTCTCCTCCTCCTCACCGCATTTTCTTCCTTCTTTCCTCTTCCTCTGTATTCTTCTTTTCTCCTCTTCCTCACCCCTTTTTCTTCCTGCTTTCCTCTTCCTCTGTGTTCTTCATCTCTCCTCCTCCTCAGCGTATTTTCTTCCTGCTTTGCTCTTCCTCTGTATTCTTCTTTTCTCCTCTTCGTCACCACGTTTTCTTCCTGCCTTGCTCTTCCTCTGTGTTCTTCATTTCTCCTCCTCCTCACCGCATTTTCTTCCTGCTTTGCTCTTCCTCTGTATTCTTCTTTTCTCCTCTTCCTCACTGCTTTTTCTTCCTGCTTTGCTCTTCCTCTGTGTTCTTCATTTCTCCTCCTCCTCACCGCATTTTCTTCCTGCTTTGCTCTTCCACTGTTTTCTTCATTTCTCCTCCTCCTCACCGCATTTTCTTCCTGCTTGACCTTCCTCTGTGTTCTTCTCCTCCTCTGCACCCCGTCCGGCGTGTTCTTTTTCTTCTTCTGTGTTCTTCTGTGCTCTTCTCCTCCTCTGCACCCCGTCCTGCGTGTTCTTTTCTTCTTCTGTGTTCTTCTCTGCGTATTCCTTTTCTTCTTCTGTGGCCTTCTCCTCATCTTCTGGACTCTTCCCTCCTCTGCTTCTCTGGTCTCTCCTCTTCTTCTGGAATCGTCTCTCCTCTTCTTCTGTGGTCTCTCCTCTTCTTCTTGACTCTTCTCTCCTCTTCTTCTGTGGTCTCTCCTCTTCTTCTTGACTCTTCTCTTCTCTTCTTCTGTGGTCTCTCCTCTTCTTCTCTGGTCTCTCCTCTTCTTGTTGACTCTTCTCCCCTCCTCTTCTGTGATCTTCTCTCCTTCCTCTTCTACTCCTCTCTTCTTTTCTTCCTGACTCCTCTCCTCCTCTGTAATCCCCCCTTCCCTATCTTTTTTCCCTTCCCCTCTATCTGACCCTCCCACCCTCTGCTTTCCCGCCACCACCTCCCGCTCGGCCCCACCCCCCCTGCTCCAATTCGTCACCCCCCACCCTCCTCCCACTCCCAGCTGACCCCTCGTCCCCCCCTCCACCCTCTTATGGCGGCCGCTGCGTGGCACAGTCAGTGACCCTTGACCCTAGGGTAGGTCGCTTCCTCCGCCGCTGCAGCTCCACCTGCCCAGGCACCTGACACCTCCCAGCAAGACCAGCTAAACCGTAAGTACTCCCCCCACCCAGCCCCTCGCCCAGCCCTTCGCTACTCACCTCTCTTTCCCTGAACTTCTGTCGTCTGCCTTCCACTCGCTCCTCCAACCTTTCTCCGTACCTCTGCTGTCCATTTCCCTTTGCTTTCTGCTCCTCCCTCTGGTAGCCATCTTCCTCCGTTCTCTGCTCATCTTCTGCAGCCCACTTGCTGCATGCTCTGCTCTTCTCCTGTGTTCTTCTCTTCCTCCTCACCGCATTTTCTTCCTGCTTTGCTCTTCCTCTGTATTCTTCATTTCTCCTCCTCCTCACCGCTTTTTCTTCCTGCTTTGCTCTTCCTCTGTGTTCTTCATCTCTCCTCCTCCTCACCGCATTTTCTTCCTTCTTTGCTCTTCCTCTGTATTCTTCTTTTCTCCTCTTCCTCACCGCATTTTCTTCCTGCCTTGCTCTTCCTTGGTGTTCTTCATTTCTCCTCCTCCTCACCACATTTTCTTCCTGCTTTCCTCTTCCTCTGTATTCTTCTTTTCTCCTCTTCCTCACCGCTTTTTCTTCCTTCTTTGCTCTTCCTCTGTGTTCTTCATCTCTCCTCCTCCTCAGCGTATTTTCTTCCTGCTTTGCTCTTCCTCTGTATTCTTCTTTTCTCCTCTTCCTCACCGCATTTTCTTCCTGCCTTGCTCTTCCTCGGTGTTCTTCATTTCTCCTCCTCCTCACCGCATTTTCTTCCTGCTTTGCTCTTCCCCTGTATTCTTCTTTTCTCCTCTTCCTCACTGCATTTTCTTCCTGCCTTGCTCTTCCTCTGTGTTCTTCATTTCTCCTCCTCCTCACCGCATTTTCTTCCTGCTTTGCTCTTCCTCTGTATTCTTCTTTTCTCCTCTTCCTTACCGCTTTTTCTTCCTGCTTTGCTCTTCCTCTGTCTTCTTCATCTCTCCTCCCCCACACATTTTCTTCCTGCTTTGCTCTTCCTCTGTGTTCTTCATCTCTCCTCCTCCTCACTGCATTTTCTTCCGACTTGACCTTCCTCTGTGTTCTTCTCCTCCTCTGCAACCCCGTCCTGCGTGTTCTTTTTCTTCTTCTGCGTTCTTCTGTGCTCTTCTCCTCCTCTGCACCCCGTCCTGCGTGTTCTTTTCTTCTTCTGTGTTCTTCTCTGCGTGTTCCTTTTCTTCTTCTGTGGCCTTCTCCTCATCTTCTGGACTCTTCCCTCCTCTGCTTCTCTGGTCTCTCCTCTTCTTCTGGACTCGTCTCTCCTCTTCTTCTGTGGTCTCTCCTGTTTTTCTTGAGTCTTCTCTCCTCTTCTTCTGTGGTCTCTCCTCTTCTTCTTGACTCTTCTCCCCTCCTCTTCTGTGGTCTTCTCTCCTTCCTCCTCTACTCCTCTCTTCTTTTCTTCCTGACTCCTCTCCTCCTCTGTAATCCCCCCTTCCCTATCTTTTTTCCCTTCCCCTCTATCTGACCCCCCCGCCCTCTGCTTTCCCGCCACCACCTCCCGCTCGGCCCCGCCCCCCTGCTTCCATTCGTGGCCCCCCACCCGCCTCCCACTCCCAGCTGACCCCTCCTCCCCCCTCCACCATCTTATGGTGGCCGCTGCGTGGCATAGTCAGTGACCCTTGACCCTAGGGTAGGTCGCTTCCCCCGCCGCTGCAGCTCCACCTGCCCAGGCTCCTGACACCTCCCAGCAAGACCAGCTAAACCGTAAGTACTCCCACCACCCAGCCCCTCGCCCAGCCCCTCGCTACTCACCTCTCTTTCCCTGAACTTCTGTCTTCTGCCTTCCGCTCGCTCCTCCAACCTTTCTCCGTACCTCTGCTGTCCATTTCCCTTCGTTTTCTGCTCCTCCCTCTGGTAGCCATCTTCCTCCGTTCTCTGCTCATCTTCTGCAGCCCACTTGCTGCGTGCTCTGCTCTTCTCCTGTGTCCTTCTCTTCCTCCTCACCGCATTTTCTTCCTGCTTTGCTCTTCCTCTGTATTCTTCTTTTCTCCTCTTCCTCACCGCTTTTTCTTCCTGCCTTGCTCTTCCTCGGTGTTCTTCATTTCTCCTCCTCCTCACTGCTTTTTCTTCCTGCTTTGCTCTTCCTCTGTGTTCTTCATCTCTCCTCCTCCTCACCGCATTTTCTTCCTGCTTTGCTCTTCCTCTGTATTCTTCTTTTCTCCTCTTCCTCACCGCATTTTCTTCCTGCCTTGCTCTTCCTTGGTGTTCTTCATTTCTCATCCTCCTCACCGCATTTTCTTCCTTCTTTCCTCTTCCTCTGTATTCTTCTTTTCTCCTCTTCATCACCACTTTTTCTTCCTGCTTTGCTCTTCCTCTGTGTTCTTCATCTCTCCTCCTCCTCAGCGTATTTTCTTCCTGCTTTGCTCTTCCTCTGTATTCTTCTTTTCTCCTCTTCTTCACTGCTTTTTCTTCCTGCTTTGCTCTTCCTCTGTATTCTTCTTTTCTCCTCTTCTTCACCGCTTTTTCTTCCTGCTTTGTTCTTCCTCTGTGTTCTTCATCTCTCCTCCTCCTCACCGCATTTTCTTCCTGCTTTGCTCTTCCTCTGTATTCTTCATTTCTCCTCCTCCTCACCGCATTTTCTTCCTGCTTTGACCTTCCTCTGTGTTCTTCTCCTCCTCTGCACCCCGTCCTGTGTGTTCTTTTTCTTCTTCTGTGTTCTTCTGTGCTCTTCTCCTCCTCTGCACCCCGTCCTGCTTGTTCTTTTTCTGCTTCTGTGTTCTTCTGTGCTCTTCTCCTCCTCTGCACCCCGTCCTGCGTGTTCCTTTCTTCTTCTGTGTTCTTCTCTGCGTGTGCCTTTTCTTCTTCTGTGGCCTTCTCCTCATCTTCTGGACTCTTCCCTCTCTCCTTCTCTGGTCTCTCCTCTTCTTCTGGACTCATCTCTCCTCTTCTTCTGTGGTCTCTCCTCTTCTTCTCTGGTCTCTCCTCTTCTTCTTGACTCTTCTCTCCTCTTCTTCTGTGGTCTCTCCTCTTCTTCTTGACTCTTCTCTCCTCTTCTTCTGTGGTCTCTCCTCTTCTTGCCTGGTCTCTCCTCTTCTTCTTGACTCTTCTCCCCTCCTCTTCTGTGGTCTTCTCTCCTTCCTCTTCTACTCCTCTCTTCTTTTCTTCCTGACTCCTCTCCTCCTCTGTAATCCCCTCTTCCCTATCTTTTTTCCCTTCCCCTCTATCTGACCCCCCCGCCCTCTGCTTTCCCACCACCACCTCCCGCTCGGACCCGCCCCCCCTGCTCCCATTCGTCGCCCCCCTCCTGCTTCCCGCCCCCAGCTGACCCCTCCACCCCGCCTCCATCCTTTTATGGCGGCCGCTGTGCGGCCGCGCCGCTGGCACGCCAAAGGCAAGCCCGTCTGCGCCCGTCCGTGGCTGGACCGCACCGAGCGCCACGACCCCTGGCCCCCAGCACTCCCAAACCCTGCAGCACCGCTACGACCCCACCTCCCTCCATGCTCTCAACCCGGGACACTCCAGAACCTGCTTCCAAGCCAACCCTAAACGCACCCATGGACCCTTTGCATGCCTCACCTGCCAACACAACTTCCACCGCGACCGCACCCCGCCCGCCAGCCCACGCGCCAATAACCATCACAAATGCATCCTCATCAACGCACGCTCCGTCCACAAGCACGCCATTGAACTATGGGACCTCCTGGACTCCACCGCCCCGGACGTCGCCTTCATCACTGAGACCTGGATGAACGCCTCCTCGGCCCCCGACATCGCCATAGACATCCCCGACGGCTACAAGATCACCAGGAGAGACCGCACCAACCAAGTCGGTGGAGAATCGCCATCGTTTTCAAGGACTCCATCAACGTCACCACCGCCACCGAAGACACCCCCCTTGCCGCCGAACACACGCAATTCCAGATCCACACCGACCCCAGGACCACCCTCAGAGGAACTCTCATCTACAGACTCCCTGGACCACGCACCCTCTTCACCGAATCCATCCCCGACTTCATCTCTCCGCACGCCCTAGCCTCGCCGGACTACATCCTCCTCGGAGACCTCAACTTCCACCTGGAGCAGAACGACGACCCCAACACCACCACCTTACTCGACAACCTCACCAACCCCGGTCTCAAGCAGCTGGTGAACACCCCCACCCACATCGCCGGACACACGCTCGACCCCATCTTCTCCGCCAGCAACCACGTATCCTTCAGCCACTCCTCCGTAATACACTGGACCGACCACAGATGTGTCCACTTCACCTTCAGATGCAAGACTCTCCACCTCCGCACACAACCCATTCCACGCAGAACTTGGAACAAAAGCCCCATGGATCAGCTTCTCTCCACTCTCAGCAACAACCAACCCACCTTCTCCACTGACCCCAACAATGCAGCTCTCAGCCTCACTCATTGGATCACCAACTGCACGGACAACCTCGCACCCCTCAGACGCCTCCCAAGACAGACCAGCACCAGGAAACCTGAATGGTTCACAGACACCCTCAAGGAATCCAAAAAAACCTGCTGTACCCTCGAGAAAGCCTGGTGCAAAGACCACACCGCAGAAAACATGTCTGCCCTCAAAAACGCCACCCGTGAACACCATCAGCTGATCCGCGCCACCAAGAGAACTTCCTTCACAGACAGACTGGACAAGAACACTCACAACGGCAAAGAACTCTTCAACATCGTCAAAGAGCTCTCCAATCCTAACGCCAACTCCAACTCCATCACAAGACCTCTGCAACTCCCTCGCTACCTTCTTCCATCGTAAGATCACCGTCCTACATGACAGCTTCGGACACCAGACCCAGCCAACCACCACAGAACCTACAACCCCAGCCATCATCCTCAACGCCTGGACTCACATCAGCGCGGAGGAGACCAAAGCCACCATGAACTCCATCCACTCCGGTGCCCCCTCGGACCCCTGTCCACACTTCATCTTCAACAAAGCCGACGACATCATCGCCCCTCATCTCCAGACCATCATCAACATCTCGTTCGCTTCGGCCACCTTCCCTGAGAGCTGGAAACACGCGGAAGTCAACGCCCTCCTGAAGAAACCTACGGCGGACCCCAGCGACCTGAAGAACTTCCGCCCCATCTCGCTCCTCCCCTTCCCTGCCAAAGTCATCAAGAAGACCGTCAACAAGCAACTGACCAATTTTCTTGAAGACAACAACCTACTCGACCCCTCCCAGTCCGGATTCCGAGCCAACCACAGCACAGAAACCGCCCTCTTCTCAGTCACAGACGACATCAGAACTCTGATGGACAACGGAGAAACAGTCGCCCTCATCCTCCTCGACCTCTCGGATGCCTTCGACACCGTCTGCCACCGAACCCTAATATCCCGCCTGCACTCCACCGGTATCCAAGGACTGGCCCTGGACTGGATCACCTCTTTCCTCGCTAACCGCTCCCAAAGAGTCTACCTCCCTCCGTTCCGCTCAGACCCCACCGAGATCATCAGCGGCGTCCCACAAGGCTCCTCGCTCAGCCCGACTCTCTTCAATGTCTACATGAGCCCCCTCGCCAACATCGTACGCAAACACATCAACATCACCTCCTACGCCGGCGACACTCAGCTGACTTTCCCTCACCAAGGACCCCACCAGCGCCAAGACCAACCTACAAGATGGAACAAAAGACGTCGCAGAATGGATGAAACTCAGCCGTCTGAAACTGAACTCAGAAAAAACGGAAGTCCTCATGCTCATAAACACCCCATCCACCTGGGACGACTCTTGGTGGCCCACGGCCCTTGGCACCGCACCAACCCCCTCAGACCACGCACGCAACCTCGGATTCATCCTGGACCCACTTCTCACCATGACCAAACAAGTCAACGCCGTATCATCTTCCTGCTTCCTCACTCTCTGCATGCTCCGAAAGATCTTCCGCTGGATCCCCGCCATCAACAGAAAAACTGTGACCCAAGCCCTCGTCACAAGCCGCCTGGACTACGGAAACACCCTATATGCAGGAACCACCACTAAACTCCAGAAACGGCTTCAGCGAATACAAAACGCCTCCGCCCGCCTCGTCCTCGACATACCCCGCAACTGCCACATCTCTGCCCACCTGAGACACCTGCACTGGCTTCCCGTCAACAAAAGGATCACCTTCCGGCTCCTCACCCACGCACACAAAGCCCTCCACAACAAGGGACCCGAATACCTCAACCGTCGCCTCAGTTTCCACACGCCCACCCATCAACTTCGCTCCGCCAACCTCGCACTCGCCGCCGTCCCTTGCATCCGCCGCACCACGGCAGGTGGGAAATCCTTCTCCTACCTGGCGGCCAAGACATGGAACTCCCTCCCCGCCAACCTCAGGACCACCCAGGACCACCCTGCATTCCGGAGGCAGCTCAAAACCTGTCTCTTCGAGCAGCAGTAACCCCCTTCCCCTAGCATCTTGAGACCCTCACGGGTGAGTAGCGCGCTTTATAAATGTTTTGATTTGATTTGATTTGATACCCTCTCCATGATGGCCCACTGAAACAGATTTGATGCTGCAGAAACTCTCTGAGCAGACGCAACCTGAATAGTTGGACCAGCACCTTGGTCGGATTGAACTGGTAGGTGTGTTCCACCCCCGAAACTCTTTAGATTCAGGGTCCCAGGACCTCTGGAACAGCAACTGTGGGTCACAACTCAATCCAAGAAAAGCCACCAGCAGGGTACAGGGCACATTCAGTGGTAACTGGTAAGCTGGGCTCAGCGGGAAAAGGGCTTTTACCAGCTTGCTGTGTCCTTTTAGTTTAACAGGATGTCAGCCAATTGACCCTTGGAGGACACTTCTTTTTCTTGGGTACAAGTGAGAGCAGGTCCAGCCTTACAGGTCTCAGTCAGAGTAGTAAAGAGAACTACTCCCTCCACTGAACGATCCTTGGTGTTGTGAGACTAGTGGTTGGGGAGGGGTTAACACTCCTCTTCTCCATCCCTCGGGATGAGCATGGTCATGTCAGCCCTGTCAAGTGAAGCTTCAGACAGTTGACATGGACATGTGTGCATCTGGGGGTACCAAGTTCCATCAGGTAGGTCACCTCATCCATTTTCTCCAATACCATTTAGGAGCCCCAGTACGTTTGTGCTGCAGGGCCCAGAGACCCATAGGTTACGCAAATCAAACTTTTTAACCTGGTTGGTATTCTACCAAGATTGCCTCTTGGTCACACCAGTGCTTGATCAGCTTTTGGTTTCCCACCTAGATCATAACCATTTTAATGTACTCACCCATGTGAGAACAGTGGACCAGCACATAGTCAATAATGTCTTGTTTGAGTTCCTTGAGAAGTTTCACCTACCCTTCTTGGATAACAATAAGAGACTTTTGACAGTGTGCCCATACAAATGCTCAAAGGGGCTGAAGCCCAGTCTCTTTTGTGTTACCTGCTGTAGGCAAACAAAAGGCATGGAAGTAGGACATACCCTTTTCTACTGAGTTTCTCAGACAACACCATAATCATACGTTTTAGGGTTTTGTTGAATCTCTTTACAAGCCCATTGCTTTGGGATTGATGGGAGGCAGTGGACTTGAAAGTCATCCCACATGTGTCCAACGTAGCCTTCAAGAACACAGATATGAAGTTTGTACCCTATATGAGACTACCTATTCGGGTACCCCTACTCTGGCAAAGATACCAAACTTGAGTGACCATCATCAAATACGTAATGCTTTTAGTAAATGCATATTATTATTATTAGTTATAGTGCATGTATAGAGAAAATTGTAGTAATATGTCAAAATAATGATTTCATGCTATGTATTTGCTTAGTTTACTATAGGCCTTAAGTTAGCGAGGTTTGGACCTAGTCTGCACAACCTCATGTTAAGCTGCAATGTCTAATAAAATAGTGGGAAATGTATTACCAGAGAATTAATGCTATTATTGTTCACATTGTGCTGATCAGACCTTTTGCAGATGTCTTTAACTTTCGCATGAGAACTGCCAGCTAGAATGTCTTGTATTAGAAAGTGCAATTTTGCAAAGTTTGAGGCATGAGAGAGTGATGGTCCCGGGAACCAACAATGAATGCACTGACTAGAGATCGAATTGCAACAAAATTGTTACCTGACGAGTCTGGCGATGGGAACAGGAGAAGAATAGCCAATCATCGACATGTGAAAGACAGCTTAGTTATATCTTAGATTTGGGGTTTTATTTCTATTGGACTAACTGTAAACATACGATTTTCTGACCAATGACATGGTAGGAAGTTTCTTTAGGAAATTCGCCCGACTGGACAGAGGAGGGTGAGTTCTTTTCTATTCTGATTTTCCCCATTAAGGTTCTGTTTGAGGAGCTGAACAAGTTCCTGATGACTTAATTTCTAACTTTGACTTTATTGCTTAAGGTTTTAATGCGGAATGCTGATCCCTTAGATATTGTTCCTTAAATGGTTTAGATATCTTAGAGTCCCCGTGTTTGAGCCATTACCTTTTCATTACCCCGTAATTGAAGCTGACCAGACTGAAATCCAACTGACGAAGAGAATCTCAGTTTGCCGATCCATTGAGGAGAAGTATAACAAAATGCTATTGTCCTTCTTATAGGTTTTGTCCTTTGTTTCTAGGTACCAACCGCTATTTTGATAGAGCCATAGTTTAGATGTTTTTTCAAATTAACTTTGACTAAAATTGTTTTGCATGAAGCCCAAACATGCTATTCTAATTCAAAGGTTAGTTAGGGAGCCCTGGAAATGTTAACTAATTGCAATTAACAAAGAGTTCATATTGTTCACCTGTTGAACCTAAATGTATGCCATTTCTATTGCGCAGTTACTTTTGCTATTAATTTACACTGAGACTCTTGAATGCTTAATCGCAAATGCTTTGGTTAATTTGAGATTCTTTAGATGATTTGGTCAGCCAGTATTATTCATGTATGTTTATCATTTGCTATTAAGACAAATTTACGTGACTTTAGCATTGTTAATATAGGGAAATAAACTTTCTAACTTTTACTAAAATGTGTGGTTATTTGTTGCCAAATGGGTCATGGTGCGTAAGAATTATTGACTCCAGATGAAATGTTTGTTTACTGAATATGATGAAAGGATTGTCATTAGAGGTGAAGCCAATGTGATATTTTAGGTTATTTTCAAGAGGAACACCTTGTACTGCTGGGAGATCATCAATCACCTGGTTGTTCCAGTGTTTAGGTCATCAGCCTTGCTGTATAAATCACCATTGTCCCAGTAAATCCTGTGGGTTCCTCTGAGATCCCCCTGCTCCTGGGCTTCAGCCTGGCAACACTGAAGTCATTCAAGAGTTAGGCAGTTTCTCTGTGGTTGGCAGAATTCCTCCGTGGAGGGTCCTGCCCCATGCAATTTACAGAGTTCTGGCAGGTCTCTCACAATAGGAACTTCTTCCCCTTTAGGCTCCCGATCCTCCCACTTGGGGTCAGATTCCTTCTGAGTTGTGGGATGTATTGAGGCTGGTTTCTCATGCTTCTTGCCTTCTCATTGTTGTGGGGACCTTGGCCACTGTTCCAGGATCCCTTGACTTCCTTGACAGGCTGTCTGGGCCCTTGTGGCTACACATACCAACCCACTTAGGCAGACCCAGCATTTCTGCTTGAGTCTTCCTTATCACCTCAGCCCAAGCAGAGGTTTCAAGGTCTTTTTACAACTGACATTCCACTAGAATGACAGAGCTCATAGCTACTTTCTTGAAAAGTGACCATTGCTATGAAGTTTTCCCTCATTGTCAACTTTGACTGTCCCAGGGAGAACATCTTGAATAATCTGAGCTAGGGAACCCAGCCAATCCACCAATGTGGTCAAGCTGGCTCCAGTATCCCTCTGAGCCTCTATCTTGGTCCCCTTGATGACAGGCTTTTGTCTATTATTCACCACGCTGGTAGGTTAGGTGGCCAGGGCTTTAACATGCGCCCTACCCACTGAGACTAAGGTGGCTTCAGTCATAATCCTGGTTTTGCCTAGGCAGATGTCCACCCCAGTTCCTACGCTTGCAATCCCTTGGGACTGCCCACTTGTGGAAGGCATTTTAAAAACAGAATGAGCCTCCTTTTTTAAATTGTGGCCTGTGACAGTTTAGGCACACCCTAGCCTTCACAGGTTCAAAAGGTTTTTTTCCCTTGCACTCTGCCAACTGGGGCTTGGAAAAGGCATGGGACTCCCCCTCCCAAGTGGAGTTTTAGGGCTCTTGGGAGAACTCCTTCTTTTTATCTTTGTTGCTCCCATCTTTCCACTGAAGATGGGTGGGGTCTGAACCCCTCTTCTTAGAGTTACTGCACTGGGATTTCCTAGACATTCTAGTTTGGCCCCAGACTTTATCTGCCTTGTCAAGTTACCTGAGATCAGACAACTTACAATCCAGTTGATATTTGTGTAACTATGAATGCCGATTAGGCAAAAATGGCCACAGCACACCGATAGTATAGTCCAATAGTGTGGCAGGGATGAGTGTCCCTTATCTTATCTTGCTATGAAGCAAAGTTGAAAGGAGTCTCAAGTCCTGTTTGTAGAGGGTGTCTTTTATTTGTAGATACTGGAAATCATTGTGTCATCAGCGTGATACAGCCAACACGTGTTTCGTCACACCAGTGACTTTATCAAGGCTGCAAAATGATAATTAAAACAAGAGTTTCGGCATATAGAAGTATATGGGCACAAAAATGTGTTTGTAGGAGAGCACGTGAAGGAGACTCCAAAAATGGTAATAATGACCAGTGAGCTATGTGTGAGGCAAAATGGGTATTAAAATGAAAGGTGGGTAGGTGAGAGGTTAGAAAGTCTGGAAAACATAATAAGTGATAAGGACCCGAAGTGCAAAATTTGAGAAGAAGTGTGAATCACCGTGTTGTGTAATCTAGAAATAATGTGTTCAAAGGTATATGGACAGAATATAAGGTGGATAGAAACCATTATGTTACTGGAATAAGTGAGAAACGAATGTAAGGTAAAGGGAAAGACTGAGACAAAGAGATCAGATAAGTAGAAGAGTAAAGATATAGTAATGGGGTTGAAAAGTCAAACGGAAGGACCACGTGAGTGGCTCATACCTGGGCCAGCCGGCCAGGAAGGTGCGTAACAAAGGTAAGTAATGGGGGAGCCGCGTGATCAGTTGAATGGGCTCAGGGACGTCAGTGGTGACTGAGAAAGGAGAAAACGGTAATCAGGTGATCAAGAGTAGAGTAGAGAAAAAGCAAACGCTAAAAATTAGAAACAAAGAGGAAGAAAAAAAGAGGAACAGAAAGTCTGGGGAAAAGGTATATACATAGTACGTAGCGAGATAGTAGAGAGAAAAAGGAGCAAAAATACATACCTTCTTAGAGTGGAACTAATGAGAATATGGTTGAGTGAGAGAACATGAATGCAGACCCTGGTAAGCCTGTGGTCGGAACCTAATAAGTGTTGGATATGAGGGAAAGGGAAAAGAAAATTGAGCTATTATCAAGAAAAAGAGGGAAAATTGCACATGAGGTAATTGCTGTGTGCAGAACACGCTAAAAAGCTTTTAAGAATGGTCGTGCAAATAACGAAGATTAAAATGAAGAGAGGTCCAGTATGGTGGCAAAGTCGTCATGATTGTGAAAAGTATAAGACTTTGTGTTTAGTGAGCGAATTGGCCGTCAACCGGCGCGCACAATAATGCTGTTGAGAAGAGTATGGCGTAAAACAAACCCGAGCGCAAAGGGGCAGCGCACTAATAACGGGGAGTACTAGTTTAAATTGGGCAGGCGGTGAGACAAACAATTTAAGTAAAACAGTGCCGCAATTGAAAACCGCAGTGCGAAAATCAGAAGGGCAGCGTTTAGAGCGCTTATATGCTGACTATTAGGTAGTAGGCAAATATTGACAAATATCGTGAAAGAAGCCCGTGTGCACAGGGCAGCGCATTAAAATGCGGGAAGAAAGTAATGTAACTTGAAAAAGGGGCGAGGCACGGAGTGTAAGTACAAAACTGCAGCAACTTGGAGCCGAGGTATGGAAATAAAAAGGTAGTGCTTAGTATGCTTATGGGCACATCTAGTGAGTAGTAAGATAATTTAAATTGCTAGCAAGGAAGGAGAGTAAAAAAACACAAAAATAAGGTCAGTCGAGGGCTTACCTGAAGTGGCGAGGGGACGTGTGTTAACGAGCTATTTTGGACGAGTACTGGTCGGAATAGACCTGTGCTCACAGCTTAAGAAGTGCAACTGGGAGTGGCACAGAGATAGAAGAGGGGCTCAAAGTAGGAAGTGGAAACAAACGGTGGCCATCTTGAGTGTAGGAAATAACGAGAGACTAGGAGTAACTGCCAGAGAATGGTATTCAGTAGGCAAAGAGAGAGACTAAATAAAAATTATAAAATAATAAATAATAAAGAAGAGAGAGGGCGGAACCCTAGAACGGATGAAAGTAAGCGGGAACGAAACCCTTAGATGAAAGAAAAGAGTAAAAAGTAAATCGAAAGTATTAGAATGAGAAGCAAAACGAGTTGGGAGGTGAAAGAGGACGAACATATCCTAACCAGGTGCAAGTTGGAGAGCATTGTGAAGTTAGGGTAGTAGGTAGGTAGTATGAGGTAAAGCTAGGTAGAGTAGATCGTAGTAAAAAAGACAAGGGTGGTAATGTGAGTAACATGAACGGTAGGTGACAACGGTATCCTACTAGTGAAAAGGTAATTTGTGTGGGTGTAGTCAAGGAATGTAATGTTGTACATATTTAGTAGATTGCAAACAAGTACAGTAATAAAACATTTTCGTTAGGTACATTGAGTGAGCAGTAACGGAACATACGGAGATCAAGGTCATGGGGCATGGTAATCAAGTGTACCGATTGGTTATATAAAGAAATGGGATAAGTGCTGAAATATATGATAAAAAGAAAAAACCACAACATTGTAGACATATAATACTGATACAGAGTAAACCGTGAGGTTAAACCATACAAATGTCCATTTGGAAAAAATGACCGTGAAGTGTATAGAGACCGAGGTCACGGGGCATGGTATTTACATGTGACAAGGCATGGTCTAGCTGGTGAAACAAATGAGCAGCAACGACATTGTTGACACATGTTGATAATACATCTTGATCGACATTGTTGACACATGTTGATAATACATCTTGAACCGTGAGAGAAGAAACAGAATAAGCCATATAAGGACCTAATTATGAACCAGGCAGACCACAAAGGAGTGGGAATTACCATTCATTTAAGAAAGTGGTGTAATTCTCGGTCCGTGTTCAGGCCTAGCTCCACTGCGCGGAGTTTTAGGATCCACTTAGCCTCGCATCTGCGTAGATCACCTGTTCTATCTCCCCATCTCGGAGAGTTGGAAACATGCGCGATGCCATGGAATCTGATGTTTAAGAGGTCTTTTTCCCCGTGCAGGTCGTTGAAGTGTATAGCAAGAGGATAGTTGGTATTGACATTCCTGATGGCTCTTACATGTTCTTGTATACGTTCTTTAAGTGGGCGTATGGAGCTTCCAATGTAGATTAAGCCACATACACAAATCAGGCAGTAAACAGTGCACTTAGTATTGCAATTCATGAAGGTTTTGATATGGTGCTTGGTCCTGGTATTGTAAGAGAATGATGTAGTTTTATTTAGGGCCAAACGACAGGATATGCAGCAGCCACATTTGTAGAAACCATTGGGTTTTTCTGGGATCCAGCCCAGTGGGCGAGTTGGGGGGGAGGGACAGAGAAAGCTAGGGCACAGAATGTTCCTCAGCGTGCGACCTCTAGTGTGTACAATATTGGGTGACACGCCCACTGAATTCTTAAGACATGTATCCAACATTAACAAGTGCCAATGTTTTTTGAGAATGCGCAGTAATGTTTTGCTCACAGGGCTGTATTGGGTGATGAAAGAGACTGGTCGCCTGTTAGGAGAACCCCTATTTCCAGGTTCTTTGGGTTTTTTAAGCAAAAGGGTGTGTTGGTTTTTGTTGGAAATGCGCTTACTAGCTGCTGAGATAAGTTTGTTGGTGTAACCTCTAGCCTGGAAACGTTCAGTTAGGTTCTTGAGTTCCTGCCTGAAAACAGCCGTGTCAGTGCAGTTACGTCTAATCCTGACCATTTCCCCGTAAGGAATGGCCCTGATTTGTGTGAGGGGATGGGCGCTTTGTGCATGAAGAATGGAATTGCAGGCCGTGGGTTTTCTGTACAGTCTAGACATGATCTTACTATTGGTGATGTACAACAGTAGGTCTAAGAATTCTATTTGACTGGTGTTCACTTTGTGAGTGAACACCAAGTTGAACTCATTCGTGTTAAGGTGTTCTATAAGTTGGTGGAGGTCAGTGATGTTGCCAGTCCAGATACCAAGAATGTCATCAATGTATCTCCCCCAGTACAAGATATGTTCAGTGATATGTGTAGGACAGTTGGACCACAGATGTTTTTTCTCAAATTGGCCCATGTACAGATTCGCATATGATGGATAAAATTTGGCTCCCATGGCAACACCCTGACATTGCCGGAACCATTTACCGTCATGTAGGAACACTTTGTTCTCAAGCACTAGTCGAGTAAGATCAAGAAGCATCTGCGTGTGTTCATACAGCGTGGCGTCACGGCTACTAAGAGTCAGTTGGAGCATTTCTAGTCCCTTTTCCAGGGGAATTGAGGTGTAGAGAGAGCTGACGTCAAGACAGATAAACATACAATCTTCCGTCCATTCAATATCCTCAAGTTGACATAACAAATCCCTAGTGTCCTGTATGTACGAGGGTAAGTTATGAACCAAGGGCTGTAAAAAAGAGTCAATGTACTCAGAAATGTGTTCCGTAGGGGATCCGATCCCCGAGATGATGGGTCTCCCAGGTGGAAAACCCCCTGGTTTGTGGACTTTGGGTAGAATGTAAATGCAAGGAGCCCTAGGCGTTTCAGTGTACAAATATTTATATTCTGAGTCAGTTAGGAGACATTGATTCTTCCAAGCCGTTAGTTTCTTTTCGATGCGACTAGTGATGTCAGGAAGGGGGTTACCCTTTAATGTCGAGTAGGCCTGTGTGTCATTGAGTTGTCTATCAATTTCTGCAATGTAGTCGGTTCTGTTCATAATGACAACGTTGCCCCCTTTGTCTGCCTCCCTGATGACTATGTCCGTGCAGGTAGAGAGTTTGTGTAGCGCTCGAAGTTCATTGGGGTTAAGATTTTTGTAAGGTCTGTGGGTACAGATGTTGGTCTTATCCTCTAGGTTGTGGAGTTCCGTGCTGACGGCTTTATAGAAAACATCAATGTGATTGTCTGGTGGCAATATTGGTATGAATGTGGAGCTAGGTCTGAGTCCACTGTTAACGTCTAAGTTTGGTGTAATGTCAAGTTGAGTTAGTAGTATGTCAAGGCTCGGTGGTGATGACAGTGTATTGTCAAGGGAGAGGATGGTTTGGATGTCCTGTAGGTCTCTGATAGATTGATTGCAAGTGGGTGGTGAAATGAGGGCAGTACGGTCAATGTCTGGTCTATTTTGGAAAAACTTTTTCAATTTAAGATTTCGTATGAACTTAAACAGATCTATGTGAATGTTAGTGTAATCGGGTTTTGAAGTAGGACAGAAGCCCAATCCTTTTTGCAACACATTTATTTTGTGTACAGATAGTTCCACATTAGAGAGATTCATGACCTGTACAGTATCCTCTGAAAAAGTACAGTTGTGTTCCATGGGAGGACCATTTAGGTTCGTTGGATTTTTGCGGTCGAGCGTGTTGTCATGCCCTCCCTGGTGTTTGTTGTGGTGTTTCCTGCCCCCCCTGCGGGTGGGTTTGTGTCTGTGCCTGACCTGTTGTAGTTCTGTCGTAAACCCTTTCTGTATCGGCCAAGTTCCTCTAAAAAAGAATTTGGCTGTTGGGTTGTGTTTTGTTGGTGAGCACTGGTAGAGGAACCATCTCCAGCTGAGTCTAAACAGTCGCTAGAGAGATTAGAGATGTCAGATAAACTACCTGCGATTGACCCTACGGGTGTGGTAGCCTTAGTGGGTCTAATGTTAGTCTCCTTGTTGATCTGATCAAACCTACGTGCAAATGTAAAAATCCTACCATTTTGGTAGTCATTGTCATCTCTAATGAGTTTGCGCATTTTCTTGTCCTTAATGTATAGTTGATACCCAGTGAGTATCTCTTTCATGATCGTGTAGTTTTTGTCTGTTGCTTCAGTAAGATTGAGGTTCTTAATTTCTTCCTCCGATTACTCAAGATGCTCTCCTTCATGATCATATTATATAGCTCATCATAAGTAATGACGGTATTGCCTTTTACACAGGCCTCCAATGTCGGTATTGAGACATCATATAAGTCAATCCAGAGCTGTTGTGAGTAGTTGTTTGTGTCCCAGAATGTCTTCTCGTAATCTTCAGGTGTGAAACCAAGTTTCTGCAAAAGGGCATCCTTCATGTGAGTGTAGGAGTCAGTTCCCTCCTCTTCTGAGGTCAGGACTGTATCCCTCTCCAAGGTTGGCACTACCTCCCACATAAAGACTCCCCAGTGCTGTTGACCCACCCTGCTCATTCTCAATTCACTTTCATAGCGGCAACTCATGTGTCACCCTTGAGCAGGTGAGGGCTGTACTGCATCCTAGTAGACCCTGCCCCGAGGAAGCCCTTGTTAAGGTCAAAAGCATTGGCTGTACTTGTGTTTTCAGAAATGAATAGGATCTACTAGCTCTATTTTGGATAAAGTTTTCTGTGTGTACACATTTGTTTGTTACCTCTCTGGTTTTTGTTTCAAATGTCTTTAATGTATGGTCAATGAGCAGCTGGCTTTTAGAGGTGGGCAACTGAATTCTGTTAACGTAGTGGTAACTTCAACTGGTGCGGCATTGGGTTCCTTTGGTGCTTCTTGTTCAGTACAAATAGTCAGTGCACAGTTTGCAACCACCTTTTGCAACCATTTTTTGATACATGTGCCTCTTGACTGTGAAAGTACTCAAGAGTTTTTAAATAGAGGCCCTGTTTTGAAAATACTTGCTTTTATTCTGAGTTTAGCACACCTCAAACCAGTTGATATAATTACAGTCAACTTCATTCCAAGAGATAATTCTCTCAATCAAGTCTTGTTACTTGAAACAGAGGCGACTAAAATAAGTTGAAGAATCTCTTACAATTATAATTTTGCCTTGGAGCACTGACAATTTTTTTTAAGACTGGGGTATTGGCTTGCAAAAATTTAGAAAACGTGGCTATTCATTCCTATTATGGGATCTAGGAAATGTTTATATGAGAATAGAGTTCATGCATGGTGTTACGTGACCAAATGTGTTAATGAATTCTGGAGGTAGGGAAGGAAGCTGTCAATGCACCACAGACCAGATTTCGGTTCACATAACTCCCGAGGAGAGAGCCAATACAGTGCCTGTAGTACATTATAGGCCACAGGAAGAACAGTCTTGGAGAACGGGTTTTGGATCACAGTTGCACTAGCTCCAAAGTACAGCAGCTACTCCTAGACTTGCAATAATGAAAAGTCAAGAATTAGATAAATCAATGAAAGTGATCCCTCAATTACATATAAGGAGTGAAGTTAGACTACAATCTTGACAGTTTGCTGGAATAAGTAAGGTCCTTCAGAAAAATGACTCCAGAGAGTTAATGTCGAGTCATGGTGTCATTTGCATCCAGAAACCTTGGTCTACTGACAAAATGTTGTTATCCGGCTAGTTATCATTTGTTAAAGTGTCAATATCCTTTGAGAAAAAGGTAATGTATCAGGAGGCTCGATAATCTATATCAGAGAACATTGTGGCATTTTAAAGACCCTCTATTCTACTCTCTTCTGATTAGATGTAAATGTTTAAAATGTTTTTTATAAGCACGTTAAGTGCTCATTCCATGCAGGTCAATATAGTCAATTACTATATTCCTTCAGATAGTAGTCCCCTAAAACTAATCCAGAAGATTCTGAACAATGCCATAAAAAATCTAATCATGCAATACCAGGATATAAATATGATTCTAACCAAAACATTTACACTGCTTTTGGACCTCAGGCCCTAAATTGTAAGGTTAATGATCAAATAAACACAATTTTTTATAAACAGGAAATGCTCAAAGGTTTCAAGAAAAGAACTGTAGATGATGCTACATTTTGCTGAACACAATTCGAACTTTTTATAGGTGTTGCCTAAATGGCAGAGCATATTCCCGTATATCAGGGCAAGGGAGTAGCATTTTATGCATGGTAGAAGCGAGAGCCTTGATTTTGCCTTAGGAACTCCTCCTTTATTTAATTTGCTTTATTCATTTGTAAAGATAGACTGCTCCGAAAGCAATCATTTGCCTGCAGCGTGCCTTGTCTGAATCGAACTTGCAGGAGCTTCCGATTATGCCACTGCCATAACTGGAAAAGTGGCATGCAACAAGACTTTTATTCCTACCAACTATTATTTATGAGAATGTTGTTCTACACTATACAAAACCTTTAGAAGTGCATACATAATAAGTTGGTGTTCGAGTAAACTCAGGTCTGTGAAATGTGAAATCAAAAGGATGGCATTAAGAGTGAGGAAATCTCTTTAATATGCTAACATAATAAAATGCCTTTCTGATCTAAAAAAGAGACATAAAAAATAGAAATCTGGGAAACAGAAGAAAGGTTCCAACTCAAGAGATGGTCAGATATAATAAGTTGAGCACACACTCACAATCCAAAGAGCGCTTGGTTAACAAAATAGATAGCAGCCTCAAAAGTTTCAGTACAATCAGATCTAAGCGGAGGACTGCATTTCCTTTGTGAGCTTTTATATCACTCTCTAGAAATTCAATCTTGACATTTAATAAATTTCACAACATATCAAATTCAAGTCACTGAAAAGCTGGTCTCCTGTAACTTGAAAACGGTCCATCTTTCCAGAGCCCTGGGGCCCAACAGTAGCTGAATAAAACCCTTTACATCCGATATCAGCTTATGGGCACGCTCCAGTACTGCACTCTTCAGTAGCGGTTTGTCAAATTCTTGACAAGAGTTTGTGCTTCAACTTATTTTCATGAAAGTTCATGTGAGCAACCATTTGATTTAATCGTATACTAATGTCAAGCAGTTTCATAGTTGGAGGAATATGAACCCCCACCCCTTTAGAATAAGTTAGGTTTAGGAAAGGCTATACAACTTCGGAAAATAAATCAGCTTTACACGTCCAAGCTCAGAAAGTTGTTTGAGGTTGAAAAGTTCCTCAAATCCTCAGTATGTATGCTTTTTAGATTACTCTTCCACATTTGAGATATGAAACCATGCAATATTAAAACAAACGTTTGCCAAATAGGGAATTCTTGATACTCTCTTGAAGGATATCCAACTGCTATATTGGAAAGCCTGGGTCTGTGTCAAAAGTGTGGGATGGTGCCAGAGGATTACCAAGAGGCATTCAGGCTTTAAGCTGTGTGCTCTACATTTCATTTATAAACAACCGATTTGGGTTGAGTATTCCGGATTCAATAATTTAATGCACTTCCATGTGAAAACAAGGGGGCCAGCACGCCCCCCTCCTCCACTACGTAGACAATATTGTTGTTTTTGGATGCCACCCCGGTTTCATTACAAAGGTCACTGTGTGCCATCTGCAATAAACAAAACGACCTGTAGTAAAGGCGCTTACATCAAATTTTAATGTAAAACAAGAACAATTATGTTTATCCCTGGAAGAAGAAACTGAGATAAGTGGCTCGTATAAATGTTGGATAGAAGAGCAGGGTTGTTTCTAAACACAACCGAATGCAATTAAATTAAAACTGTTCCCCTCACAACAGCGACTGGGAACGTTGTATCACAATCTGCATAGGCAGTCAGCCGCTTGTATTTTAATAGTAACACTTGCCAAGAATATTTCCTCTCTCATTATGGTAAGTGCACATTCTGTTATAGAATGAGCTCGGGCCTGTAAAAAGCCAGGAACAACTGCTTTACATTTAGATTTGGTTTGCCAAACTCATGCTGTTCGACTCATGAAGGGGTAGAGTTGGGATTGGTCACACTTTCATATTTGGTAGTACACAATACATAAATTGCTGTTCATTTAAGACATGCTATTGAGGATGCAATTATATTTTTATTTTTAACTGAAGTTTCCCAACCTTTGGAAAATCACCCTTAATCAAATCCTGAACCAATTTGAGATTAAACAAGTGTGGCTTTACTCAGTAGCCCAATTCACATCTACAATAAGAAGTCCAATCAATTTATTTTCAAGCAGATCTAGTGAGATTCAGTAAAGTCGAACGAGCTCATTTTAAAAAAGCAACTTGTTTTTTTACAGAAACAATTATATATGACTCACCATGAGACAAAAAGTCTGAGTTTCAAATTCACAGTATTCGTTTTATTGATGATTCCAACTGCTAACTTTAGGTTTAATTGGTCTGTGGATGAATAGGTGAATTGCAGATGCTGTTGACGTTGTGGGGGCAACAATAGAGTCTAGATCACATCTAATCTTTTCTTGCTCTAAATTACTAAACACCCTCAAAAGATTATTGTAATTTGAAGGTACATTTCATAGGGTAAGCAGCAACTCTGTGCTTGGGTGGAATGGAATTGATTAGCAGATTATTGGCAGTTAAATGAAATATGTTGAAGACATTCTGCCTGGGTTGGAAGATATCTCATCAGTTTCTCAACTCATTTGTGTTATGTGTTACAGTCTGAAATTTCTGATGGGTCTATGTGAGAGGTTGATAGAACCTTCATTTGAAGAAGATATGTGGTTGTACAGATGACAGACATTTTAGTGCTGTTACTAATAAACAGAGGACTAATGTAGCTTGACTAACAGGCTGTTACTTTTTATGATTTTAGGGCAACCCTTACAAAGGTTTTTAAAACATTGTTTGCAATTTGATTGTATCTCTTCAGTGTACTATGTGAAGCTGCTTTTTCCCCTACATATTTTGAGTGTTTCAATTAATCAACAATAAATTATTTCACTACTTGAACTATCAGGCGACATCCATAAGCAAAAAACCTAAAATCCATGGCTTCCACTAAACCAGTTTGAGGCACATATAAATCAATTATCAGAATAGTTCTTCTGCCAGAGGTGAAGAAAAGAAGACAGACAAAAGCATAAAAGAAAATAACTGATTAGGACATTGGACTGCAATTAACATATTTCTATGAATAGGGGTATAAATATATATCACATCATTGCAGCAGAACCTGAAAGACAGATGAGAAAGGCTGCTAAAAACCATTACTAAACACACAAACAAGCACATCCTGGGAGATAAAAATAACCCAATGATTTTGGGTGGAAATATGGTAAACCTTTAACACTTAAGATGTGCAGAAAGTAACATAAAAAGCAGTTTGAGAAAATAAGAAACAATTAAAATAGCCGAGAGTTTACTAACACAAAATATTTCTTAATCATGTCAATATTTAATGACATAGAAAGTATGCTAATTTTGCAGATTTTAATTTTGTTGCCAGCTTAACTGGTGGAGAAGTAACCAAAGTCTCACTTCATTCTGCCCTAGAGACTGATTCAACCTCAAGAGCTTTAAATGAATTACTGAGTAAATGCTGACAAATCATCTCTTATGATCAGATATGCAATGGAAATGTCAGATTTCCTTTATAGTTACATTGTCATTTGCCTTTAATCCAGCCACAGCTGCAGCAACTGAATTCATCTCCAAAGGTCAATCCTATAGGCCTTCATCCCTTCCCACAAATTCTGTTATTTTTAATAAATGCCTCAAAAAGGGACCTAACAGTGGTGATTTATAATGTAGCATATTCAACAAATCCTCTGCAGGGGATATTTGTGAATGTATTATGCATACCCCTTCAACACTGATCAATGGTTTTAATTCATCTGGTTTTAGTGGGTTTAGAGATTTCTCAACACGTAAAGGGCTTTTCCACAACAAATATCTCCTGCATGGGGTGTACATAGTATGGCTTGTTTGTTACATGATTCTGTGTTTAGTAATTCTCAGTCACACTATGCTGTACTTCTGCTTTAGGAGATATGGTTGCTGTTAAGACAAGGAGTCATGCTCATTGACAAGTAAGTATTTTACTTAAATGATGGTCACCAATCCGGTGGCCATCCTATTCAAATAAGTAAAAAATATTGGGAGAACTGTCCATTTAATGTGATTCAATTCAATTCAATGTGAGTGGGTATTGGAATCACAGTTAGCGCCATACTGGAGAAAAAGCAAGAGAGTGAAATTGAATATTAAAAATCTGTATGTGTAATCTCATTCTTAGTCCAAATGAGTCAGTCAATTTGCATTCTCAGAAGGCAATCTTTATTCATTAGGTTCCTTAAAGCTCAGAACAATTTTCTTTATTGCTGGTTTTTCAATATGCGAAATATTCTGGTAGTGAGTAATGATATTATGAAAAATAAATTGGAATTCCGGAGCACTCTAAGCGGGAAATTGACACCTGTTTCAGAGATTTGGGGCTGCAAGTGCAATGAGTACCTTGATGTCCCATTTTAATCTTATATGTTTAAAATATTGTTTTTGTATGAGTCTCCTACAGACTGGGCATCTTGTAACAAGTCCTGTGCTCTTAGAACCAATTAGTCTTTTGTCTCCACATTGGATTGCTATGGCTTTAGAAATATCAAAGCTAATGACAAAGAAAGAAATGACATTTTGCCGAAGAAGTAAATATTAATTTGATACTCCATTCAACACCTGTGTTTACTATTTCCAATCAGCCCAGACACAAAAATGTCTTATGTGTGTCTAAACTGAGTAACATGCAAATGACAGAATTTCCTGTGTTATATCTTGAAATAATACCCAACTTATTAGAATGCTCTTCTACTTTACTAAGTAATATTTTGTAGCATATTTAATTGCTCCAGGGAAATCTAACAAGCATATTCTATTATTTGATTTAAATGATAATTGATAATTGATAAGAAAAATAAGCTGTTAAATACATTGGTTAAATAAAATTGCACAATAATAGGAATAGCAAAGATGTAGGGCACTTTACTTCATACATGAAATGAGTGGCAAAAATCAGAAATGCATGATGTTATCAAACAGAATGACCCAGAAAAATGTTCGATGTTTGTAAATCAGTGCAGAACCCACTGTCTGTAATGTTCCAAGAGTAAAGTTCCAAAAGCAGCACTGACATCAATTCTTTATCAGCACTACATGGGCTCTACCTTAATCTGTTAACAATTACTAACTATATTCAGACCTCCTAGTTCCCATAATAATAATAAACATAAAGGATGTAATCTCACCAACAAAGCTGTCACACAAGGTAATTTACCTGCTATTGTTTGTTATAACTCGGATTAGTGGGCAGCACAATTAGGTCTACTTTGTCAATGAATCACTTTATCAGGTTCTATTCCTGATTATGGTGTGTGGGTAAGTGTATCTTTGAAAGAAGCAACTCAAGTAACCCAGCAAAGTGCACATTGGTTTCTTTTATTTATGTGTCAGCACAATTATATGCAAAGACACTTCTGAATCATCTAACGTAATGATCAGACATAAATAACATCGCCCCCATTGAACGAGGAGGTTTTCACAAGGAACATTTTGCAAAGACACATTGCTTCACCTTATGATGGATAACCCAGTGGTCAGAGGAGTAAACAAGGTGTTTGCGGTGTTTGTTCATCGACTTTTGGTCAGCCTTCAAATGTATTATACGTGTGACTCTTTAATACAAATCAAGAGCTTGAGCTATGTCTCCTAGTTTGTGGTAACTCCTGCAGGCCCTCCACAATCACAACTGAGCACAAGCAGAGGTAAGCAACTGGAGACAACTAACCCTGTGCACCTCTATAGATCATCAGCTTAAACAGGGATGGAGACTTACTCCTTCCATTTTGCTATGTGACTGGCTGATTCATAAATGTGTTTGCTGCCCTCTCAATCTTTGTCACCTGAGGTTGGTAGCATCAGTTTCGGTTGTCTGCTATATGTTGATGCTCTAGTTATATTGGACTATGCACTTGTAGGGCTGTAACATATACTAAATTATGCCCAGGCTTACAGTCTTTCAGATTAATTAACAGTGACTATGGAAAAACTAGAATACTGATTGTTTGAACTACGTTGACCCATTTTACTTGTAGATGGCTAGAAACAAGTCACAATGAGTTAAGTCCTATAGATATTTAGGGGACATTTCCTGAGCCATAGGGCTGAAAAGAACACAGGCAGACAAAAATGAGCTGGGTGATAAGTCTATTGGCACAAGCTCGTTGTTTAGACAATACTTTATTTGCATTTAAGAATTATACAAACAATAGTATGACTAATTGTAATAGAATTAGTGAGACAAACTCATCCACACATGTTCACAATAGTAACCTTTAAATTGTGCTCAATAACAATCTAGGTGCACAGAGAAATACTGTGTGAGCACCACTGGGTACATGGCCAATGGACCACCTCATCAGTCACATTACCACTATGAATGGGGATATTAAATTTCTAGCATTGACAGTTCTGTTGCCGGTTCTGTCACAAATCATTCCCATGAACGATCCTAAACATTTTGGTGTTTGCAGGGACAGTCCTCAATTGGTATATTGGGACCTCAATACGCCACCACCTGTCTATTCCTCTCAACCATTCTCCCTCCCCCTTAGCCATGCTAAACCTCCAGTGTTTGGCTTAATCCATTTTCAGAAAGAGAAAGCCCAGATTAATTGACATTCTAGCACCTGCTTCTAAGTCCAGATCGTCATTCAAACCCCATAAAGCTGCTTCAGGTGTAGATCAATCTCGAAACCAATCACTGTTGACATAGGGCGCATGAGTTTGTCATGCATGCACCACAAACCTTTAGGTGTATACTATACTTGATGTAAGAAGTCAAACTAGATTAGGTGGAGTTTAGCCGAGTGAGCTTCCTCATTGGGTGCTATCTTGCCTTCTGTCCACTCCTCCTCTGTTAGAGGTCCCACCATACTCTCTCAATGCATGAGTGGCACAAAAAGGTCGGGGGCTTTATTAATTAACATTCTGTATCCTCGTGACTCAAATGAAGGATTTTGATAATTAACTTTGCTTCAAGTGGGCGGAACTAAAAACGGTTGGGAGGTGTGATCCCAGAGTATGTCTAAGTGAGAAGTAATATGGAACTGAGACTTGTGGAAGTCGAATTCAGCTGACAGGTCAGCAAACAATTTAATACAATCACATTTCCAAATTTCCTCCAAGGTGGTAATACAAATCAAATACTATGTGCAGAAATTTGGTAGTGCAACTTCTTGTAGCAATCAGTTAGCTACCAACATTGCTGTTTCTTTAGTTACTTTACACTAAAACTATTCATATCAGTGCCCATATCAACAGAAAATAGCACCCTTGTGGCAAGGGAAGAATGCTAAGGTAGCTTACAATTATATAGCAAGCAAAGTGCTTTTCAAATGGGTCATTTTCGAAATGGAAGTTACGTTAATGACAGGCAGCCCAATAATATGATCCAAATCCCACCATCACCAGTTCTGTATCATTCTGGTAAATACATCATTTATCAAGAGAATATTACAGGAGACTGGTCCAAGTAGAGCAGTCAAGATATTGATCGGATAGGCCTCACCCACTCTTCTTGTGGCATGCCTTATCATCGGCCAGTCTGACCCACCAGGCTAGAATGATACCAATATGGTGGTCTCAGCCTCAATATAGAGGGAGATCAGAAGATTTTCATTCTGATCAATAATGGGGTCCAGTTATTCCTAAACCAGCCTAGGTGTACACCCAGAGATTTCCTTTGCTCACATGTACAACCGGCTGGATTAAAATATGAGTAGGGCTCATCACGAGGTGTCATGTCCCAGGCATTCCATCACAAATCTACCTGTCAAATATTTCGACCACTCAATGTCACAAACCCTGCTTGTGCCTCTGTTCTGTGGGGTTTGTGCTCTGGGCTCATGTTGCCTTTTCCCAGTGGCACCTCACGGTCTCCTGCAAACCCTTGTTTCCCTTCCAGAGCTCTTCACTCCCTTGAATATCGTGTACCATTGCTTTCCCTGCTAACAAGCCTGTATGAGTATCACATGCCCATCTGACTTTACCTGTTGCATGTGACCCTCAAGGGTATTTTTCCATTTGCTTAAGTTATTGGTGCCAACTATCGTGACCTACTGACTCTTAATTCCGGCAGTTGGTTGATTGATTTCCAACCGTTATTTGCACATCCAAGGGGTCACATTCATTAGGCTAACAAATGTTTTTTCCCAGGTTTCCTTTGGAACTTTTCAGCTCCTCCATGTGAGCCATGTGCCCCTTCTGGAACAGTCTTCCCTTCAGGTATATAAACCCATCAAGAAGCAGAGTTGGCACTTGGCCTTGTTTCAGTCCTCGCAAGCATCTTACTTGTACTCACCTTCTGAGTTGCTCAGAACCTCCAGCAATCTAGTCTTCCAAGCCTTGTTGTGATCCCATGATCCTGTCTTCATCAACATCTCCAGTGCCCTTACATCTTGAGCTACGATTCAACCTCCTCTTGTAGCGTCTTGCTCTTTAGCCGTCGGCCTTACTGCGGATTCTTGTTGAAGAACCTGCCTTTAGGATAAGTACTGCTTGCCAGGTTAGTGCACACAAATCCATGGTTCAGTTTTTTGAGCATTGGATATAGGGGGTTATTCTAACTTTGGAGGAGGTGTTAATCCGTCCCAAAAGTGACGGAAAAGTGACGGATTTACCACCAGCCGTATTACGAGTCCATTATATCCTATGGAACTCGTAAAACGGCTGGTGGTATATCCGTCACTTTACCGTCACTTTTGGGACGGATTAACAGTCCTCCAAAGTTAGAATAACCCCCATAATCAAGATCTTGTGAGGGGCTTCAATGCATTCTTGGAATATGGAGTTAATGTATGCTGACGACTTGAAAATCCTAGAGCTCCTAGCACTATACCATGTGAGTGCTCTGAACCTAATTTGACTCTGCTCTAAAGGCCTTCATGTTTGTGCTTTCAACAAGATCTTTGTATTCAGAATTTGAAAAGACTCTGAGCACATTACTGTGATTCTCAAACTTTTGTATTGAACTTGGTATATTTGGGTCTTCTATGGAGTTCCAGAAAACTCCAGCTTTACCTTTTGAATTTGTATCTGCTGCCAAGTCTAATTTTGCGATGAAGCCTGTAAGTGTTATTGTTGTTAATAACTGTTAAACATCATATGCTAAGGACTGTTAGTAAAATACTCTTTTTGGGTTTTTTAGTGCACCGCAACCACATCCACACACACTAAGGTCCAGGGAGTACAGATCCTCCTGTGCAGTGTCGCAAGGCAGCAGAGCAGATCCTGTGATGCAAGAGCATCTTTTTTCTTGTTTTATCCCAGTCCCTCTTCCCCTCTGAGGCAGTGGGTAAATTAAGGTTGTTATTATGTGTTTCATTCACTGCCCCAGGTGGGATCAGTGGTCTAGCATAATCTCCATGGGTGGAACCAGGTGAGTGCATGACAAAGTGGATCCCTCGAAGGAGGGTCTCTGGCCTTTCTTCAGGGCAGTCCAGGTACACCACATTGCCGTCGCCGGGGCACCTCAAACAGTGCATGAACGTTAAGAATAGGTCTTACCTCTAAGGATATCGCCATCACCTAGAGATAAAAAATAGATCAGAAAACAAATGGTGGCTCTTTGGTCCACTCTAATATTACACTTTGTAGGTAATTTTATGGCAAGACCGGAGGCTCCTATTATGCATTTGTCTTTTCTTTATTTTTAATAGGAGCTCCAGTCAAGAACAAACTACAAATCCCATGAGGCTAACAACAAACAGCCAATGGGAGACAAAAGGTAGTTTCAACATGTGCACCAATCACAGACCATCCCCTGAAATAATACCTATCTTGACTGAGAACAGCCCTCTTTTCTCGTTGCTCGCAGTGAACATAAGTATTATTTTTACGTCACTTTCATTTCTCAATACGTAATTTTGATGTTTAATATTGACTTTCTCATTTGTTTACAGTATCATTGTACGTAAGGTTAATTTCAGTCGGCTTGTAGCCGCATGTGTGCTGTGCGCGTCGCGCGCTTCATTTTGTGACCGTTTAGCGGTATTTTCAATCTCCTCACCGCCCGTCGGTTAATTGCTGCGTTCGCTGAGGAGACTGCCAGCACTCACCAGTCTGCCCTTCGGTTTGTGGAAGCCTTCTCGTTTAAACACCCAGTGCGTACCGCTTCTCTTTTTCTTTTTGGTTTTTCAAGCCACGTTCAAGCCGGTGCCTCGGGCGCTTTCTTGATCGGCTTGCTCTCGTGTCCCGGCTGGGATTTCCCTTCTCAGCAAGCTTTGTCCCGCCCATAGGCGGAGCTTAGCTATTTTTTCTGCCCAGTGTGAGAAAGTTAACCCTTTCTTCACACTTTTTGGTTTTACTATTAACTGGCCTGCAACAACCTGTGGGAGAAAGTTAACCCTTTGTTTACACTTTTTGGGGTTTTTGCTATTAACTGCTGTTTACCATGGACAGTAATATGTCCCATTTTTCTCATGATGAGGAGGAAGACGTCCTAAAAGAAAATGTAAGTGATTTTATTCAATTATCAGTTGACCAGGCTATGTCAGCTTCCTGGCAAAAACTATCAAAGAATTTGGAGAATTCTGTGGTAAACTTAGTGTCTAGAACCATGCTGGCCCATTCTGCGGGGAAAAGCAGAAAGCGTCCTACTACGTCAAAAAATTCTAAAACGACGCTGTTGGTGATTGACAAAGCTTCACATGTGGCAGAGGACACGCATCCTCAAAGGCTTCCTAGTAAGAAGGGGTTAACGTTGAAGACTTCAAGGAAGCGCATGGTTAAAACGAAACATTTATCCTCACCGATTAAAATAACGAACATTTTAGACACTGATGATGAGGTGCTGGACCCTAACTCAGACTCTGATTTTTCTGATAAGGACGTTGGAGATCTTTTCTCCCCTCCTCCTTTTAAGAAACCCAAACCTGGGGTTCAAGATTTATCAGGTCCTAGCACAATCTATGATTCGCAAGGGGTCCCTATGTTCGACCCAAGTGATATACAACATCCAAATGCCACGGAATGGGTCCCTACTCAACATGTGGCAGACTATGTAACTGCCAGATTACGAACCCCTTTGGACAAGAAAGTGCGGGCAAAACTTAGATCGTAATGCCCTTGTCCCGCCTTAGCCTCAAAGATCACTGCAACCCCTACGATTGACTCTTCTTTGCTCACCTTCTTTACCAAATACGGCAAGGATCCCCGGAAAGGGGTAGATAAAGCCTGGTCTACGTGCCAGGACAAGCTCTTGGACATTGTGGGTCCTTTAACTCGAATCCTGGATTTGGCTGAATCGGCCAGACTGGAACACGCCTCTGTTGACCGTGCTGAACTTTCATTATGGGCACAACGTGCTGTTTGTTTGTTAGGGAATGCAAATTCCTCAATTACGCATGAGCGCAGGAAGGGGCTTTTACTTAAACTCGATCCAAAGTTGGTAAACCTTGCTGGTTCGGACCCTGGAGTAAAAGCAGAAGGCTTGCTATTTGGGGACTCTTTCATAAAAGAGTTAAGCAAGTATGTTACAAACTTCTTGTCAGTGGACAAGGCACAACAGTCATTAAAAAAGATGTTTTCAGCTCTGGTTTTCACCAGGGCTGGCAGAGGTAGGAACCGCTTTGCCGGCCGGTCCTACGCTAATCAAGGTTCCCGTGGTTTCTACAGCAACGTCAGCTCTGCCCAGGACTACAGACCGCAGTTCTACCCTCAAAGGAGCAGAGGCTTTAGAAACAAAGGAAGTCGCATTCCAGATTTGTCGCTCAATCCGGTAAGTCAGCATGTCTGTTCTCCAATTGTGGGGGGTCGTATTTCTCTGTGCCTGCCAAAATGGACAGAACTCACGAAGGAACCTTGGGTCCTAGATACGGTCCAAGGTTATATTATAGAACTCTTTTTAGAACCTTTTCAAGAAAGTTTTCCTCCCCCCCCCTCGGTTTTCACTCCAAATGACAGAATTAATTACTTTAGAAATTCAATCTCTTTAGCAAAAACAAGCAGTAGTTCCTTGTTCTCTTGATCCTTCAGGCTTCCTCAGTTCTGTATTTCTGGTTCAGAAAAAGAACAAGAAGATGCGCCCGGTTATCAATCTCAAGCAGTTCAATCAATTCGTTCTATACTGCCACTTCAAGATGGGAACCATCCTTCATCTCAGAGACATATTGCTTCAAGGAGATTGGATGGTAAGGCTAGATCTCCAAGATGCATATCTTACTGTTCCCATTCACCCGGTCTCCCAGAAGTTTCTACAGTTTCAGTGAGCCGGTCAGACTTATCGTTTCACCTCCCTTCCCTTTGGTCTGTCCTGCGCTCCTTGGTGTTTCACAAAATGAATGAAGCCAGTGGCGGCTTTTCTCAGAGCTCGAGGCATCAGACTAGTCATCTACTTGGACGACATTCTGATTATGAATCAGAGTCGCGCTTCTCTTCTGTCTCAAATGCATCTTACTTGTGACCTTCTTTCAGATCTAGGTTTTATTATAAATTACTAAAAATCTTCTTTGGATCCGGTCCAAAGGATCAAATTTTTGGGTTTTCTGGTGAACGCTGTCTCCGCCAATCTTCTCCTTCCGTCCTCCAAGATAAAGTCCATCAAGTCCGAGATACTTCTGATCTTACGCAGTTCGCGTCTATCCCTCAGATCCTTAGCAAGGGTGGTAGGCCTTCTCTCTTCTTCAATCCAGGCTATTTTTCCAGGTCCTCTGCATTACCGGGCTCTGCAGAGACAAAAAATTTGTCACCTTCAAAAAGGGTTAGCCTACAAGGATTTCATTGCTCTAGACCAAGATTCCCGCACAGAGCTTTAGTGGTGGATAGACCATTTAGATGCCTGGAACAGAAGGACTATCTTCGCTTCAGCCCCAGATCTTGTATTAGAGTCAGATGCAAGTCTGTGGGGCTGTGGGGCCCGGTGTGGTACAATCTCGACAGGAGGCTCATGGTCTCTAGAGGAGTCAAAACTGCACATAAACTGTTTAGAGATGCCTGCCAGCTCCTTTGCAATCAGGAGCCTCGCAAGAGACAGAATTTCCTGTTCGGTTCTTCTAAGAATGGACAACGTTTCCACAGTCCGTTACATCAACCGTCTGGGTGGCACAAAATCCAAGCCTTTAGCGGAATTGGCAAAAGTGTTTTGGGAATTTTGTCTGCAAAACAAGATCTCCGTTCATGCAGAGTATCTCCCAGGCAACCTCAACTATGTAGCGGATTGGTACTTTCGGGACACCAGCGATTGGATGCTCAATACGCAGGTCTTCAACACCCTTTTCCACAAATGGGGCCCCTTCCACATCGATCTATTCGCTTTCTGTCTCAACGCTCAACTCCCACAGTTCTTCAGTTGGCATCTGCACCCTCTAGCACTTGCATTCGATGCGTTCTCCCAGGATTGGTCTTCCTCCCTGAATTACACATTCCCTCCCTTCATTGTGATTTCCAGGGTATTGGCGCAAGTAAGGCGTCAACAAGCCTCTTTAGTGCTCATAGTTCCATTCTGGCACTCCCAAGTGTGTTTTCCTTCTCTCCTGGAATTAGCAATCGAGCCTCCGTTCCTAATTCCATCCTTCCCAGATCTCCTGACCAATCCCTAGGGCCTCCGTCACAGTCTTATTTTCCAGAATGTTCTTACGCTTTCGGCTTGGAAAATATCGGGGAGACCCAACCTGGCGGCCCTATTTCGTCAGAGGCTTCAAAATTCATTGAGCTGGCGACGGCCCCAGGAACAAAGAGGGCATATAGATCAGCTTGGTCTCTCTGGCATAGCTGGTGTATGGGAAAACACGGCGATCCCTTTACAGCAGATGTAACCATGATAGTCAACTTTTTGGCAGCTGAGGCCAGTAAAGGTAAGTCTTTTCGCACCAGTAACTTATATAGGTCAGCGATTTCTGCCGCACATTCTTACATACAAGGGAAAAAAGTTGGAGAACATCCCTTGGTCTGCCGTCTTCTAAAGGGAGTAAAATTTTCTAATCCTCCACAACCTAAATAGAGTTCTTTATGGGACGTTAATACTGTACTAAGGTTTTTTGTTTCCTGGCCGGACAACTCGTTGTTGTCGCTGAAGCAACTTTCAGCGAAGCTTACCATTCTTTTATGCTTAGTATCTTTTAAACGTTTATCTGATATTAGAGCTCTAGACATTGCAGCTCGTCAGTTTACTCCTTCTGGTGTTATGTTTAATGTATCAAGACGCACTAAAACTAATCTTTCTTCAGTTTTTTATCCCGTTTTTCCAGATCAGCCTAGCCTGTGTTGGTCAATGTTTAACAGTTTATGAGCAACAGACAGCCGATCTGAGAAATTCCTCCTCTACCCAATTGCTGATTACTTTTAGAAAACCTTTCAAACCTGTGTCCTCTCCTACTTTGGCTCGCTAGTTCCTTTGAGTTATGTCCCTGGCGGGCATTGATACCTCTGCTTTTGGTGCACATTCGGCTAGAGGAGCCATGGCGTCCAAAGCTTTTTGGGCAGGTTCTCGCTTAGAGGATATTCTCAGGTCAGCTGACTGGTCGAATGACAATGTTTTTAAAGTTTTCTATTGTAAACGAATTCAACATGCTCATTAAATGTAATTGATACGCTTTAAAATTGCATAATAGGAGCCTCCGGTCTTGCCATAAAATGTAGATTTTCCTAGTAATTTCTGAAGGAAAGTCTTAATTTCATTAAAGTCACGGAGGCAAATTTTATCCCGCCTCTACAAATACTAACGCTGCTATTTGTTAGCCTCCCTTGCAGCATCCTCATCCACGCAACAGACCGAATCTTAGAGATCCTTCCATTCCTCCTACGTCCCCGATGTCTCCTTCAGCACTACTTGGCAAGGACTTCCATTTGCTGGATCACCACGAGCTTCCAGTTTTCATCCAGAGACTGTTATTACTTTTACAGGACATTCTATTGCTTTGTTTGGCAGTTTGTATTTGCTGTTCTACAGTTCCATTATTTGTTAATTTCTGATTCTCCCACAAGAAAAGAGGGCTGTTCTCAGTCAAGATAGGTATTATTACAGGGGATGGTCTGTGATTGGTGCACATGTTGAAACTACCTTTTGTCTCCCATTGGCTGTTTGTTATTAGCCTCATGGGATTTGTAGTTTGTTCTTGACTGGAGCTGTTATTAAAAATAAAGAAAAGAGAAATGCATAATACTCGCCTCCATGTCTTTAATAAAATTAAGACTTTCCTTAATAATTTACTAGTAAAATCTACATTCTTAAGTACACTAAATACTTGGGCCCCTGCCCACCCTTTCTCATTCCACCATCCTTCCATACACTCAGTAGTGAATTTTAGTCATACCTGTTAATCCTTAAAATGCTTATGCTCGTACATGCCGTTGCCATTCAGCATGCTACTGTTCTCTTACACCTACACACCCCTCAGAAGAAACAGGTAATATTTTCTCTAATCAAACAAAGGGCTAAATCCATTGCACACCCATCTTCCATTGTCATCACAAAACCCACTCCAGACACAATGCTTGAACCAATCAATGTATCCAAGAATGTATCCTAAAATCAAATCGCATGCATACACTATGAAGCAGACGGGATATCACAGCAATCTTCAAATTCTGTGTGAGACAACGGTGATTCATGCAATGAGTTATGTCACTTACTCTATACGCTTGGGGGGTTTTATCACAGGGACTCACCAGAGAGAAACCTCTCCTCTAGTCACGCACTTGTGTGATAAGAGAGGTACAAATAACAGGCTGTTATATCAAAGGACACAGGTTCCGATTCACAACCTCTTAGTGAAACTCAATCATGTGTAGTCTGTTCAATTTACTGTTGTCGTATGCGCGTGTTCTCCTCATCCTGTAGTGATGAGAGATTATTTTTCATGTTATCTTCATCTCTCGACCAGAAAAATCTACATTATGGGTGAGTGCACATGGCCGTAATCTCGGGTAATGTTCCATTATACAACAACAAGGAGTCTAGACCACCCCGCTATAACTTTTTCTCAGAAAATATTCAACAAGACCAATGGGCGATGCCAGCTTACATAGGGAACTTGTATTGTATTTTCAGACTTCTATGTAAATGTCTCATTTGCAAATAATGGCCATATCAGTGAAAATTAGGCCCTGGCCCAGCCTTTCTCGTACTACCATCCTTCCATACACTCAGTAGTGAATTATAGTCATACCTATACATGCCGCTGCCATTCAGCATGCTATTGTTCACTTACATCTACATACCCCTTAGAAGAAACAGGTAATATTTTCTCCAGTCAAACAAAGGGCTAAACCTACTGCAAATCTATCTTCAATTGTTATCACAAAACCCACTCCAGGCACAATGCTTGAAACAATCAATTTATCCGAGAATGTATCCTAAAATGTACTTCCATGCATACACTATGAAGCAGATGTGATGTCTCAGCAATCTTCAAATTCTGCGCAAGATAACGGTGATTCATGCAATTTGTTACGTCATTTACTCTATATTCTTGTTTTTTTTACCAAAGGAACACACCGGAGAGGAACTTCTCCTCTAGGCACACACTTGTGTGATTCGAGAGGCACAAATAACAGTCTGTCAGTATCAAAGGACACAGGGTTCTGATTCACAACCTCTCAGTGAAACTCAATCATGTGCAGTCTATTCACCTTACTATCGTCATATGTGTGTGTTCTCCTCATCATCTAGTGATAAGAGGTTATTTTTCATGTTTTCTTAACTTCTCTACCCAAAAAATCTGCATTATGCGTAGGTGCACATGGCCATAATCTTGCGTAAGAGTCCATTATACGACAAAAGGGATTAAGGGATTCTAGGCCACCCGCCATAACTTTGTCTTAGAAAATTTTCAACAAGACCAATGGGCGATGCCAGTTTACATAGGGAACTTGTATTATATTTGCAGACTTCTATGTAAATTGTCTTATTTGTAAATAATGGCCATATCAGTGATAATTAGGCCCCGGCCAACCCTTTATTGTTCCACCATCCTTCCATACACTCAGTAGTGAATTATAGTCATACCTATCAAGCCTTAAAATGTTTATGCTCGTACATGCCGATGCCATTCAGCATGCTACTGTTCACTTACATCTACAAACCCCTTAGAAGAAAAAGGTAATATTTTCTCCGATCAAACAAAGGGCTAAACCCACTGCACATTGTTGGAGTGTAGCTTTTATACTCAAAATTAACATGAAAATGTTTGCAAATTAATGTATAATAATGCCGCATAGAAAATGTATTAATGTGCTTTTAACATACACATGTGAAATGTGCCCACGGGGAGTGGCCGTCAATTTATACGATGACAAATGAAATCGACTAATAATGGATTATTGACGTACTAATGTATGGTCCTGTATTAGTATTAAGAGTTATGTGTTAAGGTTTTGCTAAACTAATCACTAGGCCTTAGTTAGCATGAGTCGGGGCCTAGTTGCCAAGTCTCTTATTAAATGTGTTTTTCTAACGTGCAATGTGCTGACTTGCTGAAGGACATGTAGCCGTACTTTTCCAGAAGCTAGACGATGTGTGTAACCGTAGTAAATTCTTTCTCATGAGACTCGACTTGCTCAAGGAGACATTCTTGCTGAATGCAACAGTGTAAACTTGCAACAGGTACAAGATCACCTGAACTGGTATAGACAATGGAACTACTGACTGGGACCGCGAGAATAAAAGTTTGTACCTGACATTCTACCCATTGGAGACGTCAATTACAGGAGCCAATAATCTACGTGAGAACTGTTCTAAAGTGACAGTCCTAATAAGGTGATGAGCAAATTACTGGTTGGAGATAATGATGCACCAAAATTTACCCAAATGGAAATTAGGGGACTGTACAACAAGATTGGTATAACCCCGTGTCACAAGGATAAATCAGCCATTCCCTGCCCTTGCCCCTACCCTCACCTGTTACCTCGAGAGACATTTGTCTTTTACTCTTCAAACCATCCTTACCTTTTGTCTTGCCCGATTCATACTTTTCCTCCTTATGAGGGAAGTGTCCCTTATTACCCGTCTTGCTGAACGTTGCTGCGTTTCCTGGCTGATGGCGAATCAACTGATGTCCTGAGGATGAAGACTGACTCTGTATGCTGACCCTTTACGGAGGGTAACTATATAATGATGAAATTGTAATTGTATATTTGCCTTTTCTTTCTAGGTACCAACTGCTCTTTTGGTAGAGACCATAGTTAGATGTTTTCTAAATTTGTGTTGCTAAATTTTTTTGCATGAAGCCCAACATGCTAATGCTAATTCGAGGTTAGTTAAGGGGTTCACTAAACAGACGCAAATAGACAAATGACTGAATCTATGCATTGCTGAATAATGCGCTAATGATACTCTGCTAAGATTAATCCATTTAGACATTGTGCTTTGTTCTAATGTTTATGATCTTTGCTTTGATGAAATCTTATTCGAGTTGCCATATTGTGACATTTTATTGATGTGTTTTCTGGTTTTGAGACTAATAAACTTACTAGTAGAGTGTAACAAATAGGGAATAAATATCCTGACTCTTAATACATTTTGTGTGGTTATTCATGGCTGAAAGGTCATGGTGTGTTTCGTTTCTTATTAATGCCATTGACAGATATGATTGATTTGCTACTGTGAATATTGATGAGGTTATTGATCTATTGATTGACATGTTGATTAGTTATCTCGTCTTAAGGTGTCTCCAATCAGGGTCAAAAGATTCATTGGCCTAAAACTAGTACCAGATTAAGTAAATTATCTAAGACTGGGCGCGTTATCAACATCCATCTTCAATTTTTATCAAAAAACCCACTCCAGGCACAATTATTAGATCCCGGCCCCATCCCCATAATTACTCAATAGTTGAAAAAGTTTGGTGGTAACCTGTGTCCCTGGAGAAATAAAAAAAGGAGAAATTATGAGACCCTGGGTAAAGTATATTTCAGGATCCATATTAGGACCTACATAGTGCACCGCCATCTTGGAAGTTTCTCATAAATCGCACTGATGATAAAAATAACCAGCCCACCTTCCAATAGTAGTATAAAGTATTTGGCTACACCTCATAGCTACAATGGAAAAAACAAGAAACTATTAGGCCCGACCCTCTAGGCACTCTCAATAGTCAGCCAGGGCTCACTATAAATAATATAGAAGTTTGCTGGTAACTCAAATCTCAGGGGGATAAAAAGGTTATCAGTCCCCGTCACTCGTAAAGCTTTATGGTAGTGCATCAGCGCTTCCCGACAGGCATCACGTCAAAAAGGAGAAAACTCACTAAGCTCTGACTCTCACCCTGATGGGGGCTTTGGGGGAGATGGGATGCCGAGTCTCCCTCAGGGCTGGTCAGGCACGGTTGCGCCTTCCGACAACGCATCAAGGGTGACGATTGGAGGTTTAGGTGGCAGTGGGTGGGACTGAGTGAGGGTTTTTTAAGAGTGGGGTGGGGTGTGGGCAGCCTTTTTGGTCGATGTCACACCCAGGTTTAGGGCATGGTAGTTTTTTGCCATTGTTGGGGTAGTAATAGGCAGCCCAGAGTGTTTACTTATATTTTTGTTCAGTTGCATTTTGAGTGTGTGTTTTTGTTAGCTGTCATTATGTCTGGGATTAATAAAGTGGTGGAGGTGTTGAGGATATTTCAGGAGGAGGGCAGGGAGGACCTATTACAAGACGTTGTACATGAACAGGTGTAGGTAAGATTAATTCGGCCCATAAAGGTGTCGACGGAGGGGGTATCTGCAGCCGTGATGGCTAGCAATTTGCCACCAGAAAAGCCTAAGTAGTTCAGTCAAAAGAGTGCTTCAGGGAGGAGAGTGCATGCCTTACCTGCTGAGGAGACAGGCATAGAGGTTCCTGTGGTGCTGGATTTCATGTTGAGATCTGGGGCAGGCCCACTGTACGAAGAGGAGGCTCGCAGCTGAACAGGTGACCTGACTAGGGACCACGTGGGGGGTCACGGAAGAGTTGCATTCATGGAGGCTGTGGTGGAGGGTTTTAACCAGCAGGGGGAAGTTTCACCCCGCATGTGCTACAAAGAGGAAAGTGTGCTCCTACGGTGACATTACAAGCTGGGAGTGCATGTGACACAATAGTAACAGATTCGGCAGGGTTTTGGCATTAAAAGAAAGACCCTTAAGAGCACCTTCCAAAATGGTGGCTCTCAGTATTATTGTCAATCCGGTCATCATAATTGATCAGATGAGGAGGATGACAGGATGCAGCAGCTGGAAGTGGTGCAAGGTGTTTTGGTGGGCAATGTACATCCATTTTAGGAGGGGGATTTGGCTCAACCTGCACAGCATGTCGTGCCTAGTTGGTTTAGCCCCATGATTAGCAAAGCCCAATGATAGGATGCAGGCAATAGTGATGTGCAGGGAGCCATGGTTCAGACGCATGTTTAAGGTATGGCTGACATTAAGGGTAGGAATGATGGGTTTCTGCAGGCAGGAGTTGATGAATTGCCCCAGGTTGTTGTGGGAGATAAAGGGAGTCTAGCAGCAGGTCAGGAATTTTTGCAGCCTAGGGCGTCTCAAAGGCAGCCGGGGTGTGACAACTGCTTGGGGCTTGGAGGCTCTGAGGAGAATGGTCTTTATTTGCGTAATGTGCCACACGCCAGTGCTGTACGGACACCAGTGGGGATTTGAGCACCCTATGATCACCGGTCTGAAAGGAGAGCATGGTCCGAAGTGACTTGCTCAATGTCGCTGGAGACTTCCTATTTACCAGATTTCCATGAAGAGACAGGCAGCGGTGAACAAATAAGCACCAGCTGGGGCGCTGTTGGCTTTCCTGTCTCAAATGGGTATGATGATGACGTTTTAGATTATGATGAGGATGGGCTTTTGGAGGAAGTTGAAACTGTGGAGGAAGAGGGGGGTGATCAGATAGAAGCCCCTTGGGCATGGTAGGGTGGGCAGCATGTTAATCAAAGGCGGAGCGTTAGTGTTTTACAGACAGTGGTACAGAAAGTGGGGCTGCGAGCAGAAGGAGAAACGAAGAAGGCAAAGAGAATTCAAGAACAGCGCCATTCAGCACCTAGAGGTAAGCTGAAGGGGTTTTGGGGAGCTCCTAAAGTGGCAGAGGGGACTAAAGGTTTGAGACTGGTATCCGTGGGAGCAGGTAATAGTCCAGTTAAAGACATATCTCAGGAGAAGACTGATAACAGAGGTAAAAATATGGTTGTACAGACGGTCGTAGAGGAGGATAAAGTTGTCAATATAAACACGGGAAAGAATGATGTGAGAAAGTTGGGGAGGTGGTATCTACTTCTGGCAGTGGGAAATCAGGTAAAGATGAAATGAAGAGATTGAGGGGGGAGTGTTAAGAATAAAAAACTGCCTTACATGAAGGTGTCAATGCCTTTGGGGTCGCATCTTACACAACAAATGGACAGGATTTGCAAAGGGGAATTTGTGGATGTTTTAAAGCTGTTTCACAGAGAATGTTGAGCAAGAGAAGTTTCAAAGGAAGACGAGTGAGAATTAGCACCTAGGCCCAAGATTTCAACAACTATAGAAAATTGGACATCTGCTTTTTTAATTTTTGCAAGTGTATATTGCAAGACACATCCGGAGCGATGTGTTGCTCTTTTCAAATATATGAATGTGGTGAGGAGAGCTCAAATGGCTAATGGGGTTTGTGGGTGGTTTAGGTATGATAAAGAGTAGGTATGATAAAGAGTTTTGTGCCAGATTAGCGGTTTACCCAGATAAGGAATGGGAGAAAATTGATAATGAGTTCTGGATGCAATGGTTACGCAGTGCAAAAAACGTACCTGTGGTTCATACAGCTAGTGGTTTGCCATTACAATACAAGCCCTTTCAGAGTCGTCCCACCCAATTTGGGGTGGGGGATTTCGGGAGAGGACAATTCCCACAAAATAGATCATGTTTGTCATTTATCAGAGGGGCATGTACTCCCCTCTATTGTAAGCTTAGGCATGACTGCTCCAACTGCAGGGGTAACATCCTTTTGTTCAGTGTTTTGGAAGAGCACAATGGACATGGCAAGGAACTCAGGTCGGGGAGGGGAGAAGACAGATGCAGCAGGTGGTTCTACTCCTATTAAGGTTCAAAATTTGAATTATTGGTTACAGTTTTATGTTAATTCAGAAGACGCTAAGGTGCATATTTACAACACCCTAGTGCCACCTTTCGCCACCCTAGCATAATTGTTTTTAATGCTAAGGAGGAGTTAGGGAGGCCTTTCTCCCACGCCGTATTTACAAAGTGGTGCAATGCTTGCATTGTGCCACTTTGGAAACACTTGAGACACATTATGCGCTAGGCATAATGTATGCAAGAGGGTGTTCCAATGCAGGGAGGCCCAATAAAATGGCTCAGTGAAATTTACAAGATTTCACTGCACAATTTTTTCTGTCATTTTTAACACCTGCTCAGGGTAGGCATTAAAATGACGCACCCATTTCAAACAATGGGCCTCTCTCTGCTTTGCTGCACTAGTGTCACAATTTTTGACGCTACTGCAGCAAAGCGCCACAATAGTGACAAAAATGTTGACGCTATTGTCCTAATGACTGCCATGGTGCGCCATATTGTAAATATGGCACAACCATTGCGTTGTTAGATGGGCATGGGTGACGCAAGAAAAGTGGCGCATCAGGACCGATGTGCCACTTTCTTGTAAATATGCCCCTAAATGTTTATATCACGGTTTCCGTGAAGGTTTTCATTTGTTTTTATCAAGGACCCAGAGTTTGTAGATAGGCAAAGAATTTAAAATCTGCAGTAGCAGAGAACCCAGATGTGGTGAGGGCTAAGCTGGCCAAGGAAGTTCATCAAGGTAGAGTGGTGGAACCTTTTAACACGTGGCTTCCACCTGACCTGACAATTTCTCCATTAGGGGTGGTACCAAAAAAGCACCAAGGTGAATTTCGATTAATTCATCGGTTGTCTTGGCTTTTGGGTGAATCAGTAAATGATTTCATAGCTCAGGAGGATTCTGTGGTTCATTACGCTTCTGTTGATGGGGCTACTGCTTTGGTTAAGGCTGCTGATGTTGGAGCCTAGATGGCTAAGTCTGATATTCAATCTGCATTTCGGCTGTTACCGGTCCACCTCAAAGATTTTTCACTGTTGGGATTATAGTTTGATGGTTCTATTTACATAAATAGAATGTTGTCAGTGGGTTGCTTAGTATCTTGTTCTCTGTTTGAAACTTTCACTACATTTCTGCAGTGTTTTTTCAGTTCAGGAGTAGAGTGCGTCAAGTTACATACTATTTGGATGATTTCCTTTTACTGGGAACAGATGATTCTGATGAATGTTTGAGAGCATTGGAGTAATTTACAACAGCCATGGAGTAATTAGGTGTTCCATCTAACTGCTAGAGGGCTCTAGTACTTGCATTACCTTCTTAGGCATAGAAGTAGATTCTAAGTTGATGGAGGTGTGGACAGTGCAGAAGTTGATTTCTTTGTTGGAGGAGGCTGTCTCGAAAGATAAGTTGGAGTTGCAGCAAGTTTAGTGTCTATTGGGTCATTTGAACTTTGCGTGTCGAGTGGTAAGAGTGGGACAAGCATTTTTCAGGTACCTTGGTTTTGCTGTGAAGGGAGCAGTGTTGCTCCATCATAGGATCCATCTGAGAGCTAGGATTTGTGTTGATCTCAGGATCTGGATTGCTTTTCTTAAAGACTTCAAAGGTGTGAAGATGTGGAGTGCAGAAAAGAACTGGTTGTGGCAAATGCAAGTCATTTCGGATGCATCCCGTGCTCACCATTTTGGCACTTTTTGTGATGGACACTGGGCGGCAGAGGATTGGCCAGCAGCTTGGAAGTCAGCTAGGCACCTTATTGCATTTTTAAAGTGTTTCCACTGGTTATGGCATTGGTGCTATGGGGTAAAAACCTAGCTGACAGATGGTGGTTTTTCAGGTAGATAATCAAACTGAGGTCAATTTGGTCAATTCACAGAAAGCAAGAGATGAGAAAGTCTTGAAGCTCTTGAGGGTTTTTCTGCTGGGATCCTTGAAGTTTAACATTATGTTCAATGCTAGATATGTTCCAGGGGTGAATAATGATATAGCTGATGCACTATCTCATTCGCAGTGGCAGAGATTCTGTGGGCTGGCGCCAGGAACGGATGCCTGGAAGGCACAGATGCCACAGGATCTTTGTTTGTTAGGAATGAGAAGATGTTACAGTTGATTCAGCAATAGCTGTGTCCACTCACAGGAGTTATAACCAGGCTTGGTTTGAGTTTGTTCAATTGGGTGCTTCCAGAAGGGTGGAGGGTCATCTAGCTTTAATATACAGAAGAGAGGAAGCAGTGCATTTATCATAAAAAAGATTCAGTCAAATTTGTGAGCTATGACTATTTGGGTAAGATGGTGGGGATATCTTTTTATGGTAAGTATTTTTGGGGCTATGATACTATGGAGGGAGAGGTTTGCAAAATAATTGTGGCAGGGTGAGTAAGGGAAGGTGGGGCACGCATGGACAGGAGACGTCAATCTCTGGTAAGTTATTGCGGGAGGTCTTTGGGGTTTTGGTTGATATCTGTTTTTCCCCTTGGGAGGTGGCTTTGTTTTCTCCTTGTATAGTTTGGTTGTTTCACAGGGGTTTTCGTGTGTCTGAATTGTTGGATACAAGGGGTAAAGAAGGCTTATTGCATTCTAATGTTACGGTATGTGAAGGTTACGGTATGTGAAGAGGGGGTCAAAATTCGGTTGAGATGGTCCAAACCAGGTCAATTAGGTAGGGGTAAAGAGGTACATCTGAAGCCAGCTGCACCTCCTACATGTCCTGTGAGCTGTTGGTTTCAATTTGTGGATTTTCTCCCACACAGTGCACATCAAGTTTTCATTCATGAGGATGGGTTTAAATTAACATATTTCCAGGATTTAACAATATTGAGGACAGTGCTTGGTAAATTGAGGATTTCTACCAGAGATTATGGGATGCATTCCTTCTGTATAGGAGCAGCTACAGAAGCCAGACAGCAGGGCACTTCTGCAATGTTATCATGAACATGTGTAGATAGGGATCACAATGCTTTAAACACTATGGGGCAGATTTAAGAGCCCCTTGCGCCAGCTAACGACACATTAGCGTCACTTTTTTATGCTAATGAGGCGTTAAGTGCGTGCATTGCACCACTTTGCAACCCTATGCGCTACATCATGCATGCGTCAAGCATAATGTATGCAAAGGGGACAGTCCCTCATTAGGGGGCCAAAAAAATATATGCTCAGAGCAGGCGCGAAAAGGAGGCACACCATTATTCATAATGGTCCTCAATGGGCTTTGCAGGATTAGCGACAAAAATGTTGACGCTAGCTCCCTAACTACTACCATGGTGCGCCACATCTTAGATACATTGCACACATGGTGGTGTTAGGGGCTGCTGAGGGGTGCAAGAAAAGTGGCGCTGCACTGGGTGCAGTGCCACTTTTGTTAAATCTGGCCCTATGTTCGTTCCAGTTTACTTGATGGATGTTAGGACGGAATCTCTTGGTGGTGGTTAACTATTATGCCCTGTGAGTAATTTATTTTGTCTTTTCAGGTTGTGTGGCGGGCCCGGCAGCGCGATTTCCACGGTTTTGATAGTTGGGCACCCGTTCGTCCGTTGGGCAGGAAAGCATGCAGAGTCTTGTCATTTTGGCCGCCAGCTGGGTCTGGATGGAGCTCGCTTCTTGGTCTGGTGGGGTGAGTAGGAGTAGTATGAGATGGGGTGAGCTGCTGGGTGTCCTTTCAAAAAATTGTCTGTGAGGTTTTGCCCAGATTTGTTGATGGTTTATCTTGGTGAGAATGACCTGGTCCCATTATCTGCCATTGGTTTACTGAAAGTGATGAAAATGGACTTTGCTTGCATAAAACAGAGATGTGCAGGCATGCATATTTTCTGGACTGAGGTAGTGTATAGAATATATTGGACAGGGGCTAGGAATATGGGTGCTATAGAAAAATAGAGGAAGAAGGTTAACAGGGAGATGTGAGGTTTCTGAAAGGCATTGGACATTTCAGTGTTGAAACATATGGAGATAGTGCAGACAGATGTCTCTCTTTACCGTCAGAACTGAGGGCATTTGTCGCTCTCAGGCAATTAATTGTATTTACTTGAATTGCGAATAAAGTTCGCAGATCGTTTAGGGGAGAGTTCTGGGAATAACTATATCAGGTTTGTTTTCACAGGTGCAAATTTGTTGGGGCAGGAAAACACCTGCTGGTTTTACTGGATGGCGGGTTTGAAGGCATTTCTTCTGTTGGAATGAGGGTCCAAAAGCGGAGCAAGGAGAGGTCAGGGATATTGAGCAAGGACCAAAGGGACAGAGGGCCAAGGGTAACAATGCAAGGTGGAGAGCAGGGCAGAGGGGGGCAGGAGTTTTGATACTAGGTTAGGTTGGGAAGGGTCATCTCTGGGGGTAAGATATATGAGAAGGGAGGTTTGGGAGTTAGGTGGCTTTTCTATGTATTAGGGAGGTGGTTGAGTTTTATAAGGCTTTTGCCAAGGTTGTTGTTTATAAATTGCCAGACCTGTTCTATTAAAGCAGCCTTTTACCACTTATACGGTGTGAGCGTTGTTGTTTGCGTGCAGTCTGGCCCGATATCCACCTTACTTTGTCAAGGTACAAAATCCTGTTCTGCACATATCTTATGCCTCCAGTGCTCCTTCGCTGGTGTTCTGAGGCTAGAGAGAGCCATTGTAACATAGCTAATGCTATTGGCTCTCGATGTGGATTGCGAGCTCATCCACTGTAACATAGCTAATGCTATCGGCTCTCAATGTGGATCTCGTCTTGTAACTAGGCGCTCACAGGCATCTTCGGACATGTAGTCTGCATAAAAACATTTGAATGAGTGTAAGGAGTGCCTCCGTGCATTACACCTAAAGACTGTCAGGTTCTACTGTAATCCAATATCTGGCCACTGCGCTTGTAGGCCATAACCATGTCGGCATCCTCATGTTTATACCATAATGGAACGACAACCAATGTGGCAACTTCATTAATTTTTTCACCTTAATATTTAAAAAAGCCAATCCACAATTCTGACTTAAAGCCCTGGTCTGAGAGTGCAATTGTGGCGTCATTGCGTTCTGGGAATAATATAAGTGTTGGGGGAGGAACAAATTAAGCTGGGTAAGTTTTAATAGGCCCCACAGAGTTTTGATTTTCATCCAGGGATTTAAGTGTATTGGAACTTTTAAAATTCAACAAGACGTTTTTCTGCGGAGAGTCGCAAGGAAAGCTGATAAAGGCCCATTCTGTGTGAGTACAAAAATTATTATACTATACTTCATTGTAGTTGGTCATGTAATGCTTCTATCAATGCCCAAGGTAGGGCATCATTCAGGCCCTTTATGCCCACACGTAGCCTGTAAACCCATCTCTGTTCAAATCGTAACAGGGTCCTTTTCATATCATTTTTCATGGGTTTTAATTTCTCAAGAACACGCTACTTGGAATCATTTCATTGTGCCCTTTCTCTACAAAGTGGTGCATCACTTTTGTCACGGTCTTCCTACACCTGAATGTACTACGGTGTTCATTGACATTCCTTGTGGTCATACCAATGTACTTTAACCCGCATTCAAAGACTATAAGGTATATTACGTTGCTCCTGTTGCAATTTGGATGGTGCCTTATTACCCAAGGTTTTGAGTCCCAGTCCAAAGACTGTTTTTCTGTCAATGGGTATACATTCCATTTTCCACATTGGAAGTGTCTTGTCACTACAGGGACGTTCCATAATGTCCTTTGTAATGGCTCATTGACCTGGTTCCGAGGTCTTGTATCAACCACCATGTCCTTTAAATTTCTATTCCTGCTGAAAGCTAACATGGGTTAGTCCAAGTTTAGGGGAGCCATGCTCAGTAATTTTGAATTCACGTTTTGCCTCTACTGGACAGAGGGTTATATGTGGTAACACAGATCAGTCTACTACAAGGTTCCCGTATCTTATCTTGATGGGACCTCCATGATTGGTGTTATGTGCTCTCTTTTCTGCCCTACGGATAGTTTCTTTTAGATATTCTCTATCCATATGTTTTTCAGAAAGTTTTTTGGCCGTGCTTTTCATATTCATTTATTTCCATAGGAACTGTCCACTGGGAGATTTTCCCGTAAACTTTTGGCACGGAAGCTTCCAAACCGTAATTTTTTAATGTATTTTTCTTATTTTTTAAAGGAATGGAAACAACACACAGAGAATCATCACATCTCGGAACATGTAATCCTGTTAAAAGCGACAGGTAGATCTAACTACAATACCAGTTCATAAACCCCGCCTATCTGAGGCCATACCTAAGCCCCTCTGCTTATGAGAAAAAATATCCATTACCTATGTCCATTACAAACCTCTAGTTGAATATCCCCCTACATCAGTATTAGATTGCACATTAGATTGCACATCCCAGCACTTCCCCATACCCTTCTGCTAATCCATATGTATATAGCAGATGAATTTGGTGTCTGGTTCTTATGCCAATCCTAAAACGGCGACCAGATCTTCCTTCCCTTCTTGAGCGTCCTTGGGCCTCTCTTGACATAGATTGCTCTATCCAAATTAAAAATTACCAAGAGCCGGGCAAACAATTGCTGGAAGACAGGGGGATCCTTATCGAGCCAGCACGATGCTATACAGAGTCGAGCCACCTCCATTGCTATAAAATAAACCTCTGTGCAACAGCCGGAACCCTGTCATCACCAATTCCCAGGATGATAAGACGTGGGGTTAGCTCGATTTTAAGATTCAGGCTAACATCCAAAAATGTAGATATTCCCCCCCCCCCGAAAAAAAAAGGTTCAAGGCCCATGCAACACGCATGTGCAAAGCATCCGCTTTTAATTGTTGGCACCAAGGACATGGAATACCCTCTGTCCTAACCTGACTCGCAATTTTCCGAGGAGGATAGTATCAATCAAAAAATGATTTATAATGCTGTGCCTGTAAGTTAGCAGCAATAAAAACCGTATGCCTTAGCTCCAGAGAATCCAAAACGGCCTGTTCCGGAGCCCTGAGAGCATATTGCCACTTTTCGTAATATTTACAAATAAAAGCTGGTTTATATGAGTTCAGAATACCATAGAGCTAAACGATTGTGCTAGCCTCTCCATACACCAACTGGTCTACCTTCGTACACCTCTGGAAACCATTGGCCCCATCCACTTTACGACTCAAATAGTCTCTGATTTGTAAAAACCTAAAGAAATCTTTGCTGGGAATCCCAAACGTATCATGTAATGCTGCAATAGAAGCAATACCAACAGTGGAAAAAAGTCCCTCAGACTCTTGATGCCACGGGCCATCCACTTAGTCATTGGATACCCCTTAAAAATATCTGGCATGTGTAAATTATCCTGGATTGATACATAGTAATGGAGTCGCCCAATCCCCATTTTCTTGCTAATCTGATTCCAGACTTTATGAGCCCCTGAAGCGTCTTAAAGCTAACGTTCTTAAAATAGCTAGGCTCCAGTGGTTTCAGCAGGCTACCCCGGGCAGTGTGCCCTAGCATAAATTCATAAATCGAGGGTATTAACTGTTACAATTTAAAATCTGGAACCTCCCACCCTCTGTCCCTAGACAAATTTAGGCAACAAAATAATTTTGATAATTTTGCCTATAATCGTAAAATGGAAATTATTCAGCCTAGTCAGGTCCCTGCTGGCCTTTGTCACTATTGGACTGAAATTCGCTTCAAACAGCCTGTTTAGGTCTGCCCACCCAGATATATTGCTTCTTTTGTTACCCAGGTATATACAACCCAAGTAAGTGGTTGCAAACTACCTGGGTCTTGCCTTGATTGAGCCGGAAGCCAGAAAACTGACCCAAATCTAGTGCTACCCCTTCTATCTGGGTGAGAGCTTCCTCCAGACCAGGAGTGACTACGGCCACATCATCCGCATAAGTGAGACCTTTGGTATGCCTACCATGACAATGCATGGGGGCTATCCCAGGGGCTTCTGAGATTTTCTGAATAAAAAGATCAATATATACTGCAAATAAGAGCAGGGAACAGGGACAACCCCCATCTGGTGCCTCTTTGGATCCAGATTATATCGGATGGCCCTCCTCATATTAATACTCTAGCTCTTGGTTTTTCATGCAAGGCCTGGATGGCCTTGATGTAACCCAACCCTATCCCATATTGCCCAACAACATGCCATAGGTAGGTCCAGCTAACCCTATCACAGCCTTTTCTGCACCAAACAAGATTAAGGCTATTGGTGATCCTACCACTGATGCTACATCGAAAAAGGGATATTACACGGCAGAAGTTATCAGTAGTATCTCTCCCCGGGATAAAGCCTTGCTGCCAAGGAGAAACCAAACTTAGCCGTATGGCCAAAATTTAAGAGTACAGTTTTGCGTCGCTATTAATAGGACGATAAGACCCAGAATTGTCTTGAGGTTTGCCTTTCTTAGAAAAAACAATAATATTGGCTAATACCCAGGAGTCCGGGGGCTACACCCATTTTGAACTGAATGAAATATAGACAATAAGTCTAATTGAAGCAATGGGGAAAAAAGTTTTATAAAATTCCAGTGTTATATATCTATTCCCACTGCCTTTCCTGAAGGGAGATCTCCTAATGCCTTCTACACAGAAAACCTCTGCTCCACGTCACTTTGTGGAGTTTTTCGGAAACTCTGTGAACTCTATTGGTGGAGCGGAATTCTTCACCCACCCCTTATCCTAGGTACTTTGTGCTAAAGAGATACAACCACTGATTCCACCCAGACAGCCATAAACACATGTGTTATATATGTCTATGTAAATATTTAGACTCTATTTCTTTGGAAACCCTGGGGGAGGAGAACTGGTTGCTTTCAGAGGCACCACTAAGTTGGAGGAGCTGTAGGAGGTGTTTCTGTGTACACGTGCACCAGTTCCCCTTTCAACCCAATCCTTATCAGCCCTTTGTGTGAGGTCAGGCCACTAGCCTTTAAAGTGTAAGTGAGAGCCCCTCCACTCTTCCTTCCCAGGAAGACCCATCAGTGTGCAGATGAATGCAGATGCAACTGAGTGCCCTGTGTTTATGGCTGTCTGGGTGGAATGCACAAGGGGAACTGTCAACCAGCACAGACAAGATGTGGTTTGGAGACAGGCTGTAAGGCACACAGTGCAGTATGTGCAGAAAAATGCGTACTTTCTAAAAGTGGCATTTCTAAAATAGTAATGATAAATACAACCTCACCAGTAAGCAGGATTTCCCACTACCATTCCAACCATTCCAAACATGACAATGCCACTCCTTTCAGATCAGAAATTACCACTTAAATAAGGGAATTTCCAATGATGACCTATGAGAGTAGCAGGCTTCACAATAGTGAAAGACAACTTTGGGAGTTTTTCTACCAGGGCATGTAAAATTTACAAGTGCACGTCCAGCCTTTTACGTACATAGCACCCTGCTCGATGGGCTACCTAAGGCCTACCTTAGGGATGACTTATATGTACCAAAAGTGTAAGGTGATGATTTCCAGGTATTCACAGAAGTAAGTTACGAGTAACATCTTTACATGGGCACTCAGAGTGGATCATCTGCACTCGGGCTGATCATCTGTACTCGGGCTGGAGCATCCACAGTTGGGCGGATGATCTGCACTCGGACCAGGCCATTCGCACTTGGGCTGGATCATCCGCACTTGGGCCGGATGAGGCAAAAAATGCATACTGACAGACCTGTGTAAGAGCCTACCATCCCCGCTCAGTTCCTGCTGAAACTGCACATCACACACCCAATCCCAGCCTTGCTGCACATATAAAAGCAAAGCTGCCACAAACAAACCCTTTCAGTCCTTTCAACATGTCACCGAATGTGTTTGTTGGTTTGGCTCTTGCAATGGAACAAGATGATTTGAGGAGCCCAGCCAAGATGTCATGGCCAGATACTGTTTTCCCCCAGATACCATTTTGGAAATGGTTTGTGAGTGGGAGCAGGATCTTGACTCTGTGACCTGCCGCTCCCATGCCATCCCAGACTATCTCAAGTTCCTAGTGGCTCGAGGTCATTCCAGACGGTCTCGGGTGACCTTGCTTCATCTCCCAGGCAAGTCAGTCCCAATGCCTGCATCAGGTACTGAGCTGTATCAATGGGAGAGCCCATCACCATATATCAATGCCCTATACACTTGCCAAAAGGCAAAGGGTACCTAAGGATTTCTACCTCATTTCCATCTTCCTACATATGCTGGGTGCAATTGATTGCACTCGTGGGGCTCTAAAGCAACCTTGTCACAATGCACACTTCTTCTGCAATAGGCACCACTGGCACTCCATCAACATGCAGGATGTCTGTAATGCCAGTGGTAGCTCCAATCATGTGCAGGCACTGTTCCCAGGCAGTACCCATGAGAGCTATGTATTCCACAAGCCATATCAGCGGATGGCAGCAGAAGAATTTGGCAACATGTGGCTACCTGGTAAGTACCAAGCACCACACAAGTATGTATGAATAATTGTGTTTGTACATGTGCACAACCATTAGACAACATTAATCCTCATGCCACATTCATGCCCCCAACAGACACAGTATGTACCATTTCATACAGCATGTTCTGTACAGATACATGAGGGACATTTACATATATTACTCTGTTTCCTTCCTCTGGTGATGCTACATATGCACTCTCTCCTCATCTCCTCACACCGTACAGACGTGCAACCAGTGTAGGTCAGCAGAAGCATAATAGGACCCGCAGACGTATGTGAGCCATCATTGAGCACAGTGTTGGGATCCTGAAGTCAAGATTCAGATGGCTCGACAGTACAGGGGAGGGTGCTGCTGTACTCACCTCGAGTTGTGTGCAACATCATAGTATCCTGCTGTGTTTTGCACAATATAGCATTAAATCATGGCCTACACATACCTCTAAACCCTCACATAGTCTGAATCCGGGCAACCGGGCCATTGTACAAAACAGAGAGCAGGGTATGCAGGTGCATGACTTGATGGTTGACACTTTTTCCACTTGAGCAACATGCTGTGTCATGATCTTCATGTGGTTTACAGTCTGGTGTCAATGATGTTTGGCGGATTATTAAAACTCTGTCCACATATGCCATCCTGAGACTACTTTATAAGCCATACATGAAGTCTGTATACAACAGCCATTTGCCAAGAGTCAAAAGATTGGTCATGCAGTACATCATGTGCCCATGTCAGGGATCAGCGTGGAAAACGTCTCTTGGGGCTTAATTGACTTAATTGAATTGGGGATCAACTGTCTGCAAGTGTGAGTTCTCCCTGAACAGTGTCAAAAAAGGGATCTGCTTCACAAAGGGCCTCACCCGTTGGGTTGAAGGTGCCACATCAGAGGGTGAGTACCTATTACCAAGGGGAAATTCCTGCTATGTGATTTCACAGTGTAATGACCCTGCCCTAAGTGCGGTGAATCACCTACTACTGTGTGGCCTCTGCCCCGGAGGTCCCTTGCAACCCAGGCCCCTTGTATGTGTGTGTGTGTGGCAAATCATGTCTGACATAGGTACACAATGGAACAAGTGGACCGGTGTTGAGATATGGATAGTGGATAGTCCATGCTCATAGCTGACATGTTTGTAAGCTGCCCATGGGATGTCCCACTCCAGGCCAGTGGTGCTTTATAGTGGAGATTAGACATTTTGTCCCTGTTTCTCCATGGAATTACTGAGACTACAAGACCCTGAATACATTATGATCATCTAGCCCAGATCAGCACATCATGAATGGACCAGGTACATTTTGCAGGGCTTAATGATCACAAACAGTCTTCCTCATGAATCAGACTAAGGCCTATTTGTCATGTTTTAAATGTGTAGCCATTTTGTATGGTGTGTAATGGAGAGTGCATCACACATGCAGGTCTCATGTTACCCAATGATGACATGTCACTGTCTCCTGTCAAACCAACAGACAACTTGGGAGACATATGACATGGAGTGGCTGCCACTATCTGTGCAGGTAATGTTAGTCTAAAACATACCCTGCTCCAAAGGTACATCTTGGATTATTGCAGGTAACAAGACACACAACTCTGCAGCATGCAGTGAATAAATTCCTGTGGCTGTCTCCTGCAAAGTGCCCCAGTTATGCATTGTGAATGTGCACCGTCTCTGTGTACCCCAAGGCAAATCTGAAGTGCAGAACTGCCAACAGATGCTTATGCTGCCTATTCTGTAAAACAGATGGTGCTGGTGGAGATATGGTGCCTGCACTAGCACCAGTGGATGTACACTTATTGAAATAGGGGCATAGCCACATGCTGATGATGGGAAAACTCTGCCACTGCAGCCACAACACAGATTAGGTGTGGGTGCAGAGGCAAAGAAGCTGTTAGGAGGTACTCTGACAGTGTGCCACATAAAAGGTGTCCCACTGTCATTGCATACCCTAATGGGAGCCCTCTGTAGGGGAGACAGTTGGTCCTAAGGACCCCACACACATTCCTTTGCAGATGGGTCTAGTCACCCACTGCACCTGCACCCAGGGCAGTATGAGTGTGGCTGCCATGAGGCACTGCATTAATTTTTATAGGGCTCACTTTCACACACTGCACCTTTTTTTAGCTCCGTCGTGGTGCAGAAAAAGAAAGTGTGTTCCATGTACACACATGTCCCAGTCATCAATGTGGACAGCAGCATGCATCTCTTTTACTGGGCCCACGTAATATTGGGACTACCTAGCAAACACCCTCTCAGTGTGAATGTCCATATCAGTATCACTGACTTTGTGGGTGCCTCGTCCACAGATCCTTCAACAATGTTGGGTGAGGTTGGTTTAACAGTGCATCAGGATGGTAGGTGATCCTGCCTGGAGGTGAGGCTGACTCTGAATGAACATGAAATGGATGGTGGATGAAATTCAAAAACAAAGATCTGAGCCTGAGTCACAATGGGCCTCCTCACTTGGATGTCTCATTGTGGAGATTGGGCCGCAAGTGCAATGATTAAGGGGTTTCTGCATTTGTTCGTAGAACATGGGCATGGCCAGACTGGCCAGGTGGTTATTTTATGTTTGCCAGGGGGGCTGGGGGTGTGTGAGTAGGTCTCATTACTGTTTTTCTGTTCAGAATTGGCACTGCAGTATGTGCCCCCAGTTACAAGCAACAATCCTGCATAGTCCACACACTTGCGTTTACTGTCTTTGTGTTCGGACTGGTGTGACAAACGTGCCAGTACTGCTATGGATTCCCAGTCTTGCTCAGTATCACTGGGCCTTGGTGTACTTGGCACTATGGGGGTCATTCTGACCCTGGCGGTCATGGACCGCCAGGGCCAACGACCGCGGAAGCACCGCCAACAGGCTGGCGGTGCTTCCTGGCCAATTCTGACCGTGGCGGTAAAGCCATGGTCAGAAAAGGGAAACCGGCGGTTTCCCGCCGGTTTTCCCCTGGCCATAGGAATCCTCCATGGCGGCGCTGCAAGCAGCACCGCCATGTGGATTCCGACCCCCTTACCGCCATCCTGTTCCTGGCGGTTCTTACCGCCAGGAACAGGATGGCGGAAACGGGTGTCGTGGGGCCCCTGGGGGCCCCTGCACTGCCCATGCCACTGGCATGGGCAGTGCAGGGGCCCCCTAACAGGGCCCCATAAAGATTTTCAGTGTCTGCTTTGCAGACACTGAAAATCGCGACGGGTGCCACTGCACCCGTCGCACCCCTTCAACTCCGCCGGCTCCATTCAGAGCCGGCTTCATTGTTGAAGGGGCTTTCCCGCTGGGCCGGCGGGCGGCCTTCTGGCGGTCGCCCGACGGCCCCGCGGTACGGTCTTCTGGTGGTTCCCGCCAGGCGGGCGGCTTCCGCCGCCCGCGGGTGTCAGAATGACCCCCTATGTGTTTAGGGTTTGACATCACTACCTGCATCTACTTTGGTAAGACAGTACAGCCTACTTAGATGTAAGCAAGATATGTTGACCACATGTACCATAATGCAATGCAAAGGGCCAAACTTTGCCAGAAGTGCTGTAGTGTAGAGGGTTTCTACAAATCCTTCCTTTTCTCCCTTAGTATTCCAGCCTTTCTTACATATTTGCAGATGTTACACCTGCCTTTTCTTTTTATTCCGCTCTGATTGCAGATTCCACGCCCCACATGCAGATCCTGCGCCCCACATGTGGATCCTATGCTCCAAATGTGTAGCTTACGCTCCGGGTGCAGATGATCCACACAGAAGGCATAGAATTTGGAACCCAGTGTATTTGTCCAGGAAATGACACAGAAGAAATGCAAGGCAGGAAGTTCATGACAGGAAGTTGCACGCAGCCAACTATGTTGTCATTACCACCTACAGATAGGATCCTCTGCTGCTCAGTTTACCCTAACTGCCCCCAACATGGCCGAGGGAGTTGATGAGAGGGCACACCCCTTCAGCAAATGTAAATTGGCCATTTTAGACCGGGAGTGCTGGACAATTACCCTCCATTTTATGGAGGGCCAGAAGACCAGCTGAGCAATGCAGTTCGCGTCTGACTGGGAGGAGACTGCGCAGCACTGCAGTGCAGGTGGGATGGTCTACCACCAGTGGGCCAGGACATGCTGCATGCTCTGGGAGGACCTGAAACATTGGGCCACACTGAAGGCCCAAGAACTATTGAGCCAGTCTTCCCAGCCCCATGTGCTCCAGCCCCACCTCAAGCCACTGTACAGGAGGGTCCTGAGGATAGCCTTGCTGACCCTCCATGACCAGATGGAGGTGTTGGGGCAGCAGAGACCTGGTAAGTGCATGGACTGCATACTGTGCCTGGTAGTATGATGTGAGTGGTGACTGAGCTGTACCAACATGTATCACAAATCACCATGTACACATTCTGAGCAATTGCTGCAGTAATCATAAGGTCAATACCCAATCGGAGCACTAATCAGAGTGTATCCTGGGATTTGTAGTGTACTGACTACTACAGGGCAACTAGCTATCACTCTTGCAATTATATTAAAAAAATGCAAAGCCAATACCATGACCGGTGAATGAAGGGCCTTATCACTGCTGGGTGCAATGGCAAAAGGATGGTCTATATACTGTCCAGTTTAGGGTCAAGATGTTAATTTCTGGTGTCAGATGCCGTGTCATGCGTGCTTTTCATGTCTATTTCATCAGTGTAAAGTTTCATTCATGTATCTTGGAGTAAAGGCCGACTTTAGAATACTTGTCCCACACAAAATGGTATCAACATTTTCAAAGGAAAACAAATGCACAGGTCTTTACAACAGTGGCTTGTATGTCCTATGTAACATCTAGCTAGCTGAACCAACTTTGTACACGTGCCAACTGGGGTACATGACCGACAGGCAGCCTTGACATTTTACATGCCAAATGTGGCACACGCCATGTAGATTGGCTGATATTTTCAGGGATCTTCCAATATAGAGATTCACAGCTCAGCAAAGGCCCGGTTTCTAACTGTACACCCATTCAAGCATTTATGTGGAATAACAACATGCTAGTTTGAGACTATCAAGTCTGTACTTGACAGAGTGATCATGGACACATGCTTTGGGGTGGACAGCTCTGTCCAGACTATGGCCCTCATTATGACATTGGCGGTAAATCCCACTTACCGCCATGCTGACTGCCGCCAACAAACTGCTGCAGCAGCAGTTTTCCGCTAACCATATTATGACACACACACACCAATCCGTCACTATTCAGACACACACACAAATCCACCACACCAAAGGTCAGTGATACCAAAACACACACCCACATTACCCACAACCCCTTATAATTGCCAGCAGAGAGAGATAGTAAGAGCACACACACAACCAGAGCCACATACCACATTACCTTATACACCACCCACGCACCTTACATCACAACCCCCAACACAGCACCCTACACATCCTCACCCACACCACTCACACTACACCCATGGCACCACAACGACACCCCAGATTCTCTGAGGAGGAGCTAAGGGTCACAGTGGAGGAAATCATCCGGGTAGAGCCACAGCTATTTTGATCACAGGTGCAGCAGATATCCATTGCTAAGAAGATGGAGCTATGGCGGAGAATCGTGGACAGGGTCAACACCATGGGACAGCACCCAAGAACAAGGGATGACATCAGGAAGAGGTGGAAGGATCTATGGGGGAAGGTCAGTTCCATTGCAGCAAGACACCAACTAGGTATACAGAGGACTGGCGGTGGACCCCCACCTCCTCCCCCACAACTAACAACATGGGAGGAGCAAGTCTTGGCAATCATGCATCCTGATGGCCTGGCAGGAGTAGAAGGAGGACTGGACTCTGGTAAGTCAGCTCTATACTACTATCACCCCACTACCTGCATGCCATGACATACCCCCACCCTCACTCCCATCACTCGACCACTACCCAGACACCCCACCATCACAACCCACTCATCCCAATGCCAAGCCCTGCATGCCAAACCAATGCATGGACACCACTCACAGACCTGCATGGACACCTATCACTACAGCATGCACACTAGAGACAATTAGCTAGCCCACCAAATAACAACTTACACAAGGCAAAGCTGCCAGGGCAATAACAACCATATAGGGCAACACACCCATGCACAATATGTCATAAACAGAAACAACAACACTGCATTTACATCCCCACAGGTACCCCACCCAATGTCACTGGAGAAAAGGTACCAGCAACATCCAGCCCCTCCCCCCAAAAAGAGGCCCACGGTGATGACATCAGCTCTGGTCACCTGGATCTGGATGACCAACCTGGCTCATCAGGGACCTCCGGACAGTTGGTTACCCAGGCACACTCCCACACCACCACAGAGCCTCCCCCCTCAGGAAACACCACCACAGCACCCACCCAGCGGGCCCATACCTCTGTCCCCAGGACACGTCAATCAGCAGTGTGTCCACCACTACAGGGACCCCAGGGCACACCACAAACCAAAGACAATCAGGGACCTGGGGTCAGTGGCAGTGGGCACACGGTTCAGGGGACAGAGGCACAGGACAACAGGGAAACTGGGAGGACTGCTGTGCACCAAGGGGAGAAAAGGCCCAGGGAACAGACTCTCCAAGAGGCACTCACTGCAATCCTGGGGGCATACCAACATTCCCAGGATACACTAGGCCAGATCCTGGACAAGATGCAGGAGAACATGCAGCTGCAGGAGGGACATTACCGGGGGATCAGGTAGGACTTGAAGACCATTAACACTACCCTGGTCTCCACTGCAGGGGTGCTGGCAGACATGGCCAACAGTATGAGGGAGGCAGTGGCACAACAGCGGGCCCTTGACACTAGCCAGACTACTGAACAGCCCTCCATCTCTGCTGCCTCTAGTGGACAGGAGGCCCCGCCACAGGACCAACAGGCCACCGGCACCCCTCCCGCTGCAGAAGGAGAACCACCACGCAAACGCTCCCTGTGATCCAGGCAGAAGCCAGAGACTATTGCCAAGACCCACGCCAAGAAATAATACTCTCCTGATTGTCACACTTGTGTCACACTCTGTCACTCTGTCCACCTTGAACTGCCATTGCTCCCCTTCCTATGCCCCCTTGGATATTGCACCTGTGCTACAAATAGACTGGACTCTAACCTGGACTTTCCTCCATCATCCCCCCAGGCCATTGCACTTCCCCCTTTTCGTCAGAGCACTGCAATAAACACACTTAGAAAAAAATATGGAGTATGTCAAATATTTCAAAATGTATTCGTCTAACAAGGTTCAAACATTGCAATTCAACTGTACAGTAATGTTTACATAGGAAAGACCTGTAGTTGGCTGCACTGAACACACCAGGAGCAATAGTGGGGCACCAACATCTGCAAAAAGTGATGTCAATGGGTGCAATGAGTGGCCTTAGCAGTAGGAATTCACAGCCTGCCTGTGACAACGTCACACACCAAACTGTCAATGAAAAGTGAAATAACACTGTCTTACCTGTGTGTCATTGGAAGTTTTGACGAATCACTGCACTTCTGATGTCCTCATCCTCATCCTTTGCCTCCTCTTCTTCACTGTCCACAGGGTCCACTGCTGCTGCATGGCCATCTCCAGCCTCCTCCTGCAGAAAAGGCACATGCCGTTGCAAGGCAAGGTTGTGCAACATACAGCATGCCACGATGATCTGGCAGACATTCTTGGGTGAGTAGCACAGGGATCCACCAGATGGAGGCAATGAAACCTGGCCTTCAGGAGGCCAAAGGTTCTTTCTATTATCCTTGTAGTTCGCCCATGTGCCTCATTGCAATGTTCTTCTGCCCTTGTCCTGGCATTCCTCACAGGGGACAGTAGCCATGATAGGTTGGGGTAATCTGCAAATATCGAGGGACAACTGTTAGCCACACACTAACCTTTATGGCCCACACCATACCCATACACCAACAGCCACTGGGTGGGAACCAGGGCTAACCTATTAGCCACACCCTATGCCTCTGGAGTTGGCTCATCACATTTGGGATGCTGCTATTCCTCAGGATAAAAGCATCAAGCCTGGATATTTAGCATTGACGTGGGAGATGTACTGGTGCGCCAAACACACCATCTGCACATTAATAGAGTGATAACTTTTGCGATTTCTGAAGACCTGTTCATTTCGCAGGTGGGGGACAAATGCAATATGTGTCCCATCATTCACATCAATGATGTTGGGGATGTGTCCCATTGCATAGAAGTCAGCCTTCAGAGTGGCTAAATCCTCAACCTGGGGGAAAACAATGTAGCTGCACATGTGTTTTATCAGGGCAGACAAGACTCTTGTCAGCACTATTGAGAACATTGGCTGTGACATTCCTGCTGCCAAGCCCACTGTCACTTGGAAAGAACCAGTTGCTAGGAAATGGAGTACAGATAGCACTTGCACAAGAAGGGGGATCCCAGTGGGGAGACGGATAGCAGATATCAGGTCAGGCTCCAATTGGGCACACAGCTGTGTGATTGTGGTTCTGTCAAGTCTATAGGTGATTATAATGTGCCTGTCCTCCAGTGTTGCCAAGTCCACCAGGGGTCTGTACACAGGGGTATGTCTCCATCTCCTATTCATCCGCAGCTGCAGGTATCTAAGGGACACAAGAGTGAGGAGGCTGTCACAAACTGAACATTGGAGCCACAATAGGAGTTTGCAATCTGTAAACTTGTAATGTGTCAGTGTGATTTGTCCAGTATGTGCCTATTTCTCCTGTGATGCAGCATGAATCCATAGGGCTGTTCCCCCACCCCCGAAATGGCATCTGCCTGTCCTTTGTGGAGGAACAGGTGGAAGTGAGGTAATTCCGCTGACATTGTGCGCTGTGGCGGGAGGCGGTCAGGAACCGCAGTGCAACTCCTCATTGGTTAATATTGTCCCCTATGGGGTACAGTGGCCAATGGTGATCTACGCAGGCGGTGATGGTATGCACCACCGCAGACGTGACCGCCATTTACTATCTGATTCCTCACTTGCTACCTGACCAGTACGGACTGTTGTATAGGCCTCCAGACCAACAGGTAAGTACACTGTGTACACGATGCATGTGGCACAGATGCATGGAGTGGTGTGTATGAAGGCCTCGTGTAAGGGGGGTGGGTGGATGTCCTCTTTGCAGCATACAGCATGTGTGCTGGGCTATGTGTGTGCCAATGGTTATGGGAACGGGTATGGTGGGCCATATGTGTAACAGGCTGGACTGTGTCTAATGGTATTTCCTGTGTGTACTGCTTCTGCAGGTCAGCGCCCATCAAAAGGAGGGTATATGGCATGCCATCGCAAAGGAGGTGTGGACCCTGGGTGTCTATGGCAGGTGGAGCACCCACTGTCGTAAACGGTGGGAGGACCTGAGAGGCTGGGCATGGAAGATGGCGGAGGCCCAGCTTGGGATGGCCTCCCAACGAGGAAGGGGTGCCCGTCAAACCCTGACCCCCATGATGGCCCGCATACTGGCAATGACCTATCTAGAGCTGAATGGGCGCTTGAGGGCATCACACCAGCCACAAGGGGGTGAGTACAGTGCCCATCCTTACAACTGGTGGGGTGGTATCAGGGCTGGTGGATGTGTGTCAGTGGGTGCCCCTAGGTCAGGTCCTGTGGTGGCTAGGATTCTGAATGAATAATCCTGCCTACCTAGTTTGTAAGCATCAACTACTGGGCAGGGCTGCATGGGTCCAGGTATGCTGCAGTTGGCGGTGTGTGTCCCTCCTCATGCCTTGGTGGCTAGCGATATCAGTGGTGGTGCAATGCATAATGCGTAGGCCTGTTCCCTGTGTGTGAGGGTGCTGTGTACGCCAACGGTGGTGTTGGTGCAGCCATTGACCCAGTGTATCCTTTGTCTCTCTCTCCCCCTTTTTTGTTTTGTCCTCATGTGCATTAGCATTAGCATCACCTGGCGGAGGAGCAGAGGCACCGACGACAGAGGGAGCTGCATCCCACAGGACCTAGGAGACAGAGTCCACCAACGCTGGGGGCACAAGTGGGACGGAGGGCGAGGGGAGCACAACGGTGGAGACTGGAGGGGACACTTCAGACACAGATACCTCCTCCGATGGAAGCTCCCTGGTGGTGGCGGACACTTCTGTGACCACCCCAGTTACAGGTACAGCTGCCACCCCATACCAGCACCGCCCTCCCAGCAGCCCCTCAGTGAGTTGCCCGTGCCTGCTCACCCAGGAGGGAGGGGCATCTCCTTTAACCCAGGCACCTCAGGCCCTGCCCCAGTCAGCCCTGCTGCCCTGAGTGAGGAGGCTATTGACCTCCTGAGATCCATCTCTATAGGGCAGTCAACCATTGTGAATGCCATCCAGGGGCTGGCAGCCCATATGCAACAATCTAATGCATTCCTGAGGGCATTCACAGTGGATTGGTGGCCCAACAGAGATTGATTCAGGCTCTGGCCTCCTCTCTGATGGCAGCCATTGTCCCAGTTTCTACAATCCCCCCGCCAACTTCCACCTCCCAGTCCCATTCTCCTCAACCCCAACCCATCCCAGGCACACATACAGATGAGCATGTACCGGCAAACACAAGCACCACACTTCATCCCACAGGCACTCACACAAACACCATTAATTTGCAGACACTACAATATCCACTATTTCCACTGTCTCCCCCTCCTCCCCCTCCACCACCTCCCTTCCAACCATGTCCACTCACATCTGCATGCGCTACATCATCATCCACTACTAGCATCATCACCACACCTCACTGGCAGACACCTCCACAACATTCATTCACACGTCCCCTGTGTCCTCTCCCACTGTGTCTGTCCCCCCTCCTAAAGTACACAAACACAAGCACTCAGACACCTAACAGCCATCCACCTCACAACAGCATACAGCCCATTCACCTGCACCCAAATACAGCAGACAAACACCTCCAACATCCACTCCCTCATCCTCCACTCCCATTCCTTCGCCCTCTTCCCGCCCCAATGTCCCCAAGAAACCTTTCCTATCCACCATTGACCTCTCCCCACCTCCCTCCGTCCTGCACGTATGTCCAGGGTAGGAAGAACCCAGCCAAGCACCTCAGCCACACAGTCCACGGGCCCAGTGCCAACCGCACTGGTGGAAAGGAATCCAGGCCACCTTTACTGAAGGAGAAGGAGCCTGCACCAGCCAGCCTAAAGGGGAAGGATCTTGCATCAGCAGGCAAGAAGGGCAAGGAGCCTGCAACTGCCACCCAAAAGGGCAAGCAGCCTGCCCCAGCAGGCTAGAAGGGGAAGGAGCCTGCACTAGCAGGCAAGAAGGACAAGGAGCCTGCCCAGCAGGCAAGAAGGGCACGGAGCCTGCACCAGCAGGCAAGAAAGGCAAGGAACCTTCACCAGCAGGCAAGAAGGGCAATGAGCCTTCACCTGCCACCCGAAAGGACAAGGAGCCTTCCCCACCAGGCAAGAAGGACCACCTCCATACAGATGCTTGAAAGATTAACAGCAAGAGGTTACAATCAGAAGCTTTTGAGCACAACGAAGGACAAACTAAGTGGAGAGGATCGTAACCAGATGCTCAATAAACTGCAACAGCCAAAGAAGAACACAACTATTTGCTTCATAACAGAGTTTCACAATGGTCACTATCTAATTCGGAAACTTCTTAGAAAACATTGGTATCCACTACAGAACAACTCATCCATCAACCAGTACATTACTCAATATCCCCAAATTGGATTCAGAAGAGCCCCTAATCTTAGGGACAAACTATGTCCATCATTTTTTCAAGATAAGCCTCATAAAACAACATGGCCTTCGAAACCCAATGGCTTCTTCACCTGCAGCAAATGTTCTATCTGTAAATTCGGTCTTTCTAATACTAAAATGATCACAATTAACAATCATCTTCACAAAATCCGAGATTTTATAAATTGGGAAAGTACCTATGTTGTCTACCTAATTAAGTGCCCATGCCACCAAGTGTACATTGGAAGTACCACTCGAGCACTGAAAACTAGGATTCAAGAACATTACCGAAATATACAAAAACTTGACCTTAGGGCCCCACTTGTGGAACATAATAATGAACTCCATCCTGAAGAACGCACTTTTACCTTTTGTGGCCTAAGACGATTTAAAGCACTCCCCAGAGGAGGTAATTTAAAACAACGACTATGTCACGAAGAAAGTCGCTTGATCATCCTTTATGATACAGTCTCTCATGGTCTCAATAAAGACTCTGAATGGCACCATTGGTTGATGTAATCCCCTGAAAGTGACTTCATAATGTTACCTTGTTTACTATGCATGTATTTCTATGTAATAGCAGATACTTAGTGACCTTTTTAGCAAAACTTCCTATGATAGCCACCCTGTAAGAGGAGGACTGTTTTTTGACCAAATCTGAGTATTATTCAGCAATATTTGCACATTTTTTGCTCCTTGCCATGAGTGCTTTGGAAATAGTGATAATTCCATCATGTATTAGAACAATATAAGGTAATAATTCACATACAGAATGTTTTCTGAAACTTGTTGCTCTTAATTTTCTCCACAAAGATATATTGTGACTTTTCATTTCTTCTTTTTTGAAGCTTGCAATTTTCTCGGTGTAATTCCCCCTTTTCTTCTGTGTGCTTTAGTTTAACATTCATGATTTTCAAGATGGCGACCATCATCCTTGCTTTCTATGTTTTAACAAAAACAAAGAAAGGACCATGAGTAAAACTTGTATATTCAGACGGGCGCGACCTTCAAGATGGCAGCGCCCGTCCTCTTTTTCCTTCTTTTCTTCCCTCTCCCTTCGGCAATGAATGTCGAGATAGGACTCACGCTATGTGCCTCTTAACCCCTTCTGTGCCGCGGACGTAGTGGTTACGTCCCGCGGCACAGTGCTGCTGTGCCGAGGACGTAACCACTACGTCCTCGGCACACAGCCCAGAGGGAGCGCTCTCGCTCCCTCTGTGTGCTTCCCCCCACCCCCCCAAAGTCAGGGATGGAAGGGGAAGCCCTTCCCCTTCCACCCCCGACCCCCCCACCCCCCCATAATGACGTCAGCGCGCGATCGCGCGCTGACTTCATTATGGGGATTTCGCCGCACAGGAAGCCATTTGCTTCCTGTGCGGCGACGAGGAAAGAGGTGAGTTCCTCTTCCCGGTGGGTGGGGGGTTTGGGCTAAAGAGGCACCGGGGGAAAGGAAAGGCTTTTCCTTTCCCCCGGTGTCTCTTTGAGCATTCCTGCTGCCCGATCGCATTGCGATCGGGCAGCAGGAATGCCCACTAGACACCAGGGATTTTTTTTTGTTGTTGTTTGCTCGTGTTTCTTGCTGGCGGGGAGCGGCCCCTTGGGCAAGGGTCGCTCCCCTTGTGGGGGCAATTAGTTACGGCCATTTCTGCCCCCCTTGGGGGCAGATTGGCCTACTTTTTAGGCGGATCTGCCCCCAAGGGGGGCAGAAACCACTGGATCACCAGGGAAATATATTTTCTGTGCAGGTATGTTGGGAGGGGGTGCCCCCTTGGGCAAGGGGCGCCCCCCCCAAGGGGGCAGAGAACTGTTGGCCATTTCTGCCCCCCTTGGGGGCAGATCGGCCTATTTTTTTTAGGTCCATCTGCCCCCAAGGGGGGCAGAAGCCACTTAGGCACCAGGGATTGTGTGTGTAGTGGATGGGGGGGCGCCCCCTTGGGCAAGGGTCGCTCCCCTTTGGGGGGCATGTCTTTTAGGGCCATTTCTGCCCCCTTTGAGGGCAGATCAGCCTATTATTTTTAGGTTGATCTGCCCCAAGGGGGGCAGAAACCACTAGAACGCCAGGGATGTTTTTTTATGTGTTTATTTTTGTGGGGGGGCGTCCCCATGGGCACGGGGCGCCCCCCCAAGGGGGGCATTGACCTGTTGGCCATTTCTGCCCCCCCTGGGGGCAGATGGGCCTATTTTTCTAGACCCACCTGCCCCCAAGGGGGGCAGAAGCCACGTAGACACCAGGGATAGTGTGTGTGTGTGTGTGTGTTAGTGGATGGGGGGGGGGCTTGGGCAAGGGTCGCCCCCCACTTTGGGGGCACATGTACCCAGGCCATTTCTGCACCCCTTGGAGACAGATCAGCCTATTATTTTTAGGCTGATCTGCCCCCAAGGGGGGCAGAAACCACTAGAACGCCAGGGTTTTTTTTTATGTGTTTATTTTTGTGGGGGGGCGTCCCCTTGGGCACGGGGCGCCCCCCCAAGGGGGGCATTGACCTGTTGGCCATTTCTGCCCCCCCTGGGGGCAGATGGGCCTATTTTTCTAGACCCACCTGCCCCCAAGGGGGGCAGAAGCCACGTAGACACCAGGGATAGTGTGTGTGTGTGTGTGTGTTAGTGGATGGGGGGGGGCTTGGGCAAGGGTCGCCCCCCACTTTGGGGGCACATGTACCCAGGCCATTTCTGCACCCCTTGGAGACAGATCAGCCTATTATTTTTAGGCTGATCTGCCCCCAAGGGGGGCAGAAACCACTAGAACGCCAGGGATTTTTTTTTATGTGTTTATTTTTGTGGGGGGGCGTCCGCTCGGGCACGGGGCGCCCCCCCAAGGGGGGCATTGACCTGTTGGCCATTTCTGCCCCCCCTGGGGGCAGATGGGCCTATTTTTCTAGACCCACCTGCCCCCAAGGGGGGCAGAAGCCACGTAGACACCAGGGATAGTGTGTGTGTGTGTGTGTGTTAGTGGATGGGGGGGGGCTTGGGCAAGGGTCGCCCCCCACTTTGGGGGCACATGTACCCAGGCCATTTCTGCACCCCTTGGAGACAGATCAGCCTATTATTTTTAGGCTGATCTGCCCCCAAGGGGGGCAGAAACCACTAGAACGCCAGGGATTTTTTTTTATGTGTTTATTTTTGTGGGGGGGCGTCCCCTTGGTCACGGGGCGCCCCCCCAAGGGGGGCATTGACCTGTTGGCCATTTCTACACCCCCTGGGGGCAGATGGGCCTATTTTCTTAGGCCCACCTGCCCCCAAGGGGGCAGAAGCCACTTAGGCACCAGGGATAGTGTTGTGTGTGTTTTTTTTGTTTTTTTTTGTTTGAGGGCTGTCCCCTTTGGCAAGGGTCGCTCTCCATGGGGACACAGTACTAAAGGTATTTTCTGGCTTCCTTGGGGCAGACAGGCCTATTTTTTTAGTAGGCCCATCTGCCCCTATGACAGAATCCACTTAGGCACCAATTTCTAAAATGTTTGATGGTGGGGTGTTTGTCAACTGAAGAAGTCTTTGCATTTGTGATAAAAAAAAAATTCCTCCTTTTTGTTCTAGTTCAAAGCTTTTGCTTTATTTGCTGTGGCTCCTTGCGGTTTTGGCGGTGGTTGACCTGCAGTTTGCACAGTTGCATGTTTTAGGTAAGTAAAAACAATTTACTCCAAAGGAGTATTGTTGCCATGCATGAATGACATGTTTGTAGAGGGTGTACTAAATGCAGGATTGTGTGTGAAATTGTCCTTAGGTTTGTGCACAATGATATTTGTTGTGTCTTATTTCTAATTTGCCTTTCTTTCTTTCTTTTTAGTGGGATATCATTGGTGATTGCTGTGTAGTTGCTGGTGAATCAAGCTTTTTCAGGCAAGTGAGCGGTATAGTTTTTGAGTTTGTAACTCTTACTAACAAAGCTACACTTTGTTACTTGTCTTACACAGTGCTGGTTGTTGGTGGTGAATTTGTCCAGTTAATTTTAGCAGGAGAGATCATGGCTAGCCGCAGGATGACCGCTCAGCAGGTGGTTGGTATGCTTTTTGAGTCACAGTCTGATCATGACTATGAGACGGACTCTGCATCTGAGGCAGAGGAGGAAGTCAGAGATTCTGGCAGTGATGTTTCTGTTGGAGGGGAATCTTCTGATGATGAAGCCACACTCAGTGCAGATGAAGGTTCTGTTTTAGAGGAGGACATTGATGTGCCAATAGTGCAGCAACCTGGGGCTGAAAGGTTTCCCGTTAGAAGACCTGATGTCTGGGTTGCCCCAAACATGGAGCAGCCAGAGTTGCCTGCCTTTACTGGTCTCCCGGGGTGTAACGCCAATACAGAGAACTTTATGCCTATCAATTTCTTTGAGTTATTCATGGATGATGTGTTTTTGGAAGAGATAGTTGAGCAGACTAATTTGTATGCGGAGCAGCATTTGAGGGACAACGCTGCTAGACTTAGGCCACACTCTAGAGCTGCCCAGTGGATTCCCACAAATTTGGAGGAGCTAAAAAAGTTTTTGGGTTTGACTTTTTTGATGGGGTTGATAAGGAAGCCGTCACTGGCTTCTTATTGGTCTACTAGTCCCTTGATGGCAACAGCTATATTTCCAGCTACCATGAGTCGTAATCGGTATTTGCTTCTTCTTAGGATGCTGCATTTTGTTCACAATGCATTAGCCTTGCCACGAGATCACCCAGATTCTGACCGTCTTTTTAAGATTAGGCCTGTCCTTGATCATTTTGTAGATCGGTTTTCGGAGGTCTATGTTCCAGGCAAAGAGATAAGTGTGGACGAGTCTTTGGTCCTCTTCAAGGGTCGTTTGGTTTTTAGGCAGTACATTCCTAGCAAAAGGGCACGATATGGAATTAAATTGTATATGCTGTCTGAAAGTAGGACAGGATATGTGTATAGTTTCCGTGTGTACACTGGTAGGGATTCCAATATTGACCCCCCTGGTTGTCCTCCCACTTTTGGAGTTACTGAGAAAATAGTGTGGGATCTTGGTAGACGACTGTTCAACAAAGGTCACCATTTGTATGTAGATAACTTCTACACTGGTGTGCAGTTGTTCAAGGAATTGTTTAGAGTGGACACAGTTGCTTGTGGCACAATCCGTTCTAACCGGAAAGGCTATCCAAGGGAGCTTGTCTGTAAAAAACTTGAGAGGGGACAGTGCTGTGCCTTGCGGAACGAGGAGCTGCTAGCTTTGAAATTTTCAGACAAGAGGGATGTCTACATGCTAAGTACCATCCATGATGAGAGTACTTCCCCTGTGACTGTTTGGGGCCAGGTTGCTGAAGTGCGCAAACCTGTGTGCATTTTAGATTATAATAAGCACATGGGAGGTGTAGATAGAGTTGACCAGAGGTTGGAACTTTATACTGCTATTCGTAAGTCTTATGTTTGGTATAAGAAGTTAGCACTTCACCTCTTCCACTTAGCAACCTTCAATGCTTTTATTGTGTTTAGGGATAGGTCTCCAGACTCAAAGATGACATTTGTGAAATTTCAGGAGTCAGTGATAGAGAGCCTTATTGTGGTGGAACAGGCCAGAGTTCCTAGAGAAGCAGTGGTGGAGGATGTGGCTAGATTGAAAGATCGCCACTTTGCTGAGCACATTCCTCCCACACCCAAAAAAGACTTTCCAGCTAAGAAATGTAGAGTGTGTTTTCGAAGAGGTATCCGGAGGGAGTCTCGAATGTACTGCCCAGATTGTCCTTCAAAGCCTGGGCTGTGTGTCGGTGCTTGTTTTAAGAATTACCACACCCAGAAGAATTTCTGGGAACAACCATGAGTGTAAACTCATGTCTGTTTTGTATTTTCATGTGTTTAGTTTCATGGTTAGCATTTCTGTCATGTTGTTAGTTAGAGCTTTTGTGTTTGTTGTTTTGTAATTCTTTCTACTTAGTTAGGGGTTCCTCTGTTAAAAAAAAAAAAAATATGATGCCATTGTGTGTGGAGTGGGGCTTGGCTGAGACTGTACATATTGACTTGATGTTGGCTACTGCAACACACTGCAAGCCAAACACCAGTCCACACACTCCCATCAGCTGGTGTGATTGTTGTATCAGGCATGTGGGCGTATGTAAGTGATGGGCCCTTGAGTGGCGCTGTCTGTCGATGTGAGTGTTGTAATGTGCTGGGCCCGTGGCTGGCGGTGTGAATGGCCTTGTGTGTGTCATGTATGAAAGTTGTGTGAATGGACTGTAAAGCGGTTGGTGCCTTGTCGCGGCTTTACAGCTCACGAGCTGTGAGTCATTGGTTCAGTTTTTTGCCTTTCAGTTACTAACAGTGCTTTTCATTTTTGTGAAAGCTCTTGTTAGTAAAATTTGATCCACTGAACCATCACTCACCCTCGTGCCAAATCCAACCAGTATGTGTGGTAAAAATGACCAAACCTGCTCCGCTGTAATCAGGCGTCGCAGCACACCTATGACACGCTAGGTGCCTCAGGTGGGACCCCGATGATGAAGCATGCCACCAACTTGGTTGGTGGGTGAGGGGTCTTTTTCACATAACCTAAGTGTGTTTCTTTTCAAAATTTTAGTGTTTGGCACATCACGGACGTATGTGGGCACATCAAAACGATATATTACAAAACTACCTGTGTTTGGGGGGGGAGAGGGCACCTATGTTTTTGGTCCTGTGTGCGGCCTTCATCTAGGGAAACCTACCAAACCCAGACATTTTTTAAAACTAGACACCCCAAGGAGTCTAGGGAGGAGTGGCTTGCGTGGATCCCAAACATTTTCTTACCCAGACTCCTCTGTAAACCTCAAAATGTGCTTAAAAAAAGCATATTTTCCTGACTTTTCTTCGTACGATCACCACTCCAGCACAAAATTCCTACTCCCCAGTGTTCCCCTCAGTCTCCCAAATAAAATGACACCTCACGTATGTGGGTCCCCAAAGCAGAGTCAGTCTAAAGATGTATAAAAGAATATGTCCTTATAAACTCGCAGTACTATCCCCTGTATCTCTACAAGTTTTGTGCCTTATTCTGTTGGAGGCACCTGGCCCACCCACACAACTGAGGTATCATTTTTATCGGGAGACTTGGGGGAACGCTGGGTGGAAGGAAATTTGTGGCTCCACTCAGATTCCAGAACTTTCTGTCACCGAAATGTGTGAAAAATGCGTTTTTTTAGCCAATATTTGAGGTTTGGAAAGGATTCTGGGTAACAGAACCTGGTCAGAGCCCCTCAAGTCACCCCATCTTGGATTCCCCTAGGTCTCTAGTTTTCAGAAATGCACAGGTTTGGTAGGTTTCCCTAGGTGCTGGCTGAGCTACAGGCCAAAAACTACAGGTAGGCACTGTTTTCAATGAAAAAATGTGATGTGTCCACGTTGCGCTTTGGGGCGTTTCCTGTCGCGGGCGCTAGGCCTACCCACACAAGTGAGGTATCATTTTTATCGGGAGACGTGGGGGAACGCTGGGTGGAATCAAATTTGTGGCTCCTCTCAGATTCCAGAACTTTCTGCCACAGAAATGTGAGGAACATGTGTTTTTTTAGCCAATTTTTGAGCTTTGCAAAGGATTCTGGGTAACAGAACCTGGTCCGAGCCCTGCCAGTCACCCCTCCTTGGATTCCCCTAGGTCTCTAGTTTTCAGAAATGCACAGGTTTGGTAGGTTTCCCTAGGTGGCGGCTGAGCTAGAGGCCAAAATCTACAGGTAGGCACTTTGCTAAAAACAGGTCTGTTTTCTGTGATGTGTCCACGTTGCGCTTTGGGGCGTTTCCTGTCGCGGGCGCTAGGCCTACCCACACAAGTGAGGTATCATTTTTATCGGGAGACGTGGGGGAACGCTGGGTGGAAGGAAATTTGTGGCTCCTCTCAGATTCCAGAACTTTCTGCCACAGAAATGTGAGGAACATGTGTTTTTTTAGCCAATTTTTGAGCTTTGCAAAGGATTCTGGGTAACAGAACCTGGTCCGAGCCCCGCCAGTCACCCCTCCTTGGATTCCCCTAGGTCTCTAGTTTTCAGAAATGCACAGGTTTGGTAGGTTTCCCTAGGTGGCGGCTGAGCTACAGGCCAAAATCTACAGGTAGGCACTTCGCTAAAAACAGGTCTGTTTTCTTCCAAAATTTTGGTGGTGTCCACGTTGCGCTTTGGGGCGTTTCCTGTCGCGGGCGCTAGGCCTACCCACGCAAGTGAGGTATCATTTTTATCGGGAGACTTGGGGGAACGCTGGGTGGAAGGAAATTTGTGGCTCCTCCCAGATTCCAGAACTTTCTGCCACAGAAATGTGAGGAACATGTGTTTTTTTAGCCAATTTTTGAGCTTTGCAAAGGATTCTGGGTAACAGAACCTGGTCCGAGCCCCGCCAGTCACCCCTCCTTGGATTCCCCTAGGTCTCTAGTTTTCAGAAATGCACAGGTTTGGTAGGTTTCCCTAGGTGGTGGCTGAGCTACAGGCCAAAATCTACAGGTAGGCACTTTGCTAAAAACAGGTCTGTTTTCTGTGATGTGTCCACGTTGCGCTTTGGGGCGTTTCCTGTCGCGGGCGCTAGGCCTACCCACACAAGTGAGGTATCATTTTTATCGGGAGACGTGGGGGAACGCTGGGTGGAAGGAAATTTGTGGCTCCTCTCAGATTCCAGAACTTTCTGCCACAGAAATGTGAGGAACATGTGTTTTTTTAGCCAATTTTTGAGCTTTGCAAAGGATTCTGGGTAACAGAACCTGGTCCGAGCCCCGCCAGTCACCCCTCCTTGGATTCCCCTAGGTCTCTAGTTTTCAGAAATGCACAGGTTTGGTAGGTTTCCTTAGGTGGCGGCTGAGCTACAGGCCAAAATCTACAGGTAGGCACTTCGCTAAAAACAGGTCTGTTTTCTTCCAAAATTTTGGTGGTGTCCACGTTGCGCTTTGGGGCGTTTCCTGTCGCGGGCGCTAGGCCTACCCACGCAAGTGAGGTATCATTTTTATCGGGAGACTTGGGGGAACGCTGGGTGGAAGGAAATTTGTGGCTCCTCCCAGATTCCAGAACTTTCTGCCACAGAAATGTGAGGAACATGTGTTTTTTTAGCCAATTTTTGAGCTTTGCAAAGGATTCTGGGTAACAGAACCTGGTCCGAGCCCCGCCAGTCACCCCTCCTTGGATTCCCCTAGGTCTCTAGTTTTCCGAAATGCACAGGTTTGGTAGGTTTCCCTAGGTGGCGGCTGAGCTACAGGCCAAAATCTACAGGTAGGCACTTTGCTAAAAACAGGTCTGTTTTCTGTGATGTGTCCACGTTGCGCTTTGGGGCGTTTCCTGTCGCGGGCGCTAGGCCTACCCACACAAGTGAGGTATCATTTTTATCGGGAGACGTGGGGGAACGCTGGGTGGAAGGAAATTTGTGGCTCCTCTCAGATTCCAGAACTTTCTGCCACAGAAATGTGAGGAACATGTGTTTTTTTAGCCAATTTTTGAGCTTTGCAAAGGATTCTGGGTAACAGAACCTGGTCCGAGCCCCGCCAGTCACCCCTCCTTGGATTCCCCTAGGTCTCTAGTTTTCAGAAATGCACAGGTTTGGTAGGTTTCCCTAGGTGGCGGCTGAGCTACAGGCCAAAATCTACAGGTAGGCACTTCGCTAAAAACAGGTCTGTTTTCTTCCAAAATTTTGGTGGTGTCCACGTTGCGCTTTGGGGCGTTTCCTGTCGCGGGCGCTAGGCCTACCCACGCAAGTGAGGTATCATTTTTATCGGGAGACTTGGGGGAACGCTGGGTGGAAGGAAATTTGTGGCTCCTCCCAGATTCCAGAACTTTCTGCCACAGAAATGTGAGGAACATGTGTTTTTTTAGCCAATTTTTGAGCTTTGCAAAGGATTCTGGGTAACAGAACCTGGTCCGAGCCCCGCCAGTCACCCCTCCTTGGATTCCCCTAGGTCTCTAGTTTTCAGAAATGCACAGGTTTGGTAGGTTTCCCTAGGTGGTGGCTGAGCTACAGGCCAAAATCTACAGGTAGGCACTTTGCTAAAAACAGGTCTGTTTTCTGTGATGTGTCCACGTTGCGCTTTGGGGCGTTTCCTGTCGCGGGCGCTAGGCCTACCCACACAAGTGAGGTATCATTTTTATCGGGAGACGTGGGGGAACGCTGGGTGGAAGGAAATTTGTGGCTCCTCTCAGATTCCAGAACTTTCTGCCACAGAAATGTGAGGAACATGTGTTTTTTTAGCCAATTTTTGAGCTTTGCAAAGGATTCTGGGTAACAGAACCTGGTCCGAGCCCCGCCAGTCACCCCTCCTTGGATTCCCCTAGGTCTCTAGTTTTCAGAAATGCACAGGTTTGGTAGGTTTCCTTAGGTGGCGGCTGAGCTACAGGCCAAAATCTACAGGTAGGCACTTCGCTAAAAACAGGTCTGTTTTCTTCCAAAATTTTGGTGGTGTCCACGTTGCGCTTTGGGGCGTTTCCTGTCGCGGGCGCTAGGCCTACCCACGCAAGTGAGGTATCATTTTTATCGGGAGACTTGGGGGAACGCTGGGTGGAAGGAAATTTGTGGCTCCTCCCAGATTCCAGAACTTTCTGCCACAGAAATGTGAGGAACATGTGTTTTTTTAGCCAATTTTTGAGCTTTGCAAAGGATTCTGGGTAACAGAACCTGGTCCGAGCCCCGCCAGTCACCCCTCCTTGGATTCCCCTAGGTCTCTAGTTTTCCGAAATGCACAGGTTTGGTAGGTTTCCCTAGGTGGCGGCTGAGCTACAGGCCAAAATCTACAGGTAGGCACTTTGCTAAAAACAGGTCTGTTTTCTGTGATGTGTCCACGTTGCGCTTTGGGGCGTTTCCTGTCGCGGGCGCTAGGCCTACCCACACAAGTGAGGTATCATTTTTATCGGGAGACGTGGGGGAACGCTGGGTGGAAGGAAATTTGTGGCTCCTCTCAGATTCCAGAACTTTCTGCCACAGAAATGTGAGGAACATGTGTTTTTTTAGCCAATTTTTGAGCTTTGCAAAGGATTCTGGGTAACAGAACCTGGTCCGAGCCCCGCCAGTCACCCCTCCTTGGATTCCCCTAGGTCTCTAGTTTTCAGAAATGCACAGGTTTGGTAGGTTTCCCTAGGTGGCGGCTGAGCTACAGGCCAAAATCTACAGGTAGGCACTTCGCTAAAAACAGGTCTGTTTTCTTCCAAAATTTTGGTGGTGTCCACGTTGCGCTTTGGGGCGTTTCCTGTCGCGGGCGCTAGGCCTACCCACGCAAGTGAGGTATCATTTTTATCGGGAGACTTGGGGGAACGCTGGGTGGAAGGAAATTTGTGGCTCCTCCCAGATTCCAGAACTTTCTGCCACAGAAATGTGAGGAACATGTGTTTTTTTAGCCAATTTTTGAGCTTTGCAAAGGATTCTGGGTAACAGAACCTGGTCCGAGCCCCGCCAGTCACCCCTCCTTGGATTCCCCTAGGTCTCTAGTTTTCAGAAATGCACAGGTTTGGTAGGTTTCCCTAGGTGGCGGCTGAGCTACAGGCCAAAATCTACAGGTAGGCACTTTGCTAAAAACAGGTCTGTTTTCTGTGATGTGTCCACGTTGCGCTTTGGGGCGTTTCCTGTCGCGGGCGCTAGGCCTACCCACACAAGTGAGGTATCATTTTTATCGGGAGACGTGGGGGAACGCTGGGTGGAAGGAAATTTGTGGCTCCTCTCAGATTCCAGAACTTTCTGCCACAGAAATGTGAGGAACATGTGTTTTTTTAGCCAATTTTTGAGCTTTGCAAAGGATTCTGGGTAACAGAACCTGGTCCGAGCCCCGCCAGTCACCCCTCCTTGGATTCCCCTAGGTCTCTAGTTTTCAGAAATGCACAGGTTTGGTAGGTTTCCCTAGGTGGCGGCTGAGCTACAGGCCAAAATCTACAGGTAGGCACTTCGCTAAAAACAGGTCTGTTTTCTTCCAAAATTTTGGTGGTGTCCACGTTGCGCTTTGGGGCGTTTCCTGTAGCGGGCGCTAGGCCTACCCACGCAAGTGAGGTATCATTTTTATCGGGAGACTTGGGGGAACGCTGGGTGGAAGGAAATTTGTGGCTCCTCCCAGATTCCAGAACTTTCTGCCACAGAAATGTGAGGAACATGTGTTTTTTTAGCCAATTTTTGAGCTTTGCAAAGGATTCTGGGTAACAGAACCTGGTCCGAGCCCCGCCAGTCACCCCTCCTTGGATTCCCCTAGGTCTCTAGTTTTCAGAAATGCACAGGTTTGGTAGGTTTCCCTAGGTGGCGGCTGAGCTACAGGCCAAAATCTACAGGTAGGCACTTTGCTAAAAACAGGTCTGTTTTCTGTGATGTGTCCACGTTGCGCTTTGGGGCGTTTCCTGTCGCGGGCGCTAGGCCTACCCACACAAGTGAGGTATCATTTTTATCGGGAGATGTGGGGGAACGCTGGGTGGAAGGAAATTTGTGGCTCCTCTCAGATTCCAGAACTTTCTGCCACAGAAATGTGAGGAACATGTGTTTTTTTAGCCAATTTTTGAGCTTTGCAAAGGATTCTGGGTAACAGAACCTGGTCCGAGCCCCGCCAGTCACCCCTCCTTGGATTCCCCTAGGTCTCTAGTTTTCAGAAATGCACAGGTTTGGTAGGTTTCCCTAGGTGGCGGCTGAGCTACAGGCCAAAATCTACAGGTAGGCACTTCGCTAAAAACAGGTCTGTTTTCTTCCAAAATTTTGGTGGTGTCCACGTTGCGCTTTGGGGCGTTTCCTGTCGCGGGCGCTAGGCCTACCCACGCAAGTGAGGTATCATTTTTATCGGGAGACTTGGGGGAACGCTGGGTGGAAGGAAATTTGTGGCTCCTCCCAGATTCCAGAACTTTCTGCCACAGAAATGTGAGGAACATGTGTTTTTTTAGCCAATTTTTGAGCTTTGCAAAGGATTCTGGGTAACAGAACCTGGTCCGAGCCCCGCCAGTCACCCCTCCTTGGATTCCCCTAGGTCTCTAGTTTTCAGAAATGCACAGGTTTGGTAGGTTTCCCTAGGTGGCGGCTGAGCTACAGGCCAAAATCTACAGGTAGGCACTTTGCTAAAAACAGGTCTGTTTTCTGTGATGTGTCCACGTTGCGCTTTGGGGCGTTTCCTGTCGCGGGCGCTAGGCCTACCCACACAAGTGAGGTATCATTTTTATCAGGAGACGTGGGGGAACGCTGGGTGGAAGGAAATTTGTGGCTCCTCTCAGATTCCAGAACTTTCTGCCACAGAAATGTGAGGAACATGTGTTTTTTTAGCCAATTTTTGAGCTTTGCAAAGGATTCTGGGTAACAGAACCTGGTCCGAGCCCCGCCAGTCACCCCTCCTTGGATTCCCCTAGGTCTCTAGTTTTCAGAAATGCACAGGTTTGGTAGGTTTCCCTAGGTGGCGGCTGAGCTACAGGCCAAAATCTACAGGTAGGCACTTCGCTAAAAACAGGTCTGTTTTCTTCCAAAATTTTGGTGGTGTCCACGTTGCGCTTTGGGGCGTTTCCTGTCGCGGGCGCTAGGCCTACCCACGCAAGTGAGGTATCATTTTTATCGGGAGACTTGGGGGAACGCTGGGTGGAAGGAAATTTGTGGCTCCTCCCAGATTCCAGAACTTTCTGCCACAGAAATGTGAGGAACATATGTTTTTTTAGCCAATTTTTGAGCTTTGCAAAGGATTCTGGGTAACAGAACCTGGTCCGAGCCCCGCCAGTCACCCCTCCTTGGATTCCCCTAGGTCTCTAGTTTTCAGAAATGCACAGGTTTGGTAGGTTTCCCTAGGTGGCGGCTGAGCTACAGGCCAAAATCTACAGGTAGGCACTTTGCTAAAAACAGGTCTGTTTTCTGTGATGTGTCCACGTTGCGCTTTGGGGCGTTTCCTGTCGCGGGCGCTAGGCCTACCCACACAAGTGAGGTATCATTTTTATCGGGAGACGTGGGGGAACGCTGGGTGGAAGGAAATTTGTGGCTCCTCTCAGATTCCAGAACTTTCTGCCACAGAAATGTGAGGAACATGTGTTTTTTTAGCCAATTTTTGAGCTTTGCAAAGGATTCTGGGTAACAGAACCTGGTCCGAGCCCCGCCAGTCACCCCTCCTTGGATTCCCCTAGGTCTCTAGTTTTCAGAAATGCACAGGTTTGGTAGGTTTCCCTAGGTGGCGGCTGAGCTACAGGCCAAAATCTACAGGTAGGCACTTCGCTAAAAACAGGTCTGTTTTCTTCCAAAATTTTGGTGGTGTCCACGTTGCGCTTTGGGGCGTTTCCTGTCGCGGGCGCTAGGCCTACCCACGCAAGTGAGGTATCATTTTTATCGGGAGACGTGGGGGAACGCTGGGTGGAAGGAAATTTGTGGCTCCTCTCAGATTCCAGAACTTTCTGCCACAGAAATGTGAGGAACATGTGTTTTTTTAGCCAATTTTTGAGCTTTGCTAAGGATTCTGGGTAACAGAACCTGGTCCGAGCCCCGCCAGTCACCCCTCCTTGGATTCCCCTAGGTCTCTAGTTTTCAGAAATGTACAGGTTTGGTAGGTTTCCCTAGGTGCCGGCTGAGCTAGAGGCCAAAATCTGCAGGTAGTCACTTCGCAAAAAACACCTCTGTTTTCTTCCAAAATTTTGGTGGTGTCCACGTTGCGCTTTGGGGCGTTTCCTGTCGCGGGCGCTAGGCCTACCCACGCAAGTGAGGTATCATTTTTATCGGGAGACTTGGGGGAACGCTGGGTGGAAGGAAATTTGTGGCTCCTCTCAGATTCCAGAACTTTCTGTCACTCAAATGTGAGGAAAATGCGTTTTTTTAGCCAAAATATGAGGTTTGCAAAGGATTCTGGGTAACAGAACCTGGTCCGAGCCCCGCCAGTCACCCCTCCTTGGATTCCCCTAGGTCTCTAGTTTTCAGAAATGCACAGGTTTGGTAGGTTTCCCTAGGTGGCGGCTGAGCTAGAGGCCAAAATCTACAGGTAGGCACTTTGCTAAAAACAGGTCTGTTTTCTGTGATGTGTCCACGTTGCGCTTTGGGGCGTTTCCTGTCGCGGGCGCTAGGCCTACCCACACAAGTGAGGTATCATTTTTATCGGGAGACGTGGGGGAACGCTGGGTGGAAGGAAATTTGTGGCTCCTCTCAGATTCCAGAACTTTCTGCCACAGAAATGTGAGGAACATGTGTTTTTTTAGCCAATTTTTGAGCTTTGCAAAGGATTCTGGGTAACAGAACCTGGTCCGAGCCACACAAATCACCCCATCTTGGATTCCCCTAGGTCTCTAGTTTTCAGAAATGCACAGGTTTGGTAGGTTTCCCTAGGTGGCGGCTGAGCTAGAGGCCAAAATCTACAGGTAGGCATTTTGCTAAAAACAGGTCTGTTTTCTGTGATGTGTCCACGTTGCGCTTTGGGGCGTTTCCTGTCGCGGGCGCTAGGCCTACCCACACATGTGAGGTATCATTTTTATCGGGAGACGTGGGGGAACGCTGGGTGGAAGGACATTTGTGGCTCCTCTCAGATTCCAGCACTTTCTGCCACAGAAATGTGAGGAACATGTGTTTTTTTAGCCAATTTTTGAGCTTTGCAAAGGATTCTGGGTAACAGAACCTGGTCCGAGCCACACAAATCACCCCATCTTGGATTCCCCTAGGTCTCTAGTTTTCAGAAATGCACAGGTTTGGTAGGTTTCCTTAGGTGGCGGCTGAGCTAGAGGCCAAAATCTACAGGTAGGCACTTTGCTAAAAACAGGTCTGTTTTCTGTGATGTGTCCACATTGCGCTTTGGGGTGTCTCCTGTCGCGGGCGCTAGGCCTACCCACACAAGTGAGGTATCATTTTTATCGGGAGACATGGGGGAACGCTGGGTGGAAGGAAATTTGTGGCTCCTCTCAGATTCCAGAACTTTCTGCCACAGAAATGTGAGGAACATGTGTTTTTTTAGCCAAATTTTGAGGTTTGCAAAGGATTCTGGGTAACTGAACCTGGTCCGAGCCACACAAATCACCCCATCTTGGATTCCCCTAGGTCTCTAGTTTTCAGAAATGCACAGGTTTGGTAGGTTTCCCTAGGTGGCGGCTGAGCTAGAGGCCAAAATCTACAGGTAGGCACTTTGCTAAAAACAGGTCTGTTTTCTGTGATGTGTCCACGTTGCGCTTTGGTGCGTTTCCTGTCGCGGGCGCTAGGCCTACCCACACAAGTGAGGTATCATTTTTATCGGGAGACTTGGGGGAACATAGAATAGCAAAACAAGTGTTATTGCCCCTTGTCTTTCTCTACATTTTTCCCTTCCAAATGTAAGACAGTGTGTAAAAAAGACGTCTATTTGAGAAATGCCCGGTAATTCACATGCTAGTATGGGCAGCCCGGAATTCAGAGATGTGCAAATAACCACTGCTTCTCAACACCTTATCTTGTGCCCATTTTGGAAATACAAAGGTTTTCTTGATAGCTATTTTTTACTCTTTATATTTCAGCAAATGAATTGCTGTATACCCGGCATAGAATGAAAACCCACTGCAGGGTGCAGGTCATTTATTGGCTCTGGGTACCTAGAGTTCTTGATGAACCTACAAGCCCTATATATCCCCGCAACCAGAAGAGTCCAGCAGACGTAACGGTATATTGCTTTCGAAAATCTGACATTGCAGGAAAAAGTTACAGAGTAAAACTTAGAGAAAAATTGATGTTTTTTTCACCTCAATTTCAATATTTTTCTTTTTCAGTTGCTATTTTCTGTAGGAAACCCTTGTAGGATCTACACAAATTACCCCTTGCTGAATTCAGAATTTTGTCTACTTTTCAGAAATGTTGCGGTTTATGGGATCCAGCGTTGGTTTCATGCCCATTTCTGTCACTGACTGGAAGGAGGCTGAAAGCACAAAAAATCGTAAAAATGGGGTATGTCCCAGTAAAATGCCAAAATTGGGTTGAAAAATTGGGTTTTCTGATTCAAGTCTGCCTGTTCCTGAAAGCTGGGAAGCTGGTGATTTTATCACCGCAAACCCTTTGTTGATGCCCTTTTCAGGGAAAAAACCACAAGCCTTCTTCTGCAGCCCATTTTTCCAAATTTTTTTTTAAAAATGAAATTTTCACTGTTTTTTGGCTAATTTCTTGGCCTCCTTCTGGGGAACCCACAAAGTCTGGGTACCTCTAGAATCCCTAGGATGTTGGAAAAAAAGGACGCAAATTTGGCATGGGTAGCTTATGTGAACAAAAAGTTATGAGGGCCTAAGCGCGAACTGCTCCAAATAGCCAAAAAAAGGCTCGGCACAGGAGGGGGAAAAGGCCTGGCAGCGAAGGGGTTAATATAAGCACACTAGTTCAGTCAGCGCGTTTCTTAAAAAGGCGTCGGACATGACTGACTGAACATCCTGGCCAAGCTATTTCAGCCGTTATATGAGTAAGCCACGACTTTGTAGAAATAACGCTTTGAGAGGTTTTCTACTTCCTCTTCTGCTGTTTTTGGGTTTCAGCACAGATAAAAGTTGTTGGTGCCTCATGCTACTGGAGAGGCTTTGTTTACGGGTATTTACTTACACCTTTATACATTATTATGAATATATCCTCGCCCTTTTCTCTTGAAAAAATGTTGTTTTGCCTGAGTATATTTTTCTTAAACATGTTGCAGGAGAAATCTTTCTCTTAAATTGTAAGTTTGCTCTTCTTGATATTTTCTGGTAACCGCATAAATAAGGTACATCTTACTACTCCATGTTTGCATTTACATACTATCTGAACTGTCAATATTACTTGGTTCATGAGTTGAAGCAAAAATGTATTACAATTATGGTATGTTATTTACCTGAGTGACCTATGTAGTGTCTGGACTAACGCACCACCTTTTACCTTTGGTTAACCTCTTGGCTGAATATAATTAACCAGCACAAGCATTTCCCTCTTCTTTTCTTCCTTGTCTTTTCTTTTTAATGATCACGGTGCCTGCACCATCATTTAGCAGCATTTACCATCATTACGTTTCATTTCTGTACCTCTCACTATAATTCCTTTTATTTAGATCATATGTACTTGATTCTCTTGTTCCTTTTATTTCTATTCTGGACACTGTAATTTGATCACTTGTCTCTTCGATCCTTTTTCTAAGTCTACAGTCTGGCATGGATCTTTGCTATCGCACCACTACTACTTGGCCTTCTACTTTATCTTCTCTTGGATAGAACCTCACAGATAAGTCAGCATGCAGGTGTAAGTATTTTTTCACGAACCCTGGGCCTTCACCTTCTTGATGTTCCTCGATCTTTAGATTTCAATGACTTCTTTGTATACTATTTTTAATTTTACTCAATCTTATTTTCTACAGCCTTGAGAAAGCCCTGGTGAATGCACCCCAAAGGGCGAAACACGTGTTGGCTGAGTACTTACCTTGCTCTACGTTCCATCTACTTGCTGTATAACATGGAGCCACTTATTTATTATTAATAAATTCTAAATTGGATCACATATCCTGGAGAACTTTTTTCCTTCTCTTTAAGGAACTTTCTCAGATAATTGGCAATTAGATGCCCTCAAATTATTGATACTAAAGTGGGAACCTACTATATATTAGCAAGTTTACTTAATAGATGGGGGACAAGGGTCCATTTCCCCCGGTTTAAGTTCCCACGTCTATCTAGTGAAATGGAATTCTTCACAGGAAGTAATACAACTGGACCCTCACTAACGTTTGACTAAGAAGCGCAAGGAGCCTGCACCAGCAGCTGTCACAGAGCCCCCATCACTAACCATGGTTGTGCATCCATCGGAGGATGCAGGGGATGTGCAGGAGCCTCCCACCACCAGTACCATCACAGCGCATCCATCCGAGGGTGCAGAGGATGTGCAGGAGCCTCCCACCACCACCACAACCAACACCCTCTCCAGAGACTGTGGCCTATCACTCCCCAGGACCAATCACAGGGCATGTTGCCCCCTCCAGAACCAGTGGGCAAGTCACCCACTCAAGAGACTGTGGCCTTGCACTCCCCAAGACCAAGCACAGAGCATGAAGCCCTCTCCAGAACCAGTGGGGTATTCACCCACTCCAGAGACTGTGGCCTTGCACTCCCACGGACCAAGCACAGGGCACGTAGCCCCCTCCAGAACCAGTGAGAAAGTCACCCACTCCAGAGACTGTGGCCTTGCACTCCCCAGGACCAAGCACAGCGCATGTTGCCCCCTCCAGAACCAGTGGTCTTGTTTCCACTCCCAGCTGAGGTGCCCACCCTACCCCTGAGGTGCCTGCCTATTTGCCAACTGATGCCCCTGCAGTGTTCTCTCCGTGTTGATGCAGGTGACAAGTAGGGCCTTGGACTTTGGCCTGTTGCCATGTGGCCAAGGTGAACTGAGGACTGGGCAGTGTCCCTTGTTCTGTACATTTGTAAATATCTGTTACATTGGCTAACTTATTTTTTTTTACTGGTTTGATATTATTACACTCACTTTGGTCAATTTGTTTTACTAGCTTTCTTGTGCATCTGGTTTTGTGTATGGGGTGTGTGTTGTGCCTGTGTGTGTCACTGTTGTTTTCCTCCCCCCTCCCTTGTGTGCTAGGCGGCTGTACTCACCTTCGCCGGCGTTGGTGTTCGTGGCGGAGCAGAACGTAGAATATCATTGGAAATACATACAGTTCGGGTTCCATGCCGGCGTAGTTCTTCCCTGTGTCTCCAAAAGTGAGTCCTTTTACTTCTGAGCTCAGTTCCCGCCAGGCTTTTGATGTCATTGGTACCGCCCCGTAAAAGGTGGTGGATTGTGTTTTTGTAATATGGTGGGCGGAACTTTGACTTCCGCCTGGCTGTAATCGGCTACCACCATAGTGCCTGTTGTTTCCACCCTGGCGGTCGGTGTGGTACATTGGCTGTGTTTCGGAGATCTTTCACCATGGCCATAATTTGGCGGTAATTACTGCTGGCCATTTTATCACCAACCGCCAGGGTCGTAATGAGGCCCCAAATCGCCTGCATATAAAAGACAACTAATATGTCTGCCATTAATTTTAGGGCTAAAAGCATTTGTCAGGCTTAAAACCTTTGGATGATCGGCCAGAAACAGGGAAAACAGCATGGGGGCCACTACGCACCCTTGCCTAAGGCCATTTCTTAAATTGAATTTCCTTAAGAGTGTGTTCCCACTATCCAGCTCGACTTGGGCCCAGTTGTCCCTGTGGAGTTCCTGCAGAATTAAAAGCAGGTCTTTTGGGATCCCATTTAATAACTTCCACAGCAATACACAATCAAACAAGTCAAAGCAGGAGCTAAAATCAATAAAGCAACAATAAAGTGCTGAGACCTACTCTAGGGATTTCTTTGTAATGGCCTACAAACTAAAACAGTGATCAATCATCGAGTAACTCCCCTTAAAAACATCCTGTTCATGGGGTATGATAGAATTTACACCCACCCACTCCTTAATCATCTGCAGTAACATTTTGGGAAAAATCTTAATACCTATGTCCGATAAGTTAATTTGCCTTAGTTTCCCAGGAGGGTGTAGGCACCTTTTTCATGGATTGGTTTAATTACTGCCCCCTTCTAACTGTACCAAAATCTTCCAGGTGCCAGGATTTCCTGGAAGAGGGTGTAGATCCACCTGGACCATCATACAATATTGGTTTTTATTACCACTGCCGGCACATTATCTAGGCCAGCAGCCTGTGTAAGCTTTATCCTCTCAATAGTTCCCTTGATTATTGGCTCTGAGTATCCCATCTTTGTTTCCTTATCAATACTAAAAATAGCAGGGCTCTGTTGTGTTGGGACACCATTATTATAGGCCTCCTCTAGAAATTTTACCCACACGTCCTCTCCCAACTGCCCCAGGGATAGCTTTTGCGAGTAACCAGCACCACACTATATCAATCTCCAAAATGTCCTATCATCTTTAGACTCTATGGTTTTTATCATCACATCCCAACATTTTGCATTTGTTTCCCGTTTCTTTCAAGCTACAAAAATTCTGAGTTCCCTTGTTAAAAAAGGAGCTGCTATCCCCCGCCTATGTTTCTTGAGCGTGTTTGGTACCTTTCAAGCTTCCTAATATTACTTTTTAACATCCAACATTCTTTATCAAAACAATTATTTGTCATGTTTCCCAGCTTTTTAAAATTTTGTATAGAATTAAAAACTTTGGTTTTAAAGCACGCAACAACCTTGTTTCTTACATTTACATACCCAGCTAAGGGATCTGAGGGAACCACCCCACAATCTAGATCACTATTACTACACTGGAATTCCTTTAATAGGATTAGGTGCTTTTCTAAAAGCCGTGTTCGTAACTGTTTTGAGCAATCCATGTTCAGCTGATTATGATCACTCACCCCCACCTTCAGGACTTCAAAGTTCATACCCAGCTCAAATGCTCATAAAAGTACAAACACATAATAAATTGGGCACATCTGATTGCCTTGTTTGAATGTTTTTCTACCTGGGATATCTGTAGGCACACAACCATATAAATTCACCTTCACTGTTTTCACGTTGTGCAGTTCAACCACTAGATATCTAGGCCTCCCCTCCTCTACACCCACCTTGCCATACTCCCAAAATGCAAACCTGCTGATATCAGCTCACCCCTCATCCACATCATTACTTCAGCTGTTGTTTCCTGGCATTTTGTCAGCACATATCCATGTCATAAACTTAGCAATAGACTGTGACTCCTACTCTCCATGATGGACTTGGGGACAGATTTAGCATCACTCTGCAAATCCAGCTGCACACACCAGCAAATCATGTCTATGTGGCCACGGCAAGCCACTTTGCATGGTTTGAAATGGCCTTCTGAAGTGTGTCAAGGCCGAACAAATCACTGTGTTGCCTAACTCTGCACTTGAGTGACATTCCATGAACATTGGGGACACTTGTAACACTTCCCTGGAGTGACAGGACCATGTACACTTGGAGAGGTACAAACACCTTACCCCTTCTGAGGTGAGGCATAATGATTTGTAACATATAGACTTGCTGCACTGTCCTACACAAAATTCACCTACATGAGGGCCAATATGAACACTTCGGTAAGGACTTTACACATGCATTTTTGATTGATCTACCATTAGCCATCATGTCAGGATGTGGTAAACTGTTATGAACCATATATGAGCATAAGGGGATGAGTGACAACAGTGACATTAGACACACACCACATACTGCTGACATTTACACCACAGTTTAGAAGCATAAGCATTTAGAAAGGTCATTTATATGTATCCTTACCAGTGTCTGTGGTGCCTGACCAGATGTCACACCCATACATGTTGCAGAGGTCACTGCAGACTGGGTCTTTCTCGACAATATGTGTGTGTTCAGTTAACATACTAGTTGACACATGTGACACACAACATTACCTAGATCATGTCCCAGGTTTGGCACAGTTTAGGAATTCCATGTGATATATCTATGAGTTAAATGTAGGAGATAATGCCCTCCTCTGGCCGTATTTATATACCAGTTGGTGCTGATTGTATGGGTTGTTGTGCTCCATGACGCTGCCTCCCTGATGGTGCAGAGACCTGTGCTCCAGTGTGTGACTGTTCTCTGGCTGTATGTGGCAACAAAAGGGAAAGGTCTTCAGACACGACTAAGATATTTGATTATGTGCAACCTGTCACATAACTACACATTTGCATCTACATGCGGGACATTTTCTATTGCCATGTACCAGTGTTAAGTGGAAGAGACAGCAGTGATGGGCCATTGTTTGGGACTGAGGGTTTGTAATTTGCAATTGCCACCACAAAGGATTCTGGTACTTGTAGTGTAATGTAATAGCTGAGACAAAAATCAGGGTCTGAGTCACCATGCATATTGCACTTACTCTGGACAACATTCATGGTCACAATTATTGAGCATCTGTAGGAAGGTACCCTCTTTTTGGCATGTTACACCAACTTCTGCCTGATGTCAGTGTGTTTTTGACTGTGTCACTGGGATCCTGCTAGTCAGGGCCCCAGTGCTTATGGTTTATGGCCTGCTTGTCAGTGTGTTTCACTGTTTTCTAAATTGTCACTGGAGCCCTGCTAGTCAGAACTCCAGTGCTCATGCCTTCTCTGTTTTTGAATGTGTCACTTCATACTGGTAACTCAGTATTTCACTCCAAATTGGCATACTGGTCCCCCCTTATAACTGTCTAGTATATGGTACCTAGGTATCCAGGGCATTGGGGTTCCAGGAGATCCTTATGGGCTGCAGCATTTCTTTGGCCACCCATAAGAAGCCCATACAAGGCTTCTACAGGACTGCCATAGCAGCATGTGTGAAATAGTGCATGCACGATTTCACAGCCATTTTAGCTGCACAAGGTCACTTATAAGCCACCTATATATCAGGTCTTCCAACCCTGAAGGCTGGGTGCAAAGTACCTGTGTGTGAGTGCACCACTGCACTATCAGAGGTGCCCCCATGTCATCCAGACCCATTTTCCCAGACTTCCTGAGTGCGGGGATGCCATTTTAAGTGTGCACTGCACATAGGTTAATACCTATGTACAGCTTCACAATGGTAACACCAAATATGGTCAAGTAAGGTGTCCAACAACTGGGAATTGTACCCCAATACTGATTCCAGTATTGGTTGCACAATCCCATGCAACCTGGGGGCTCCACAGTGGACCCCCAGTACTGCCATATCAGTCTTCTGAGGTTTTCACTGCAGCCCCAGCTGCTGCCACCTCACAGACAGACTTCTGCCCTCCTGGGGCCTGAGCATCTCAATCCCAGGAAGGCAGAACAATGCATTTCCTTTAGGTGTTACACCCTCTCCCTTTGGAAATAGGTGTTTCAGGCATGGGAGGGGTATCCTCCCAGAGCCTCTGGAAATGCTTTGAAGGGCACAGATGGTGCCCTTCTTGCATAATCCAGTCTACACTGGTTCAAGGACCCACAGTCCCTGCTCTGGAGCGAAACTGGACCAAAGGAAAGGGGAGTGACCACTCCCCTGTCCATCACCACCCCAGTGGTGATGCCCAGGGCTCCCCCCGATTGTCCCTAGGTGTTGCCATCTTGGATTCCAAGGTGGTGGGGCACTCTGGGAGCATCTGAGTGGCCAGTGCCAGCAGGTGGTGTCAGAGACCCCTCCTGATAGGTGCTTTCCTGGATAGGTGATCAATCCCCCTCTTCAGGGCTATTTAGGGTCTCTCCTCTGGGTGTTTCTTCAGATTTGGATTGCAAGACTCCAGCAGCGCATCCTTTACTTCATCTTCTACCGATGGATCAACCGCTGACTGCTCCAGGAACTCTACAAAACTGCAACAAAGAAGCTAAGACCACTTTTGCAACATTGTATCTTCAGCTCCTGCCAGCATCTGCAACAGTTTCCAGGTCATGCATTCTCCGATGACTGCCTGTCTTCAGCCTGCACCAGAAGAACCAAAGGAATCAACCGTGGAGTGACTGAGTCACTTCCCTGCTTCAGCAGGCAACTCTCTGCAGCGACGACTGATGGCTTGGTTCTACTCTGCAGATGACAGGCGCGGATCCAGCAACATGGGTAGTGGACCAAAGTGACTCCGACAGTCTCAACTTCCAGCTGTCCAAATTTGGTGGAGGTAAGAGCTTGCCTCTCCACACAAGACAGTACCCCCGTGCACCACGTGACCTGCAGTTGCAAAGGCTTGTGTGCGAACTTCCAAGAAGTTCTACATGCACAGCTTAGGTCCCCAGCACTCCATCCTGAGCTGCACAGCTTCCTGAGTTGTTCTCCAACGGCGTGGTAATTGTTTGTGCCATGCTGAGTAGGCCTCCATTTGCACCTCCTTTGTCCCCGTGCTGTGGGACTCCTGTGCATGCTGCCTTGGCTTCTGAGGGCTCTCTGAGTTGCTGAGGGCCCCCTGTGTCTCTTCCTCCTGGGTAGAGGCCACCAGGTCCCGCAGGTCCCAGGCAGCACAATTTTCCACCAACCGCGTGTTTTGTATGAGCCAAGGCTTGTTGGCGGAATCCAGCAACGTAAACCAGAATGCATTCATCCATCGGCGTGGGACATCTTCTGCACCAACCAGGAACCCTCATCTGTCTTCTTTGGTGCAATACTGACTTTGTCTTCTCACCGGTGGTTCTTCTTTTGCACCTTCATCCGAGTTAGCAGGGGCTCCTGTTCTCCGTGTACTCTTCAACAGATCTTGGAAGTGGTCCCCTTCTTCCACAAGTCTTCAGGTCCAGGAATCCATTGTTGGTGTCTTGCAGCCTCTTCTGGTTCTTGCATTATCTTCAATCACAACTTCTAGTGTGTTTTAGGAAATTTGCAGTGTTTTACTCCTGCTTTCCTGGGTGCTGGGGTGAGATATTTTACTTATCTTTGGTGTTTTCTTACACTCCCACTGCCCCTCTACACACTACACTTGCCTAGGTGGGAAACCGGCTTTCGCATTCCACTATTTTAGTATATGGTTTGTGTTTCCCCCTAGGCCCATTGCAACGTATTGTGATTTTCACTGTTTGCAGTATTTTCTGACTATTTACTTGCCTGTTTTTGGTTACTAGTATATATATTGTGTAATTTACTTACCTCCTAAGGGTGTGTAGTCTCCAAAGTATTTTTCCCATTGTGTCACTAAAATAAAGTACCCTTATTTTTGTAACACTGAGTATTGTCTTTCATGTGTGAGGGTACTGTGTGACTACGGTGGTATTGCAAGAGCTTTACATGTCACCTAGTTCAGCCTTGGCTGCTCTGCCTACAGCTCCCTTTAGACAGCCTGGCTTCTAGACACTGACTACATTTCACTAATAAGGGATAACTGGATCTGGTTTAAGGTGTAAGCACCTGTGGTACCACCTACAAACCAGGCCAGCCTCCTACAGTATCACAAACATTACTCATGTGGCGTCATTGTTAGTATCATCGTATATTACCTGGCACCACATTGAGATCATCACCCACAGGCAGCCCATGGAGCAGGTCTATGGTGGAGAGGACATCCCTCTCAAGTGGGGTGAGTCGAAGGTGGGCTCTAGTTTGTACACCTGGGAGAGCTTGGGCCACCTCTATCCTGGTGTACTTCTCCTTCACCCTCCTCTTCTCATCCTGCCACTTGTTTATGATGTCATTCACTGTCCTTATGTCCTCCCCCAATGCAGTGACCGCTGTGGGCAACTCCTGCCGTAGGGCTGCCTTCTTTGAGGAACTGTTGCTGTAGAGAGGGAGACCATGCAGTCTCCTGTAGTTCCTCAAAATACATTTCAGTATCATGGAGGTCTCTTCCTCTGTATAGTTTCTTTTCCTCCTAGTAGGAATCATGGTTTCAGGATTTGCAGAGCGGGCAGGCACAGTGTGGTTGGGGAGAAACCAGACCATTGCTTGTGTGCTGCTTGTATCTGTTTTTTGGAGCTCGGTTGCAGGTGGGATTGATAATGTGCAGGTGCATGTAATTACACTGATTCTGGGCCAGGGTCAGATGATCCGCCCGAGTGTGGACCTAAAGACACTACTCGTAACTTACCTTTGTGAATACCTGAAAATCGTAAACTTAAACTTTTGTCGTCAGCTTCGACCAAAAGTGTAAGTGTACCTTTGTGAATCAGGCCCAAGGAGTTTAAGGCTTGGCAAGTAGTTTTGAATGCCAAGTCGAAGTGGACAAGAAGCTGCGCACACAGGCTCTGCAGCGGCAGGCCTGAGACATGGTTAAGGTGCTACATTTGTGGGAGGCACAATACGGACTGTGAACCTACTAGTAAATTTTAATTTACAGGTCCTGGGAACATTTAGTGTACTTAACTAGGGACTTACAAGTAGATTAAATATGCTAATTGGGTATGAGCCAATATTACCATATTTTAGGGAGAGAGCACATGCACTTTAGCACAGGTCAGCAGTGGTTAAGGGCCCAGGGTCTTAAAGCCAAAAAGGAGGTCAGAAAGAGAGTAAGAGGAAGGCAAAAAGTATGGGGTGACCCTTCAGAGAGGGCCATTTTCAACACAACCCCCCTCCAGCCTAAAGCCAGGGTATACTAATAAATACATTGATGGACTTCCCTGCTTAGGGTGATAGAACATGGACAGTGGCCCACTACTGCAGGGGCACTTGCCAACTCTAGGCCTCTCTGAAACCAGCTGGATCCCTCTGTCTACCCTCTTTGGGGCCATTGAAATGACCCATGGGGAACCCTTCTCCTCTCCTGTAGACCTAATCTGTGAAGAACCAAACTTTAATTTGCTCACAGATGCATTCCAGTAGGCAGACAGTACCACCATGGCCAACAACACGACGTGTTCCATTCTACCCCATGGGTCTGACTTCTGTCCTCAACTCAGGAAAAACTCTGTCCATAAGGACAGCAGCCAAAATATGGCACTGACAGCTGTCAGTGTGAAGAGCCAGGCCCCAGGCCATGCAGGGCGCTCTGATCTCTGAAGTTTCTCAGAGTGGGAGGCAGTAGCCTCCAGTGTCTTGCACCCTTTCTCCACTCTACCTCCCACCAGTTCAGGTGGTGGGATCCTGCAACTGGTCCTCTAAACTAGGGTCTGCTCCCAGGGGCTGAACAGGGGGCTGGGGTGAGTCCTCCCTCACCCTGCTCCTACATCTGTGCTCCTGTACCCTCCTCTGGAGAGTGGTACTTCCAGGCAGCTGAACTGTCAGGATGTCCTTAGGGGCCATGCATCCCAGTTCTCCTGCAACCAGGGGTAACTCATTCCCCAGAATGCAGTCTATGGGCTTCTGGGGACTAACTATGACCCTGCTCTGGGTCACCTCCCCACCCCACGGATACCATGGAAAAATTCCTCCCCATTGGCTGGAGTCACCTTACACACCTGGCCGGTGTACTGCTCTCGGGAAACTAGTCTCTCCGCCATTATGGTGTGACTAGCCGCAGTGTTGCTCAGAGCAGTGACTGGGTCCCCATTCACCCCCAACTGATGGAAGTGACGACTCCCATCCTCACAGGTCACCAGCACACACTATGAGTCTATCTCCCAAATGTGGGAGATTATGGCATGGTCTATGACCTGCCCCAGGGGACTTCTTGCCTCTTGGGTCACATTGGCCACCCCTGTAGAGGTCCCACTAGTAGGTGGTTTCATTGAACAGACAGCTCCCCCCTGCTTGTGTCCTTGCTGGGAACATTCAAAGCAGTGGGGTTGGAAATGGGGTTCCCTGGGCCACCACCTACCAGAACCACCACCCTGTCTCTCCGATGGGGCATGGGAACTTGTCTCTGTCACCTGTAACCTTCCCCTCACTCACTTGGGGGGACCTGAACAGCCCTTCTTGGTGTCATTCCAAGGTACCTTTGTGGACACTCTGGGGCAAGGTCACAGGTCCGCCACCTCAGCCAACTTGCACTGAGGATACATGGGGTTCCTGAAGAGCACTGGGGGGTGGGCCTGTGGAAACACATGTCTAAACTTTGGAGGGACACACTTCTAACACTAGAGGTTGGGGACCAGACTAAGTACAAGCCTGTGAAAGCCATTTTAACTGCAAAATTTGGATTAGCCCCTAAGAAGTATCGACAAAGATTCAAGGGCAGTACCAAGCTCCCTAATCAATCCTGGGTAGATTTCACTAATTACAACAGTAAGGCATTGAATTGCTGGGTGCAGGGCAGTAAAGCTTGTGATTATGCTCAGTTATACAATTTAATTCTGAGAGAGCACATGCTCAGTATCAGTTTTACAGAGTTGCACCGACACCTAGTTGACAGTAAGCTGACTGATCCCAGGAAGCTTGCTGAGGAAGCGGACCTCTATGCTATGACTAGAGTGGCCAAAAAGGTATCTGGGGGATACCCACAAAGGTGGTAAGGGTTCCCAGCAGAAGAAAGGGGGAGAAGAACTTAAAAATAAGGAGTTCTCTAAAGGCCCCCAAAATAATTACTAAGGGAGTAGTGGTAACCACTCCCAGTCTGATTCTAAGAAGAAAGGGTTCTTTGATCACAAGATAGGGAAGTTTGTACCCCAATATGCAGAGTGCTCCAAGTATGGACACTCTAAGGGCTACTCTAAATGTTACAAGAGGGCACAGCCCCCCACTGAGGGTAGACACTTGGGTTAGCTAGTGTAGTGTTCAAGGAGGAGATAGTCCCAGATGGTTTTGGGGAACAGACAGAGGTAACCATAAGTGTCCTTTGGGGATGAAACTATGGTTCCAAACACCCACATGCCTGCCAGTATTTCCAAGTAGAGGCAGTGGGTCATCATTAATGGGCAACAGTTGGAGGCTCTGCGTGGCACAGGAGCCAGCATGACATCTGTCAAGTGACAGCTAGTGTCAGCAAAGCAGGTCCTACTGAACACATTTGACCAAGTCATAGTCGCTGACAATCGTGAGAGCCATCTACTGGTGGCTCTGGTTCCCTTTGAGTGGGGGGGGGGTCTCGGGTACTCTGAAGGTAGGTGTGGGGCCCTGCCATGTCTGTAGATTGTCTGTTAGGCAATGACCTGAAGAACACTATTTGGAGGGAGGTAGAGCTCAGGTCTCACTTGAAGATGATGGGATTGCCTAAGTGGGTCTTTATGATCACATGGTCCATGGCTGCTTGGGAGGTAAGTTTAAGGTGTCTGGAGCCTGGAACCATGACCCAGACAGCTGGCAAGGAGAGGAGCAAGGGATGTGGGGAACCAGTCCCAGAAGTTCTCGTGGTGGAGGTTGACAGGATCCCTGAGGAGGAGGCCCCTCAGCCAACAGGGGAGGACACTGCCCCCCTAAGTGACCTACCTGAGCTTGCTGGCTGGCAAGTTGAGGGTTGGTCCACCAGGGAGGAATTCTGCAAAGTGCAAAAAGAGTGTCCCACTCTTGAGGGCTTAAGGCCAGAGGCTTCAGCCCATGCAGTAGGTGAAGCCCCTGGGGATCACCTATTTTACTGGGAGAATGATCTCCTATAGAGTAAGCCTAAGGCTCTGGGTACTGGGGCAGTATGTGTGGTGGTTCTACATTGTTACTGGGGCTTCCAACTGGGCCTGGCTCACGACATACCCATGGCAGGACATTTAGGGTAAGACAAGACTTGTGCCAGGCTTTCCGCCCACTTCTATTGGCGCGGAATGAAGACAGACAGGTAAATTCTGCAGGTCCTGTCCCACCTGTCAGGCCAGTGCGAAGTCAGGGGAAAAAGTTGAAAGCTCCCCTAATCCAACTTCCCGTTGTTGGAACCCCCTTTAAAAGGGTGGGCATCAACATCATAGGTCCATTGGACCCCAAGACAGCCCTAGGCAACTGGTTCATCCTGGTCTTGGTGGACCACACCACACGCTATCCAGAGGCAATCCCTCTGAGGACGGTGACTGCACCTGTGGTGATCAGAACTCTGATAGGGATCTTTATCCATGTGGGGTTCCCCAAATGGATAGTATCTGACAGAGGCAATAACTTCATGTCTGCATATATGAAGTCCATGTGGGATGCATGTAGTGTAACTTGTAAATTCACCACACTCTATCACCGTCAATCCAATGGCCTAGTTGAATGGTTCAACAAGACCTTGAAGGGCATGATTGTTGGCCTACCTGAGGCCATGAGGCATAAGTGGACACCCTCTTACCATGCCTTCTCTTTGCCTACATGAATGGGCCACAGAAATGAGTAGGGTTTAGTCCCTTCAAACTCCTCTATGCCTACCCTGTTCGGGAACCTCTTAGCACTGTAAAGAAGGGGTGGGAGAAGGGTCCCAGGAACCTCCCCCCCCACTCCCAGGATGTGGTCAGGTACACGTTGGCCCTCTGGAACCAGATGCACCGCTTCTGGAAAAAGGCCAAGAGCAACCTCATGGCCAATCAATAGGTAATGAAACACTGGTATGACCAGAAGGCCACTCTAGTGGAGTTTCAGCCTGGTAACAAAGTATGGGTCACGGAGCCAGTAGAGCCCAGAGCTCTCCAGGACTGCTGGGCTGGCCCATACAAGATCAAGGAGCATAAGGCCTATTACCTACTGGATCTCCAGACCCCTAGGATCCCCCTAAGGGTAGTCATTATCAACAGACTAAAGCCTCACTTTGAGATGTCCAAAATGAGCATGCTCCTTGTAACAGATGAGGGTGTGGAAGAGGAGAGCGAGCCTCTCCCTGTCCTCCTCTCTGCACAGGAACACAATGGGTCAGTGGAGGGTGTCAACCTCTCTGCCACCTTAATCCCAGAGCAGCATGGTGACTGTTACCAGTTGCTGGGACAGTTTGCCTCACTGCTCTCCCTCACCTCTAAACTCACACACCTGTGCGTCCATAATATTGACACGGGAGACAGTCCCTCTGTAAAGAACAAAATGTACAAGTTGTCAGGCAAGGTAAGAGCCAGCATCCAGGAGGAAGTCTCCAAGATGTCAACTTTAGGGGTGATTGAGCCCTCTTACAGTCCCTGGTCCAGCCCTGGTGTATTGGTACCAACTGCTCCCCTACTGGGCACCAAAAAAACCTTCAGTTCTGCGTGGACTACAGAAGAGTCAATTCCGTCACCAAGACTGACGCACACCCCATTCCCCGAGCTGATGAGCTCATTAACAGGCTAGGCACTGGCAAATATCTCAGTACTTTTGATTTAAAATCAGGGTACTGGCAGATCACCTTCACTGTGGGAGCAAAAGAGAGGTCAGCATTCTCAACCCTTGAGGACCATTACCAATTCCAGGTGATGTCCTTCGGCTTGAAAAATGCACCTGCTATCTTCCAACAGTTGGTTAACAGGGTTCTGGTTGGCAAGGAGGCCTTCTGTGCCACCTATTTAGACAACATTGCTGTCTACAGTGCCAACTGGGAGGAACATTTGCATCACCTCCAAGAGGTGCTTCAGTCCCTGCAAAAGGCAAAACTGACAATCAAGACCAGCAGGTGCCAGATTGGGCCTCGTTCTGTGGTGTATTTGGGACACCTGGTAGGTGGTGGCAAGGTGCAGCCCCGCCAGGCCAAGATTGAAACCATCATGGCCTGGCAACAGTCTAAAACCCAGATGGAAGTGAGAGCTTTCCTAGGCCTCACTGGCTATTACAGAAGATTTGTGAAGGGATATGGCACATTGTTGTCCCCTTAACTGAGCTGATGTCTAAGAAGTGGCCCAGGTTGATGATCTGGTCAGAGGCTTGTCAATTTTTTTTTGATTCTCTCAAGGAATACATGTGCACAGCACCTATGCTCAGAGCTCCTGATTACTCCAAGATTCTTCTGCCTTAGTGAAGAGAGCTTCCAAGGGTGTGGGTATCTCTCACTACTTTCAGCTGGGTGGACACGTGTTAGACCTGACAGCCTTAAGGTGGTATTTCCACAACTTTTTCCCTGCCTCCCTCCATTTTTCTGATCTCATTTTTGCCTGTTTTAGTACTCTGTGCTCTGCTGACCAGTGCTACAGTTATTGTGTTCTCTCCCCTATACCTGCTAACATTGGTTCATAGACAATTGGCATATTTAATGTATCTGTAAATCCCTAGTAAAGTGCACTAGATGTGCAGAGAGCCTGTAAATTAAATACTGCTAGTGGGTCTGCAACACTGATTGTGCCACCCACTTAAGTAGCCCCTTAACCATGTCTAGGCCTCTGTGTGCAGTTTCACAGCCACTTCGACTTGGCATTTAAAACCACTTGCAAGCCTTAAATTCCCCTTCAACAATGCAGAGGGGTCACATAGGAGGAGATGCATCGAAAATTAAAGTGGTGCATCAATTTTTCCGGCGGGGCAAAACTAGGGACTTACAAGTAGATTAATTATGCCAACTTGGTGTGAGCCAATGTTACCATGTTGTAGGGAGAGAGCACATGCACTTTAGCACTGGTTAGCAGTGGTAAAGTGCCCAGAGTCCTGAAGTAAACAAAAACAAGGCCAGAAAAAGAGGAGAAGGAAGGCAAACATTCTGGGATGACCCTTCAGAGAGGGCCATTTTCCAACAAGAATGCTGCCATTTTAATGAACCCAGTGTAGTGAAGATTTTCAGGTCCAGAACATTCAGTTCCATCTCATTGATGGTGGTTATGAATCTCAGGAATCTATCCACACAGTTGATCCAATCAGCAAACTCTTTAGCTTCCCTCCTGGTGCCCTCCAAATAATGAAAATGTAATCTATGTATTGTTTCCACATCCTGATCTTGCTCTTGTATGGGTTGTTGTCCCTGAACATCTCTGTGGTCACAAAATTATGGAAACACAGACAGGCAAAACCTGGGGTAAAAGTGCTTCCCATAGATGTTCTGTGGGTCTGTAGATAGAATTCTCCTTCAAATTCGAAGTAGTTCCTTGTCAAAGCGAGGAGGGCACAGTCCTTTACAAACTCCCTCTGGGTCATGTATTCCCAAACCAGATTCTGTAGTTATGAATCCACCCCTTTTAGGGTATTCACTTGTAGAATACTAGCACATATAATGCTACTACATCCATGCTAATCATGAGTTCAACGTCAGGGTCATTTCTTAAATCTGCCATGATATTCAGAAGCTCTTTTGTGTCCTTCAAATACGTGGGAGTTCTTGCCACTATTGTTCAAAGGAACCAGTCACAAAACTTCAATAATACTTCCAGAGCAGCACTGATTCCCAATAGAAATGATCTTACAGGCAGGGGATGTATTCCCTTGTGAACATTTCACAGGATGTAAACGTAAGGGATGCGAGGTGTTGCACTGTACAAATACCCAGCCTCTTTCGCAGTTATACTGTCATTCTCCATTCCCTTATCAACTAGGAACTTAACCTTCTCCAACACTTATATGGTGGGGTCTTTAGAGAGGTTTTTGTAGTTCCTCTATACTTCCAAAGGTTTCAGGCATTCGACTTTGTACATTTCATGAGGCAAAATAATGATAGCACCGCCCCTCATCAGCTGGTTTGATTATGATATCCTTGGCCTCACTTAGGGCCAGATGTACTAACATTAGTAATACCGATTTCTTAGTTGCAATTCTCTCCGAATCACAATTAGTTATTCGGTATTCCTAATGTTTGAAGCTCTTTTGAGTTTCATTAGCGAATTTGTGTGGGTCGCAAATAGACCTAGCTCATACATATTAATGAGGTAAGTCCACCTTTTTGACCCATTCGGAATCGCAGCCATCACAGGGATGATTGCCTGCTGAGCTCAGCAGACCTCCATGTCTGTGATTGATTTTTGATAAAGCAATTTTTTTAAAATACAGTTAGTTTTCCTTACAGGAAAACGGGAAGGGTTTAAAAAGAAAAAATGAATCTTTACAATTACATTTTTAAGAGTGGGCAGTGGACCACTGTCTGCTATTAAATATATTTATTTTCCATTCTCAAAGGGGAAAGGGTCCCTGGGGACCTCTTCCTGTTTGCGAATGGGTTACCATCTACTTCAATGAGTAGGTAAAATATGAATGTTTTTCAACTGTTATTCGGTTGCAAAACATACATACATCCCATTCCAATTCTGTTTTTGGAATGGACACCCTAAACATGCCCCTTCCAAATACTGAATCCAAACACAAACTGCAATATGTGTTTTGTACATACCTAAAAGCATTTTTGTGGTTGGAAACGGCCTGATTGGTCGTTTCTGACTTCAAAAATGATTCGAACATGTGGCCCTAAGTTCCTTAATCACCCATTGCTCTCCTTTTATGGTGTTTTTATAGGGGCTTGAGTGTATTTATTTTAATTCCTCAATCTCAGCCACCGTGCTTCCTCAAATGCCAACACACCTGGAGGCATCATATGGGTAGGTGAAGTAAAAGTGGACTTGTTCCTGAGGCCTGTGTTTTCAATGTCATCAACCCCTGCAGGGTCTCGGTTTTTGAAAAATACATGCAGATGAATTTTTCAGCAAAACTCAGCAACCTTCATCTGTAATTTGAAAAAATCAAACCTTTATTAAGAGCCCTTACTTGTAGCTCAATCAGGATTCTCATGTTCAAGTTGAACGTTGATTATTGTGTTGTCCTCATTCTTCGAACCTCGCTGGTAGTCAGAGTTGTTTCTTTGTCTTCCCTAGTAACAGTTAGCTCTTTCTTCTTTCCCTGTTCTCTCCTTCCTCTCCCTGCTAAACAAGGTTGCCTCACTGGAGGCTGCCAGGGAAAGAAAAGTTGGTTCATGGGCTGCGGTGGGCAGTATGAACCAGGCCAATTCCATTGTGGTTCTGAATACCTAATTTGGTTAAAAGGTTTTTAAAAGGCTTCTCCTCTTCTTCTGCATTGCCTATTTCTCATTTCCATAGGGGCCATCTTCACTGCTCTCAGAATCTGATGACCAACATCTCCATGAGGAAGTCTGTGAGGTGTTCTTCTCCCGCCTGTCAAAGTCCTCTCTACAGTAAAGATATGTCTTCTTATGGGAGAATTTCTTAAGATCTTTGATTTGGTAAAAAATTCCTTAAATCTGTTGCCAACTTGTTTGTCTCCTCCAACTTCTTTTTGAATGCTGAGGTCATAACCTGGGTTTTTAGAGCATTATCACTGTTTCTCTTGGCTGTCTTTATTATTAGCACTAGCCAGTCACTGATGGATCTCCAAACGACCAGTGACCAATCTTTTCTGAATGCTTTATCTTCTAGGAATAGCTTGGGTTTGTTCACGACAATTAAACTTCTAAGCATTGCGTTCCCTCTAAAGTAATCCATCGTTCTTACCAAGTTTAGCAATGCTTTTATCCATGTCTTTTTAATTCAAGTAGTGAATCCCAATCCCCAATCTGTGCTGGATTTTGGCTCAGTGATGTGTATTCCAGCAGAGACAGGGCTGCAAAGATTGACAAGACCACCTCATCATCAAAAGATAAGCCCTTTGCCATTATTATGGGGGAGGTGTTTTGCACACTAATGTGCGTATGTGAACAAAAAATTTCCCTACAGCTGATCTGCTGCTCATACACATATTTTACACCAAGGGAGAGCCCTCTGTACACAACTCATAACACACAACAGATATGGTAAGAACAGTTTTCTTTTATACTCTCAGGAACAGAAGGGGGTAAACCATATTGCAGGATACTGGTCAGAGTAGAGCATTCAAGATATTGGTTGGATAGGCCTCGCCCACTCTTTTCTGGCATGCCTCATCATTGGAAGTTCAATCCACCGTGTTAGGCTAATACCAACATGGTGGCCGCAACCTCATTCTAGTGGGAGATGAGAAGATTTTCGGTATGGTCAATAATGGGGTCCAGTTATTCTTGAACCAGCCTAGGTGTAAACCCATTAATTTCCTTTCGTCACATGTACACCTGGCTGGATTACAATCTGAGTAGGGATGATCACAAGATATTATGTATTTGACATTCCATCACAACTCTACTTGCCAACATGTTTTGCCCACTCAGTGGATCTCTGGAGGGAGGGTCTCTGGCCTTCGTCAGGACATTTCTGGTATCCCACACTTCAGTCACTAATGCGCCTCAAACAGTGTATGAACAGTAAGAATAAGTCAAAATGCTCAAACCATTCAATTTGTCTGAGACTGTATCTGAAAATCAACTTGCAAGCACACACTTTGAAGCAGTCATGATATCACAGCAATCTTCAAACTCTGTGTAAGACAACAGTGATTCATCCAATGTGTTCCATCACTTGTCCTATACTCTAAGGGCTGTTTACCACAGGGACACACCGGGGAGGAACCTTTCTTGTAGTCACACATTTGTGTGATAAGAGAGGCACAAGCTACAGTCTGTCATCATCAAAGGACACACCGTTCTGATTTACAACCTCTCACTGAAACTAAATCATAAGTAGTCTATTCAACTTCCTGTTGTCATATTTGTGTACTCTTCTCATCCTCTGATGATAAGAGGCTACTTTTAACAAGGAAAGGAGAGGCAATGTCACTTTTATGTTATCTTAAGCCCTCCAACAGAAAGAGCTACATTATGGTTGGATGCACGTGGCCGTAATCACGGGTAACATTCCATTATACGACAATAGGGGGTCTAGACTACTCTGCCATAACTCAATCAATCAATCAATCAAATAAATTTCTTAAGCGCACTACTCACCCGGTAGGGTCTCAAGGTGCTGGGGGGAGGGGGGGTTATTGCTCGAAAAGCCATGTTTTGAGGTGCTTTCTGAAGGTTAGGAGGTTCTGGGTCTTGTGTAGGTTGGTGGGGAGGGAGTTCCAGGTTTTGGCGGTGAGGTGGGAGAAGGATCTGCCGCCAGAGGTGGTGCGTTGGATGCGGGGGACTGTAGCGAGGGCAAGGTCGGTGGAGCGGAGCTGTCGAGTTGGTATGTGGAAGTTGATTCATTTGTTGAGGGAGGCCGGTCCAGTGTTGTGAAGGGCTTTGTGAGCGTGGACAAGGATTTTGAAAATGATCCTTTTGTTGATGGGCAGCCAGTGTAGGGAGCTGAGGTGGGTGGAGATGTGTTTGTAACGATGGGGGCTGAGGATGAGACATGCGGCTGCGTTCTAGATTCGCTAGAGTTTTCTCTGAAGGTTGGCTGTGGTCCCTGTGTTGAGGGCGTTGCCGTAGTCCAGTCCCCTACTTATGAGGGCGTGGATGATTGCTCTTCTGGTTTCTAAAGGAATCCATTTGAAAGTCTTGTGTAGCATGCGAAGGGTGTTGAAGCAGGAGGATGATATGGCGTTGATTTGCTGAGTCATGGAGAGAGATTAGTCCAGTATGATGCCAAGATTGCGTGCGTGGGTAGTGGGTGTTGGGGGTGGTACGAGGGTGGTGGGCCACCAAGAGTCATTCCATGCTGTCTTGTTGGGACCGAAGATGATGATCTTTGTTTTGTCTGAGTTCAATTTGAAGTGGCTTGCTGTCATCCAGTTGGCGATGTCGAGGAGTCCGGCGTGCAGGTTATTCTTGGCAGTAGCTGGGTTCCTAGTGAGGGAGATGATGAGCTGGGTGTCGTCAGCGTATGAAATGATGGTAGGCCGTGGGGGCGGAGGATGTTGGCGAGAGGAGCCATGTAGATGTTGAAAAGGGTGGGGCTGAGGGAGGGTCCTTGGGGCACCCCAAAGATGATCTTGGCGGCTGTAGACCAGAAAGGAGGGAGGCAAACTCTTTGGGTTCTTTCGGAGTTGAAGGAGGTGTCTCTCAGAAAATGTTCAACCAGACGGGGTGATGCAAACCTACATAGAGGACTGATATTGCACTGTCAGACTTCTAGGTAAATTGGTTTCTTTGACAAATAATGGCCATATCAGTAATAATTAGGCCCCGGCCCACCCCTTCTTATTCCACAAGCCTTCTATTCACTCAATAGTAAATTACAGTCATACCCATTATTCCTTAAAATGTTTATGTCCGCTTCAGCCATTAGTTGTCAAAGAAACCAATTTACTTAGAAGTCTAAAAGTACAATACAAGTCCTATCTTTTGTCAATTCCTGTCATTCAGGCATTTGCATAGCCGGGGGGGGCTGGCAGTGCTTTGTAGGGGTGGGGTGGTGCGAAAGGAGGATTAATAAAAAAAAAATCACTTACCTGCATCGTCGCTACTGTTGGTGCATCCACCACCGTGCCGCTCCTCTGCTGGAGGCTGCAGGCACAGGCTATGAGCCTGACCTGCAGCGAATCCTGACGCTGCTCAGGGGAGCATTAGGATTGGCTGGGAGTGCCCAGACAGGGCACTCCCAAGCAGAATGGGAACCTGTGCCTGTTCTCTCCAGCCCAGTAACACAGTGCCGAGCTGGAGAGAGCACAGTGTGCATGTGTGTTTGGCCAGCCCGAGACGGCCAGCCAAACATACATGCGGAATGAGGGGGCGAGCTGTGCACTCCCTCTCAGTGTTTGTCACAGCCCGTGGCCCCGCCCCTTTTACTACAAAACAATAATAAACACAGTTTATTATCGTTTTGTGGTAAAAGGTTTGAGGCTGCTGGTGCTGGAGGGGGGTGACTCCCTTCCGCCCTAACAGAGGAGCAGCGCCTGTTCCATATGGAACATGTAGTTCTTTGTTGTCCTTCAAAAAGCAAATAGCCGGCATTTCCAAAGATTTGCTAATTTATTCATTTACAAAGGGGTTGGTGGCACTTACAAATACTGCAGAAGGCAGGTGACAATATCCGTTCTGCGCAAGTTTCCACAGTTCTTATCGAAAGTAGCATGTAAGTAATAGTGAACTAACTTTAAATGTAAACATACATTGTTGCATTTCCAATCCAGAAAGAAGGAAGAACTGACTCTTGTGTCTCTTCTTAACCCACAGCCTTTCCCTTCATCCTGGATGTGACATTGAGCTCTGTTTCATTCAAGGATGTCCAGAATAGGTAAACTCTAGGAACTCCTGCTCATGCTTCCACACTCAACAATGATGATGTTCAATTGCAAGCACTATTTTCTGTTGCATCAATCAGGGCCCTGGGAAGGGAAAGCATGAACATGCTCCACGGTTGGGACGTTTGGGAGGAAGGAGAAATGTGACACTGCTAGCGCGCCTTGTCCTTAGTGAGTAAACTCACAAGGGCACGTGTATAGGTCGATGAATCTTTTGGATCGCATAGGGTATCCTAGTCAAGTTGTATGAGTAAGAAACATCCACAATAACAAATTCAGTCATCGGATAATTCCAAAGACTAGTCTAATAAGAAAAATACCATCACTCATACGAAGGTTAGTTCATTTTATTCCCTATTAATTACAACTCTAATCAAAAACCCTTTATTCAACGTAACCATAATCACCATAACTTTATTAGCAACATGAGTAATGAATCATCAAGATTTTATTAATATGCAATCAACGTTAATCAAAGCATAGCAATTCATGAGCACTGAACAATTCAGCAATACGAGTCAGTCAGTCTAAGTCAAAGTCACCATTAGTCACCCTTGTCAGCCTACCTATCTCAAATTAGCATCAGCATGTGGGTCTTTATGAGAAAACAATTTTGTCAAAAATTGTAATTTGGAAAATCTAACTCAAAGAGAAAAATTGTTATCAGCGCAGTTGGTACCTAGAAGAAAAAGCACACATTAGTCAGTCAAGTTATAGCAACCTATCCAAGACAGATCAGCAACGAGTCAGTCTTCGTCTCCAGGTCATCAGTCATCTGCTAGGCTCGGCTCGCAGGAAGCAAGCCAAGAATTTCAGCACTTCGGACAGCGTCTCCTGACGTCGTCAACTTTCGCCTCTCCGTTCTGATTTTTCCCCCTGTGTCATGACTTTTTATTGGGGTCTCTCAGTCTATCCCACAATCCGCCAATTGGTCAACCTTATCAGAGGTTATGACTCTAACCTATAGTTTTCGTTTACCACTTGTCTACGTTATTTTGAGAGTCAAGTTCCATTAACATGATTGGTCCTTCTGTCGATGAGAACATTCATCCAGCTTTTTAGGTAACAAAAATGTTGCCCCGGCTTGTAGTTCAGTAGCTCCATTGTTCAAGTCCTGTGAAACTACATTTAGCCTACTCTACACATAATTGTATCAATTTGTTCTGATTGTCTCCTGTCCGCTGGGGAGTTTGCGGATTTTTCTAGCAGAGTTCATCGCTGAACTGTGTACAGATCAAGGTCCTTTTCTCCCAGCGCCGACCAGGCCCTTGATGCAGCTAAGTTAAGAATATGAAGCATCACAAACATAGGTTTATACTATTAATTATGACATATTAATACATAATTACCAAAATTCCACATTATTTTAGTTCTGTTAACACAGATGGTGACCACTCCCTGTGGGAACACTTTACACATTACTCGTTATTTTAATTATTAGCTCAAATTGTCATTATTTCTCATTAGTATGTATACGCAAATCATTAGAATATTCTCATATTAGCATATCAGCTGCAACAGTCCCTCCTCTGATGACTAAATATGTTATCACACCTTTCTTTTATTGATCTTTACAAATTACTTTCAGTTACATTTTGATCTCTTCTAATTCTATTTTCCAAATAGATTCTTCTTCTGGGCGGTTCTTCCCTCCTCTGATTGTTTTTAACTCTTTTCAGTTGAACTTTGTGCCATAATTTAAATGCCCCTCATAATCCTAATATGATAGTGATCACAGTTAATATTCCTTGAACAATGTTACCCCACCCCAAATTTGACTAAACCAATTGCCTAGAGTTGCAAATCCATTTCCTACCTTCTCCCAAACTCCTGGTTCTTTCAACTCTTTTAAATCTTTACTTGCATTACTTAAATTAGTAAGCAACTCTTTTAGTTCCTGCTCATTTGCAGGAATATATGAACAACAGTGCCTTTCATTAATCATTTTGCAGACTCCTCTGTCTTTAGCCAAAAATATGTCTAAACCAAGCCTGTTTTGAAGCGTCATAGCTCTATCCGCAGCTAATTCAGTATTTAGTAACAGTATAGCTCCTGTGAAGTTAGTTAACATATTATCTACTATAGTTGACAGCTTTCGAATCTTGTTTGCGTTTAATATAACTCCTACGGAAGGAATTGCTGCTCCAAAAATATCCCCTACTATTGCAGAGGCTGTTTATCTTCTTTGTCTTACTCGGTGTAGTTCATTCATCTTTGGTATTTTCTTTAAATCATCTATTTAATAAATCTTAGGGAACACTATTCCCAAGTAACATGTCCCATGCCATCCCTTAGGGAGACGGTAATAAGCATTAAGTCCAGAAATATAATTTAAAATATAATATAATTTGTATAAATTCCAGGAATCAGAGGGTCAGCACCATTCAACATGAACGTCCATTTACTCTGAAACAAAAATACATGTCTACATTCACTTGTTCCCACAAATAAAGTGTCAGTGGTGACTTTGGCCTATATATACAAAGCTTCCCTACATGTAAGGCATCTAAAGCTAGCTTCCCTTGTGTTTTAATAGCAGTGTAAGCATAATCATTTTTGTAAGTACTTTTCTCTAATCCTTTTTCTAATTTTTCTTTTAATGCTTTTCTTCTATCATTCTATCATCAGTATGTCCAATAAAGCTCTTTTCCATGGGGGTTAATAAGCAAGTCAAATTGTTATGATGCGCATAAGCCGTGCCAAAAGTTAGTGTTGGCTCAGAGAATCCTCTAACTAATACTATATCATGATCCTTAGCTACCTTACTCAAATACCTAATTATAGGAACAAAAGATAATACTAAATCGTAATTTGAATAAAAGTATTGAATGTACTCCTGGTTATAGAAGCGTGTTAGTAGCAGACTACAAGTTATACCATAAGTCAGAGGTAGATTATGATAAGTAACCCTTTCCTCCACAGAAGAGGGTATTTGCATACACACAAGGCAATCCTTTGCATCCCTCGTTTCCACAGACTCACTCAATAAACGATAAAAGACGTTAAAAGACAACTCTCCCTTCACGTTAGTATAATCATGCAAATATCGATCATCTAATTTGAACTTCTCTATAGCTGTTAGTGTAGTAGTTTCATGCACAGATGTGACTTTTGCTTCTTTCATTTCATGTAGTGACATTCCCACAATCATTATTATATACAATATTCCACACACAATCGCCATTCCTGCACTCAAATCTGCAATGCCTAATGTCTTATGCAGGTGACTGATTAACACCTGTTCGGTATAAATCAATAAGGACGCTCAATGAAGGACCACACGCCAATTATGAATACAATTTAGCTTTACTAGAATTTCAGGTAAATGCAGGCATTTAGCCCATCAACAATAGTGGAATAAGAATAGCAATGAAAAGCATCTATTCATATATAAGTACACTACAAAGAGCATCTATGTATACGTATGAGCAAAGAGTTCATTGACAGAATAAGAACAGCAATGAAAAAGCATCTATTTATATATAAGTACACTACAAAGAGCATCTATGTATACATCTGAGCAAAGAGTTCATTGACAGATATAAAATTGGAATAACTGTATACCAAACTGTGATACACTACGATGTTCAGGAAGCAGACTATAAACGAGTTGAATACTTCAGATAAGCTTTGATTTACTGCACACTAAAATGCATATTTCAATTACTGTAGCAGGCTCACACTACGATGTTCAGTAAGAAAAACTATAAACGAGCTGAATTCTTCAGATTATAAACACAGTGCAAGCATAATAATCAATCATAATAATAGAGCAGAGAAACAAAAGCCTTTCATCCCTGGGTGGAACTTAACTTAGTCTACGAAATGCTGGGAAGCCCTCTACCGCCCTCTTGGACCTCTCTCCCCCTCAAGCGTCACGGTATTGAAACAGCACAACAGGGAGGCAGCTCTGGGTCTGAAGATGACAGTTTCACAACTCCATCTGTGAGTTTCAATTCCCTCACCCACCTTTCAGTGTTTAAGTAACCTGAAGCTTGGATTCTATCCCCTTCCAGTATTTTCTAGCTATGTTATCAGTACATGTCTCTTGGCTGCCTTGCCATTCCCTGGCCATTGTTTTAATTCCATCTTTTACTGTGGTCTCGTTCTCAAGGTTGAGACTGAATCTCCTTCACAGCCTGTTTCTCACACATGCAGCTGTGAATAAGTTTATCTACGGAATGTCAAAAGAAAACAAGCTTGAAAGCGAACATCGTGAATTTCTTCCACGTTGCTCTGGCTTCGGCAGGCATCACACTCATCTACACTGTTCAAGCTAATTAACCCTTCGCGTCACAATGTCTTCCGCACCTTTCCCTATAATGATCACCTAATGTTCCTAACGTTATTGTTTAGACTAGCCATGATCTATAAAGAATCAGAAAGCAGAAATTTCAACTCTTAATTAATATGCAGCTATTCAAAAATCAAAAATGTAAATATACTTCTTCTCTTTCGTCTCAACTTCATACAGCAGGACCCCTTTACTTCCTTTGTCAAAATCCGGTTAGCAGCTGTTCATATATGGGTTTCTAAGTGTCATAACAGGCTTTTAATGTATTTTCCGACAGAATCAGTAATCTCAATTTCCCTCTTGTTTCGATTGCACAGTCAAATGCTTTTCTTCTTCAAGTTGCATCAAAATACTGGTTTGGAACCTCCCTATCAAAGCAAAAGGACATAAACTCGTTCTGCCAGTCACTTGTCGAGTCGTATGCCCATTCTGGTCCCGCGTATTTCCGACTTGCCACTCTCTTTCTTTTCAATCTCCTTTCCCCTGTTAAATCTCCATCACTCAGTTCACCTTTCTTTTTGGTGTCTTGTTCTTCCTCTATTGTTTCATTTATTACCAAGTCCTTTTTCTTGCCTATTTGTCACTCAGGCCAATGATCTCCTTTTCTTACTCCTTCTGTCAACAATCTTTTCACGATTGGACTCTTTTCTTTCACCTTGTCTGATGTGCCCTCTCTTGACGGGCCTACAATGAGTTCAGGAGGAGTCAGATCACTTTTGCCTTGACCTGGCTCAACTCTCTCCCATTCAGGCTCTGGCACTGGGTCTTCCTGAATTGCTTGTTTTATCACTTCTCCTGTACATGGATCTCTTGTCACTTCTGTTGCATTGTTTTCACGTTCTGCCTCTTGATTTTCCACACCCTCGTCTCTCACCGGGGTGATTGATCCTTCTTCTGCCAACTCTGGGTCTACTTCCGGTTCAACTTGTTCTGACTCTGGTTCAGGTAGAATTATTCGTTTTTCTGCTGCTGGCGATCTCAGCAACACCTCTTCATGATCTTGAGGACTTACCACCTTTTTTGTATGGCTTGCATGTATCCATTTAGGCAATCCTGCACATTTTACAGCTGTAGTAGTCGTCAATGCCACTTGGTATGGGCCTCTCCAATGTGGCTCTAGGCAAGTCTTTCGCACATGCTTTTTGATCATGACCCAGTCTCCGGCTCTCAGAATATGACCTGGGTCATGGATAGGTGGCAGAGTAACGGCTTGTACCTGCCGAGAGAAAGATCGAACCACATCAGCTAGACCCTTGCAGTAGTCCAACACCATATCATCTGTAATATTGACTAGAGCATTGGCTGGTATTGCTGGCAGTCTCATTGCTCTCCCCATAAGAATCTCATGTGGGGACAATCCTGTCTTCCTGTCAGGTACATTCCTCATTGACATCAACACTAAAGGCAATGCATCTGGCCATTTCAGATTTGTGGCAGCGCACATTTTTAGCAATTCTCGATTTCAGGGTACCATTCATTCGTTCCACCAATCCTGATGCTTCTGGTCGATAGCTGCAGTGTAGCTTTTGTTCAATGTTCAATGCTGCACATAAGAGCTTAATCACTTCATTATTGAAGTGCGTTACCCTATCTGATTCTAAAGAGATCGGGAATCCGAACCTTGGTATCAGTTCTGTGAGGAGCAATTTTGCAACTGTGAGACTATCATTTCTGCGTGTGGGGTATGCTTTGATCCAATGACTGAACACACACACACAATCACCAACACGTACTTCAATCCACCACATGCAGGCATATCAATGAAATCCAATTGCATTCTGCTGAATAGTCCTCCTGTTCTTCCAATGTGGCTCAAATTCACCACTGTCCCTTTTCTCACATTTAGTTGCTGACAGATTACACACCTATGACATACTGCTTTGGCTGCCTGCCTGAATTTCGGATTGAACCAATCAACTTTGAATAGTCTAATCATGGCATCCCTTCCAATGTGTGCCTGACCATGGTAATACCGAACCATCTGAGGCCACAGACAATTCGGTAACACCATTTGGCCCTCCTCAGATACCCAAATCTCATCTGGTCTTTGTACACATTTCAGCTTGATCCACAATTTCATCTCTTCCTTGTCTGCATTTTCTTGCAATGTCTTTAATTCCTCTAAGGTGTCAATTACTTTTAAAGCAAAATTTGCATGACTGTTTTCCTCATCTTGCATTAGTTCCCACTTATCCTTGAATGATATACAGTTCAGAGCGCAGAACCTTGCTACCTGATCCGCATAGCCATTTCCCAAAGAAATGTAGTCGGTGTTTTCATGTGTGCACTGCATTTTACTACAGCAGTCCCTTCAGGTAATTGTATGGCATGCAACAACTCTTTTATTCTGTCACCATTTCGTACTGGGGTTCCACTGAAGGTCATGAACCCTCTTTGTGACCACAATTGACCAAAATCCTGAACAATTCCAAATTCGTATTGACTATCTGTGTGTATTGTCACTCGCAGCCTGGTAGAGACATAACATGGTCTAGTGAGAGCTACCAATTCTGCTACTTGTGCTGAATATATACCCGGAAGCCAAGATGCTTCCAGAGTTCCTGCAATGGTGCATTCAGCATATCCTGCCGTCAATGTGCCTGTTCCATCTCAGAGGCATGAACCATCAACGAAAACAATTTCATCATTTTCTTCTAAACGGGTGTCTCTGATATCAGGTCTAGACTTTGTACAGAGGTCGGTAACCTCAAGACAATCATGCTCTATATTTTCCTCCTTTTTAATTTCAACAGTATCACTTGGCAATAATGTTGCTGGATTCAACACTGTACATCTTTTCAAAGTAACATTTGGAGCTCCTAATATGCTTGTCTCATACCTTGTCAGTCGAGCCCCCCTCAGATGTTGTGTTTTTGTTCTTGTCAGCAAAATTTCAACAGAATGTGGCACCATTACCGTCACTGGGTATCCCATGACCACCCCTTTACATTGGGAAAGACTTTGACCAACTGCAGCGAATGCACGCAGACAACCTGGTAAAGCTGCTGCAACCGGGTCCAAGGTAGCTGAAAAATAGGCTACTGGGCGATAAGCACCTCCAGGGACCTGTGTCAAGACAGACAAAGAACAGGCATCACGTTCATGACAAAACAATGTGAAAGGCTTTATGTAATCAGGCATTCCCAACGCCGGAGCTCTGCACAAACTCTCTCTCAATTCAGTGAAAGCCCTCATCTGATCTGCATCTAGAACAATAGGGTCCGTGACTCCCTTGTGCGTTAATTGTTGCAAGGGCTTGGAAATTTCAGCAAAATTCGGAATCCACTGTCTACAGTATCCTACCATTCCCAGGAACATGCGCACATCTTTCTGGGAAGTCGGTGGGTTCCTTTGCAAAATCATTGTAATTCTTTCTCGGGAAATTCTCCTCAGCCCTTTCTCAATTTGATGACCCAAATATTTGACAGACTTCTGACAGTATTGTAATTTTGCAGGTGAGACCTTGTGACCAAAGTCTCCCAAATGATTCAACAGGGCAATCGAGTCATGTTTACACTCGTCTCTTGTTCTGGATGCAATCAATAAATGATCAATGTACTGGACAAGAGTCGATTGGCAGGGTAATTCCAATGTCTACAAAAATGTTTTCACAATCTGATTAAACAAGGTGGTGACTCCGTATACCCTAGTGGAAGCCTGCACCAGCTGTAGACTTTATCTAAGAAATTGAAACTGAAAAAACTGACTATCCTCATGAAGTGGTACTGAAAAGAAAGCTTGTGACAGATCAACTACTGTGACCACTCTGCCTCGCATGGAATCTGAAACAGTATCACTGCTGGATTGGGCACAATCGGACAACACTTAACCACCATGTCATTCACCTTTCGCAGATCCTGCACAACTCGCACTTTCCCACAAGGCTTTTTCATACCATTATCCGTGAATTACATGGACTGCTCAGCACCTCTTTTAGAACACCCTGCTTTAGGCAGTCCCAATTATGTGTGCCACTTTCATCATCACATCTTGCGGCATATTATACTGTGGAAGTTTCGGGAACTTAACATTTGGCTTTAATGTGATTTTAATCGGTTCCACTCCTTTGATCAAACCCACTTCTTTTCCTGTCAAATCCCAAACCTTCTCTTTCACTGTTCCCTGCAAGTCTGCGTGCAACTCCTTCATTGTGAACATTGGAAAAATCTCAATTAATGGGTATTCTTTAAATGCCTCATTAAGAACCATAGATGATGCCTGCTCTTCCTCATCATCACTGTTAGTTTGAACTTCTATCCCTGCATCTGTACAATTTATGGAGCATTTGGTTTTGCACAATAGGTCTCTGCCTAACAAGGATACAGGACTTGAATCGCACACCACAAATCTATGTAATCCCATATAATTTCCAATCTCAATCTGCACTGGTTCTGTGATAGGGTTTGTTAACTGTCTATTCTCCACTCCCACAACCTGCACGGATCTTCCAGAAAGGGGTAAATCTGGCACTTCTACACTCCTCACTGTGGAGCGCGTAGCTCCAGTGTCCACTAGGAATGAGACCTTATGCCCCATTACCTTTCCCTTTACAAAGGGTCCTCTCTGATCTACCTCTAGGGATGCAGCAAGTATACAGGCTCCTTCATCCGAACTGTCACTCATATATTCATCATTTATTTCATCCTCACTGTGAAATGGGAATTGGTGTACTGTGTTGTTACTGTTATCTGATCTCTGACCATTAACCTGTTGAGTAAGCATAACTTGTTGCTGCTCCATCGGGGTTTGGGGTATGTGCATTTGCTGTCTAGGCACCATAGGAATCTGCTGCTGTACTGGTGCTAAAGCAGTAAATTGTGCTTGAGGCACCTGCATCTGCTGTACAGGCAAAAAGTTTTGATCTCGGTTTTGAACATTCGGAACTTGGCCCCTCATTCTAGGGACTCTCACAGTTTGAACTGTACTGACATCGCTTTGCTGAACCATTCCTTCCTGCACCATCAATGGGCACTCCCACTTCCAGTGTCCCACGTTTCCGCACAGGTGACATGGCAACATCCTTTTCATGCCCTGCATGTAATTTTGAACAACCACCATACTCAGATCCGGACCTCGCATCACATCCATACCACGTCCTCTACCCCTCACTTGTATTGTATTGTATTGTAATAGTATTTATATAGCGCTTACTACCCCTGACGAGGCATCAAAGCGATTTTCGGCGAGTAGCACGCTACTCCGGAACCCAACAAGAATTAGTAATGGATTAGTATCGGGAAATATGAGTACAGTTTTAGTATTATTATGAGTTAATTTGAGCAGCGGATATGAGAGTTTGTTACTTAGATTTACTGGAGTAATGGAGGGGTGGAGGAGGAAAGAAATCCAGAAGTGTTAATTGGGAGTATGTCCCTCATTTACTCATCCCAAAGGCTTGGGATGAGTAAAGGGGGATGGAGGAGGGAAGAGTCTGTGGAAGGGTTAGGGAGATCATAGTAGCAGAGTGAGATAAATGAGGGAGAATTTAGTAGGGTTGTTTGGGAGGTCATGGTAGTAGAGTGAGGTGTGGTGAGTTAGATGTGGAAGCGGAGGGAAGAGCTTAGGCAGAGTTATTTAGGAGATGAAAGTAGTAGAATGGATTTGGGATGAGTCAGAGTGGGAATGGACGATAGATTGATAGAGACAGGACATATGATGATGGGTAGATAAGTGTGATAAGATGAGAGCAGTGATTCATAGATATCTAGTATAACAACCCACCCAGGAGCCATGCAATGACCCACGAACATGCCAAGCACAGAACAACATACACACATACATATAAATATATATATGTATATATATATATATATATATATATATACACTTACACACACACATACATACACACATGAATACACACACATATGCACACACATATGTACATACAATACATAATTAGAACCATGGGTAAATATACTTAGTCAAACAGGTTTAAAGAGTGTGTGTGTGTATTTTATTGTTATGACATAGTAGCGATACATATTTTATAAAGAACTATACATAACTAGAAATAGACACATAATCAGAAAAATATTTATCAACATAGGCATATGCAGTCCATAGTTGTTTGAATATGGTGGTTATGAAGGAAAGAGCCAACTCTTGAGTAGTTTTCTGAAGACAAGAAAGTTATCTGTGGATCCTAAAAAAAATAAAATTAAAAAACTTAACAAATGGTTGATGTGGAACTGCCCTAATACCTTTGGTAGGAACTGTGGGTTTGCTTGCAGGACAACCTTGTCCTTATGGATTTGAAGGTATGATTCCTGGATAGTGAGAGCTTGTAGTTCACTGACTCTGCGAAGAGACGTCATGTCATTAGGATCACTATTTTTAGGGTTAAGCTTCACTTTGTGCACTGACTCAAATGGTTCAGTCATCAATTGTATGAGTACAGTGTTTAGGCTCCACATTGGCGTTGGTGCTGCCCTAAGTTGCCCTTCTCTCCTTGATTCCTCTAGGAATCTTTTCAATACTGGTAGTGTGACAAGATTGTCCCTTGTGGTTCCTCTGGTGTATTCTACTATAGCGGCTAGGTGAACCTTTAGTGATGTGTAGGGCAGGCCACTGTCTAGTAGGCAGTTGATGTATGTTAGCCTTGTACAGTAGTCTGCCCTGGTCTCTAGTTTTTGGTGGTCTCTGAGGCAGTTAATATATCTAATCCACTTGGCCGTGTAGCACTTCCTAGCCTCCTTCAGGATTTCCAGTGTTCTGGGGAGCAGCTGTATGTGGCCGAGCTCTAGGTATTCAGGAACCAAGCTGCTAGATTGAGTGTGGCTAGTTCTGGGTGACCCACACATATATTGTGCACAGTTCACAGGTACTGTGTTGCTTTGATTGATACTATTTGTCTCTTGGACACCTCTAGTAGGTCCAATTAAAATGTCTGTCTGGCCCACTGCTGGGTGATGGGTATGAGTGATGTCACTGGTTGTCAGGACTTGTCCAGTACCCTTGTGTTATCATACCCAAATGAGGTACAGAGTGGAAAGAGTCCAGGGGTTCCCTTACTAGTGGACAGGGGCTTGCTATAGCAATCCCAAGGTGCTCTTCTAGGGAGCAGATTAGCTGAGCAGCCTTAGGCTAATCAGAGAGGAGTGTTAGACATCTGCTAAAAACACACACAGTCAATAAATGCAACACACAACTCGAGAAGGAGATCCACAAAAATAACAAATATCTTTATATATGTTTAGGCACCAGAACCAATAGGATCAGGTAAGTATTCTTGCAAGAAAAGTACTTTCAGGTTTCAAAAGTCCACAGTGCATTTTTCAGAAATGGCAATGTTATCCTATGGAAAGGAAAAACAAAAAAGAGAACTGCATTCAGGTATAGTGTATCAACTTACGGGGCCAATCTCCTGGGCTTAAGGTAAGTACTGGGTAATTGCAATGACCACACCTGCAGGTCATACTGGGTGCAAAAGGGACGGCCGGTGTAGATATGTAGTACAGTGTTGCTTGCCCAATGTCAGTTCTATGGGAATTGGTCTGGTCGAAAAGATGCTGCAGGTGAGAACTGGGGATCCACTCGGGAGGAACCAACATGTGGATTCCAATCTTGAGACGTTCAGCGATGAGGGGACACCTTCAGTCCTCTTCTCTGTGGGCCAGGTGCAGAGGTGTTCTTAGAAGTTGGGTTTTTCCCCACTGGAACACTCGCAGTTGGGTTGATGGGGCCTGAGTGCAGAGGCTGCAGGCGACATCAGAGGGTCCACAGTGGGCAAGTCCATGGTGGACAGTGGTGGGCTGGGGGAAGGGGAGGGGGCAACGTTGGCAGCATTAGTCCACTTCAACTTGGGCTAGGTGGCACGGGTGCAATGGTGCTTTCAGGTATTTGGTTTTCTGTGATCCAGAGTCCTTGCAGTTGTCTTGGGGTGCCTGCAAGATGCAGGGACGTAGCTCCACTGCTCCACGGTAGTTCCTGGGTCTTTATGGCAGGCAAGCCTCCCAGGCTTTTGGAGGCACAGCAGCTTACAGAATGAGTCAACTTTGGCACAAATTGGGAACAGCAGAAAGGCCGGCAGGGCTGGGGCCAAGTCAGGTGCTTCTTCCTTAGGCTTTGCTTTTGCGGTTCTGGTGTGTCCTTATTCGCAGGTCAGCAGGAATCTCCTATTCTGGTCCCAGAGGCTGCCCTAAATACTGAATGTAAGGGCATTTCGGGGAGTGTAGGGTAGTACCCAATGGGCTATTTACCACTTGTGGCTGAAACGCGATAGCTCTCTGTTGCGGCGGCATCGGCGGTACTAAAGCCCCTTGCACTCCTGATTGTGCTGCCTTAATCCGCATCACCATTGCCTTTTCCTTCAATTTCTTTTGTTTTAATTCAAACTCATCACTACAATATTTAGCATACTGCAACACCTCATCAATCGGCTTTGCCTGCCAACAAATCAAATGATTCTTAATCATCTGCCCTACATCAGGTCTCAATCCTTCAACAAATCTGAACACAAATCCCAGAATGTCCTTTGGTTACCTGCTTCCTTGCCACTGCATTCCTTGAAAGCCTTCAACAATCTCTCGTAATAGGTGTGTATTGATTCTTTGGTTTCCTGAACCGTCCTGTCAATTCTCTGCCAATCAATATTTTTCTGTGAAATTCTAGTTTTCAGATACTCAATTACCTTATGATGATTTTTCATCACCTCAGGTGATGGTGCGTCCGTAATCTTATGTCTCTCAGGTTCACTTGTTGGCCAGTCTACTGCTATCTTACATTCAACCCATAAATCAGCTGGTACAACTATCTCAAACAAAGTGTTCAAGTCTTCCCACAAACATTTGGAGAGTTTCACAAACCTCTCTGTCTGTTGGTACTATTCAACTGGATTCTCTCTCAATTTATGATAATCATTTGTAAAATACAGTATTTCACTTCGATGCCATGGGACATGAACAAACTGCCCTCCTGGAATTTCCCTCTTCTGCAACATTTTGACTGCTTCTCCTTATTCCGTTCCCTCTGTTTCACCTTCTGAATTTTGTTTTCGGTTGTCTTTCCTTTTCACCCATCTGCCTTCCCACTTCTCTAGTGCTTCCCAAGTCTGCGCACTCTGCAGCAAGTCCCTTAAATGTGCCTTCATTCCTCCTGACCTCATGTGCTTAAAATCCTTCACTTCAAAGTCAAATCTGTAACTTCGTCTCAAATGCTTTGTTGTTTTAAGATCAATGTCATGCTTTTCTGCTACTTCTGCTAATTACTGATGTATTTTCCCAACTTCCTTTGTAATCCTTGGACATAAATACCTCAGCTCTTCTTCAGTATAGGATTCTAACCTATTCAATCCCATTGTTCCCTCAACTAATTCATTTGCCTCAATATTAGTGCCACTGGATTCAGTTGATCTTCCCTTTTCTTTTGAGGCATCTTGCGATGAGCTTAGACTATCCAGCCAACTAGTTAACTGCTGTGCTGTTAACCTTTGTAATGAAATGCTACTCGCATTGGTCGCTGGCAACTGTTGTGCCCCTGTTCCCGCAGCTTGTGGTGTCAAAAGCCTCATGCTCCTATTGGTATCTGGCAATGCCACAAGAGGCCTAAATCCCACAGGAGATTTAAGCTCACCCGGACAAGTATTTGAAGATGATGTCGTTGGTCCTGAGTCTCTCACTCCCCTTCTTCCTAAGCTCTGTAATGTCCCAGTTTGTTCCCCACCCTCTGTCTGCTTCTGGGCATACAAGGGTACTGCTGGTCCTACAGTAATCAGTAACAATAGTGCATCTGGGGCTGCTCTAGACCCTGCACTTTGTGTGAATGGTACTCCCATTGCCTGATTCATGACTGGAGCGAGATCCATTGATGTCCCTGTTAACTGATGGAACCTCGACATATTCTGTATCTGTGCTGATGGCAGTAACATTGGAGTCGAGTCAGTCTGAACTAGCATTGGCTGCGATTGCACCTGCTCCCTCGGCACCACAATATTTGAAACAGTCTCAAGAGTTGTTACATTTGGATAAGTTCCTGGTGCTGAAGGTGTAGGTACCTGTACTTGAGCTTCCCCTCTTGTTCCTGCAACTGGTGTTCTCTGCACTACCCCTGGTATCTGTCCTCCTTCTGTTGATACAGCACCCGCAGCTCCCTGGGACGTTCCAGGAGTAGCAGGAGGTGCTGTAGCAATATTCCCTGGACTCCCTGCATAAGTCGTCATTGGTGGAGGTCTATCCCTCAGTAACTGTGTAATGTAGTCCTCAACATCAGAATCGTCATCATCCACATAAGATTTATTTCTTTTTACTTTTCCTTGTCCTACCTTTCCTTGTCATTTTCCCTCTTATCTGAATCCTCACTTTCTGTGATTGCAGGAAATACCTTAATTTCCTTCATGGTTGCCATTCTCCATCTCTTTTGTTCCCAATCCGACCTAGCTTCAGCTAGTGACTTTTCTATTTTCTTTATCCATCAATTAGTTTTTAACTTGTGCTGCTGTCTGGCCACTAGCTCCCAAACTGCTAAAGCCTCAAACTGTGCTGGTCTCGGTAACGGTCTCATGTCATGTAATGATAATCGCAATTGATCCAAAACCTTCAGATTAAATGTTCCATGCTCTGGGAATGCTAAGGTTCCCTGATTCTTAGTCAATGCGCTCCATTGCTTTGACCAAAGACACGAAGCTATGCCTTTCTCTGTCATTACGAAATGTGCTGGACTATCGTCCGGGGGGGTTGGTTCCCCCACTGAAGCCTTAATGTAAGATTCCCACTTCATCGCACTCCTAAATGCCTTGAAAAACTTAATTTTGCCTGTGTTATGTAATACAAATCAATAAATGAAATGACTTTTACTCCCAAGATTCCCTTCACTCGTTTGCTCAACCAATTGCCTCTCACGGATGGCTGCCAATCCGGTCGCAGCTCTTCTCAGTAACCAACCTATCCCAGCCCTGCACACCATGACGTCACACTGACTCACAGCGGCTGACAAAGTCTTGCGGCTTGTCCTCCTTGACTCAATTTTCCTCAAATAATGCAAATATTTGCGAGCGTCTTCACCAAATAATAACTAAAACAAACCTGCTGGCTTACTACAGGAAAGGACACAATCGCTTCAGGGACCTTACGGATTTTCACTAATGGCACTTTCTAATTCCTTAGCTATTCCTCTTTCTCAGTCCCCCACATTCGCAAGTAAAATTCGACACGCAAACTTTACTCTCAACTGATTTCTGGGTCTGTCCTGGTGCACATAGGACTCACCAAATCTCAGTCGAAGTTTCTTTTAATCATCTAACATTCACTCAGACTTGTTGACCACGCCTGATCAACCTACTAAACCAGACAGATTACAACATATACCCAAGTGTCTCCTACACTTGTCAATATACTCCGGAGTCTTAGACCACACAGGTTCCGTACATCACCAACAACCATGTGGCCAATTTTTGAGCACAAAGCGCCACACATAATTGAAGTTCGACGACTTCCCTACTCTCACACTTAGAGTACGCACACTCCTACTAACCCTAAACTGGAGTACCCACACTCCCTACTTTTTACCTCACATACATCACAATTCACCTGCGATCTGCTTAAGCTTGTGCAAGCGCAATCTCCTACTCTCATACTATTTCAAAACATGCCAGGAACATCTCAATTTTACCAACGGGATCTAGGATCTGGGAAAATCATTTCTGGACTTAAGGGGACATCATCTTTGCCATCATTACCATTTCCAAAAAACAAAATTCAAACCTCATAAAATCTAGACAACTATACTCAGTTTTAAACTACCACCATAACCTTTACTCACCACTTAACTAGTTCCCTAAGGAAACTAACCATCAAGCTGCTATCAAAAACTGCTAGCGCGCCTTGTCCTTAGTGAGTAAACTCACAAGGGGACGCGTATAGGTCGATTCATCTTTTGGATCGCATAGGGTATCCTAGTCAAGTTATATGAGTAAGAAACATCCACAATAACAAATTCAATCATCAGATAATTCCAAAGACTAGTCTAATAAGAAAAATACCATCACTCTTAAGAAGGTTAGTTCATTTTATTCCCTATTAATTACAACTCTAATCAAAAACCTTTAATTCAACATAACCATAATCACCATAACTTTATTAGCAGCATGAGTAACGAATCATCAAGATTTTATTAATATGCAATCAAGGTTAATCAAAGCATAGCAATTCATGAGCATTGAACAATTCAGCAATACGAGTCAGTCAGTCTAAGTCAAAGTCACCATTAGTCACCCTTGTCAGCCTACCTATCTCAAATTAGCATCAGCATGTGGGTCTTCATGCAGAAAAAAAAATTGTCAAAGAGAAAAATAGTTAAGCAGCGCAGTTGGTACCTAGAAGAAAAAGCACACATTAGCCACTCAAGTTATAGCTACCTATCCAAGATAGATCAGCAACGAGTCAGTCTTCGTCTCTAGGTCATCAGTCATCAGGTAGGCTTGGCACGCAGGAAGCAAGCCAAGAATGTCAGCACTTCGGACAGCATCTCCTGACGTCATCAACTTTCGCCACTCCGTTCTGATTTTTCCCCCTGTGTCATGACTTTTTATTAGGGTCTCTCAGTCCATCCCACAATCCACCAATTGGTCAACCTTATCAGAGGTCATGACTCTAACCTATAGTTTTTGTTTACCACTTGTCTACGTTATTTTGAGAGTCAAGTTCCATTAACATGATTGGTCCTTCTGTCAATAAGAACATTCATCCGGCTTTTCAGGTAACAAAATTGTTGCCCCGGCTTTTAGTTCAGTAGCTCCATTGTTCAAGTCCTGGGAAAGTACATTTAGCCTACTCTACACATAATTGTATCAATTTGTTCTGATTGTCTCCTGTCCGCTGGTGAGTTTGCAGATTTTCGTAGCAGGGTTCATCGCTGAACTCTGGACAGTTCAAGATCCTTTTCTTCCAGTTCCAGTCCTTGGCAGCTCATCTTGTCTCCACGTTTAAGCAAGCAAGGCCCAGCGCCGACCAGGCCCTTGATGCAGCTAAGTTAAGAATACAAAGTGTCACAAACATAGGTTTATACTATTAATTATGACATATTAATACATAATTTCATAAATTCCACATTATTTTAGTTCTGTTAACACAAAAGGTGAACACTTCCCGTAGGCAAATTTTACACATTACTCGTTATTTCAATTAGTAGCTCAAATTGTCATTATTTCTCATTAGTATGTGTACGCAAACCATTAGAATATTCTCATATTAGCATATCAGCTGCAACAACACAGTGTTGTGGCATCTGTACTGCCACTGTGACATCATTTACATGAGGCACTAGGAAGGGCACTTTTTCCTGTGCCTCAGGAATGAAAGATATGTAGATCAGTGACTTAGCAGGGTGTCAAAAGTGAATAGACTTGCAGGTGATTGTGTTTGTTTACTGTGAAGGGGAGAATTACTGTATTGATCAGCTTAGGGGACTGGCGGTAACAAACAGCAATCATAAATTGGAGGTGAATAAAGTGGTGGTTCGCCCTCGGAGGGCAGCATCTGTAGGTGTGTCTGCAGCTGCCTTGACCTTTGGGTCCCACAAAGGCATGAGAGGAGCGCTGTATGGAACAGGATGAGTGTGGAGATACTGGACTCGAAGATCCAGAAGTGTCAACCAGGCCCCAGGAGCAGCCATAGAATCAGGCCCAGAGAGCTCATGGCGTCCTAGTGTGGGACCGAAAGCGCAGAGCCAGGCCAAGAGGGAGGTCAGTTGAATGGACTTCCGAACAATGGTGTAACAAAGGCCCCCACAGCCGCCGCGGTGCAGGAAGGTCCCCGAGCTCCAGGGGGCACAGTACACAATGCACGGGCAGCAGGCCCCTGACTCGGTCCAGGGGTTGAGGGGACCCCCCTCATGCAGGGGAGGAGGGCCTCAAGTTTAATCATGCCAGTGCTTGAGAAGGCAACCCCAAGAGGCCAGGGGGGTTGCTATGCAGCCTGGGGGATGAGTACCTGAGAGGGCAGCATTTCAAAAAGGCACCAAAGGTGCACACTGTGTGGAGTTGGGAAATCGCAGGGATGCAGCAGCAGCTTCTAACACCCACCTGTGGGACGAATACGTTAGCGGACCTATGAACAGGAATTTTAAATTCAATTTATACTTTATTTGCATAATTAATAAAATCAGTGCAATCATCCCATAAAAAAGCGCCAGAGCACCATAAAACATCCAAATAAAAGTTATATGACCTAGGAACAGGTAGCGACCAGCAGCAGTTACCGGAGGAAGCACACGGGTGCAAGAAGAGGTTGGGACTCTACGGACAGCACGGAGGGTAGCTCAAGCAGGAGGGGCAGGAACCCTTGTAAATGCCATAACAGGGGTTGACAAGAGGAGCAGCGGAGACAGGACAGTGGCAAGCAGATGAATAGAGAGGATAGCTGAAAGGCCAGAAGAGAAGTACCTAGCTGTGAGTATGCTGAGGATTGGGCAGAGATCTGGGTAATAAAAGCATGGGAAGGAGTGAAGAAAGTGGGGGAGTGATGTACAGGGTGGGGGACTGGAAGAGCCAATTATGAGAAAAGAGAGAATGTAAAGGGAGTCATGAGAGAGATTTTTGGGGCAGCATAGAAAGGGGACAATGATGGTGGTGCTGATGGAAGAAGGCGAGACCAGAGAGGATGTCAGCGCAAGGTCGACGGTGAGTCAAGCGGACAACAAAGAGCGAAAGTCAGTGTCAGGCTGGGGCTACCGTGAGCTCAGGAGAAGCAGCTGGAGGCAGATGGAAGGGGCAAAGGCTAGTGAGAAGCTGGCAGTGATTAATACCTTGGTAGTGGATAAGAGTAAACGTGGGAGTGAGACGGTCTTAACATACATGGGGGTCAGGGACCCCCTTGAGGTGCACTTAATGCTTGCAACAAGAGAAAAGATAAATTGAATGAATAAGTTGATTTGTTTAAGTTGCTGCTGAGGGAACCTCATTACAAAGAGGGCTTGAAGACAGAGGAATGTCAGGTTGAAAAGCGGCCCAATGATCCATAGAACATAGACACTTGGACAGTGGAGTTTACGATTTAGGACAGCTTTGTATTTGAGAATCCCGAATGGGCTGTCGCATTTCAGAAGTACTTAGAAGTCATATGGACTGCAAGCATCAGTTTTGTGGGCATTGCTCAGATCCGGTAAGAAAAGCAGTTTACAGCAAGGAAGAGCACTGTGCCAGGGACGTTTTGGGGGGATATTGAGCATGAGATGTAGCTGATGTACATGATACCTATGAATCCGGTCCAGTCTGCTCACACTACAAGTGGCTTGCCCATCCCATATCTGCCCTTTCTTAGTTGCCCCACCAAGGGAGCAGTGGAGGGGTACCAGATGCCTGGTGTTACCGTGCAATGCAGGTGTGGGTCAGGCAAAATTTGGAAGGGATAGGGGGCGAACAGGGGTGTGACAGCTAGGGGTAGATACACCCGTTAGGACGAACGCCATGCTGCCATAACTGGGGTTATACATGTTTTTTTTTTATCCTTTATTTGGACCCTTAACATGGGAGAGAGGTGGACAATTTGAGGGTGTGCATTGAGTTGCGGATGTGGTGAAGGATAAGTTGGGGAAAGTAGTTATAGAAGAGTAGATGACGGGCCCATTCTGAGTCTCGCTACTAACCTACCTTATGGTCTCGCTTTTGAGGGTGGTGTCAAAGAAGGCTGCAGGGGAATATTGGCTAAGACATCACTTGTTGTGGCCAGAAGGGAAGTTGATTAATGATACTGAGAGAGCGTAGCTTATATAACCTATATTAACATGAAATGTTTATGAATTCATGTGTGATAATGCCACATAGAAACTGTAATAGAAATTTGCTTAAACGTGCACCTGAAATGTGACGACGGGGAGTGGCCGCCAATGTATACGTGGACTAATACTGATGACTAAAATGTTTATGTATTACTATTATATCAAATAAGTTTATACTAATTATTAATGATTGCATTATTGAATTTGTGCTGAAATCCCTATAGGCCTTAAGTTAGCATGAGACGGAGCTTAGCTGCTTGGCTCACATATTAAATGTATTTTTCCTATCTTGCAGTGTGCTGACTCACAAAGGACACGACCTTTACTTTTTCTTCAAAACTAGAAGACGAATGTAACCATGCTAGATCTGTTCCCATGCATTTTTCCTTGCTTGAAGAATAATGTTAAAACAAAATGAAACAGTGTAGATTAATGTAATGTACAAGGTCATTCAAACCGGTGAAGACAATGGAGCTACTGACCAAAAGATGTGCAAAGAATTACAGAAAAATGAAATCATTCTGGACGTGCCACCTCTGAAGACATCAAATAAGGGAACCAATCAAAGACTTGTAAAATAATATGGGGTGAAGAGTTAGGTGACCTAATGTGTTTTCTGATAGGTTAAAGATAGTGGGGTATAACAAATATCCAATAGAATTTTGGGGGAATGTACAACGAAAAAAAGATAAAAACCCATGTCACGGGGAGTCATTTAGGTGGGTTAGGGAATGCTATTGATTTTATCCAGAAACTTTGTCACTCCGTTTGGTGATTTGATGGTTTACTTAAAACCATCCTCGCCCTTAGATTTGTCCATTTTTACACTTTACCTCCTTATGAGGGAAGTGCCTTTTGCCCCGTAGCTGAGTCCTGACTGATGGCGATTTGACTGATGTCCTGAAATCGAAGACTGAACCGGTGTGCTGACCTAAACCTTGGACGGTAATTATGACAATGAAATTGTGATTTGTCTGTTTGTTTTTCCTTTCTAGGTACCAACTGCTTACTTTTGACAGAGACCATAGCTAGATGTTTTCCAAATTAGTGTTCTAAATCATTTTGCATGAAGCCCAACATGCTAATGTTAATCAGTGGGTAGGACAGGTGTTCACCAAACTGACGCAAAAAGACAAACGACTGAAGTTATGCTTTGTAGAACTGACGCATTATTGACACTCTGCTAAATTGATCTATGTTCATGCCGTGTTATATTCTGATGTTTGTGATTTTCGCCCTAATGAAATCTTATCAAAGTTGCCATATTGTGACTATGCTATTATGTTTCTTGGTTTTGAGATTAACGCATCTGCTCTTAGATTTGTAACTAATAGGGAATAAAACTTATAAAATTCTACTAAACTGGTGTGGTTATTCATGGCTGCAAGGTCATGGTAGAGTTTTGAATTGATTAATGACTTTGAAATGTATTGTTATGATAAATATTGATGACATTATTGACGTATTGATTGACATATTGATTAGCTATCTCGTCCTAAGGTGTCTCTCAACTGGGTCAAAAGATTCATTGGCCTAAAACGATTCCTGATGTGTAATAAAATATCATAAAGGGACGCGTTAAGAGTTCTGGTAGCAGAGTGACGGTTTGGCCCTTTGGGGCCCTAGGACAAAGAATTATTGTTTAGACTGTTTTTCTGAAATAATGCAAACTGGAGGTATGATGCGTTTCTAAATTCACCATGACTTTCCCGGGATCTCGGAGACTGACTAAGTGAGTTGGGAATGTTCTCGGCGTCATAGCATGTGTGGTGTAGGACTTGCGCTTGCTCAGCTTATGCATTTTGCAGGTGATTTGTGAAGTTTGTGTGTATTTAGGCCAGGTAATGTTGTTTTAGTAGGAGTGGGCGTACTCCGCAGTCTGAGAGTAGGGAAGTCGGCGTACTTCATATGAGTGTGGCGCTTTGTGCTCAAAATTATCCACATGTTTGGTTGTTCATGTACGGTCCCGTCGTGGTCTAAGACTCCGGAGTATATTGACAAGTGTAGGAGACACTTGGGTTTATGTTGTAATTTGTGCGGTTTAATTAGGTCAATCGGGCGTGGTTGACAAGTCGAGTTTGAGTCAAATTGTATGTGTAAAACCTTCGATGGAGATTTGGCAAGTTCTAAAGTGCACTAGAGCAGACCATTGACAAGTCGAGAGTAGGATTTGCGGGTCAAATTCTGCTTGCGGGTGCGGGAACTGAGAAGGAGAGAGTAGCGGCCGAGGCTTCAAGTGAAATCTCTGTAAAGTTCTGAAGCGAATGTGTTACCCTTCCTGTAGTAAACCGGAAAATTTGTGTTGTTGTTAAGGTGCTCACAGTAATTTTCGCATTAATTTGGTGTGAATCTAGTGAGGGGCGGACGAACCGCAAGACTTTGTCAGCTGCAGTGTGTGAGTGTGACATCAGTGGTGCCGCGCTGAGATAGGTCAGTTGTCGAGAGGGGTCGCGCACGGATTGGCTGCCGTCCGTGAGAGGCAATAGGTTGAGAATGGTGGATGAAGAGTGTCCTGGGAATTAAAGTCACTTCTTGATTAAATATAAACAAAAGAAAAGACGCAAAGATGAATTTTGTCAAAGCTTTTAAGAGCGCTCTAAAAGGAGACACATACATTATGGCGAGTGAAGGGGAGCCTACACCGCCTGAGGGTACTCCAGCTTATATAGTTAAGGAGGAAAAAGGTGTTGCGCCTTGTTTATGGATGAAACAGTAGCGCAAATTGACAGAAAAAGAGGGATGTTTGGCGTTCCCGGAGCATGGAACGTTCAATACGAGAGTTCTAGAGAATTTAAGGTGGATGTTAAGTGTACAGAAGCCACCTCCGAGGCCAGCTCAGTATGAGGCTTTACCAATTTGGGATTTAATGGCTTTTAAACAGAGACAAGAGAAGTTCCAAAGAAGAATGAAAAGGGCAGAAAAGACTCTAGCGGAAGCTAGATGGGATAATGAGAGCAAAATGTGGAGACGGGGAATAGTTGACGGACTAAAATTGTTCCCAGCAATAACACAGTGAGATGAGGCGCAGGGGAAGAAAGTCACATATAAAACAGACAAAAACTCTAGTAAGCCTAAAGAAACTAAGAGATCCTGGGAAGAAGAGGATGATTCAGATAACGAAGAATTTCTAAATCAGTTATTGCATGATCGCTCGCCATGCGGTAAGCGACAAAGTCCCGAGCACTAGTGCGGGTCCTGGGAACCAGACGCAGGAGAAGGGAGTTACTGATACAGCACAGACTGGTGATACAGGTTCGATACAGAATGGTGTCAGTGTACCCACTGCGCCAGACATGCAGATACAGTTGCGACCTCCACCGCAGATACAGAGAATCTATCCAGACGTCCCAGTACTAGAGACTACTACAAATCTGATAGTGCCGCCAGACCCGATATATACAAAATCGAGGTTAGTGCAAATTGAGCCAACACCACAATTGCTGCCCCAGCCGCAGCCACAACTGATACCAGGGTATAATCCAGCAGCAGGTCCTCCATTAATACCTGCACCGGCTTCAGAGAATCAGACCTTTGGAGTCACTGCTCCACGGGGTTTGGGACCAGGTCAGACACCAGCTGCCATATCATTGCCAATTACTGTTGGTCCGCCGGTACCATTGTATGCACAAGGTAACCCTGGTACAGGTGATCAGGGAGTAATGACCCAAGATGCAATAAGAGGAGGGTCTATAGGAACTCCCCAGTTAATGGCTCCAGGAGAGCAATCAGTTGAAAAACCGAGGTCTTTGCTAGACCTTAGTCCGGTTGAGGCACCGTTGGAGGCAATGAGACAGGCAGGGCTAGGAGTGCTAACCCCACAGACAATAAGTATGAATGCTTCACAGTCGCCAATGATGCACGCAGGGAACATTTCACTGCAAGGTTTTACGGTACAACAGCTAAATGAATGGTTAGAGAAGACCTATGCTTCACAAAAGACTACAGTAACTGCAGTGGAACCAGAAAGGTTGGAAAGAGATGAGTACCTGAACTTTGTGAGACTGGGTGTGGAAGCTGCTGAATTGGTGGAAGGAACAATGGGGGTAAACAGATTAGAGTCATACACAGAAGCAGAATTGAGATATCTGTGCCCTAAAATCACTAAAGAAGTAGGCAAGGTACATCAGAAATTAGCGAACCTAGCAGACAAATACAATATTGATATTGAGAATACTAAACATTTGAAAAGAAGTTACAGATTAGACTTTGATTCAAAAGACTTCGAGCATATAAGGTCTACCGGAATAAAAGCGCATCTAAAAGAAATATTGCAAAGTGCGCAAATCTGGGGAGCTTTAGAAAAGTGGGAAGGCAGATGGGCAAAGAAAAGAGACAAGGAGAAAGGTGACAGTCCGGGATCGAGTAAAGCAAAAACTTCACCAGATACGGAATCAGTAAAGATGTTACCCATGAGAGAAACAGCTGGTGGGGTTCTAATTCATGTACCGTGGCCCAGGGGAGACATCCTATTTTTCACAAATGATTATCCCAGGTTGATGAAAAAGCCGATAGAGTGGTATCAGCAAACAGATAGGTTTGTGAAGCTTGGAAAGTGTCTCTGGGAAGACTTGAATACCTTGTTTGAGATCATTGTTCCGCCCGACTTATGGCTTGAGTGCAAGAGAGGTGTAGACTGGCCAACACAGGAGCCGGAAAGGGATAAGGTGACTGGAGCACCATCCGAGGAGGTGATGAAGTACTATCATAAAGTAATTGAGTTTTTGAAGCAGAAAGTGTCGCCGAAAGTAACTGATTGGCAAAAAATCGACCGGACTTCACAGGAGGTTAAAGAATCGATCCATGCTTACTATGAGAGGTTGTTTAAAGCGCTCAAACATTCTAGTGGTACTGAAACTGTTGAGCCGAAAGATATGAACCATCTCGTGTTCAGATTTGTTGAAGGGCTGAGACCAGAGGTTAGCCAGATGATTAAGAATCATTTAATCTGTAGGCAAGCTAAGCCGATTGATGAGGTGTTGCAGTACGCAAAGTACTGTAGTGACGAGATTGAGCTAAAGCAGAGAAAACTAAAGGAGAAAGTGATGGTGATGCAGAGAAGGGCTGCACAGGCAGGTATGCAGGGAAATGGAATTCAGCAGATGATACAGCAGCAACCGCAAGGGAATGGTGTGTTTCAGGTACAACCGAGAGGTCGAGGTCGAGGTTTTGTGAATCGCGGTCCAGACTTGAACACTGTGGTGATTCAAAATGATGCACAAGGAATGAAAAAGATGTCTCCATGTCACGCGTGCGGGGGCGTGGGGCATTGTAAGCGGGAATGCCCAAATGTGGTGCAGGATGGTGTCGTTCAACAAAGCACTAATGTCGGTACATTACAAAATATGAGAGGTCCAAAACTGAGAAGTCAAAATCCGAACTTCCAAAATAACATGGTTCAAATGCAAGGGCTACAGCCCATACAGCAAATGCAAATGCTGCGTGTTTAACCAGCACAAATGCAGCAAGTACAACAGCAGGTTCCCATGGTACCTAGACAGCAAATGCAACTACCATTGGCTCCAATGGGACAGCAACAGGTGATGCTTCCTCAGCAGGTCACAGGTCAAGTGATGAGCCAAAATAATACAGTACAGCAATTCCCATTGCGTGGTGAAGATGGAATGAATGAGGAATGGTCGGATGACAGTTCAGACAGTGAGGAGTGCAGGCTTGCAGCATCCCTAGAAGTGGACCAGAGGGGACCCTATGTAGAGGGAAAGGTGATGGGTCACAATGTTTCATTCTTGGTTGATACCGGAGCTACACTCCACAGTCAGAAGTGCAGAGGTTCCAAAATTACCACTTTCAGGGCGTACCATAACAGTGGTCGGAGTAGCAAATCAATACCTGACAAACCTGATTACAGATCCAGTGCAAGTTGAGATTGGCAACTTCCAGGGACTGCATAAGTTTGCAGTCTGCGATTCAAGTCCTGTGTCCCTACTGGGAAGAGACTTACTGTGCAAGATGAAATGTTCAATTACCTGTTTCAATGATGGAATTAAGGTGCAGACAAACAGTGATGATGAAGGGGATGATGGCCAGTTCTCGGAATTAGAAACAGAAACCGCGAATGAGGATTATCCTCTGATAACCTTATTCCTGATGCTTACAGTGACTGACTTACCAGCTGAGTTACAGGGAATGGTGACAGAGAAAGTGTGGGACTTGACAGGAAAAGAAGTGGGACTGATAAAAGGAGTGGAACCAGTTAAAGTGCAAGTAAAGCCATATGCAGTGTATCCTCAGGTGCCGCAATACCACATGGCACAAGATGTCCTCATTCAGGTGTCACAAATAATCACAGACTTTGTAAAACAAGGAGTCCTGAAAGAAGTATTGAGCAGCCAATGTAATTCACCGATAATGGGTCTGAAAAAGCCTTGTGGGGTTCGAATTGTGGAAGACTTGAGAAAAATAAACGAGATTGTGGTAAAATGCTGCCCTATAGTGCCAAACCCAGCAGTGATCATGTTTCAGGTTCCATGTGGTGCTGAATGGTTCACTGTTGTAGACTTGTCACAAGCTTTCTTTTCGGTGCCTCTTCATGAGGACAGTCAGTTTTTATTCAGTTTTAAATTCCTGGACAAGGTGTACAGTTGGTGCAGAATTCCTCAAGGGTTTTCTGAGTCACCGTCCGTCTTCAATCAGATATTGAAAAGGGACTTAGAATCCTTAGTTCTGCCTTTCAACTTGACTCTAGTACAGTACATTGACGACTTACTGATTGCGTCCAGGACAAAAGATGACTGTAAGTATGACACAATTGTCTTACTGAATCATTTGGGAAAGAATGGACATAAAGTGTCGCCAAAGAAGCTGCAGTACTGTCAGAAAGAGGTGAAGTACTTAGGACACTTGATTGAGAGAGGGTCCAGGAGAATATCAAATGAAAGAGTGACCGCTATTCTGCAAATGAACCCCCCCACAACAAACAGAGATGTCAGGATGTTTTTGGGAATGGTGGGCTACTGTCGCCAGTGGATACCCAACTTCTCAATTATCTCTAAACCATTGATAAAACTGACAGGCAAAGAGATTAAGGATGAACCATATACCATAACCCTATCCAAGGAAGAGCTTGAGTCATTCATGGAATTGAGAGAGTGCATGTGCAGGGCACCAGCTTTGGGTATGCCTGATTACACGAAACCTTTTCTACTGTTTTGTCATGAACGTGATGCTTGTTCTTTGTCTGTCTTAACACAGGTCCATGGAGGTGCAAACCGCCCTGTAGCATATTTTTCAGCTACCTTGGACCCCGTCGCAGCAGCCTTAACGGGTTGTTTGTGCGCAGTTGCAGCAGTTGGTCAAAGCCTCACGCAGTGTGAAGGCATAGTGATGGGACATCCCTTGACAGTAGTGGTTCCACATTCAGTTGAAATTCTGTTGACTCGAACCAAAACTCAGCACATGACAAATGCTCGACTTACCCGATATGAGACAATTATTTTGGGGTCGCCTAATGTTTCACTGAAGCGATGTACTGTACTAAACCCGGCAACTCTAATTCCTGTTGAGAGAGTCCCGAGATTAATAATGAAGCGGAAGTGGAGCATGATTGTCTTGAGGTAACAGAACTATGTACCAAGCCCCGACCTGATATTCAAGATACGCAGTGAAAAGAAAATGACTGCATTATGTTTGTTGATGGATCCTGTTTGAGAGACTCAGTCAGAACGCTGAGAGCTGGTTACGCTGTGTGTACCATAGCTGGTATCATTGAAGCTTCCTGGCTCTCAAGAGTGTATTCCGAACAAGTGGCAGAACTAATTGCCCTTACTAAGGCATACCACGCAGCTGAAAATCTGAGAGTCACTATCTATACTGACAGCAGATACGGATTTGGAATTGTACATAATTTTGGCCAATTGTGGTCACAGAGAGGTTCCATGACCTCTTATGGTTCTCCTGTGAAAAATGGTGAACAAATTAAGGATTTGTTACATGCGATTCAGTTACCTCTTGAAATTGCTGTAGTGAAATGCAATGCTTATGTTAGGTCACAAGACTTTGTGTCCTTGGGAAACGGCTATGCAGATCAAGTTGCAAGGTTTTGTGCATTGAACTGTATATCATTCAAAGATCCGTGGGAATTGTTACCGCAAACTGAAAATGACACCTGCTTGAATTTTGCATTAAGGGTGGTTGATACACTAGATGAGCTAAAAACACTACAGGGTCGTGCTAGCAAAGAGGAGAAATGCTCCTGGCAGAGAATGTAATGCGTACAAAGAGCTGATGACTTGTGGGTCTCAGAGGAAGGGAAACTGGTTTTGCCAAACAGCCTTCTGTCACAATTTGCGAGGCTTTATCATGGGCAGGCACATCTTGGGAGAGATGCAATGATCAGGTCATTCAAGATTGACTGGTTTAACCCAAAATTCAGACATGCCGCAGAGGTTACTTGTCACAGGTGCATCATCTGTCAACAGATGAATGCCGGAAAAGGGACTATGGTAACTTTGAGCCACGTAGGGAGAGCTGGCGGTCCATTTAGCAAGATGCAAATGGATTTCATTGAGATGCCTGTTTGTGGAGGATTGAAGTACGTGTTGGTGATTGTGTGTGTTTTCAGCCATTGGATTGAAGATTACCCCACACATAGAAATGACAGTCTCACAGTTGCAAAGCTGCTGTTTAGGGAACTAATACCCAGGTTCGGCTTTCCGGTCTCTATAGAATCAGATAGGGGCAGACACTTCGACAATGAGGTGATTAAGCTCTTGTGTGCCGCATTAGACATTGAACAGAAGCTGCATTGTAGCTACCGCCCTGAAGCATCAGGATTAGTGGGACAGATGAATGGTACCTTGAAGTCAAGAATGGCAAAGATGTGTGCAGCTACCAATATGAAATGGCCAGATGCATTGCCCTTAGTGCTGATGTCGATGAGGAACACCCCTGATAAGAAGACAAGACTATCACCCCATGATATCCTTATGGGTAGAGCTATAAGGCTGCCCGCAGTACCTGCAAATGCTCTTGTGAATATCACGGATGATATGGTGTTGGACTACTGCAAAGGCTTGGCTGATGTGGTTTGCTCTTTTTCCCACCAGGTAGAGGCCAACACATTACCACCGATCAGTGATCCAGGTCACAACCTACAAGCTGGTGACTGGGTGGTTGTCAAGAAGCATGGAAGAAAGTTGTGTTTGGAACCGCACTGGAAGGGGCCATATCAAGTAATACTGATAACAACTACTGCTGTGAAATGTGCAGGCGTTCCAAACTGGATACCTGCCAGTCACACAAAGAAGGTAACGTGTCCAACTGATGAGGAACTTGAAGTTTACGACTCAACAGTTCCAGAGAGGGAAGTCTCAGGGCCTGAAAATAGCCAAGAGGGAACTGAGACTGCAGGAGAGCCCACTGAGAACAGCCTAGTTCCTCAAACAGTAACCAAGTTCGAGAGAGGTGACAATGTGCCTATCTCAGTAGAGGCAGCAGGAGAACTAAATCAAGGAGAGGTTCTCCCACAAGTAGAGGAAGGGGAAATAGTAGAGAGAGATCAAAGCACACCGGCATCCCCTGAGCCAGTTGCAGGTCCGTCAAGAGAAAACACCATAGCACAAGAGGAGGGTGCTGTTCAGTGTCCTGAAAGGACAAGCAGGGAGAAGACGCATAAGGGAGATAATTGGCCAGAGAAGCAGGCTGCGAAAGAAAAGATCGTACCAGGTGAAACAATAACAGAGGAAACTGATACATCCTGAGTAGAGAATCTAAGTGAAGGAGAATTACAAGGCGAACGCAGATTGAAAAGAAAAAGAACTGCAAATAGAAGGTACGCAGGTCCTGGATGGGTATATGCCACAACATCTGAATGGCAACAAGAATTCCTAGCATTGTGTTTTGATAGAGAAGTACCAGGCCAATATTACGGTACCTGAAAACAATCAGGGAAGGAGACTGTGTGGAAACTAAAAATATTGAAGTTGAAAGCTAAAAAACTAAGAAAGAAACTTATAAATTACCGGATGTGACACTGATAACCTGAATTGACTTTGAAAACCCAATTATGACAAGCTGCTAACCTGATTTGACAAAGGGGTCCTGGAGTGAGTGAAACGCTGTAAATACACGCAGAAAGAGAGAGACTTTTGCATCAAGGGAAAAAAAAAAAAAAAGAGTTTTATATCGTTCTCAAGTTGATTGTTTTTCTGCTATCTGATTCTTTACAGACATGGCTTATAATAGAGGTAGTAACAAAAAGGGTAAGGTGTGTGGTTGGTTGAGTCTTATATTAGGTAATGTGTGTGCAATAATAATTGTAGGAGTGATTGTGGGAATGCCGTGGTTGGATAAGAAAGCAACTAACAATGCTTCAAAACCAGAGACTACAACACTAACACCGTGGGAAAAGTTTGAGGAGGATACAAAACACTTGCATGAGGGAACTAACTCAAAGGGGGAACTTTCCACTAATGTCTTCTATCGCTTGTTGAATGAGTATGTTGAGGTCATGGATGCGAAAAACTGTTATGTGTGCACAAAGATTCCTTCATCAGTACAAGAAGAGGTCACCTATCATAGTCTTCCTCTAACCTACGGGATTAGTTGTAGTTTGCTATTAACGAGATTCTGTAATCAAGAGCATGTGCAATATTTTTATTCAAATTTGGATGCAGTGTTTTCTTTTGTGCCTGTGATTGAGTTCCAGAATAAGTTAGCTAAGGAGCATAGTTTAAAATTAATTAGAGGTTTCTTTGAACCGACGCTTACATTTGGGACAGTTTATGCACACCGCAATAATCTGACTTGCTTATTGACACCTGTAGAGAAAAGCTTTTTAGATCACACTGATGATAGACGCAAAGCATTAAAAGAAAGATTAGAAAAGAGGCTAGAGAAACGCACATATGCAAATGATTATGCTTACACTGCAATAAAGACGCAAGGCAAACTAGCTATAGATGCATTACATGTAGGAAGGCTTTGTATATATAGGCCAAAATCTGAACATGACACTTTATTTGTGGGAACGAGTGAATGCAGGCATGTGTTTTTGTTTCAGAGTAAATGGACATTCATGTTAAATGGACAGGACCCAGCGATCCCTGGGATCTATTATATCTGTGGACCTAATGCTTATTACCGTCTCCCTAAGGGATGGTATGGAACATGTTATTTGGGAATAGTTTTCCCAAAGATTTACCAGATTGATGCCTTAAAGCAAATACCTAAAACGTCTGAATTACAACATGCTAGACAAAAGCGAGAGACAGCGGCTGCTGCCGTTGGTGACATATTTGGAGACATAATTCCTTCAGTAGGAGTTATCTTAAACTCCATAAAGATTTGAAAGTTGTCTACTATTGTGGATAACATGCTGACAAATTTTACAGGGGCTATACTCCTGATGGATACTGCGGAAAGAGCTATGACTATTCAAAATCGGCTTGCTTTAGACATTCTTCTAGCAAAGAGCGGCGGAGTCTGCAAAATGCTCAACGAGCGTCATTCTTGCTCATATATACCTGACAATAGTAAAAAGATTAGAGGTATGCTTACTAACCTAACTAAAGATAGTGCAGATTTGAAGGATTTAAAGGAACCTGGAGTGTGGGAGAAAGTGGGAAAAGGAATTGCCAGAGTAGGGAGCTGGTTTACCAATATTTGGAATGGGGTACTTGCAAAAATATTAGGGGGTCTACTAATTATCCTGGCCTGTTTATTAGGATTATGGGGAGCATGCAAAATTAATGATAAAATTTAAAGAAATTGGACAAAAAGGAATAAATAGAATGAGGAAAGTGAAAGGGAGAAAATGTTTAATGAAATTTGGGAAAGTTCACACAAAAGACAAGATGTTGAAATGTGCATTATGCGCAAGGTGAAAAATTAAGGGAAAGGATTGTGTGATGACGAACATCATCAGAGGAGGGACTGAGAGAGCGTAGCTTATATAACCTATATTAACATGAAATGTTTATGAATTAATGTGTGATAATGCCATATAGAAACTGTAATAGAAATTTGCTTAAACGTGCACCTGAAATGTGACGACGGGGAGTGGCCGCCAATGTATACGTGGACTAATAATGATGACTAAAATGTTTATGTATTACTATTATATCAAATAAGTTTATATTAATTATTAATGATTGCATTATTGAATTTGTGCTGAAATCCTTATAGGCCTTAAGTTAGCATGAGTCAAAGCTTAGCTGCTTGGCTCGCATATTAAATGTATTTTTCCTATCTTGCAGTGTGCTGATTCGCAAAGGACACAACCTTTACTTTTTCTTCAAAACTAGAAGACGAAAGTAACCATGCTAGATCCATTCACATGCATTTTTCCTTGCTTGTAGAATAATGTTGAAACAAAATGAAGCAGTGTAGATTAATGTAATGTAAAAGGTCATTCAAACCGGTGAAGACAATGGAACTACTGACCAAAAGATGTGCAAAGAATTACAGAAAAATGAAATCATACCGGACGTGCCACCTCTGAAGACATCGAATAAGGGAACCAATCAAAGACTTGTAAAATAATATGGGGTGAAGAGTTAGGTGACCTAATGTGTTTTCTGAAAGGTTAAAGATAGTGGGGTATAACAAATGTCCAATAGAATTTTGGGGGAATGTACAATGAAAAAAAGATAAAAACCCATGTCATGGGGAGTCATTTAGGTGGGTTAGGGAATGCTATTGATTTTATCCAAAACTTTATCACTCTGTTTGGTGATTTGATGGTTTACTAAAACCATCCTCGCCCTTAGATTTGTCTATTTTTACACTTTACCTCCTTATGAGGGAAGTGCCTTTTGCCCCGTAGCTGAGTCCGGACTGATGGCGATTTGACTGATGTCCTGAAAACGTAGACTGAACCGTTGTGCTGACCTAAACCTTGGAGGGTAATTATGACAATGAAATTGTGATTTGTCTGTTTGCTTTTCCTTTCTAGGTACCAACTGCTTACTTTTGACAGAGACCGTAGCTAGATGTTTTCCAAATTAGTGTTCTAAATCATTTTGCATGAAGCCCAACATGCTAATGCTAATCAGTGGGTAGGGCAGGTGTTCACTAAACTGACGCAAATAGACAAACGACTGAAGTTATGCTTTGTTGAACTGATGCGTTATTGACACTCTGCTAAATGGATCTATGTTCACGCCGTATTATATTCTGATGTTTGTGATTTTTGCCTTAATGAAACCTTATCAAAGTTGCCATATTGTGACTATGCTATTATGTTTCTTGATTTTTAGATTAACGCATCTGCTCTTAGATTTGTAACTAATAGGGAATAAAACTTATAAAATTCTACTAAACTGGTGTGGTTATTCATGGCTGCAAGGTCATGGTAGAGTTTTGAATTGATTAATGACTTTGAAATGTATTGTTATGATAAATATTGATGACATTATGGACGTATTGATTGACATATTGATTAGCTATCTCGTCCTAAGGTATCTCTCAAGTGGGTCAAAAGATTAATTGGACTAAAACGAGTCCTGATGTGTAATAAAATATCATAAAGGGACGCATTAACTATTTCATTAACCATGCAGATTGTTTGGTGAAAATTTAGACACAGCCATACAGCTCATCAGGAGTTGTTGTGTGATTTCAGAGTGGGGTAAAATGGACAATAAATCCATTTTTCACTTGCTTTATCCCGTGGATTTTCACCTGTTAGGAATACACATCCAGGGTGAGTATTTTGTAGAAATGTGCATGCCAGTGGGGTGGGTAGTGGTAAGTGCTATTTGAGAAAGTCAGCACTTTTATGGTGTGGATGATGATGACGGTGGCAGGGTCGGATCAGGCTTTACATTACTTGGATGATATTTTACTGTTAGGAAGGTCCAAGGTGGCAGGTGACAGTGCCTGCAGAACACGAGGGTGACTCTTGTGTCAGACAATGAAGCATTGGTGCATGTAGTGTACAGGATAACAGCACGAAATGTCTGGGTGCTGAGATTTCTGATAGGGCTGGTGCTGCAAAGCCTGGAATTAAAAATTCTCTATAGAGAAAAGCACACTGCAGGCTTGAGAATAGGGTGCCGTCACAGTGGGAGAGGTTCATTGGTGGGGTTGAGAGTCCCAGATGATGTTTGGGGAACTGGACTGTGCGAGTGCCTCAACTGCTGGAAAATTCGATAGCTGTTTTCACAAGGGGAACTTCCCGAGAAGGTGGAACAAATTTCTGTAGTCTGTTGCAAAGTGCCAGAAGAGTGACATGCAAGGCTTGGTGTGGAGAAAAGAGGATATAGTGGGATTTATAATGTGTCAGATCGACAGTGGTTTGACAGCAGTGACCATAGGGGAAGATAGTTGGGATCGCATTTTCTGGGAATAATTGATGTAGTTATGACATCTACGGAGGCGAATTTGGTAAAAGGCTAATAGAAGGATGGTTTTGATTTTACGGCACAGTCAAGAGGCAAAGGAGGCTGAGCGCGAATAGTAGCATTGGCAGAGTTTAGGCCAGGCGAGATCTGCCTCTGCTTCCTCTTGGGAGGTTCATCCATTCAGAACACTTGTATTACTATTTTTGGAGCATTCTGGGTGTCTGAATTTATAGGGAGGAAAGGGAGGCCTGGAATCAAGATCGAGCACATACAATGGAGTCATGAGGCCGAGAGTGTGTGATTCTAAAACAATTCAGATAGGGAAGGGTGTGGCACTACGCTTGAAATGGTCAGGGAAGGTGGGATTACGTCCTACAGTGCAACCAAGTAAGTTTCTCGCGTACCTGGTACGAGGTCAGGAGCGTTTTTTAGTCATGAGAACAGGAGTAAGGTACAGGCAAGGCAAGTGTTATGTGACCTGCAGAAATGTTTGGCATTGGCATGGCTTACTGAGATGGATTTTGTCACTCTGTCTATCAAGCTGGGTGCTGCATCAGAGAGGTTTAGCCTGGAGATGAAGGAAGCCTGACTTATGAATTTTGGAATACGTAGGATTAACTCCGCTTTGCATTATGTCCAAGAAAGGATGGAGTAACTGATTAATAAGGATTAACAGGAAAATGGGTGTTTTTGCAGGGCGAATGGGGTGAGGTTGATTTACCACAAGGAGATAGTATATTAGTCACTGTCACTGATCCAACATGATGGGGTTCCTCTTTCTACGCTGGGGAAGAATTTGTCCTTGGGAGAATTGACATGTACGCTGGAAGATCAGGTGAGAGGAGGGAAGAAGGCACAGGGGATAGAAATGACACCTCGGGGAAGGGTCATTCTGGTGGAGAGGAAAGAAAAAGCTGGAGATATAATTAAGTGCAGTTTGGGGTGAAGTTCATTTTCCACTAGAAGATAGTACATGTGTCACTGATCCAGAATGGTGGTGTTCATATGTCCATGCTGGGGAAGAATTTGTACTTAGGAGAACTAAGATGCACATTGAATAATTGGGTAAGAGGAAGGCGGAGGGCACAGGGGATAGAAATGACGCCTCGAGGAAGGGTCTTTCTGGTGGCGAGGAAAGGAAAAGCTGGAAATATAATTAAGTGCAATTTGGGGAGGTAAGGAAGAATGTAGGAGAACTAAGGCAAGAGTTGATTCAAGGAGAAGGGTCTGGTCCAAGGTTGGGCAGGCTTATCAAGCAGATTACGAATACCTAAATGAGGAACACAGGGTCTCATGTTCAAGTAGCAACTGTTATTTGGGGTTGTTTTACAGTTAGGCCACAAGGGGGTGGGAAGATCTAACAGTGTTTAGGGGGGAGGAGTTTGGTTAGCTTAAACTGCTGGCGAAGTTCCCAGGAACAAATGTACGGCTAAGCAGAAGGGATCTCTTCTTTCTCCAAATAAAGAGTATTTTGCACTCAAAGGAAGCAGAGTACCATGATCACTTCCTCTCAATTTCACTTACAAGACTAACAGAAATAGGACTACTGACATTTTGTCATAGCTACGTTTAGCAGTTTCTACCTCTATCCTACCTCTTGGGGCCTATGAAAATACATTTGCTGTTACCATCCTCGTGGGTCATGGAGGCAGGAGCAGTAAGTAAAATGGCATACAAGAGCATACTTTCTCTCTTTCTGAACACCTGTGGTATCCACTCCTCGTTTACATAACTCCTCAGCAAATTATGGAAGGTTGTTCGGGATATATGCCCAGATATATGTAAAAGTGGCCCAGCGTGGTGCTGTGCCAAAAATAGCAGAGCCGCTCTGCGCCGCTTTAGAAACACAGAGGTGCACTGTATTTAGAGAAATATGGCGCACCCCTGCGTTTCCCCCTGCCCTGGCGCTGAATTATCTGCCTAACTCCAACTCAGGCATCCTTACACCATAGTGCAAGGGTGTCTGCGTTGAGCGGATAGATTATTTATGTGCAGGAAGGTGTCCCTTCCTGCACATAAACAGTCTACATTGGCGATTTGGCAGTTCTATATGTGCTGCAAAATGCAGTACCTGTAGAAGTACCAAAGCGTCATTTTGAATTATTGTTTGTGTGCAGGAAGGTGTCCATTCCTGCATGTAAACGATCGTCCATGGCATTTTGCTTCTTCTAGGTGTGCTGCAGAATTCAGCACATATAGAAAAAAACCAAAAATGAGGAGGAATAAAAGCAGTCCTCCTCGTTTTGTCATGCTAACGCCACCCCTGGGGTGGGCTTAGTTTTTGGCGCTGCCTCAGGTTTACGACAACTCGTAAATCTGAGGCAGCGTCAAAAACAATGCGTGTTGCAGTAGAACGCCCACCGCAACATCCATTGCACGCCCCTCTGACAAAGAAAACTGCTGCAGAGGGGCACATATTTACAAGGAAGCATAACATCACAAAAAAGTGGCGTTATACCTCCTTGTAAATATGGAGCAGTGTTTAGCGTCACCGGAGCGTCACAAAAAGTGATGATCCGGTGGCGCTAGGGGCTCCTAAATACGTCCCTTAGTGTCAGACAAGGGGCAACGCTGTCATGTAATTGATGGAGCCAAGAATTCTTGATGTAATTTTCACTAACGCACCCCCTCCCCGGTGTATTGATGAAATGGCATGTATGATTAGGCAAATGATTCAATCATTTAAGAGTGATATTTTTTCACTAAAAATATTATCCAAATGTAACTTCACCTCTTTGCCTTCTGCCTAAATAGTCAGAAAGTGTCTGAAACTCTAAAAATGCATCTATTCTTTTAGCGTTCGAACCAGCTCATATTCTGGGACCCCGCTATATAAGCACCGCCTATAGAGGGAGCATTTCATGGCTGCCGTCTGACTTCGGAAAAAAATCTGAATTATAAAAAAGAAAAGGCTGTATTCCCAAACGCTCACATGAACAGACTTACAAGCATGATTAATGTTTGTTATAAATACTTTCAATACAAATAGCTTCATTTCTTTTAAGAGAGTTAAATAACAAGTGTTACTGTTTTCTAAGTTAGTGGTACACAATTTAATGACCTTACTATGGTGCTGCAATTCAAACTTGTGACCTAGATGTAAAAGCAAATATAATGCTTTCTTACTAGGCTTGATTATAGCTAAAACATAATACTGCTATGTAGAAATCCATATCATTATTAACATGATTGGAAATATTTAGACAAGCACTGCCAAAACTCGTGCAATGGTTAATTTTCAAAAATGTTTATTGCAACCACATGACAAAAAATAGGAAAAAAGAAGACATGCCGCCAGCCAATCGTGGCAGCAATATATTTGCAATAAAAAAGTTACATGTTAAAAAAAATATCCACACATATAATTTTATTAAAGCAGTACAAGAGCCTCCCAGCAGGCAGGGGTAGTTAAAACAGCTATAAACAATGTCATAGTTTTAGTGCACAAGTGGTGAAATTGTGATTCTTGTTAGCATAAAGAAAATTTACTATTGCCTTTGAATTACTGTAGGTTGGAGGCATAGTTTAGCAAGACATGCATAGCTGACATATAACTAAGCATTGGCAAAGCCAATGGGTCCGCCTTTGACTGCCAGCCTTTTGGCACTGGCAATGCTTGTTTGTTTTGTAACGGCTGTGTTAAAACTTTATTGTTGGAGGAACATTTGGCCACTCACCAATATTAAAAAAAGACATTGGCCAAAACTGATAGTATTTTTAGTCTAAAAAAGCACACATTGCCATAGTAGGTTTTTGTGTGCAGATGCGCTGCTCCTTATGATACTGTGAAGTTAGCCAGTAGTTGAAGCAGTCCCACCCATTGCCCCATGCTGTATGATTTGGCTGGTGGGAAACACATGTAAGTGTTGGTATATTAAATGAGCAATTTTAGTAAAATCACAAGATCTTGGCTAACACCAGAGCTAAAAAAAAATATTTGACAAAGCCAGTAGGTCTGTTGTTGGCTGTCAGTCTTTTAGGTTTGTAAATGCTTGTTTAGCTTTGTTCTGGTTTTTGCAAAATTGTATTGTTGGGGAGACTGCCGGGCTCTCAACAATCTAAGAAAAATAATCCTTGTCTAAAAGTAAAAATATTTGTTGTCCTCAGAAAGCATACATTGTCGTTGTTGTCCCTGGCACTTAAGGGAACTACTTTGTGTGTGGGTGTGCATCTCGTGAAAAAGTAGAATGTCATTACCAACAGTGAGCCACTGCCACATGTTGGAGTAGGCAGAAGAAAAAGGTGAGTGACAGGAAGACAGGCCTATCGATGAAGAGGGCTGGTTGCAAGCCCCTATAAGTAAGTATTATGCATATAATTTTTAATAGAAATGTTCTTGGCTAATGCCAGACCCAAAAAGAGGGAACAAAGGGAAAGAAAAGTACGTTGACAAGTATTCTTTTTAAGTAGATGTACACATATAATCAGGTAAAATGCTGTCATGTACAAAGCAAGAGAGCTGACGGCTGAAGTGGGATGACTGATTCACCCATTCTGTATTCTGGGATGGTCCGAAAAAATGTCAATGACAGTTGAACAGATCAATGGATTAAGGGGGCTGATATGATGCCCCTTTACATATTTTTTATTTCTAATTTTAACTTTATTACTTGCGGCTGGTGAATTAGCTAAATCTGTTTGTATCACGTGTCTCAAAAACATGACCGATTTCACTTGAGACAACTTGCACAAAACTGAAGAAGGCCTTAGCTAGACCCAACATGACTTACTAAAAATACAAATAACTGACAATAGTATCTGCTGAACATTTTCGGTTGTGCTATTGCTTGAAAAATACTTGTCAAGAAAAATTTTACGATGACATCATCTACAACATATTCATATTCTTGGAATCAAGGAGTACTCAGCCTCATATTAAAATGTCATTTTTTTGCATATGATCACCTTGTCTGCTGCTTTTATAACTTATGTGGGCGTGACCGACAGTAGAACACGAGACACTGCAGGCTACAGACAAATTACTCTTCTTGCCGCGATCTGTCAGAATCCCACTGATTTATTTCTGTCAAGAAAAATCAAAGTGCATTCATTGTACATTAGTCATGAACTAAAAAGGCAGCCTAGCCCAACAAAATAAAGACTCTTGGAGTGAAGCAACTTCCAAGCTCTTAAGTGTGTTTTATTTTATAGTTTGTCACATTCTACCACTACTTACCTTACCGCTCAAAAGATCATATAAAAATTGTCATTTTTGTGTTTCCATCGTATCTTCCCAATAAACAAGATTCCAACAGTATCTTCAAACAGAGAAATGCATAGGGATGTATCGATAAGAAGAGACGTTTTCAATTTTTGGCAGCAACTTCATGTTTAGATTTTGTGCCAAGTTAGCAATATCACCCAGTAGTCAATAAACTTGTATTTTGTGGTGTGCAAATATATTTGTCTCTGCACTATCTTTTCCCACTGCTGTTTTCATGCATGGTACATAGGGGGTCATTCTGACCTCTGCGGTAAAATGCGCTTACCGCCGGTCAGAAGCCCGCCATAACACCGCCACGGTCGCGGTAAACCGCCACGGTCATTCTGACCGGCAACTGGCAAACCGCCAAAAATCCGACATCCACAAAAGTCCACCACACCAACGGCCAGCGAAAAACTGTTGATGACCAAACCTCCACCGTCACGCCAACAGAAATACGCCCATGCCATTCTGACCCACGAATCCACGCGGCGGTCTTTAAACCGCGGTATTCCATTGACGGTACACATCGCCGCGGTCAAAATACACACACATTTACAAAACACAACCACATTGGACAATTCAAAATACACACACCTGATACACATACACACACCACTCCCACACACCCAATACAATATAAAACACACACCCACATCACCCACAAACCCCTACGACCAAAAAATCCAACCGAAGGCCAGAGAGAGACAGCACAGAATAGAGAACACCATCACACAGAGGCACACCACACCATCACCCACACAATATCCACGCACAAAACACCACACACCACCACACTCATCAACACATACACCACCCCACACCTCATCCACACCACCCTATGGCACCCCATGACACCCCAGGTTTTCAGACGCAGAACTCAGGGTCATGGTGGAGGAAATAGTTCGGGTAGAGCCCCAGCTCTTCGGGACACAGGTGCAGCACACCACCATTGCCAGGAAGATGGAGCTATAGCAAAGAATAGTGGACAGGGTCAACGCTGTGGGACAGCATCCACGAAATCGGGACGACATCAGGAAGCGGTGGAAGGACCTACGGGGGAAGGTACGTTCCATGGTATCAAGGCACAACATCGCGGTGCAGAAGACTGGCGGCGGACCCTCACCTACTCCCCCAGAATTTACAGCATGGGAGGAGCAAGCCTTGAACATCCTGCATCCTGAGGGCCTCCCAGGAGTAGCTGGAGGAATGGACTCTGGTAAGGCAAATCTTCACTACTTCATCCCCCCACCCTCACCCCCACCCCCATCACACCAACTCCTTGCAAATGGCTCACCATCACAACCCACCCATCCCAACACCTAGCCCTGCATGCGTCCACAAAGCATGGACACCCATCACCTAAGCATGCCCACTGCACATATCCATCTCCCCCACAAGCCACCGTCACAACAGCCCCCACAAGGGAATGCCAGCACTGGGGTACACGGCCACCCACCCATTGCACGATATGGCACACACAAAAGCAATAACCATACTCTTATACCCCTGCAGGACACGAACGCCACAACACCGCCACGGAGGGTCCAGAAATGTCCATCCCACCCCCAGAAGAGGCCCCCAGTGATGACAGCAGCTCTGTCTCCCTGGACCCAGATGACCAGCCCGGCCCATCGGAGACCTCTGGACAGTCGGTTCCCCTCACACAGCCACAGGCCACAGCAGACCTAACCCCCTCTGGGAACACCAGCACAGCTCCCAACCAGCGGGCCCATGCCTCTGTCTCCAGGACACGTCAATCAGCGGTGTGTCCACCACTACAGGGAACCCAGATTAACCCACCACCCCAACAACAACAGGGACCTGGGGGCAGTGGTAGTGGGCACACGGTCCAGGGGACGGATGCCCAGGAACACAGGGGAACTGGGAGGGCTGCTGTGCAACAGGGGGGGGACAGGCCTAGGGAACCCACTCTCCACGAGGCCCTCTCCTCCATCATGGGAGCATACCACCACTCCCAGGAGACGATGGCGACGGTCCTGGGCAGGTTCCAGGAGATCCAGGTACTGCAGGAGGAACAGTATTTGGGGTTCAGGGAAGAACTCCGAAGCATTAGTTCCGCAATGGGGACCATCGTCGTGGCTCTCAACCAGATAGTCACCACATTGCGGGACCATGTGGCACCACAAAGGGCCCCTGTCACTAGCATGGACCAGGAACAGCCTACCACCTCTGCCGGCGCTAGTGGACAAGAGGCCCCGACACAACAACAGGCCACCAGAACCCCACCCCCTGCAGAAGGAGAACCACCCCGCAAGCGGGGCCTGAGATCTAGGAAGAAGACAGAGTAGGATGCCAAGACCCCCGCCAGCAAAGGATACCCCCTGATGTCATCCCACTGTCCCACATTGTCACCCTGTCCAACATAAAACTGCCCCTGCTCCATCCTTCCACAGGCATATGGACAATGCACCTGTGAGACTGAAAATCTGGACTCTGCCATGGACATTCCTCCACCATCACCCATCACCGATTTTCAACCATGTCCCTAAATTGAGCACTTCAATAAAATCACTTCTTGCACAAAAATAATCTGGAGTCTGCCTGTATTTTGAACAAATGTATTAGACATAACCGTGCCAAAATGTCCAGTTACATTGTGATGACAACATACCACTGTCACACAGCTGTAGTCCATGTGGAAAGAAAGCCGAGGTCACGCAGTGGGGCCCACGTCTCTGAAATTGGAAGGGAAAGTCACAACTCAGTCAACATACACTGGGGGGAAACTCAGACAGTAGAGAGGCAGGAGACTGTAAGTAAATGTAAAATGCCGGTGTTGATTCTTACCTGTGTGTTATTGAAAATACTGTTGTATCACTGTGTCCCTGTTGTCTGTGTCGTCCTCGTCGTCTTCCTCCTCTTCACTCTCCACAGGCTCCACAGCTGCCACAACACCACCATCTGGACCATCCTCCTGCAGAAAAGGCACCTGGCGTCGCATAGCCAGGTTGTGAAGCATACAGCAGGCCACGATGATCTGGCACACCTTCTTTGGTGAGTACATTAGGGACCCACCTGTCATATGCAGGCACCTAAACCTGGCCTTCAGGAGGCCGAAGGTCCGCTCGATCACCCTCCTAGTCCGCCCATGGGCCTCATTGTACCGTTCCTCGGCCCTGGTCCTGGGATTCCTCACTGGGGTCAGTAGCCATGACAGGTTGGGGTAACCAGAGTCACCAATTAGCCACACACGGTGTCTCTGAAGTAGTTCCATCACGTAAGGGATGCTGCTATTTCGCATGATGTACGCGTCATGCACTGACCCAGGGAACTTGGCATTTACATGGGAGATGTACTGGTTAGCCAAACAGACCACCTGGACATTCATCGAATGATAACTTTTTCTGTTCCTGTACACCTGTTCACTTTCTCTGGGGGGTACCAAAGCCACATGGGTCCCATCAATGGCACCAATGATGTTGGGAATATGTCCAAGGGCATAGAAATCACCCTTCACTGTAGCCAAATCGCCCACCTCCGGGAAAACAATGTAGCTCCGCATGTATTTCATCAGGGCAGACAACACTCTGGACAACACCTTTGAAAACATAGGCTGAGACATCCCTGATGATATGGCCACTGTTGTTTAAAATGACCCACTTGCCAAAAAATGGAGTACTGACAGAACCTGCACTAGAGGGGGAATCCCTGTGGGTTGGCGGATGGGTGACATCAGGACTGGCTCCAGCTGGGCACACAGTTCATGTATAGTGGCTCTGTCAAGCCTGTATGTCAATATGACATGTCTTTCTTCCATTGTCGACAGGTCCACCAGCGGTCTGTACACGGGAACATTCCTCCATCTCCTCGCAAGTCCCAGCGGACGGTGCCTAGGAAGGACAACAGCGAGCACAGAGTCAATCAACCCACAGGTACGTTCCCACAGCTTGCACAGTACACGAATCTCTATGCATTGAATGGCTTGTATGAGTGGCGATGCAAGGCCTAGGCATGTGTGACGCAGTCGAATTTAAGCCATGTGGGCCCTTGAAATGGCGGCTGCCTGACCTGTGAAGTGTGACAATGGGATGTGAGGTCAATGCGCTGGCGTGGCACACCGTGGCGGTAGGCGGTCAAAGACCGCGGCGCAAAGCAGCATTGGTTAACATTGAACCCTATGGGTTTCAGGAGCCAATGACGATGTGTGCCGGCGGTAGTGGTACGCACCGCCACGGGCGTGATCGCCATTTTCTATCAGCTTAATCACTTGAGACCCGATCATCCACAGGAGAGGACCTATACTGCAAGTGCTGCTGTGACCTCGGTCTGGAAGAGACAATGGCTGCTGCGACTGGGGAAAGGGCCCCTGCCTTCACTTCTGAAGAATTGGAGAAACTCGTCGATGGGGTCCTCCCCCCGTATGCGCTACTCTACGGTCCTCCAGACCAACAGGTAAGTACACTGGGACCATGCTTTATGGCCAATGCCTGGGTTGAGTGGGGTGAATGAACGATGGTGGGGAGGGGAGTGATTGAGGCATGCATCAAACGACAGATGAGAGCATGTGCCACATGGCAAGGGTGGGGATGGGGGGGCCACTCACATTGAGCATGCAGAAGGTGATGATTTTTTATTTTCTCCCCCTGTACATGTCACATAGGTCAGCGCCCATCAGAAGATCGACATTTGGCTTGCCATCGCCAAGGACGTCCGGACCCTGGGGGTCCACAACAGACGGGGCACCCACTGCCGCAAGAGGTGGGAGGACATCCGCCGCGGGAGCAGGAAGACCGCGGAGGCTCTGCTGTGGATGGCCTCCCAACGTAGGAGGGGTGCCACTCATCAATTGACCCCCCTGATGTCTCGGATCCTGGCGGTGGCCTACCCAGATTTGGATGGGCACGTGAGGACATCACAGCAGACACAAGGGGGTGAGTACCAGCACATTCTGCTATCTTAGCGCGCAGTGGAGGTGTCTGGGTGGGGGAGGAGGGCTGTGGGTATCCCTAGGCCAGGGCGATTTCTGTAGGCTAGGCCCCTCCGTAAGGCATGGCCCTGTGCCCCTGCCCCCCACCTCTGTAGGGTGCCAAGTACAGCTATCCATGGCCCTGTGTCACCTATGTGTGCAGTTGTCGTCCATAGGCTTGTAGGCCAGGTCCCAATGATTGAGTAGTGTACCCCAAGTGCGCGGCATAGTGCAGGGGGCTTCTGTGTCTGTCCTCTCCGCCAAATGTGTTGCCAATGCATGCACTCAACATGTCTTTATTTCCCCCCCCCCCCTTCTTTGTTGGTCTTCCTGTTCATGTGTGCGTTAGCATCATCAGGCGGAGGAGAAGTGGCATCGGAGCACGAGGGAGCTGCATCTCACATGGCCCTGGAGGGCCATGCAACCGACTCGGAGGTCACCAGTGAGACGGAGGGCGAGGGGAGCTCCACAACGGGGACACGTGGAGACATCAGCGACACAGACACGTCCTCGGAAGGGAGCTCCCTTGTGGTGGCGGCAACATCCGTGCCCACCGCAACAACAGGTACAGCCGCCACCCAGCGCACCAGCTCCACCCTCCCAGCAGCCCCTCAGCGTTCGCGCCGTGCCCGCTCGCACAAGAAGGCGGGCATCTCCTTCGCCCCAGGCACCTCAGGCCCTGCCCCAGTTACCCCTGCTGCCCTCAGTGAGGAAGTCATTGACCTCCTCAGGACGCTCATTGTTGGGCAGTCTACCCTTTTGAATGCCATCCAGGGGGTAGAAAGGGAGGTGCACTGAAGCAATGCATACGGGTCAGGCTGCCCATCAGCGATCGTTCAACGCTCTGGCCTCAGCACTGACGGCAGCCATTGTCCCTGTCTCCTGCCTCCCTCCTCCAACTTCCTCCACCCAGTCCCACTCCCCTGTTCCTCTGGCTATCCCAGACACACCTACAGACCAGCCTGCACACACCTCAACACCCAAGGGCAGCTCATCCAGACATAAGCACCACACATCACACAAGCATTCACACAAGCAACATCCACATGCAGACATACCAACAGCCACTGCCTCCTCTGTGTCCCCCTCCTCCTCGTCTCCCTCCTCCCTCCCTGTGACGTCTCCACTCACACTTGCATGCACAACATCATCAGCCACTGCGTCCATCACCAGCACACCCACCAGAACACTCCGCACACGTGCAGTCACCACCCCCACTGCCATTTACACGTCCCCTGTGTCCTCTCCCAGTGTGTCTGTCACCCCCTCTTCCAAACCACACAAACGCAGGCAGCCACCCACCCAACAGCCATCCACCTCACGACAGCCTCCGTCACAAGCACCTGCACCCAGAGACAGCACACTTGACTCTCCTACAACCACATCCTCTTCCTCCACTCCCATACCCACTGCACCTACCCTTCCCACTGCTCCTAAAAAGTTTTTCCTGTCGAAAATTAACCTCTTTCCATCACCTGACCCACCCCCTCCATCTGGTAAGAGTCCAATCAGCACCTCAGCCACCACAACCCCTGGACCTACAAGGACCATAGTCCATGGATATTGGAGTCTACCACCTTCAAGGGCAGCCACATCGGCCAGCAGTAAAGGGACAGCCAGCCCACCCCCTGGGAAAAAAAACAAAAAAGGCAAGGCACGGCGCGAGAGGGCAGAGACGGCAGCCTCAAAAGGCACTACCCTGGCACCGTCAGGAAGTGCGGTGCCACCTGGCACATCTACAAAGGGAGGCAAGGGCCACAGAGATTCACGGAAGGATGGCAAGGGCAGCACGGCCGACAAGTCCGGCAGCAGGCGAGCTGCCCAGGAGGGCGCCACCTGCCCCTTTCCGGGTGTGAAGGAGGACACCCACGGGCCCGGGGCTCCAGCACAGGAGGGCCCCGCAAGCGAGAAGTCGGATGGCGAGTGAACTCCATACATTGGCCGGATATGGTGCCCTGGAGACACATCTCAAGCACCGCTGAACAGGGCCCTTCAGGACAAGCACCGCTGAACAGGGCCCTTCAAGACAAGCACCGCTGAACAGGACACCGCCGTCTCAAGCACCGCTGAACAGGGCCCTTCAAGACAAGCACCGCTGAACAGGGCACCGCCGTCTCAAGAACCGCTGAACAGGGCCCTTCAAGACAAGCACCACTGAACAGGGCACCGATGTCTCAAGAACCGCTGAACAGGGCCCTTCAAGACAAGCACCGCTGAACAGGGCACCACCGTCTCAAGAACCGCTGAGCAGGGCCCTTCAAGACAAGCACCGCTGAACAGGGCCCTTCAAGACAAGCACCGCTGAACAGGGCCCTTCAAGACAAGCACTGCTGAACAGGGCACCGCCGTCTCAAGAACCGCTGAACAGGGCCCTTCAAGACAAGCACCGCTGAACAGGGCCCTTCAAGACAAGCACCGCTCCGCTGGGCCCTTCCTCTCAAGCACCGCTCCGCTGGGCCCTTCCTCTCAAGCACCGCTCCGCTGGGCCCTTCATCTCAAGCACCGCTCCGCTGGGCACCGCCGTCTCTGCACCGCTCCGCTGGGCCCTTCCTCTCAAGCACCGCTCCGCTGGGCACTGCCGTCTTTGCACCGCTCCGCTGGGCCCTTCATCTCAAGCACCGCTCCGCTGGGCACCGCCGTCTCTGCACCGCTCCGCTGGGCCCTTCCTCTCAAGCACCGCTCCGCTGGGCACCGCCGTCTCTGCACCGCTCCGCTGGGCCCCTCCTCTCAAGCACCGCTCCGCTGGGCCCTTCCTCTCAAGCACCGCTCCGCTGGGCACCGCCGTCTCTGCACCACTCCGCTGGGCCCTTCATCTCAAGCACTGCTCCGCTGGGCCCTTAATCTCAAGCACCGCTCAGCTGGGCACCGCCGTCTCTGCACCTCTCCGCTGGGCCCTTCATCTCAAGCACCGCTCCGCTGGGCACCTCCGTCTCTGCACCGCTCCACTGGGCCCTTCCTCTCAAGCACCGCTCCGCTGGGCACCGCCGTCTCTGCACCGATCCGCTGGGCCCTTCCTCTCAAGCACCGCTCCGCTGGGCCCTTCATCTCAAGCACCGCTCCGCTGGGCCCTTCATCTCAAGCACCGCTCCGCTGGGCCCTTCCTCTCAAGCACCGCTCCGCTGGGCACCGCCGTCTCTGCACCTCTCCGCTGGGCAGCGCCGTCTCTGCACCACTCTGCTGGGCCCTTCCTCTCAAGCACCGCTCCGCTGGGCCCTTCCTCTCAAGCACCGCTCCGCTGGGCCCTTCATCTCAAGCACTGCTCCGCTGGGCCCTTCATCTCAAGCACCGCTCCGCTGGGCCTTTCCTCTCAAGCACCGCTCCGCTGGGCCCTTCCTCTCAAGCACCGCTCCGCTGGGCCCTTCCTCTCAAGCACCGCTCTGCTGGGCCCTTCCTCTCAAGCACCGCTCTGCTGGGCCCTTCATCTCAAGCACCGCTCCGCTGGGCCCTTCCTCTGAAGCACCGCTCCGCTGGGCACCGCCGTCTCTGCACCGCTCTGCTGGGCACAGCCGTCTCTGAACCGCTCCGCTGGGCCCTTCCTCTCAAGCACCGCTCCGCTGGGCCCTTCCTCTCAAGCAACGCTCTGCTGGGCCCTTCATCTCAAGCACCGCTCCGCTGGGCCCTTCATCTCAAGCAACGCTCCGCTGGGCACCGCCGTCTCTGCACCGCTCCGCTGGGCCCCTCCTCTCAAGCACCGCTCCGCTGGGCCCTTCCTCTCAAGCACCGCTCCGCTGGGCACCGCCGTCTCTGCACCACTCCGCTGGGCCCTTCATCTCAAGCACCGCTCCGCTGGGCACCGCCGTCTCTGCACCGCTCCGCTGGACCCTTCCTCTCAAGCACCGCTCCGCTGGGCACCGCCGTCTCTGCACCGCTCCGCTGGACACCGCCGTCTCTGCACCGCTTCGCTGGGCCCTTCATCTCAAGCACCGCTCCGCTGGGCCCTTCAAGTCCAGCACCGCTGGCCCATTGGCAGAAGGGGCAGGCCCGGATCTGTGTCGGGCAGGGCTGCACGAAGCACTCTGGGCACCATGCCTCCTCCAGTACCAGTGGAGTCTGTAATCCACTTGAGAGACTGTGGCTTTGCACTCCCCAGGATGGCACAGTGGGCAACCCACCCACTGTAGAGACTTGAGAGACTGTGGCTTTGCACTCCCCAGGATGGTACAGTGGGCAAACCACCCACTGTAGAGACTTGAGAGACTGTGGCTTTGCACTCCCCAGGATGGTACAGTGGGCAACCCACCCACTGTAGAGACTTGAGAGACTGTGGCTTTGCACTCCCCAGGATGGGACAGTGGCCATGGAGGCCCCTCGTGGATCTGGCGTCGTGGACTCATGTGGCTGAGGTGCCTCCCCTTCCCTTCCCCCTGAGGTGCCTGTAGTTTTTCTATCTGATGCCCCTGCAATGTTCTCTCCAATGGATTGGGGTCTCCTGTGTGGGCTTTGCCCATGTATTGAGGCCCATTGGCCCACGTACAATGACTGAAAGCCAATTTGGACTGGACATTTTACATATGTGTATATAGGTGTTGGAAATCATTTTTAACTTTGCCTAACAATATATTAAAATTTCATAATGATTTTATTTTGTCTTGGCATTCTTCCGGGGGTTTAGGGGGTATCACTCTGAGTTGTTGCTTTGCATTGATGTGTAGGTAGTTGTGGGTGAGGGTGGGTGTGTCGCGTATGTGTGTGTGCCCGTAATCTTTTCTCCTCCCCCCTCCCCTGTGTCGTAGGTGCAGTACTCACCGTTGTCTTCTGCGCCGGCGTTCGTGCTCCTGGTAGAGGAGCAGGTAGACAATGGCTGGTAAGATGTGTAGTTCTGGTTCCATGCTGTCCAGATTCCTCGTGGAGTGTGTAGAGGTGAGCGTTTTCCCGTTCGTAGTCTGTTTCCGCCGTGTTTTTATCGGCGGGGCTCCCGCCCCGGAAAAGGTGGCGGATTGGTGAGTTGTGATAGGGTGGGTGGTACATTGGCTCCCGCCTGGGTGTTGGCGGTGACCGCCGCACTGTTTGTTTGTCCAGCCGTGGCGGCCGGAGTGTTAAAGTGGCGGTTTCTGTTGGCGGTTCCCGCCAGGGTCAGAATTCCATTTTTTTTACTGCCTGCCTGTTGGTGGGTTGGCCGCCGCTTTAACACCGACCGCCAGGGTTGGAATGACCCCCATAGTCTTTACCCCACTACCCCGCAGCCTTTGCCCCCCATGCTCTTTACCCCTCTGTTATGTATGTATGTAAATATATATATATATATATATATATATATATATATATATATATATATATATATAATTTATTTTTTTTATAACTTTTTATATTTTTTTTAAAAAAGTGATAATATGCGGGTAGGCGTAAAAGGCAGTAAGGTTGATTTTAGGGTTTAGGGCGGAGGAGAGGTAGAGGGAGGTATGCACAGTATTGTCATCAATTATGTAATTTCAGTTGTTGCACTAATGTTATCAATGGTGCCAGAACATGCAATGGGTGACGTAATATTGGAGGTAATTAGCAGTGCATGGTGAGGGTGAGAGTTATAGCTACTGTATGGGACGGGTTATACTCACTTGAGAAACATTTTCACCTACCTATACTGCCCCTTAACCTTTTTTCCAATTCATTTCTAAGTTTTTTTAAATGAAAAGTAGATATAATTCAATAACTAACTATAATGTCACTTTAATCTTTGTTTTTTCTGTGAATTTCTAGGGTTTTATGTAACAGAAAGTAATATTTTATTACCATACGTAACACTAACCACACCCTGCGTACAACCTCCCACGAGTAGCCAGGCCAGGCCAGGCCTTGCACCCAAACCTAATGCACAGCAGGGGAATGAGAGCAGTGTGTGGTAGCAAAACCAATTGGAGGCCTGGACCTGTGCCAAACCCAACTGGACAGCAGGAGGTTTGGTGCAGGGCCTGATGCCCAAACTACAGTGGTCATGCACAGCTAACTAGGTGATATTACAATATAAAGGGTGCCATTTTAAGTAAGACAGACGTACTGAACTTGTCAGAACACCAAAATATAAAAAGTAAACCTGTTGACTTAATAAAGGGGACAACATATCAACATCACAAAACAAAATAAAATGATGGACGGAGTGTTGAAACTTTTCAAACACTCACCCCCAGTCACAGATCTGGGTTTAATCCATCGTTATTTTGCTCGCCACATCACCCCAGTTTGGACCCAGCCATATGTAAATCAGTCTTGACCCTGTTCCCCATGGGAACTGTCCAGCCCGAACTGCTAGGCCAGGTCCTCCCTGGACAGGAAACAAGCATCCTGGGACCGGTTTCTGGGTATCACCCTTCATCAGCCAGGCTAGCTTGAATACAGTGGCGCAGGGAGCAAGGGACCCACGTCTGGGCATACCCCTCCCACTTAGGGCACACAAAGCAACATCACAAAACAAAATAAAATGATGGACAGAGTGTTGAAACTTTTCAAACACTCACACCCAGTCACAGATCTGGGTTTAATCCACCATTATTTTACTCGCCACGTCACCCCAGTTTGGACCCAGCCATCAGCATATCAACATATATAAGGCAGACCTCTTATCTTTGTAAACAAAACCACCAACAATCATAATCAAATCTATATTGCATTCTTTCACACATTGCTATTTTTTTTTAAGTGAATGTCTTAAATTTTTTGAACAAATCTTAAGAAAATCAACATATCTTTGAGTCCCAGCCAACAAAATGAAGCCATAAAAACAACCGCAGGAGGGCCCTTTGTCCTGGCTGAAGAGCACAGACATCCAGCTCAGAGTGCTTTAAAAAATATGGTAAGTTTCCCTGTCGGACATAGATATAAACACGGTGGAGACTTTCTGTATTTTGCTGGGGGACTGCTGTACTTGCTGCAGCTAAGCACAACATTATAAAAAATTCTAGATAGTGCCCCTGCCCCTTCTAGGTGCACCACCAGGCTCAACAAATCATCAAAGGTCTGCTTGCTTGGAGCAGTTAATGAAAAATGGGCTGCTCCGGCAGCTCACTTTTTATTCATTTATTCTGTTTTTTGTTTATTATAGGGAGTTCCGGAGCCCACATGGGACACCCACATCTTTCATTTTTGTTAAGGGCCATGATGGGAGCCCATCCCGGGTACGGTGGGAGCCGGCATTGCTCCCACCCAGCGGGAGCAGATTTCCTTTGCTCCTGCTGGAAGCAATTCTCTGTTTCCCTGCCAGCAAGAGTACAGGCAGGCAGATACTTTTGTACTCCCACCCAGAGGGAGCAGCTTTCCGCTTCCTCTGATGGAAACACATTACACTATACTGTGGTCTTTGGGTGGGATCCCCAGGATACCGCTTTATAGCTGGCCCCGTGCGACGGGGTACACAGGGCCATTGTGTGGCTTGCGGAGGGGCACATGCCCCCTCCCTCAATTATGTTTATGGACCCCTAGAGATGGTGTCCCTGAGCCCGCAAGGAGGATTGGAGAGAGGGCTGCATGCCCCTCTCCTTTATTGTAAATACAGCCACAGGGGATGGGTTCTTGAGTGCCTCACAGAGACTCAGGAGGGATGGGTTCTCCAGGGTCTTGCAGAGGCTCAGGAGAGGGCCTAATGCCCTCCTCCCTTTTATTTTTGAGATGGCCCCGTTGGATGGGGTACCCGGGGTCTTGCAGAGGCTTGGTGAAGGAGGTCACATGCCCCCCCCTTTTTATTTAACATACAGACCCAGCAGATGTGGTTCCGGGGGTCTCAATGTGGCCTCTTAATTTAGACAATGGCCCCGAGGGATGGGGTTCCCGGGGCCTCAAGGAGGCTCGGAGAGGGGCACCACCCTACCGCACACCAACACTTTAAAAAAAACTTTACCATGGATTTGCATATCCACCACAAATTCACAGATTTTTTTATTTTTTTTTATTAGTTTCGGCCCCGGGTTGCCTTGGAATCGCCCACCAGGCCCCGGCGGGCATGCCCCCTTATATCATGTATTAAACCTTTTATCCAGGACTGGACACTCTGGGGGTGATCCTGACCGCGGCGGACGGCGGTCGCCGCCCGCCAAGCGGTTCCCGCCGAAAGACCGCTCCGCGGTCAAAAGACCGCGGCGGTCATTCTGGCTTTCCCACTGGGCTGGCGGGCGACCGCCGAAAGTCCGCCCGCCAGCCCAGCCGGAAACCCCCTTCCCACGAGGAAGCCGGCTCAGAATGGAGCCGGCGGAGTGGGAAGGTGCGACGGGTGCAGTTGCACCCGTTGCGAATTTCAGTGTCTGCAAAGCAGACACTGAAATTCTTTGTGGGGCCCTCTTACGGGGGCCCCTGCAGTGCCCATGGAACAGGATGGCGGTAAGCGGTGTCAGAATCCCCATGGCGGCGCAGCAAGCTGCGCCGCCATGGCGGATTCCCACGGGCAGCGGAAAGTCGGCGGTACCCCGCCGGCTTTCCGCTTCTGGCCGCGGCTGTACCGCCGCGGTCAGAATGCCCGGCGGTGCACCGCCAGCCTGTTGGCGGTGCTACCGCCGACCTCCGCCATGGCGGTAATTACCGCCGCGGTCAGAATCACCCCCTCTGTCCCCACGTCCTAAAATGGCATGTGTTGATGTGTTGGCAGCCAATCTGATCTTGTCTTAAGATCTGTCGACTCAGCAGATCATCTGCAGTGTGAAATATCTATATTTGTTAAACTTAATTTCTCAAAACTACTGAACATAATTTCACCAAATCATAAGAAGCACACTTTCTAGACCAATATCCTGCTTTCAGCCAAATTTAATGTAATTCCTTTCAGCCGTTTTGCCTCTAAGTATGTCTAATTTTCCAACGGAAATGAATGAGGAAAACATGTTTTGGGACCCACCTGGTTTCTCATCCCCTGCTTGACAGATCACTCCAAATCGTTCCAGGAAGGAGTTGAAGTGGATGTGTCTTTCTTTTGGAAAGTTCTGTGAAGTTTCATCATACGGTGCCAATGTTATTAAGAAAACAAAAAAATGCTTTTCCTATGGAAATGTGGTCCTAACTATAACTACCTAGGGGCGACCACTGCTGGGTGATGTACATAGGCCTGTGTTGTAAAACCCTGAGTGATATTACAATACATTGTAAAGATCAACACTTTGTAATGGCTACAGGCTAAAGGCAAGCGGGTTAAAAACTTGCTTTGAAACAATTGATATTTGTCACACACAGTACAGTAGCTGAATATAGAGTTTCAAATATCGTGCTGTATGTAGAAAGAATTAAAAAAGTCATGAAGTTAGGTATATATTGGTAAGTATAGATTTACAGTGCTTAAGTCCAATTATAGGTATCTTGAACATATTAGATATTTCAGCTACGTAGATGTGGAATATAGTAAATATGTGCTTAGCCATACATATTTATCTCACAATATTTTGGCAGTTGATAATTAGGCTGTGATAGTTTGGTAGCACAATATTTTTGTTCTTAATAATATGACATGCAACCAACACGCTCTAGACTCTATCATGCACTTGAGATCTAGATGATAAAGGGTGTCTTTTGTTTAGGAAAAAAGCCCCTTGTGATCTCACAACTAAAGTCTCTTAAAAAAAAAAACAGCACTATTTTTTAAGTGGACATGTTTTTCAATAGTGCAGAGAAAGATATATTGAAAATGACAGTAAAGGAGCACCTCCATTTCTATGAAGTCAATTTCCCTGGCTACTCTACACTGGAGGGTCAGTTTGATCTACGTTTCCCCATTCTCTCTCCGACTGCCATCAGCTCCTATTTGGAAAACTATTTTTTTACCCAAGGGTGAAACTCTGATAACTAGAATTCGGTCGAGGGCTGATACCTCTGTTTTGGCAATGAGTCTACAGCAGTGAACACAATACTCGAGGTCGGATCTCGTCAGCGATCTATCAGCAGTCTTGTTATATGAATATGAATCCTTGTATTTCTCTCTCAGAGCAGTCTAATGTTAGTCCAGGAGGGTTAAAGGCTTGGCATAATCTCAGGAGAAGTGCTATGTATATAATAGCTATTTTGAACCACTCTATATAAACGTCACTAATGTGGATGTACATAAAATAAAGAAAAGCAGAGGCTATCGTGGACAACTGGTTGTCGCTCCTGCTCTAACTTCCTATCGTGGTAAATATTAAACGGCGATGGAAGCAGCTGGGCACAACTAAGTTACATTGATGTCAGTCATTATTTATTTATTTGAGAGTTTTCTATAGCGCTGGCAAGACCGAGAGGGTATCATAGCGCTTTACAACAGAATAGAAAATAAAAATAAGAAACACATATGAAAAGTCAAGAGTCACATTACAGAACGATAATACAGAGGGGTTCTCATGAATAGAAGGGTAGCGATCCGAGGATGGTGGGGTGGGGAGTGAGAGACCCTTATTGATGTGAGGGTTGTTTTAGGAGGTATTCTTTCAGTAGCTTCTTGAAGGTCAGATGGGAAGGGTTCGATCTGATGTGAATGGGTAAGGAGTTCCATATTCTCGGAGCGTTGTTTGAGAAGGAGCATGACCGAGTTTTTTGCTTGTTAGATTTCGGTAGGAGGAGGAGGAGTGAGTTTGTGCTTCTCAGAGATCTGGTTTGACCAGCTTTCACTAGCTTATTTGCGAGGTATTCAGGCTTCCCAGTGTGAAGGGCTTTGTGTGTTAGGCAAGCAGTGCGGGGAACAGGCAACGGGCCTCAATCGGGAGCCATTTGTGACTCCTCAAGGCTGGGGAGATGTGGTCAAATCTTTTAATTCCCGTCACTAGTCTGGCAGCTGCATGAAGAGTGGACCTCATAGGGGCGAGTCGGGATTTGGCCGTGCCAGTGAGGATGGAGATCCCATAGTCTAGTCTTGAGAGTGCCAGTGCTTGAGTGGCCTGTTTGAGGTCATCCTGGGAAATGAATGATTTGATTTTGTGAAGAAGTTTAAGGCATTATTAGCGTTTCTCTTGATGTGGTCCTGCATAGTCAGGTTGGAGTCCAGAGAAATTCCCAGGGATTTGACCGTAATAGACGGGGAGAGAGTACATTTGAGTGTGTCAATAGATTTTAGCCATTCTTGCAGTTGAGGAAGCTGGTTAGATTTCGAGAGGAGGAGTATTTCCGTCTTGTCGTGATTGAGTTTGAGATGGTTATGAGAGAGCCAACATAGGGCTTCTTTAAGGGTATTGTTCAGACGGTGGATGTCTTCTAAGGAGAATAGTTCAATATATAGCGCGTGTCATCTGCAAGGAGATGGAAGGGGATATTGGCTCGAGTGAGGATAGTGGTAAGAGGGTCCATGTAGATGTTGGAGAGAGTTGGAGAGAGGACAGATCCTTGGGGGAGCCCTCTGGTAACTGGGGAGGTGGGTGAGGTCGAGTTGAGAAGTTTTACTTGTTGTGTTCGGTTTTGTAAGAAGAAGGAAAACCAGCGCAGGACAGTGCCTTCAATGCCTAGTCTCTTTTGGAGGGAGTTGAGAAGGAGTTTGTGGTCGATCGTGTCAAAGACCGCTGTTAGATCAAGGAGAATCAGTAGGTAGGGTCGGTCAGACTCAAGGGAGTTGTGGAGGTCATCCACTATGTTAAGGATGGCTGATTCTGTGCTGCAGCCTTTCCGGAAGCCTAATTGAAGAGGATTGAGGAGGTTGTTGGTATCGATATTTTGGGTTAGTTGTTGGAGAGCACATTTTTCAAGAACTTTGGCCAGGAAGGGAAGGTTGGAGACGGGTCTGTAGTTGTGGAGGTTGTTCGGGTCGGCTCCTGGTTTCTATAAAATCTGTGTGATTTGGCCTAGTTTTAGGCAGTCTGTGAACACGCCAGTCTGAAGGGAGCTATTGATGATCATAGTCCATGTAGGGGAGAGGGACTGGTGGAGTTTTGTCGCCAGGGAGGAAGGGAGGGGGTCGGCTAGGTGGGAGAAGGTTTTGGAGGAGGACTTAACTTTGGAGATGTCCGGTACCAGGAGGGGTTGGAAGAACTCCAGCTAGCGGGGGCCGCAGCTGCGTCTGGATGGGGAGAGTGATTTCAGTTTTGGGGGGCGGGTTGTCAGAGAGGTATGGAGCAGGGATAAAATTGTTAGTGGAAGGAAGGCGGGGCACAATGTTGGGGGGGTGTCCAGTGCTAGGGAAAGTTCAATCTCAGTGCTTTTATTGTTGAAGAATTTGGCAAAGTTAACTCAAGTGTCCGTGGTAGTGGGTTGGGGTTGGGAGCAGGTTTGGAAGTTTGTTGTTTAATGATGTTAAAGAGCTCCTTTGTGCGGTTTATGGCTCTGTCAAGGGAATTCTGGAAAAAGGATCTTTTTTCATTATGTATGTGTTTTTTGTAACTTGTCCGTGCACTTCTGAGCTGCTCCAAGTGGGTGGAGGAGGGGTCGGATCTCCAAAGTCTTTCAGTAGCTCTGAGTTGTCTTCTCTCTGAATTGAGTTCATTGTTGAACCAGGCTCTGGATGGGATGTTTCGCAGTCTTTTCAGTTTTAGAGGGGCTAGTTGATCAAGTATGGTAGTTATAGTCAAGTTGTAGTGGGTGGTTAAATCCGTCGTGGAGAGGTTGGTCGAAGGGGGGGGAGAAGGGAGGTGATTTTTTTCTTCCAGGGTAGATAGGGGGATTTGGCTGACATTTCTTTTCCAACTAAAAGATTTTTGGAGATGAGTAGTGAGTTGGGGGATATAGTTGAGATGGAAAAGGATGATGTGATGATCTGACCAGTCGACAGGAAGGATATCGTCGACCGTGAGGGAATCTTTATGCGCTATGATCGCATCCAGTGTAGCGCCTTTGATGTGGGTTTGGCCCTTGCAGTGTTGGGAAAGGTTGTTGCTGTGAAGAAGGTCATTTAGGGTTTGGATGAGTGCATTGTTCTCATCATTCCAGCAAAGGTTGAGATCGCCCAAGATAATGAAGTTGGGGTCAGAGAGGGAGCAGTGCGGTATTAGGTCAGCTAGGTGGTCCACAAAAGGCTGGGTGTTACCAGGGGGGTGGTAGAGAAGGTGGAAGGTCACCTTAGAGTTGTCGCTGGTCTTAGTAGAGGCGTTCAAGTGTTCACAGGAATTGAAAGTGAGCGCTTCTTTAAAATCTATTTCTATGGTATTTTTGTGGATGATGGCAATACCTCCCCCCGGGCGGTCCTTTCTCTCTTTGTTAGAAATAGAGTAGCCAGGAGGGACGAGTGTGTCCATGATCGGTTGCAAGAGTTCGGTTAGCCAGGTTGGAAGTCAATATCATTCCCGAATAACGAGAGTTCGGGAAGCCAGGTTGGAAGTCATTATCACCTGAAATGGAAATGCACCATGGACGTCTAATCACTGAAATGCCAGGGGTAGCGAAAGTGAGATCACATGCTCTTTGACCTCCACGTTCACACTCACACACATTCTTAGACATACACACAAATATACACTTACATACACTCTCTCTCACATAAACACACTCACCTGCAAGCACGCACACAACATACATTTAAAAAAATGTTTTGCTTACTTCAGCTGTCATGGAAAGGGCATACTCCACCTAATGAATAGTGAATAATATATTATTACTCACTAATAGTTTAATAAAACAATTACAACAAACAAAAAGTGGACCCCCAACTGAGGTACATAAGGACCAGCTGCCTCTGTGTTCCTGGCACTGAATTTGCCAGCTCTGAGGTCATGGGTCACAAAGGATGTGTCAGGGGTCACAAAGGGCAAGCCAGGGGTCGCAACTGCAATCCCTGGCGACCCCTAAATGACGTCCATGGAATGCACATTTGTTGCAAAACATGACCTGCTGATTTACCACAGTATTAAAGAAAGGAAGTCCTATTTCTTTCCACAGGTAGATATTTTCCTGAAACCCATGTGTTGATTAACGTATCAAAACGTGAAGCCTGGGGATTAATAGGCCTGGCACCCATATCCCTACCCTATTCAGTGCTATGTTATCAATTATACCCTTTGCTAATTTTGACCAAGATACTTGTACTATGTATGACGGATGCTGTAATTTACTCTGGTAAAGCCAGATAGTTAACTGCTTCTGTGCCACGGGACGTAATGGTTACGTCCCACGGCACAGTGCTCCAGGCACCGGAGCTCGGAGGGAATCGCCTCCCCTTACACCGCTGCCCCCTAGTGACGTTTGATGACGTCACCTCCCATCGCGCTGGAATTATGCTTCCAACGTGATGCGGAAGAGAAATGCTCAGCATATCTCTTCCGCTCGGGAGGAGGGGGCAGGCAGAGCCATGAAAGGAAAGGAAAGGCCTTTCCCTTCATGTCTCTGCAAGCATTTCTACTCCCCGATCGCGATGGTCACTTCCTGGGGGAGGTGGCAAATAATTTTTAGGCAATTTCGGCCCCAGGGGGGTGGGAGCAGAAACCACTAGACACCAGGGAATTTTTCTTTTTATACTTATGCATAAAGGGAATGGGCAAGGGCCCCTCCCCAGGGAGGCAAAATGTTTTTAGGCCTTTTCTGCCCCCCTGGGGGCAGATCGGCCTATTAAAATTAGGCCAATCTGTCCCCAGGGGGGGCAGAAACCCCCAGACACCAGGGATATATTTATTTTGTTGTTTACTTTATGTTTTTGTGTATGGGGAGCGACCCCTTAGGCAAGGGTCATTCCCCTGGGGGGCAAATTGTATTTAGGCCATTTCTGCCCTTGGGGGCAGATTGACCTATTTTTGTTAGGCCAATCCACCCCCAATCGGGCAGAAACCACTAGACACCAGGGATTTTAATTTTTTTGCGTCAATTTCACACAAGGGGAGCGGCCCCTTAGGCAAGGGTCGTTCCTCTGGGGGACAAATTTATTTTAGGCCATTTCTGCCCCCCTTGAGGGCAGATCAGCCTATTTTTATTAGGCCTATCTGCTCCCAAGGGGAACAGAAACCACTAGGCACCAGGGATGTTTTCTTTGTGCCAATTTCAGCAAGGAGAGTGACCCCTTTGGGAAGGGTCCCTCCCCTGGGGGGGGGAATTTATCTTAGGCCATTTCCTTTACCCCTGGGGGCAGATACCACTGAGGCACCAGGGATTGGTGTGTTTGTGTATGTGTGTGTTCTGTTTGGGGGGGCAGCCCCTTGGGCAAGGGTCGCTCCGCATGGGGGCACATTATTGGCCTATTTTTGGAAGGCCCATCTGCCCCCATCGGGGGAGAGAGCCCACCAGAGACCAGGAAAGATTTTTTTTCCAAAATAAGAGGGTGGGTTTATGACCATACCCCCACCCCAAATAAATGGGGCCAAAGTTGTTCTGCCCACCAGTTGGCAAATGGGGCAATTAACCCCGATCCACACCCCTGAGGGCAGAAAGTCTACTAGATGCCAGGGAAAAAAAAAAAGAAAATAGTGTTGTGGTGGCTACCAACCTGTGTGGGCATGGTTATGCCCCCAACCCAACTGGAGGGGGTAACAGTCTCAGCTCTCCTCCCGCACACTAAAACATCTTATCCCATGGCAAGCAAGAGTACATTTGAATATTTTGGGTTTTGGTTTACATTTGGGCCATGAGAGCTTGGCTAACCCTCAAAATTGTCACACTTGGAATGGCGAGGCCTGCACTTTTTGGACTTTGGGACGCTGCTATGTAGAAAAATCCACAGGGTCTAGACACATCTGAAAACTAAACATCTGGTTGATTCCAGGGTGGTGTGCTGCACATGCACCCCGCACCATATTCTTACCTATAATACCCAGCAAACTTCCAACTTTGCTGGAAATCACACATTTTTCCCACATTTTTGTGATGGAACGTTCTGGAATCTGCAGGATTACGCACAATTCCTACCACCCAGCATTGTCTCATCTACACCGATAAAAATCCGGCTGCACTTGTCAGCCTAAAATTTTTTTTTTTCAAACTGCCCTTTTGGACCCGGTTTGGTTCCCCCTAAATTTGGACATGTTTTTGGCTCTTCCCTTGTCACAGGCACTTGGCCCACCTATACAAGTGAGGTATCATTTTTACCGGGAGACTGAGGGGAACGTTGGGTGGTAGGAAATTTGTCCCAGTGTGGTGATCCCACGCAGAAATGTGGGAAAAATATGAGATTTATGAGCTAAATTTGAGGTTTGCTGAGGATTCTGGGTAAGAAAACATTGGGGGATCCACCCAAGTCACACCTCCCTTGACTCCCTCGGCTGTCTAGGTTTCAGAAATGTCTGGGTTTGGTAGGTTTCCCTAGATGGCTGCTGAGTCCAGGACCAAAAATGCAGGTCCCCCCCTTGCAAAAACAAGTTGTTTTGTATTTGATAATTTTGATGTGTCTAGATGGTGTTTAGGAGCATTTCCTTTCGCGGGCACTATGCCTACCCACACAAGTGAGGTACCATTTGTATCGGGAGACTTGGGGGAACGCTGGTTGCAAGGGAGTTTGTGGCTCCTCTCAGATTCCAGAACTTTTTGTCACCGAAATGTGAGGAAAAGGAAATTTTTAGGTTTGCAAAGGATTCTGGGTAACAGAACCTGGTGAGAGCCCCACAAGTCTCCCCATTTTGGATTCCCCTAGGTGTCTATTTTTTAAAAATGCGCAGGATTGGTAGGTTTCCCTAGGTGCCGGCTGAGCTAGCGGCCAAAATCCACAGCTAGGCACTTTGCAAAAAACAGCTCTGTTTTCTTTGGGAAAATGTGATGTGCCCATGTTGTGTTTTGGGGCATTTCGTGTCGCGGGTGGTAGACCTACCAACACATGTGAGGTACCATTTTTATTGGGGGACTTGGGGAAACGTTGGGTGGAAGGAAAGTTGTGGCCCCTCTCAGATTCCAGAACTTTCTGTCACCAAAATGTGAGGAAAAGTTGTTTTGGGGCCAAATTTTGAGGTTTGCAAAGGATTCTGGGTAACAGAACCTGGTTAGAGCCCCCCAAGTCACCCCATCCTGGATTCCCTAGGTATCTAGTTTTCAAAAATGCACAGGTTTGGTAGGTTTCCCTAAGTGCCGGCTGAGCTAGAGGCCAAAATCCATAGCTAGGCACTTTGGAAAAAACAGCTCTGTTGTCTTTGGGAAAATGTGATGTGTCCACGTTGTGTTTTGGGCCAATTCCTGTCGCTGGCGCTAGGCCTACCCAAACAGGTGAAGTACCATTTTTATCTGGAGGCTTGGGGGAACGCTGGGTGGAAGGATATTTGTGGCTCCTCTCAAATTCCAGAACTTTCTGTCACCGAAATCTGAGGAAAAAGTGTTTTTTGGCCAAATGTTGACGTTTGCAAATGATTCTGGGTAACAGAACCTGGTGAGAGCCCCACAAGTCACCCCATCTTGGATTCCCCTAGGTGTCTAGTTTTCAAAAATTCATAGATTTGGTAGGTTTCCCTAGGTGTCGGCTGAGCTGGAGGCCAAAATCTACAGGTAGGCACTTTGCAAAAAACACGCCAGATTTCAATGAAAAAATGTGATGTGTCCATGTTGCGTTTCCTGTCGCGAGCATTAGGCCTACCCACGCAAGTGAGGTACCATTTTCATTGGGAGACTTGGTGGAACACAGAATAGCAAAACAAGTGTTATTGCCCCTTGTTTTTTTCTACATTTTTACCTTCCATATGTAAGACAGTGTGTGAAAAAGGGGTCTATTTGAGAAATGTCCTGTAATTCACATGCTAGTATGGGCACCCCGGAATTCAGAGATGGGCAAATAACCACTGCTTCTCACTACCTTATATTGTGCCCATTTTGGTTATACAAAGGTTTTCTTGATACCTATTTTTCACTCTTTATATTTCAGCAAATGAATTGCTGTATACCCGGTATAGAATGAAAACCCATTGCAAGGTGAAGCTCATTTATTGGCTCTGGGTACCTAGGGTTCCTGGTGAACCTACAAGCCATATATTATCCCCACAAACAGAAGAGTCCAGCAGACGTAACGGTATATTGCTTTAAAAAATCTGACATCGCAGGAAAAAGTTACAGAATAAAATGTGGAGAAAAATGGCAGTGTTTTTACCTCAATTTCAATATTGTTTTATTTCAGCTGTTATTTTCTGTAGAAAAACCTTGTAGGATCTACACAAATGACCCCTTGCTGAATTCAGAATTTTGTTTATTTTTCAGAAATGTTTAGCTTTCCGGATCCAGCATTGGTTTCACACCCATTTCTGTAACTAACTGGAAGGAGGCTGAAAGCACAAAAAATAGTAAAAATAGTGTATGTCCCAGTAAAATGCCAAAATTGTGTTGAAAAATGTGGTTTTCTGATTCAAATCTGCCTGTTCCTGAAAGCTGGGAAGAATTTAGCACAGCATACCCTTTGTTGATGCCATTTTCAGGGGAAAAAACACAAGCCTTCTTCTGCAGCCCTTTTATCCCATTTTCTTCTAAAAAAGACATTTTTGCTGTATTTTGGCTAATTTCTTGGTCTCCTCCAGGGGAACCCACAAACTCTGGGTACCCCTAGAATCCCTAGGATGTTGGATAAAAGGACGCAAATTTGGGATGGATAGCTTATGTGGACAAAAAGTTATGAGGGCCTAAGAACGAACTGCCCCAAATAGCCAAAAAAAGTCTCGGCACAGGTGGGGAAAAGGCCTGGCAGCAAAGGGGTTACAGACTTTGAGACTGAACGATCAGTGGTCCTACTTTGAAAACGCTCTTACTCTTGCCTTGCATTGACAGCCTTTCAATTAAGGTTGCTCTGACGTCTAAATAAATCAATGTTTCTTAATCCTTAAATGAATCTTACCGTATCTAACCTCTGTAATATACAACAATGATAAGGCCCTTCAGTGGTATTCATAGCCATTAAAACAGTTCACTTTGCATTTTACTACATACGTAAGAGTCACAAACTCACTGTAACATTTTTGTGAGAAAATGTGTATCTTTTTAAGTCGCTTCTACATGGAGATGTAGCCCAGTGTTCGGAGAAATCAGGCCTGTTCATCCTCTGCAATCTGCTGGTGCCCTTCGTACTGCCAGCCCATTGTAGTGAACTCATGATGGAGGAAGTCCTTTTGATTGAATATGCTGATTCATTGTAATCTTCAGACTCTGCAGTGACTGGGTGACTGGGTATATTAGTAAAGTTCACCTTTCCTGAATACTAGTTTTTAGGGCCCCTGTAGAACACTGAGCCACAGGTCAAATATCACACTCAAGACCAAGGTCGGAACATTGAACCATAATAATCTGTACATTCAGTTAAGTTGACAGCTAACCAAAGGGCTTTAAAAACTGTCCAGTCAAAACTGATGTAAATTCGGAATGGACAGACTTAAATAATTATTGATTACCTGATTAACATTGCATGTATATATGTACACACACAGTTAGCACAAACACTGAGCACCCTATAATGTCATATTGCTCTGGTGGTGGATCTAACTAACATGAGTTAATATATCTCCAACAAACTAAATTATAAATTGATTGTATTTGTGCGTGACTGAATTATTTTCTGTCAATCGTGATGGTAGGATTAGTTTTGTGCTTTCTCCATCCATGAGTGGAATATACTGCAAGTATTTGCAGCTGAACCACTACCAACACAGAGACACATCCCCTCACACATACATGCCCACTCTCTCACAGAAACTCAATTTCACCACCAAGCATGGCCACAGCATGAACTTAAAAGGAGGGAGAACTTGCTAATGGTGCTCCATTTATTATTACACGAATAGTGCATAATTAGTTATTATTATACGCTATTAGTGTAATTGGAAATTGGCAGAAAACAAGGAATGAGTAGCTCCCCATGAGGACAAATCACTCCTGTTTTCTTGGCACTGTGATCTTGCATTCTCTGAGGCCAGAGGCCACAATGGTATTGCCATTGGTCACAAGGGGCAAGATGTGATTCCTGGTGTTACAGCCTTAATGTGGTCATCCCCCAACTTTTTGCCTGCCTCCCTCGATTTTTCTGACCCTGATTTTGCTGGTTTTAGGACTCTTCGCACTTTACCACAGCTCTCTCCCCTAAACATGGGAACATTGGTTCCTACCCAATTGGCATATTTAATTTACCTGTAAGCCTCTAGTAAAGTGCACTACATGTTCCCAGGGCCTGTAAATTAAATGCTATTAGTGGGCATGCAGCATTGATTGTGCCACCTACATAAGCAGCCCCTTAACCATGTTGCAGGCCTGCCATTGCTAGGCCTGTGTGTGCAGTTTCACTGCCACTTCTACTTGGCATTTAAAACTACTTGCCAAGCTTTAAATTCCCCTTTTCTTACATATGAGTCATCCCTAAGGTAGGCCCTAGGTAACCCATGGAAGCAAAATACAGGACATGTACTTATATATTTTACATGTCCTAGTAGTGAAAAACTCCTAAATTCATTTTCCACTACTGCGAGGCCTGCTCTTCTCATAGACTAGTATTAGAACTGCCCTCATATACTTTTAAGTGGTAGATTCTTATCTGGAAAGAGTAGCCCTGTCATGTTCAGTATAGCCAGAATGGTAACAGAAAATTCTGCTTACTGGTGAAGTTAGATTTTATATTACTGTTTTAGAAATGTTACTTTTAGAAAGTATGCATTTCTCTGCACTTACTGCCATCTGTGCCTTACAGCCTGTCTCCAATCCACATCTGCTTTCTGCTGGTTGACAGCTCCCCTTGTGCCTTCCACCCAGACAACCATAAACGCGGAACACTCATGTCACATCTGCATTCATCTGCATAGTGAAAGGGTCTCCCTTGGCAGAAAGGGTGGAGGGTCTCTCTCTTACATTTCAAAGGTAATGCCCTGCCCTCACACAAAGGTCTGATAACTCCCCACAGGGATTCTGGCAGACAGGACAGAGCTGAAAGGGGAACTTGTGCACTTCAAAAGCACTCTTAGAAGTTTCGTCCCACTTCAAAGGCATTTTGTGGTATATAAACTGGATCTCCAACCCCACCAAATCAGACACTTCAGGATCTATACCTGAACTCTGTCAGAGGAACTGCCTGGCTGCCCAAAGGACTCATCTAGACTGCTTTGCTGAGGACTGCTGCCCTGTTTGTTGCCCTGCTGCCTGCTGGCCTCTGACTTTGCTGAAAAGACTCAGCCTTCCCCAAAAGTGTTCTCCAATCAATCAATCAATCAATCAATTTGTAAAGCGCGCTACATACCCATGAGGGTTTCAAGGTGCTGGGGGGGGGAGGGTGCTGCTACTGCTCGAAGAGCCAAGTCTTGAGTAGTTTTCGGAAGGAAAGAAGGTCCTGGGTCTGTCGTAGATCTGGCAGGAGGGTGTTCCAGGTCTTGGCGGCGAGGTACGAGAATGATCTGCCGCCAGAAGATTTGGGTCGGGTGCGGGGGTCGGAGGCGAGGGCGAGGTTAGCGGAGCGGAGATGCCAGGTGGGGGTGTAGAAGCTGAGTCTGTTGTTCAGGTATGATGGTCCGGTGTTGTGGAGTGCCTTGTGTGCGTGGGTGAGGAGCTTGAAGGTGATCCTCTTGTTGACGGGGAGCCAGTGAAGGTCTCTTAGGTGGGGGGTGATGTGGCAGTGGCGAGGGATGTTGAGGATGAGTCGGACGGAGGCGTTTTGGATGCGATGGAGGCGTTGGAGGAGTTTGGATGAGATACCGGTGTAGAGGGCGTTGTCGTAGTCGAGTCCGCTGCTGGCGAGGGCCTGGGTTACTGTTTTTCTTGTTTCTGTTAGTATCCATTTGTAAACTCTGCGAAGCATGCAGAGGGTGTTGTAGCAGGAGGAGGAGATGGCGCTGACCTGCTTTGACATGGAGAGTGAGGAGTCGAGGGTGAAGCCAAGGTTTCGTGGGGGACCCAGATTGGACGGCCACCATGAGTTGTCCCAGGCGGAGGGGGTGCGCCCAAGGATGAGGACCTCTGTTTTGTCCGAGTTCAGTTTTAGCCGGCTGTCTCTCATCCAGTCGGCGATGGCTTTTAGTACCTCATGGAGGGTGGTTTTGGTGGTGTGCGGTCCTTGGTGAGGGAGAGGATGAGTTGGGTGTCGTCGGTGTAGGAGATGATGTTGAGGTTGTGCTGACGGGCCACTTGTGCGAGGGGGGCCATGTAGATGTTGAACAGCGTCGGGCTGAGGGATGAGCCCTGGGGTACGCCGCAGATGATGTTGAAGGCTTTGGATTGGTACGGGGGTGGCGGACTCTTTGGGTTCTGCCGGCAAGGAAGGATGCAGTCCATTCGAGGACCTGGTCCTGGATTCCTGCTGCGCGGAGGCAGGATTTTAGGGTGTGGTGACATACGGTGTCAAAGGTGGCTGATAGGTCTAGGAGGATGAGGGCTGATGTTTCTCCATTGTCGAGGTGGCTTCTGATGTCATCTGTGGCGGCGAGGAGGGCGGTTTTGGTGCTGTGGTTGCGTCTGAAGCCGGACTGGGAGGGGTCGAGGATGTTGTAGTCTTCGAGGTACCGAGTGAGCTGAGTGTTGACGATTTTCTCGATGACCTTCGCCGGGGAAGGGAGCAGAGAGATGGGCCAGAAGTTTTTCAGGTCCTTGGGGTCCCCCTTTGGTTTCTTGAGAAGGGCGTTGATTTCGGCGTGTTTCCAGCTGTCCGGGAATCTTGCAGTTTCGAAGGAGATGTTGATGGCTTTCCGTAGGTGTGGTGCGATGGCCGTGTCTGCTTTGTTGAAGATGTGGTGTGGGCAGGGGTCTGATGGTGATCCGGAGTGGATGGAGTTCATGGTCTTGCGGGTTTCGTCGTCGCTGATGTTGGTCCAGAAGGTCAGTCGGCTGGAGCGGGTGGAGTTTGTGGTGGGTGGGGTAGGCGCGTCCGGAGTGTGAGTGGAGTTGAAGCTGTTGTGGATGTCCGTGATTTTTTGGTGGAAGGCGCTTGCTAGGGCGTCGCATAGTTCTTGGGAGGGGTGATGTCGTTGACGGTGGCGTTTTGGTTGGAGCGTTCTTTTACGATGCAGAAAAGTTATTTGCAGTCGTGGGCGTTGTTTTCTAAGCAGGTTTTGAAGGAGGATCTTTTTGCTAGCCTGATGAGTTGGTGGTGTTTGCGTGGATTGAGCTTGCCTCCTGTTCTGAAGTCCCAGGGCCAACAAAGACTTCACCTACTAACTTCTAGCTAGTGTTCCGACTTCAGTGACTCCAGCACAGATGCTGCTGCCCGATGCCACACCGCTGCCTGCTCTGGCTCTGTGGTCCTCACTGCAGACAACAACCATGGCCTGCAATGCAAGTCTGACATCGCACAGTGCAGCTGACGTCCCGCTGTGTAATCGCGACACTCTGAGGTTAACACATTGCGTATTGTCCGACTGGATCCATTGACCCCGTCTGGTCACAAGGAACTGACGCCTCGCCAGCAACACCAAAGCTCCCCCTGCAACCGGACAGAACCGATGGCTCACCTCCCCCTACCTTGCAGTGCAGAATGGACGCCTCACCTCCCTGGATGCCGTAAAGGATTGACGCCGCACTGGCTCCATCGATGCACCACCTCCACGACTCCGTGCGACATCTTTGTTTCGTCCTTTTCAAAGGTACTGTGCCTGGGGGTCTGTGCAACTCCGTGACCGGTACCTGTGGTGTCGGACTATTGGCAACAACTCCGTCAACGATGCCGTGATAGACCCAGTTGGAGGTATTATGTTTTTAAGTGCTTTAGTGGGATTTAATTCTTTTAAATTCATAACTTCGCTTATGTACATTGGATTTTCATTGTTTTGACTTTATTTTACTTATGAGTTATTGCACAAATACTTTACATCTTGCTGTTAGAAATGGGGTCTTTGGTTGGCAGTCAGGTTAACCCCTGTCCAAGCAAGGACCTTCACTCTAGCCAGGGTAAGGCACACACAATCCAAATTATCCTATGCCCACCCTCTGGTATCTTGGCACTGAGCAGTCAAGCTTAACTTAGAAGGCAATGTGTAAAGTACTTGTGCAATAAATCATGCAATAACACAGTATAACACCACAAAAATACACCACACAGTGTTTAGAAAAATATATAATATTTATCTGACAAGATGCAGGTCAAAAGATTCAATAAGTATACGGTGAGATATCACTGTAAAAATGATATAAGGTGTCTTTAGTTCTTAAAAAGCAACAAATGTCTCTTGCAAGCAAAAAGTACCTGGTTTGCGTTCATATTCTCCGCAAGGGACCGGAGAGGAGGAAATGCGTGGAAAACAGGGAGGTGTGCGTCAATTTTTCTGGTGCATACAGACCATGCGTTGTTGAGTTTTCACGTAGAGCAGGCTTTGCGTCGATTTCCGGTGCGTAGACTGGGATCCTCTTCAGGTTGTGGGGTTTTTGGATGCCACGGGGACAATGAGTTGAAATCCTGGGCGTGCAGGGTGTAGTACAGGGGCTGCGTTGATCCGGTGGGCGCTGCGTGGAAATTTCTGCCGCACGGCAAACGCTGCATCGATTCTTCTCAGGAAGTTGGGCTGCGATGTTCCAGCTCTGCTTTGCGTCGATTCAGTGGGCCGTGCATCGAATTTCCGGTTGCAACACTGGCGCTGCATCGTTCTCCTCTTCAGGAAATCGGGCTGCATCGATCCGGTTCGGCGTGCACTGATTTTCCCACCGCAAAGCAGGCTGTGTGTCGTTTCTTGCAGGCTCTGCATTGATTTTCGCAGCACAAGGAGTTCTTTTGCAGGAATAAAGTCTTCTGGTCCTGAGACTCCAGGGAGCAGGAGGCAGGCCCTAGGCACATGCAGTGCACTTGACTAGGGACTTTCAAGTAAAGTAAATAAGCCAATTGGGTATGAGCCAATGTCACCATGTTTTAAGGATAGAGCATATGCACTTTAGCACTGATTAGCAGTGATAAAGTGTGCAGAGTCCTAAAGCCAGCAAAAATGAGGTCGGAAAATGAGAAGGAGGAAAGGCAAAACATTTGGGGTTTACCCTGCGGTTTACCCTGCAGAAAGGCCATTTCCAACAATTGCCTTCTAAGGGAAGCCTGCCTGCTCTATGCCAAGCTACCAGTGGATAAGCACGGGATAATTTGTGTTGTGTTGTGACTTACCCTGACTAGGAATGTGGTCCCTACTTGGACAAGGGTGTATACTTTTTTCAGCAAATTTCACTGCTTTGCATTTTTTTAAATCCTATACATCATGTCCCTGGCTGGGTCCTCAAGTGGAGCTGGGGAGATTGATCTGGCTAAGCTGGAGGAGAACACAGTTACCCAGCTGAAGGGCTTCTGCAAAGATAGGGGGGTACCTTCCCATGGAGCTTCCAAGAAGGGAGAGTTTCAAAAGGCGCTAAGGGCCTGGGCAGAGTCTCGCACCCAAGGCAATGATGAGTTAGGGGAGCCTGAGAAGGGCTCTTCTGAGGAGCTGCCAACAGCAGTGGGGAATGACGCCCCTGGATTAGTGCCCCCGCGAGACCAGGGAGCAGTGTCTCAAGTCATGGCCTGACCACAGAGGAAAGGAGAGAGAATTCAGGCTGGCAAGAGTAAAAATAGAGGCAGAGAAGAGGAAAGCTGAGAAGGAAGCTGAAAGAAACTACTTCTGGCTCATGAACTGAGTCTAAAGGAGCTGGACCTCAAGGCTACACAGTTTGAGTCCAGCAGTGATGGTGGCAGCATACGTACAGGACCTGATGGAGACAAGAAGTTTTCTATACCCAAAGATTTGGTGCCGGGTTATGTGGTGGGAGATGACATTGACAAGTGGTTTTCTGGTTATAAAGTTGCACTGAGGACAATTGGGGTTCCTGAAGAGCACTGGGGGAGGTGGTCTGTGGAAACACATGCCTACTCCTGGGAGGGACACACTTCTAACATTAGAATTTGGGGACCAGAACAAGTACACTTCAATGAAAACCATTTTGATTGCTAAATTTAGCCTGGCCCCTGAGAAGAATTCCCAAAGATTCAGGGACAGTAACAAGCTCCCCAACCAATCCTGGGTAGACCTCATTGATTACTCCAGTAAGGCACTGAATGGCTGGGTGTGGGGCAGCAAAGTCAGTGATTATGTTGGGTTGTACAATTTAATCGTGAGAGAGCACATGCTCAGTATTTGTATTGTAGAGTTGCACCAGCAGCTAGTTGACAGTAAGTGGAGTGATCCCAGGAAGCTTGCTGAGGAGGCGGACCTCTGGGCACCAGAGTGTCCAAAAGGGTATCTTGGGGGGACACCCACAAAGGTGGTCAGGGTTCCCAACAGAAGAAAGAGGGGGGAGAGAAAAATTAAAAAAAGTAGTTCTCTAATGGTCCCAAAATAATTCCCAAGGCAATAGTGGTAACCAGTCCCAGTCTGATCCTAAGAAGAAAAGGTTCTTTGATCACAAGACTGGGAGGTGGGTTCCCAATGTGCAGAGTACTCCAAATATGGACACTCTATGGGTGACTCCAGATATCCAAAGAGGGCACAGCCCCCCACTGGCGGGCAGACACCTGGGTTAGCTAGTTTAGCGCTTGGGGAGGAGGTAGTACCAGACACCTTTGGGGAGCAGACAGAGGTGACCCTAGTGTCCCTTTGAGATGCAGATATGGTGCTAAAAGCCCATGTCTGCCAATACTCTAAGTATAGGCAGTGGGTCACCATTAATGGGCAACAGGTGGAGGCTCTGCGTGACTCAGGAGCCAGCATGACTACTGTCAATGGTCAGCTGGTGTCAGCAGAGCAGGCCCTACCAAACACATTCCACCAAGTCATAGTCGCTGACAATCGCGAGAGCCATTTACCGGTGGCTTTGGTTCCCTTTGAGTGGGGGAGGGGGTCTCTAGTACTCTGAAAGTAGCTGTGAGTCCTGCTATGCCTCTAGATTGTCTGTTAGGCAATGACCTAGAGCACACTACCTGGAGGGAGGTCGAGCTCAGGTCTCACTTGGAGATGATGGGATTGCCTGAGTGGGTCTGTGTGACCACATGGTCCATGGTTACCGGGGAGAGGAGTCAAGGATGCCTGTAGCATGGAAGAATGGCTTGGACAGCTGCCAAGGGGAGGGGTGCGGGAAACCGATCCCATAGGTTCCCACGATGGAGGTTAAGGGGATCCCTGAGAAGGAGGCCCGGAGCCAACCGGGGAGGACATTGCCACCCTAGGTGACCTACCGGAGCTTGCTGGCTCACAAGTTGAGGGTGAGTCCACCAGGGAGGGATTCTGCGAAGCACAGAAGGAGTGTCACAATCTTTAGGGCTAGAGGCGACAGGCCTCAGCCCAAGCAGCAGGTGAAGCATCTGGGGGTCACCTGATTTACTGGGAGAATGATCTCCTTTATTGTTAGCCGAAGGCTCCAGGTACTGGGGCATCATGTGTGCGGGTGGTCCCCCAGTGTTACCGGGCCTTCCCACTGGGTTTGGCTCATGACATACCCCTGGCAGGACATTTAGGGCAAGACAAGACCTTTCTCAGACTTGTCACCCACTTCTATTGGCCCTGAATGAAGACAGCCTCAGATACATTCTGCAGGTCCTGTCCCACCTGCCAGGATAGTGGCATGTCAGAGGAAAAGGTGATGGTTATCCTGTAAGGAGGCCTCTAAGCATTGTCAGAGAGGGGTGGGAGAAAGCTCCCAGGAACTCCCCCTCCCCAGGATGTGGTCAGCTACATCTTGGCCCTCTGCAACCAGATGCACCACGTTTGGAAAAAGGCCAAAAGCAACCTTGAGGCCAGTCAGGAGGTAATGAAACGCTGGTATGACCAGAAGGCCACTCTGGTGGAGTTTCAACATGGTGACAAAGTATGGTCATAGAATCAGTAGAGACCAGAGCTTTCTAGGACCGCTGGACTGGCCCATACAAAGTATAGGAGCTTAATGGGGAGGCCACTTATTTAGTGGCCCTCCAGACCCCTTAAAACCCCCTAAGGGTGCTCCATGTAAACAGATTAAAGCCTCACTTTGAGAGGTCTGAATTCAGCATGCTCCTTGTGACAGGTGAAGGTATGGAGGAGGAGAGTAAATCTCTCCCTGACCTCCTCTCTGCACAAGAAAGTGATGAGTCTGTGGAGGGTGTCAAACTCTCTGACTCCCTCACCCTGGATGAGTGAGGCGACTGTTACTAGTTACTGAGACAGTTTTCCTCCCTGTTTTTCCTCACCCCTGGACTCACACATCTTTGCGTCCATGATATTGACACGGGAGACAGTCCCTTGTAAAGAACAAAATTTACAGGTTGTCGGACAGGGTGAAGGCTAGCATCAGGAGGAAGTTGCCAAGATGCTAGCTTTAGAGGTGATTGAAACCTCTAACAGTCCCTGGACCAGCCCAGTGGTATTGGTACCACAGGCTGCCCACCTGGCGCCAAACCATAACTTCGGTTCTGTGTAGACTACTGAGGTCTCAATTCTGTCGTGAAGACTGATGTACATCCTATCCCCAGAGTTGATGAGCTCATTGACAGGCTAGGCGTTGCCGAATTCCTCAGTATCTTTGATTTAACATCAGCAGATCACCTTCACTGAGGGGGCAAAAGAGAGGTCAGCATTCTCAACCCACGTGGGACATTACCAATTCTGTGTGATGCCCTTTCGCTTGAATAATGCCCCTGCTACCTTCAAACAGTTGGTTTACAGGCACCTGGCTGATAAAGAAGGGTTATGTGCCGCCTACTAAGATGACATTGCCGTCCACAGTGCCAGCTGGGAGGAACACCTGCTTCACCTCTAAGAGGTGCTCCAGGCCCTGCAACCAGCAGGACTGACAATCAAGGCCAGTAAGTGCCAGATTGGGCAGGGCTCCATGTTGTATTTGGGACACCTGGTAGGTGGTAGCAAGGTGCAGCCCCTCCAGGCCAAGATTGAAACAATTATGGCTTGGCGATCACCTAAAACCCAAACTGAAGTGAGAGCCTTCCTAGGCCTCACTGTTTACTACAGAATATTTGTTAAGGGATATGGCACAATTGTGGCCCCCTTAACTGAGTTGACTTCTAAAAAGCAGCCCAGCTTGGTGATCTGGACAAAGGCTTGTCAGAAAGCCTTTTATTCCCTCAAGGAAGCCATGTGGACAGCACCTGTGCTCAGGGTCCCTATTACTCCAAGGAATTCATATGCAGATGGATGCTTCAGAGCATGGTATGGGGCAGTCTTACCACAGCTGAATAAGGAGGGCCTAGACCAACCAGTAGTTTTCATTAGTAGGAGGTTACTTTCACAGGAACAGAAGTAGAATGCCATTGAAAGAGAAGCATGTGCTGTGTTCTGGGCACTGAAGAAGCTGAGACCATACCTGTTTGGGACTCACTTCCAGGTTCAGACAGACCACAGGTCCCTCAGATGGCTAATGCAGATGAGGGGTGAAAATCCTAAACTCTTGAGGTGGTCCATCTCCCTACAGGGAATGGACTTTACCGTGGAGCATCTCTCGGGGCCTGACCACACCAATGCTGATGGTCTCTCCAGATTCTTCTGCCTTAGTGATAAGAGCTCCCAAGGGATTGGGTAGCTCTCCCTACTTTCAGCTGGGGGGACACATATTAGACCTGAAAGCCTTAGGCTGGTCCTCCCCCATTTTGTCTGCCTCCCTCCATTGTTCCGACCCTCTATTTTCTGGTTTTAGGACTCTGTGCACTTTACCCTGGCTGACCAGTGTTAAAGTGCAAATGCTGTCTCCCCTAAGCATGGTAACATTGGTCCCAACCCAATTGGCATGTATAATTTATCTGTAAGTCCCTAGTAAAGTACACTATATGTGGTCAGGGCCTGTAAATTAAGAGCTACTAGTGGGCCTTCAGCATTGATTGCACCACCCACATAAGTAGCCCCTTAACATTGACTCAGGCCTGCCTTCGCTAGGCCTGTGTGTGCAGTTTCACTGCCACTTCGACTTGGCATTTAAAACTACTTGTCAAGCCTTAAATTCCTCTTTTCTTACATATAAGTCACCCCTAAGGTAGGCTCTAGGTAACCCAGAGGGCAGTGTGCTACAGTATGTAAATAAAAGGCAGGACATGTGCCTATATGTTGTACATGTCCTGGTAGCGAAAAACTCCCAAATTATTTTCCCACTACTGTGAGGCCTGCTCCTCTCATAGACTAGTATTAGAACTGCCCTTGTATACTTTTAGGTGGTAGATTCTGATCTGAAAGGAGTAGCCCCGTCATGTCTAGTATGGCCAGAGTGGCAAAAGAAAATCCTGTATACTGGTGAAGTTGGATTTAATATTACTATTTTAGAAATGCCACTTTTAGAAAGTGGGCATTCATCTGCACTTACTGCCATCTGTGCCTTGCAGCCTGTGTCCGATCCACGTCTGGTCTGTACTGGTTGACAGCTCCCCTTGTGCATTCCACCCAGAGAGCCATAAATACAGGACACTCAGGGCCAGATGTACCAAAGGATTTTACCCATTTTGTGTCTATGGGAAAATGCTTTAGTACATATGGCCCTCAGTCACATCTGCATTCATCTGCATACTGTATGGGTCTCCCTGGGCAGGAAGGATGAAGGGTCTCTCTCTTACATTTCAAAGGTCAGTGGCCTGCACTCACACAAAGGACTAATAACTTCCCACAGGGATCTTGACAGATAGGACTGGGCTGAAAGGGGAACTTGTGCACTTCAAAACCACTCTTTGAAGTTTCCCCCCCACTTCAAATGCATTTTTGGGTATATAAAATGGGTCTCTGACCCCACCAAATCAGACACTTCTGGACCTACACCTGATCTCTGTCACAGGAACTGCCTGGCTGCCCAAAGTACTCATCTGGACTGCTTTGCTCAGAAGGACTCCTGCCATGCTTGTTGCCCTGCTTCCAGCTGGCCTGTGATATTGCTGGAAGGACTCTGCCTTCCCCCAAAAGTGCTCTTCAAGAGCTTGGATTGAGCTTGCCTCCTGTTCTGAAGTCTCAGGGCCAACAAAGACCACCTACCAGCTTCTAGGTAGTTTTCCGACTTCAGTGAGTCCCGGACCGACTTTAGCGACTCCAGCACAGACGCCACTGCCTGACTCCACATCGCTGCCTGCTCCAACTCCATGGCTTTGTTGCACGCAATGACCATGGCCTGCAGTGCAAGTCTGATGTCGCTGCGATGCCGCTGACGTCCCGCAGTGTGATTGCAACAATGTCAAGTTAACACATCGCATCTTGACCAGCTAGATTCATCGACCCCACTAGGTCATAAGGAACCGACCCCTCACCACTGACGCAGCACCAGCTCTCCCTGCAACCGGACAGAACTAACACCTCGCCTCCCCCTGCCTCACAGTGCGGAACCAACACTTCACCTCCCCGAACGTCGTAAGGGGCTGACGCCACTCCAGCGATGCATCACTTCCACGACTTCGTACGACGTCTTTGTTTCTTCGTTTTCAAAGGTACTGTGCCTGGGGATCCATGCGACTCCGTGACTGGCGCCAGTGGCGTTGGAATATTGGGAATGACTCTGTCAACGATGCCGTGATAGCCACAGTTGGAGATATTGTGTTTCTAAGCACTTTAGTGGGATTTAGGGCCAGATGTATAATTCTTCACAATAGCGATTACCTAATTGCGATTTTTAGCAATCATATATACCTCTGCGATTTGGTACTAGGAAGGGACGCCCTTGACACGCCCCTTCCTAATACCGAATCGGTATGTAGTCGCAAATCCAATTTGCAATTCGGTAACAAGTTACTGAATCGCAAATTGGACTTGTTACATACCAAAATGCATTTTTGCGATCGCAAAAATGTTTGATACATCCTGCCCCTAATCTTTAAAAATTCATAACTTCGCTTGTGTACATTGGATTTTCATTGTTTTTACCTTATTTTATTCAGATAAGTAGTTTTTATTTGTCAAAACCTGTGTGGTGTCTTTTTGTGGTGTTTTCACTGTGTTACTGTATGAGTTATTGCACAAATACTTTACACATTACCTTCTAAGATATGCCTGCCTGCTCTGTGCCAAGGTACCAGAGGGTGAGCACAGGATAATATGGGTTGTGTTGTGACTTGCCCTGACTAGGATTGTGGTCCCTAAGTGGACAAGGATGTACACATCTGCCATCTAGAGACCTAGGGCCAGATGTAGGTAATATTTTGCGAATCGGAAATAGCGACTCCATGCGAATCGCTATTTCCGACTCGCAAAATCAAATTCAAGAAATATCTGCAATACCAATTTGCGAATCGCATAGGTGTCGCACTGCAATTTGCGACCTTCACTTTTAGCGAGGTTGCAATTTGCGAGAAGGGTGTCGCAAATTGCGACTGACTCGCAAATTGCCTGCAGGTGCAGCACAACAGCTTGGAAACCCACTTCCTGGCTCTTGGTGATGACATCAGAACCAGGAAGTCATCAAATACACCTAGGAGGAGGGAGGACCACACCCATTCAAAACTGCTGTGCCACACCCAGGAGAAAGGAGCTGCTGCAACAATGGAGGAGACAGGCAGTGCTGGCAGGAGGAGGAAAGTGAAGTTTTCCGACAAAGAACTGGAGGTGCTGACTTAAGAATGCTGCCTGCACCACGATGAACTTTTTGGGAAGGCAGCAATGAGTGTCCCAGACACTCAAAAGAAAAGGATATGGCAGCAAATCCAAGACAAGATAAATGCCATAGGGGTGAGCCACCGCACCCTTGAGGAAATTAGGAAACGGTGGTACGACCTGCGCTCCAGGACGAAGGAGAGGGTTGCGGAGCGCATGAGGGAGATGAGGGGCACCGGAGAAGGCCCATCCACCGTCCCACCACCCACAGCCCTGGAAGGCATGGTTGAGCAGACCCAGGAGCCAGAGGCCGTCATTGGCATGGGAGAAGTGGACAGTTCAGCGCCAGGGACATCCAAAAGTGAGTACCATGAGATATGCTTTGACACCCACAAATGCAGTATACACACTATCCCAGTTCACAGCAGCAGGCACCACCAGGCTAGCTCCATGCCAGTCTAGCAACCTCTAGAATAGTGCATTATGGGCAATGTAGTACAGTAGTCAGAATATAGGCAAATGTTTATTATGAGGCATAAAACAGATGTGAGAGACTGACAGTGTATCCCCTATGTCCCACAGGTCTCCCACAAGACATCCCCAGCAGCGACATCAGGCAGGGAGGAGAACATGGGCCAGAGACACTGCAGGAGGCTGCTGGTGAAATTGCTGGGCCCAGCAGGACACCACCAGGGTCCATAGAGGAACAACCACTGGAAATGGGGGCAGCTGACACAACCCCAGGGCCCAGCCCACAGAGAGGCAATCAGAGCCAGCAGCTGGACGAATGCGCAGACGCCCACGCAGAGTTCAGTCGGTGCCCCAGGAGGAGGTAGGGGAAGCAGTTTTCGTTTGGAGGCATCCCTCACCCATGGTCAGCACCAGCAAAATAGACAATTAAGGACCATCACAAGAACCCTCAATAGGATGCAGAGCAGCATGACACATGGGCTGGCGAATGTGAACAGTCAGTTCAACAGAATGAATGAACATTTGGGGGATTTGACACAGGCACATCCGGTGACTGAACTAGTGGCAGCCCGAGGACATGCATGGCGCAGGTAGCGCCACACAGCAGCACGTTTTGACTGCCTGGCTGCATCAATTGGGCGTCTTGCCACCAATACTATAGGCCTCTCAAGTCGGACAGTCAGCCTACAGGTGGAGCTTGGGCACTTTGCTATCGATGTGGCGCGAGGACTTGGCCGCATCAGCCATGCGGTGGACCTTATGGAAAGTAGGCAGGCTGCAAGGGGCACAGGGGAGACCCCTCAGGACAGCGAGGAGAGGTCAACCATCAGTAGCGTGTCTGCCAGTTAGTCCCGTGTGCTACGGAGTGGTAGTGCACGGCAGGGGTCAGGGGACCCACCAGGGATGAGCCATGGTGGCCACTCTAGGCGGAGGGTGTGAGCCATCAGACAGCACTGTACATGAGGCACATGAATTATAATGTGTCTTCATTGCAATTGAACAATGACAGACTGTGATATACAGCACTATTCTTTTTCCATATAGTTCAGTAATAAAAATATTTTGTTTGTTTCACTACACAACTGGGCTATGTGTGTCTGAAATTAGTGAGTGTGGTGACAGTTGCCACGTACCTGCCAAAGTATTGGGTTGCAATGTGGTTCCATCTCGGTCTGCCTTCATTTGCGATGCTTCTATCCCCAAGCTGTCGGTGTGGTAGCTCTTGCTCCTCATCCTCCTTGTCTGTGTCTTCAGGGGTGAGATGTAGGCTACGTCTGGTGGCAATGTTGTGTAGGATTGCACAGGCGGCAACAATCTTGCATGCTGTTTCTGGGGGCATACTGGAGTGCACCTCCACTTTTGTGGAGGCACCTGAATCTTGCCTTTAACAAGCCAAAGGTCCTCTCAATGACAGTTCTGGTCCGCCGATGTGCACTGTTATATCGCCTCTCGTTCCCATTGCCAGGTGTTAGGTACGGGGTAAGTATCCATGGTCTCAGGCCATATGCACTGGACCTGTTTGACAAAAATAAGCAATTTTAGCAGGTCATGAATGGTTTCCACAGTGACATGTATGTAAGGCTTCAGGGTGTAATCAGCGATACCTAATAGATATTCGTTTCCAAACTCCCCACGTGCTAGGTGTTGGTGTATCCCACTGTGCCTGAATGTGTATGAGTCATGTGTACTCCCTGCAAATTTAGCTACAATGTCAGTAATGACATTATGTGCATCACATACCACCTGGATGTTGAGAGAGTGTGTACATTTCCTATTGCGGAACACATATTCCAGATTTGCAGGAGGGCAGATTTGGATATGTGTCCCGCCCACACCCTATAACATGGGGGAAGTTGGCAATTCTGTAGAAGTCCAACTTGGTGCTGTTAATTTCTGCCTCATTCCTGGGTAGGTATATATATCTGGACATGTGTGTGAGTATGGCATCTAGGAATGATCTGAAGAATCGTGAGAGTGAACTTTGGGATACCCCACCTGCCACAGCAATCACCCCCTGATAGCTACCAGAGGCCAAGAGGTGCAGTGAGCATAGCACTTGCACATGTGTAGGGATGGCGCTGCCGCGCATTGTCTGTCGTTGAAGTTGAGGAGTAAGTAGTTCAATTAATTCTAAAATTGCTGCACTGCTCAGTCTATATTTGTCATATATCTCCTCCTCAGTTTGTTGAAATAGTGTCTGCATGGTTCGGTATATCCTCTCCTGTCTCTGCCTCCTCCTCCTCTGCTGGGCGGCCTGGACTCTCCTCCTCCATGCTATCACGTACAGTTCAGCCATTTTGAGTCACCCAGATGCCTTCTGGGTCTCCTTTTATACTTTGGTACTGGTTACCACCTGCTCTGAATCAGTGGTAATCTGGTTGTGCAAAATGGGCTTTTTGCGACTAGTCGCAATTTGCGACTGGCTTTTGCATATGGTTTGCGACTCGCAATTTGCGACTTCCTATTTGCAGGTCGCAAAATCAGGTCGCAAATTTTGCGAGTCGGTAATGGCTCGCATCGCTATTTGCATTTCGGAAATGGGATTTTTGCATCCCATTTCGGATTTTGCGAGGTCGCAAATAGCGATTCGGGCCATTTGTGACTCGTAAATGTTTGCTACATCTGGCCCCTAATTTCTAACTCCTGGCACCCCTAATTGAGATCCATTAAAGACATCTGTTCAGTCATAATATAGACAGTTACTATTCAATAAGCAATGTGAATATTTTCTCCTGCTGCATAGCACAAGCAAAGCTCTTAAGGCCTGATTTAGAATTCAGCAGACAGGTTACTCCATCATAATCTAAATCCCATTATATTTTATGAAATGTAGATTTGGGGGGACTGGATTTACGGCACTGTTGTGACAGAATAGCCTGTCTGTCGAGTTCTAAAGCAGGCCCTTAATCCTTACAGAAAATAGTATATATTTCAAGTTTACACACGTAAACTCATAGTAATTATTTCATAAAATGTATATCTTTTAAATCAGGATCTCATTAAAACATCATTCTCAATGCAATTCAAGCCTTATGCAGTTCTTTAGAATGAAACAAAATTCACAAGATATTCACTTCTTCATAGAGCACTACAAGTAAATAACAACAAAAACACGCATGAATGTGTGAAAAATCCTAAAACATGCATCCTTGCATCTGATAGCATTCCTCCTGCTTACCATACTAAGGCCCTCATTACAACCCTGGCGGTCGGTGTTAAAGTAATACCGACAACAGGCCGGTGGGAAAAAAATGGAATCACGACCATGGCGGAAACTGTCAACATAGACAGCCACCTTAACACTCCGACCACCACGGCGGTAGAAACAAACACTGCGGCGGTCACCGCCAACAGACAGGCGGAAGACAAAGTACAGCCCACTGTATTTCAAGATGCCTATCCGCCACCTTTTCCAGAGCGGAACCAACGCTATCAAAAGCACGGCGGAAACAGTACACAGAAGGGAAAACACTCACCTCTCGACACCCAACAAGGAACCAGGACGCCATGGAGCCCGAACTACAGGTGTTACCAATGTTGGTGTATCTTCTCATCTACCAGGAGTACGAATGGCGGCGGCGACGACCACGGTGAGTACTGCACCTACAACACAGGGGAAGGGGGGGAAGAGAGTGCCACACACATGCAACACGCAATACCCCCACCCTCACCCACAACAACATGCACACTAATACATGCAGCAACATTACATATACCCCCCCCCCCACCCCCTGGAAAGAACGCAAGGACAAAAGGAAATGATTGTAACCAGTGTAATCATGAAAAATCAGATAGTAAAAATTCAAAATTCAGTATATACAAATATGTACACCAACTACACAAGTCCGGATAGTGTACCAATCATTGTCCGTGGACCCCTGGGCCCAAAATGCATGGGCGAAGCCCACACTAGATACCTGACTGGAAACGGAGAGAACACTGCTGGAGCATCAGACCGAAAATATACAGGCACCTCAGGGGGAAAGGGAGGGGGGGCACCTCAGCCAGATAAACGCACAACGCCACTGCTGCACGAGGGGGCTCCACAGCCACTGCTGTATCCTGGGGAGTGCAAAGCCACAGTCTCACAAGTCTCTCCAGTGGGTGGTTTGCCCCCTGTTTTATCCTGGGAAGTGCAAAGCCACAGTCTCTCAAATCTCTCCAGTGGGTGGTTTGCTCACTGCTTTATCCTGGGGAGTGCAAAGGCACAGTCTCTCAAGTCTTTCCAGTGGGTGGTTTGCTCATTGTTTTATCCTGGGGAGTGCAAAGCCACAGTCTTTCAAGTCTCTCCAGTGGGTGGTTTGCCCACTGCTTTATCCTGGAGAGTGCAAAGCCACAGTCTCTCAAGTCTTTCCAGTGGGTGGTTTGCCCACTGTTTTATCCTGGGGAGTGCAAAGTCACAGTCTCTCAAGTCTCTCCAGTGGGTGGTTTGCCCACTGCTTTATCCTGGGGAGTGCAAAGCCACAGTCTCTCAAGTCTTTCCAGTGGGTGGTTTGCCCACTGCTTTATCCTGGGGAGTGCAAAGCCACAGTCTTTCAAGTGGATAACAGTCTCCACTGGTTCTGGAGGGGACATTGTGCCCAGAGTGGTTTATCCTGCCAAGGACTGAGGTAGTGGATGTATCTCTCCACTGGTTCTGGAGGGGGCCTGGTTCCCAGAGTGCTTCATCCTGCCAAGGACTGAGGTAGTGTATGTATCTCTCCACTGGTTCTGGACGGGGCCCAGTGCCCAGAGTGCTTCATCCTGCCAAGAACTGAGGTAGTGGATGTATCTCTCCACTGGTTATGGAGGGGGCTTTGTGCCCAGAGTGCTTCATCCTGCCAAGGACTGAGGTAGTGGATGTATCTCTCCACTGGTTCTGGAGGGGGCCTGGTGCCCAGAGTGCTCCACATGCAGTGTGGCCGGTACAATTCCCTCACCTGGGTGTGTGTGCCACGAGATTGCCAAGGTACAGGTAGCATGATACGCCATGGAGGCAGAGACATACCCCACACTGCTGCGGCTTCGCCTTCCACCTGCAGGTGCAAACAGTGATGGAAGTCATGCCTCATGGAAGCTGCCCAGGGTCCAGGAACTTTCCTCCAGCTTCAGACGACTGACCACTGAGGATGGTAAACATGTCAGCGGTGGTGCCACTGTCCGAGTACGTCGCAGGGCCGGTGGCGGTGCTTGCAGCAGTGTCTGTGGCGGCGGTGCTTGCAGCGGTGTCTGTGCTGGTGGTGCTGGCGGCGGTGCTTGGGTCAGCACCTGCTGAGGGTTCACAGCAGGATGTCTCCTGCAGCCTCGTGTGGCTGCCCACTGGGGAAGAGGCTGGGGACCGTCCCTGAGGCTGTAGACGTGCAGGTGGCGGTGCAGGTGACGATTGTGGTGGCAGGGCAGCTAGCGGTGTTCGCCGCCGTAAAGTTGGTGTGGTCGTAGACAGAAGTTGTGACACTGGTCCATCAGTCGGTGCCACCATGCCTTCTCCTGACCTGCTCTTCTGCTTTTGGCGCTTCCCCACCTTTGATGGTGCCGCAGTTGTCTTGCCACTATCCCCTTTTATTTTTGCAGAGCCCTTGGTGGCTGGTAGTTTCGGCTTCTCCCTCCGGGATGTGGGCACCTTTTTCTCCTTGGCAGGTGGCGGAATGTCCTTGCCCTCACTACGTGGCACACTAGCATCCCTGATGGGTGGCGCACTCGATGACCCCGCAGTTGCTGGCACCACTGTGCCTGGGGATTTGGTGGCCGAGGTGCTGGGCTGGGACCTGGAAAACCTGGCCCTAGGGGAAGGACGGGGGGGGAGGTAAAGGGAAGAGGTAAAAGCTTGCCAGGAAAAGTTTTTTAGACACACTGGGATGGGAAGATGGAGGGGGTTTGGGAGTGGAGGAAGAGGTATTGGTTGCAGGAGGTGTACGTCTGCTGAATTTGGGTGAAGGTGCATGGGCCAGAGGCTGTTGTGAAGTGGATGGCTGTTGGGTGGGTGTGTGCCTGCGATTGTGTAGTTTGGCAGGAGGGCTCACAGACACACTGGGAGAGGACACAGGGGATGTGTGAATGGTAGTGGGGTGGTGATTGCACGTGAGCGGTGTGTGGTGATGGGTGTGCTGGTGATGGAGGTAGTGGCTGAGGATGTAGTGCATGCAGGTGTGAATGGAGATGAGACAGGGAGGGAAGAGGAGGACGTGGAGGGGGGACACAGTGGAGACAGTGGATGTTGGTGTGTCTGCATGGGGATGGTGCTTGTGTGAGTGCCTGTGGGATGTGTGGTGCTTATGTTTGCCTGAGCTACTCTTGTGTGTTGATGTGTGTGCATGCTGGTCTGATGGTGTGCTTGGGATAGGCTGATGTACAGGGGATTGGGTCTGGGTGGAGGAAGTTGAAGGGGGAGGCTGGACACAGGGACAATGGTTGCCATCAGTGCTGAGGCCAGAGCCTGAAATGCTCTCTGTTGAGCTGCCTGCCCAGAATGAATGCCCTCCAGGTATGCAAATGCTTCTCAATACCCTGGATGGCATTCAAAATGGTTAATTGCCCAACAGTGAGGGATCTCAGGAGGGCAATAGCCTCCTCACTGAGGTCAGCAGGGCTGACTGGGGCAGGGGCTGAGGTGCCTGGGGCAAAGGAGATGCCCACTCTCCTGGGTGAGCGGGCACGGGACGGGACTGAGGGGCTGTTGGGAGGGCAGTGCCGGTGGGGGGGGGGGGGGTGGCGGCTGTACTTGTTGATGCGGTGGGCACAAAGGTGCCCGCCACTGCAAAGGAGCTCCCATCAGAGGAGGAGTCGCTGTCACTGGTGTATGCTCCTGTCCCTGTCGTGGAGCTCCCCTCGCCCTCCATCCCACTGGTGGCTTTAGACTCCGTTACTTCACCCTCTAGGGCCATGTGGGATGCAGCTCCCTCCTGCTCCGGTGCCACTGCTCCTCCACCTGATGATGCTATTGCATACAAGAACAGGGAGACCACAAAAAGGGGGGGAAGACAGAAGAAAAACATGTTCAGTGTATGCAACACCACTACTGCTGGTGGACACAACACACAGAGAGCAGCCCTCTGCACTACGCCATGCACTAACAGTTCCTAGAAATTTCACCTGACCATGGGGTACGAGGCCTAAGCCCAAATGCTGCACACCTGGAAGTCACAGGGGCCTGACTAGGTGTAGATGGCTCTGACCACTAGTAGGGATGGGTGCCACATAGCCTGCCTCACAAGGGACCTTGCCTACCAACTTCGCCCTGGCCTAGGGGAACACACAGCCCACCTCCCCCACCCAGACACCTCGTTATGCGCGCAGAGTCAGCTGAATGAGAGTGTACTCACCCCCTCGTGGCTGCTGTGATGCCCTCAAGCGCCCATCCAACTCCGGATACCCCACCGCCAGGATCTGGAACATCAGAGGGGGCATGGTGCGACGGGCACCCCTTCCACGTTGGGAGGCCATCCCCAGCTGGGCCTCCGCCGTCTTCTTGCTCCAGCGGCGGAGGTCCTCCCATCTTTTACGGCACTGGGTGCTCCGTCTGTGGTAGACCCCGAGGGTCCGGACGTCCTTGGCGATGGCACAGCAAATACCTTTCTTCTGGTGGGCGCTGACCTAGAGGAATGGCACAGGGGGAAAGGAAATTACTCACCCGTTCGGACCATCATAGTCATTGCCCTGCCAGTTCCCACCCATGCCCTGACACACATACACTCACCATCCGCACATGCAGGCCTCAGCCCCCTCCATGTATCTTCCATCCACACCACTCAAAGCAGGCATTGCCCATGCAGCATGCTCACAGTGTACTCACCTATTTGACTGGAGGACCGTACAGTTGCGTGTACTGGGGGAGGACCCATCCACTAGTTTCTCCAACTCCTCCAAAGTGAAGGCAGGGGCCCTTTCCCCAGACACTGTAGCCATCGTCGATTCCAGACACAGGTCACAGCAGCACTTGCAGTGTAGGTCCTCTCCTGTTGAAGGTCAGGCATCAAGTGAGTGAACAGACAGAAAATGGCGGTCACGTCCGCAGCGGTGCGTACCCCAGTGAGGAATCCCAGGACAAGGGGAGAGGAACGCTACAATGAGGCACATGGGCGAACTAGGAGGATAATCGAGCGCACCTTCGGCCTCCTGAAGGCCAGATTCTGGTGCCTCCATCTGAAAGGTGGTTCCCTATACTACTCACTGAAGAAGGTGTGCCAGATAATTGTGGCTGCTGTATGCTGCACAACATGGCTTTGCGATGCCAGGTGCCTTTTCTGTAGGAGGATGGGCCAGATGGTGGTCTTGTGGCAGCTGTGGAGCCTGTGGACAGTGAAGAAGAGGAGGCAGAAGAAGAGGATATCGACAACCGAAACAACATCATCATGCAATACTTCCAGTGAGACACAGGTAAGAAGATGTAACTGCTTCCCACATGTCATACTATTGTTGGAGCTAGCATAAGTCTGAAATTTCCACTCAGTGCATGGACACTGACTTGACACTTTGACTTTCCATTTCACAGATCTGGGTCCCACTTTGTGCCCTTTGCTATGTTTACTGCTGGCCTACAGCTGTGTTACATTGGTATGTGAACAAGTACATTGACATTGCTATAGTCCATAGATATTGCAATTACACATTTGTTAAAGCACAGACTGACTCCAGATTGTTTTGTGATTGAAGTGTGTTTATTCCTGTGCAAATAAGTGGAGGGGGTTGTAAAATGGGCTGGGGTGATGGCGGAGGTATGTCCATGGCTGAGTCCAGTCTATTTGTTTCACTGGTGCATTGTCCAAAGAGGCATAGGAAGTGGAGCAATGGCAGTTTAAGGATGGACAGGGTGACATAGTGGGACAAAAGGATGACATTCAGGGGGTTCTTATTTCCTGGCGGGGCGTCTTGGCAATGTTCTCTGTCTTGTTCCTGGATCTCAGGGACCATTTGAGGGGTGGTTCTCCATCTGCAGGGGGTGGGGTGCTGGTGCCTTGTTGTTCCTGTGGCGGTGCCTCCTGTCTACTAGCGCCGGCAGAGGTGGAGGGCTGTTCATCGTCCAGGCTAGTGTCAGGGGCCCATTTGTGTGCCACTGTGTCCCTCCTGGTGTTGAGAAGGCCTGCCAGCACCCCTGCAATGGTGACCTGGGTGGTGTTGATGGACTTCAATTCCTCCCTGATCCCCAGGTACTGTTCCTCCTGCAGCCGCTGGGTCTCCTGAAACTTGGCCAGTACCGTGCCCATGGTCTCCTGGTAATGGTGGTATGCTCCCATGATGTTGGAGAGGGCCTCGTGGAGAGGGGGTTCCCTGGGCCTGTCCTCCCCCTGTCGCACAGCAGTCCTCCCAGCTTCCCTATTATCCTGTGCCTCTGTCTCCTGAACCATGTGCCCACTGCCCCCAGGTCCCTGATTAGAAAATATGTATTGCTACTATGTCATAACAATAAAATACACACACACTGTTTAAACCTGTTTGACTAAGTATATTTACCCATGGTTCTAATTATGTATTTTATGTGCATATGTGTGTGTATTCATGTGTGTTTGTATGTGTGTGTGTATGTGTGTATGTATATATATATATGTATGTATGTGTATATGTTGTTTCTGTGCTTGGCATGTTCGTGGGTCATTAGATGGCTCCTGGATGGGTTGTTATACTGGATATCTATGAATTCCTGCTCTCATCTTATCACACTTATCTACCCATCATCATATGTCATGTCTCTATCAAAATATCCTCCATTCCCACTCTGACTCATCCCAAATCCTTTCTACTACTTTCATCTCCTAAATAACTCTGCCTAAGCTCTTCCCTCCGCTTCCACATCTAACTCACCAAACCTCACTCTACTACCATGACCTCCCACACAACCCTACTAAATTCTCCCTCATTTATCTCCCCCTGCTACTATGCTCTCCCTAACCCTTCCAAAGACTCTTCCCTCCTCCATCCCCCTTTCATCATCCCAAGCCTTTGGGTTGAGTAAATGAAGGATGTACTCCCAATTAACACTTCTGGATTTCTTTCCTCCTCCACCCCTCCATTACTCCAGTCAATCTAACTAACAAACTCTCATACCCGAGGCTCAAATTAACTCATAATAATACTAAAACTGTACTCATTATTTCCCGATACTAATCCATCACTAATTCCTGTTGGGTTCCAGAGTAGCGTGCTACTCACCGAAAAGCGCTTTGATGCCTCGTCAGGGGTAGTAAGCTCTATATAAATACTATTACAATACAATACAATCTTGTGCAATGGGTGAGTGACCCTCTACTCCTGTGCTTGCATTATTGGCTTGGTCCTTGTGTGATTGGTGATTTTGGGCATGAGTGAGTCTCTTTACTGGACATGCTTTGGTGATGGGTGCCCATGCATTGGTGTTACATGCAGGGCTTGATTTTGGGATGTGTGGGGTGTGTTAGTGGGGTATCTGGTGGTTGTTGGGGTGATGGGTGTGAGGGTAAGGGTGGTGGTATGTGATGGCATGCAGGTGGGGTGTCGGGATTAAGTATTAAAGATATGTCTTACCAGAGTCCAGTCCTCCAGCTACTCCTGCGAGGCCCTCAGGATGCATAATTGCCAAGACTTGCTCCTCCCATGTTGTTAGTTGTGGGGGAGGAGGTGGGTGGTCCACCACCAGTCCTCTGTACAGCAATCTGGTGTCTGGATACCACGTAACGTACCTTCCCCCGTAGGTCGTACCACCTCTTCCTGATGTCATCCCGTGTTCTTGGATGCTGTCCCACTGCGTTAACCCTGTCGACAATTCACCGCCATAGCTCCATCTTCCTAGCAATGGATGTCTGCTGCACCTGTGATACCGAATAGCTGTGGCTCTACCCGGATGATTTCCTCCACCATGACCCTAAGCTCCTCCTCAGAGAACCTGGGGTGTCTTTGAGGTGCCAGGATGTGGTGTGGGTGATGTGTGAGGTGGTGTCTGTTGTGATGTGTGAGGGGATGTGTTGGTGTGAGTTGTTTGAGGTGCGTGGATGTTGTGTAAGTGATGGTGTTGTGTGTCTGTGGATGCTGGTGTTGTTTTAGGTAGTCTCTCTCTCTGTCCTTCTTACAAAATTTTGGTAGTAAGGGTTTGTGGGTGATGTGGGTGTGTGCTTTATATTGGCTTGGGTGTGTGGGAGTGGTGTGTGTATGTGTATCAGGTGTGTGTATTTCAAATTGTCCAATGTGGTTGTGTTTTGTAAATGCATGTGTATTTTGAGCGCTGCGGTGTGTACCGCCAATGGAATACCGCGGTTGAAAGACCGCCGCGTTGATTCATGGGTCGTGATAGTGTGGGCGTATTCCTGTTGACGTGACGGTGTCGGTTTTGGTAGTGCCAGTTTATCACTGACCTTTGGTGTGGCGGACTTGTGTGGGTGTCTGTATTGTGGCAGATTCTGAGCTGTGAGTCGTAATACCTGTAGCGAAATTCCGCGGCCGCAGCGGTATGTTGGCGGTCTTCTGCATGGCGGAAAGCAGGATTTACCTCCAAGGTTGTAATGAGGGCCTAACTGTGTCAACTCCTTACACAACACCACAGCGTTTCAGCCTGCATTTGCCATTTCAAGACTTGACCCATCTCTACACTCCCTGTAGGGAAGTACCATCTTGCCTGGCATGTTACCCCCATTTTTCACTGTATATATGTTGTTTTAGTTGTATGTGTCACTGGGACCCTGGTAACCCAGGGCCCCAGTGCTCATAAGTGTGCCTGAATGTGTTACCTGTGTAGTGACTAACTGTCTCACTGAGGCTCTGCTAACCAGAACCTCAGTGGTTATGCTCTCTCATTTCTTTCCAAAATTGTCACTGACAGGCTAGTGACCATTTTTACCAATTTACATTGGCTTACTGGAACACCCTTATAATTCCCTAGTATATGGTACTGAGGTACCCAGGGTATTGGGGTTCCAGGAGATCCCTATGGGCTGCAGCATTTCTTTTGCCACCCATAGGGAGCTCTGACAATTCTTACACAGGCCTGCCACTGCAGCCTGAGTGAAATAACGTCCACGTTATTTCACAGCCATTTTACACTGCACTTAAGTAACTTATAAGTCACCTATATGTCTAACCTTTACCTGGTAAAGGTTAGGTGCAAAGTTACTTAGTGTTAGGGCACCCTGGCACTAGCCAAGGTGCCCCCACATTGTTCAGAACCAATTCCCTGAACTTTGTGAGTGCGGGGACACCATTACACGCGTGCACTACATATAGGTCACTACCTATATGTAGCTTCACAATGGTAACTCCGAATATGGCCATGTAACATGTCTATGATCATGGAATTGCCCCCTCTATGCCATCCTGGCATAGTTGGCACAATCCCATGATCCCAGTGGTCTGTAGCACAGACCCTTGTACTGCCAAACTGCCCTTCCTGGGGTTTCACTGCAGCTGCTGCTGCTGCCAACCCCTCAGACAGGCAGCTGCCCTCCTGGGGTCCAGCCAGGCCTGGCCCAGGATGGCAGAACAAAGAACTTCCTCTGAGAGAGGGTGTGACACCCTCTCCCTTTGGAAAATGGTGTGAAGGCAGGGGAGGAGTAGCCTCCCCCAGCCTCTGGAAATGCTTTGTTGGGCACAGATGTGCCCAATTCTGCATAAGCCAGTCTACACCGGTTCAGGGACCCCTTAGCCCCTGCTCTGGCGCGAAACTGGACAAAGGAAAGGGGAGTGACCACTCCCCTGACCTGCACCTCCCCTGGGAGGTGTCCAGAGCTCCTCCAGTGTGCTCCAGACCTCTGCCATCTTGGAAACAGAGGTGCTGCTGGCACACTGGACTGCTCTGAGTGGCCAGTGCCACCAGGTGACGTCAGAGACTCCTGCTGATAGGCTCCTTCAGGTGTTAGTAGCCTATCCTCTCTCCTAGGTAGCCAAACCCTCTTTTCTGGCTATTTAGGGTCTCTGTCTCTGGGGAAACTTTAGATAACGAATGCAAGAGCTCATCCGAGTTCCTCTGCATCTCCCTCTTCACCTTCTGATAAGGAATCGACTGCTGACCGCGCTGGAAGCCTGCAAACCTGCAACATAGTAGCAAAGACGACTACTGCAACTCTGTAACGCTGATCCTGCCGCCTTCTCGACTGTTTTCCTGCTTGTGCATGCTGTGGGGGTAGCCTGCCTCCTCTCTGCACCAGAAGCTCCGAAGAAATCTCCCGTGGGTCGACGGAATCTTCCCCCTGCAACCGCAGGCACCAAAAAGCTGCATTACCGGTCCCTTGGGTCTCCTCTCAGCACGACGAGCGAGGTCCCTCGAATCCAGCGACTCTGTCCAAGTGACCCCCACAGTCCAGTGAATCTTCAGTCCAAGTTTGGTGGAGGTAAGTCCTTGCCTCACCTCGCTGGGCTGCATTGCTGGGAACCGCGACTTTGCAGCTACTCCGGCCCCTGTGCACTTCCAGCGGAAATCCTTTGTGCACAGCCAAGCCTGGGTCCACGGCACTCTAACCTGCATTGCACGACTTTCTAAGTTGGTCTCCGGCGACGTGGGACTCCTTTGTGCAACTTCGGCGAGCACCGTTTCACGCATCCTCGTAGTGCCTGTTTCTGGCACTTCTCCGGGTGCTACCTGCTTCAGTGAGGGCTCTTTGTCTTGCTCGACGTCCCCTCTCTCTTCAGGTCCAATTTGCGACCTCCTGGTCCCTCCTGGGCCCCAGCAGCGTCCAAAAACGCCAAACGCACGATTTGCGACTAGCAAGGCTTGTTGTCGTTCTTTCGGCGGGAAAACACTTCAGCACGACTCTCCAAGGCGAGAGGGATCCGTCCACCAAAGGGGAAGTCTCTAGCCCTTTTCGTTCCTGCAGAAACCTCAGCTTCTTCTGTCCAGTAGAAGCTTCTTTGCACCCGCAGCTGGCATTTCCTGGGCATCTGCCCATCTCCGACTTGCTTGTGACTTTTGGACTTGGTCCCCTTGTTCCACAGGTACCCTAGATTGGAAATCCACAGTTGTTGCATTGCTGGTTTGTGTCTTTCCTGCATTATTCCTCTAACACGACTACTTTGTCCTTAGGGGAACTTTAGTGCACTTTGCACTCACTTTTCAGGGTCTTGGGGAGGGTTATTTTTCTAACTCTCACTATTTTCTAATAGTCCCAGCGACCCTCTACAAGGTCACATAGGTTTGGGGTCCATTCGTGGTTCGCATTCCACTTTTGGAGTATATGGTTTGTGTTGCCCCTATCCCTATGTTTCCCCATTGCATCCTATTGTAACTATACATTGTTTGCACTGTTTTCTAAGACTATACTGCATATTTTTGCTATTGTGTATATATATCTTGTGTATATTTCCTATCCTCTCACTGAGGGTACACTCTAAGATACTTTGGCATATTGTCATAAAAATAAAGTACCTTTATTTTTAGTATAACTGTGTATTGTGTTTTCTTATGATATTGTGCATATGACACTAAGTGGTACTGTAGTAGCTTCACACGTCTCCTAGTTCAGCCTAAGCTGCTCTGCTAAGCTACCATTATCTATCAGCCTAAGCTGCTAGACACCCTATACACTAATAAGGGATAACTGGGCCTGGTGCAAGGTGCAAGTACCCCTTGGTACTCACTACAAGCCAGTCCAGCCTCCTACATTGGTTGTGCAGTGGTGGGATAAGTGCTTGAGACTACTTACCACTCTTGTCATTGTACTTTTCATAAGAGAAAAATATACAAAACAAGGTCAGTGTATATACACATAGCCAAAAAGTTTTGCATTTCCTCTTTTCACTCTTTTCTAAGTGCTGAAAAGTACTTCTAAACTTTCAAAAAGTTCTTAAAAGTTTAAAAAGTTTTTTCTGTCTTTCCAAAAAGTTCTGAAAACTTTTTTTCTCTTTTTCTATCACTTTAACTCTCTCTAAAAATGTCTGGCACAGGCCAAAGTGTTGATCTGTCCAAACTTGCATATGACAACCTTAGCTGGAAAAGACCAAGGAGTCTTTGTATAGAGAGAGGTTTGAGTGTAGGGAAGAATCCTTCCTTGGAACTGTTACTTAACATGCTTAGAGAACAGGATAAGGCCATAGGTGCCCCATCTGTTGAAAAAGTACCTAATAGTTCCCAATCTGATTCAGGGACTCCCCCAGGAAAAGATTCAGGAAAGAAACTTCCTAGCCTGCCCATTACTAGACAATCTAGCATAGATGGTAATGATGATGAGCCACACCAAATAAATAGTGTTGTCTCACATCATAGCAAAAGCATTTATTCTCACCATACTGGTAGTAATGTTTCTGTAAACCAAGCTGTTAGGGTGCCTTCTGTAAGGGACAGGTCTCCTTCTGTTCATTCCCATCATAGCTCTGTTTCTAGAAATGTCCCTCCCACCAACCCTGATGACAGAATGTTAGAGAGGGAACTCAATAAGTTGAGGGTGGAACAAACCAGACTGAAGCTTAAAAAGCAACAGCTGGATTTGGATAGACAGTCTTTTGAATTAGAGAAGGAAAGACAGAAGTTGGGTTTAGATACCCATGGTGGCAGCAGCAGTATTCCCCATAGTCATCCTGCAAAAGAGCATGATTCCAGGAATCTGCACAAGATAGTTCCCCCTTATAAGGAGGGGGATGACATTAACAAGTGGTTTGCTGCACTTGAGAGGGCCTGTGTTGTACAGGATGTCCCTCAAAGGCAGTGGGCTGCTATCCTATGGCTATCATTTAGTGGAAAAGGTAGGGATAGGCTCCTTACTGTGAAAGAAAATGATGCTAATAATTTCCAAGTTCTTAAGAATGCACTCCTGGATGGTTATGGCTTAACCACTGAACAGTACAGGATAAAGTTCAGAGAGACCAAAAAGGAGTCTTCACAAGACTGGGTTGATTTCATTGACCAGGCAGTGAAGGCCTTGGAGGGGTGGTTACATGGCAGTAAAGTTACTGATTATGACAGCGTGTATAACTTAATCCTGAGAGAGCATATTCTTAATAATTGTGTGTCTGATTTGTTCCACCAGTACTTGGTGGACTCTGATCTGACCTCTCCCCAAGAATTGGGAAAGAAGGCAGACAAATGGGTCAGAACAAGAGTGAACAGAAAAGTTCATACAGGGGGTGACAAAGATGGCAACAAAAAGAAGGATGGTAAGTCTTCTGACAAGGGTGGGGACAAATCTAAAAATGAGTCTTCATCAGGCCCACAAAAACACTCTGGTGGGGGTGGTGGGCCCAAATCCTCCTTTAATCAGAACAAGGAAAAGAAACCATGGTGCTATTTATGTAAAATAAAAGGCCATTGGACAACAGATCCCAATTGTCCAAAGAAAGGCACCACTGCTCCTACCACTACAACCCCTACTGCTACACCTAGTGTCCCTACTAATAGCAGTGGTGGTGGGAGCAAACCTACTAATAGCCAATCCAAGGGAGTAGCTGGGCTCACTTTTGGTAATTTAGTTGGGGTTGGTCTGATTAGGGAGACCACAGAGGCTACTTTAGTCTCTGAAGGGGCTATTGATTTAGCCACTTTGGTTGCTTGCCCCCATAACTTGGAGAAGTACAAGTAACTAACCCTAATAAATGGTGTTGAGGTCCAGGCCTACAGGGACACAGGTGCCAGTGTCACAATGGTAATTGAGAAACTGGTGCACCCTGAACAACACATACTTGGACACCAGTACCAAGTAACCAATGCTCACAACATAACACAAAGCCACCCCATGGCTGTTGTAAATCTCAACTGGGGGGGGGTAACTGGTCCAAAGAAAGTTGTGGTAGCTTCAGATTTACCTGTAGACTGTCTATTAGGGAATGATTTGGAGACATCAGCTTGGTCAGATGTGGAGTTGGAGGCCCATGCAGCAATGCTGGGCATCCCAGGGCATATTTTTGCTTTGACAAGGGCTCAGGCCAAAAAGCAAAAAGGACAGGGAAGCTTGGATCCTGGAACAATGGACCAAGTGCTCCCTAAAGCTAGGGCTAGTAGAAGCAAACCACTTCCTACTATCTCTCCCTCTACAGTGGATTCAACTTCTGAGGAAGAAGAATTCCCTCCCTGTGCAGAACCTACACCAGAGGAGCTGGAAGCAGACACTGCTGAGCTTTTGGGTGAAGGGGGGCCTGCCAGAGAGGAGCTGAGTGTGGCACAGCAAACCTGTCCCACATTAGAGGGTCTCAGACAGCAAGCTGTCAAACAGGCGAATGGGGATGTCAGTGACTCTCACAGAGTTTACTGGGAGGACAACCTCTTGTACACTGAGCATAGGGATCCTAAACCTGGAGCTGCCAGGAGATTAGTGATTCCTCAGGAGTACAGAAAGTTCCTCCTAACACTGGCACATGACATTCCCTTAGCTGGGCACCTAGGGCAAATGAAAACTTGGGACAGGCTTGTTCCCCTGTTTCATTGGCCTAGGATGTCTGAGGACACAAAGGAATTTTGTAAGTCCTGTGAAACCTGTCAAGCCAGTGGCAAGACAGGTGGCACACCAAAGGCACCCCTTATTCCACTGCCTGTGGTTGGGGTTCCCTTTGAAAGGGTAGGGGTTGACATAGTTGGCCCCCTTGACCCTCCTACTGCTTCAGGCAATAGGTTTATCTTGGTGGTAGTGGACCATGCCACAAGATATCCTGAAGCTATTCCTTTAAGGACCACTACAGCTCCTGCAGTGGCAAAGGCCCTCCTGGGAATATTTTCCAGGGTGGGCTTCCCAAAGGAAGTAGTATCAGACAGAGGAAGCAATTTCATGTCTGCATACTTAAAAGCCATGTGGAAGGAGTATGGTGTAACGTACAAGTTCACAACACCCTATCATCCACAAACAAATGGACTGGTGGAGAGATTTAATAAAACTCTCAAAGGCATGATTATGGGTCTCCCTGAAAAACTCCGCAGGAGATGGGATATCCTTCTACCATGCCTCCTTTTTGCCTACAGGGAGGTACCCCAGAAAGGAGTGGGCTTCAGCCCCTTTGAACTTCTTTTTGGACACCCTGTTAGGGGGTCCACTCACACTTGTAAAGGAGGGTTGGGAACAACCTTTAAAAGCTCCTAAGCAGGATATTGTGGATTATGTACTTGGCCTCAGATCAAGGATGGCTGAGTACATGAAAAAGGCCAGTAAAAACCTTCAGGCCAGCCAAGAGCTCCAGAAGCAATGGCATGATCAGAAGGCTGTTTTGGTTCAGTACCAACCAGGGCAGAAAGTGTGGGTCTTGGAGCCTGTGGCCCCAAGAGCACTCCAAGATAAATGGAGTGGTCCCCACACAATTGTTGAAAAGAAGGGAGAAGTCACCTATTTAGTTGACTTAGGCACTGCCAGGAGTCCCCTTAGGGTGCTCCATGTCAACCGCCTGAAACCCTACTATGACAGGGCTGATCTCACCCTGCTCATGGCAACTGATGAGGGACAGGAAGAAGATAGTGATCCTCTACCTGATCTCTTCTCTTCCACAGAACAAGATGCTCTTGTGGAAGGGGTAGTTTTGGCTGATTGTCTTACTGCTGAGCAGAAAGATAATTGCATAAATCTCCTAGGACAATTTTCAGAACTCTTCTCTACTGTGCCAGGCACCACTTGTGGTGTGAGCACACTATAGATACTGGAGACAGTTTACCTGTCAAAAGTAAGATCTATAGGCAGCCTGACCATGTCAGGGACTGCATAAAGCAAGAAGTTCAGAAAATGTTGGAACTAGGAGTGGTTGAGCACTCTGACAGTCCATGGGCTTCTCCTGTGGTACTGGTACCAAAACCCAATTCTAAAGATGGAAAGAAGGAAATGCGGTTTTGTGTAGATTATAGAGGTCTCAACTTGGTAACCAAAACTGATGCTCACCCTATACCCAGGGCAGATGAGCTCATAGATACACTGGCATCTGCCAAGTATCTAAGCACTTTTGATTTGACTGCAGGGTATTGGCAGATCAAATTGTCAGAAGATGCTAAACCCAAGACTGCATTTTCTACCATTGGAGGACATTACCAGTTTACTGTAATGCCTTTTGGTTTGAAAAATGCACCTGCCACTTTTCAGAGGTTGGTGAACACAGTCCTGCAAGGGCTGGAAGCTTTCAGTGCAGCATATTTGGACGATATAGCTGTATTTAGCTCCAGCTGGGATGATCACCTGGTCCACCTATGGAAAGTTTTGGAGGCCCTGCAAAAGGCAGGCCTCACTATCAAGGCTTCAAAGTGCCAGATAGGGCAGGGTAAGGTGGTTTATCTGGGACACCTTGTTGGTGGGGAACAGATTGCACCACTTCAGGGGAAAATCCAAACAATTATTGATTGGGTTCCCCCTACCACTCAGACTCAGGTGAGAGCCTTCCTAGGCCTCACTGGGTATTACAGGAGGTTCATTAAGAACTATGGCTCCATTGCAGCCCCTCTTAATGACCTCACATCCAAGAAAATGCCTAAAAAGGTATTATGGACAGCAAACTGTCAGAAAGCTTTTGAGGAGCTGAAGCAGGCCATGTGCTCTGCACCTGTCCTGAAAAGCCCTTGTTACTCTAAAAAATTCTATGTCCAAACTGATGCATCTGAATTAGGAGTAGGGGCAGTCCTATCACAACTTAATTCTGAGGGCCAGGATCAACCTGTTGCTTTTATTAGTAGGAGGTTGACCCCTAGAGAAAAGCGTTGGTCTGCCATTGAGAGGGAGGCCTTTGCTGTGGTCTGGGCTCTGAAGAAGTTGAGGCCATACCTGTTTGGCACTCACTTCATTGTTCAGACAGACCACAAACCTCTACTTTGGCTAAAACAAATGAAAGGTGAAAATCCTAAATTGTTGAGGTGGTCCATATCCCTACAGGGAATGGACTATACAGTGGAACATAGACCTGGGAGTAGCCACTCCAATGCAGATGGACTCTCCAGATATTTCCACTTAGACAATGAAGACTCATCAGGTCATGGCTAGTCTTATTGTCCTTCGTTTGGGGGGGGGTTGTGTAGGAAAGTACCATCTTGCCTGGCATGTTACCCCCATTTTTCACTGTATATATGTTGTTTTAGTTGTATGTGTCACTGGGACCCTGGTAACCCAGGGCCCCAGTGCTCATAAGTGTGCCTGAATGTGTTACCTGTGTAGTGACTAACTGTCTCACTGAGGCTCTGCTAACCAGAACCTCAGTGGTTATGCTCTCTCATTTCTTTCCAAATTGTCACTGACAGGCTAGTGACCATTTTTACCAATTTACATTGGCTTACTGGAACACCCTTATAATTCCCTAGTATATGGTACTGAGGTACCCAGGGTATTGGGGTTCCAGGAGATCCCTATGGGCTGCAGCATTTCTTTTGCCACCCATAGGGAGCTCTGACAATTCTTACACAGGCCTGCCACTGCAGCCTGAGTGAAATAACGTCCACGTTATTTCACAGCCATTTTACACTGCACTTAAGTAACTTATAAGTCACCTATATGTCTAACCTTTACCTGGTAAAGGTTAGGTGCAAAGTTACTTAGTGTGAGGGCAAATTGGCACTAGCCAAGGTGCCCCCACATTGTTCAGAACCAATTCCCTGAACTTTGTGAGTGCGGGGACACCATTACACGCGTGCACTACATATAGGTCACTACCTATATGTAGCTTCACAATGGTAACTCCGAATATGGCCATGTAACATGTCTATGATCATGGAATTGCCCCCTCTATGCCATCCTGGCATAGTTGGCACAATCCCATGATCCCAGTGGTCTGTAGCACAGACCCTTGTACTGCCAAACTGCCCTTCCTGGGGTTTCACTGCAGCTGCTGCTGCTGCCAACCCCTCAGACAGGCAGCTGCCATCCTGGGGTCCAGCCAGGCCTGGCCCAGGATGGCAGAACAAAGAACTTCCTCTGAGAGCCTCCCCCAGCCTCTGGAAATGCTTTGTTGGGCACAGATGTGCCCAATTCTGCATAAGCCAGTCTACACCGGTTCAGGGACCCCTTAGCCCCTGCTCTGGCGCGAAACTGGACAAAGGAAAGGGGAGTGACCACTCCCCTGACCTGCACCTCCCCTGGGAGGTGTCCAGAGCTCCTCCAGTGTGCTCCAGACCTCTGCCATCTTGGAAACAGAGGTGCTGCTGGCACACTGGACTGCTCTGAGTGGCCAGTGCCACCAGGTGACGTCAGAGACTCCTGCTGATAGGCTCCTTCAGGTGTTAGTAGCCTATCCTCTCTCCTAGGTAGCCAAACCCTCTTTTCTGGCTATTTAGGGTCTCTGTCTCTGGGGAAACTTTAGATAACGAATGCAAGAGCTCATCCGAGTTCCTCTGCATCTCCCTCTTCACCTTCTGATAAGGAATCGACTGCTGACCGCGCTGGAAGCCTGCAAACCTGCAACATAGTAGCAAAGACGACTACTGCAACTCTGTAACGCTGATCCTGCCGCCTTCTCGACTGTTTTCCTGCTTGTGCATGCTGTGGGGGTAGCCTGCCTCCTCTCTGCACCAGAAGCTCCGAAGAAATCTCCCGTGGGTCGACGGAATCTTCCCCCTGCAACCGCAGGCACCAAAAAGCTGCATTACCGGTCCCTTGGGTCTCCTCTCAGCACAACGAGCGAGGTCCCTCGAATCCAGCGACTCTGTCCAAGTGACCCCCACAGTCCAGTGACTCTTCAGTCCAAGTTTGGTGGAGGTAAGTCCTTGCCTCACCTCGCTGGGCTGCATTGCTGGGAACCGCGACTTTGCAGCTACTCCGGCCCCTGTGCACTTCCGGCGGAAATCCTTTGTGCACAGCCAAGCCTGGGTCCACGGCACTCTAACCTGCATTGCACGACTTTCTAAGTTGGTCTCCGGCGACGTGGGACTCCTTTGTGCAACTTCGGCGAGCACCGTTTCACGCATCCTCGTAGTGCCTGTTTCTGGCACTTCTCCGGGTGCTACCTGCTTCAGTGAGGGCTCTTTGTCTTGCTCGACGTCTCCTCTCTCTTCAGGTCCAACTTGCGACCTCCGGGTCCCTCCTGGGCCCCAGCAGCGTCCAAAAACGCCAAACGCACGATTTGCGACTAGCAAGGCTTGTTGGCGTTCTTTCGGCGGGAAAACACTTCTGCACGACTCTCCAAGGCGAGAGGGATCCGTCCACCAAAGGGGAAGTCTCTAGCCCTTTTCGTTCCTGCAGAAACCTCAGCTTCTTCTGTCCAGTAAAAGCTTCTTTGCACCTGCAGCTGGCATTTCCTGGGCATCTGCCCATCTCCGACTTGCTTGTGACTTTTGGACTTGGTCCCCTTGTTCCACAGGTACCCTAGATTGGAAATCCACAGTTGTTGCATTGCTGGTTTGTGTCTTTCCTGCATTATTCCTCTAACACGACTACTTTGTCCTTAGGGGAACTTTAGTGCACTTTGCACTCACTTTTCAGGGTCTTGGGGAGGGTTATTTTTCTAACTCTCACTATTTTCTAATAGTCCCAGCGACCCTCTACAAGGTCACATAGGTTTGGGGTCCATTCGTGGTTCGCATTCCACTTTTGGAGTATATGGTTTGTGTTGCCCCTATCCCTATGTTTCCCCATTGCATCCTATTGTAACTATACATTGTTTGCACTGTTTTCTAAGACTATACTGCATATTTTTGCTATTGTGTATATATATCTTGTGTATATTTCCTATCCTCTCACTGAGGGTACACTCTAAGATACTTTGGCATATTGTCATAAAAATAAAGTACCTTTATTTTTAGTATAACTGTGTATTGTGTTTTCTTATGATATTGTGCATATGACACTAAGTGGTACTGTAGTAGCTTCACACGTCTCCTAGTTCAGCCTAAGCTGCTCTGCTAAGCTACCATTATCTATCAGCCTAAGATGCTAGACACCCTATACACTAATAAGGGATAACTGGGCCTGGTGAAGGTGCAAGTACCCCTTGGTACTCACTACAAGCCAGTCCAGCCTCCTACACTCCCTGAAATGTCACCTTAATCAATATTCAATGCATTCGTTCCAGTCAAGCATGGATAAATCTCACCATGTATGAAAGCTTTTCCTCATTCTTCATTTTGGTTTTAATCTGGGAAACATTTTGGATAATATATGTTATTAAAACCTTTCAGTTGCAATGGATCCATACTTTATATCTAAAATGTTTTGCAATGAAGAAATATTTTCCCTGATTTACCTCTCCTTCTAGATTCTTTTATGATTTCCAATATCTGATATTGTAAATGGTTTACATTATGTCCCTGTTCTTTCAGGACTTGCTACTGACATCTTTACATTACCCAATCTAAAGTTAAACCTCTGTTCACTCAAACAAATCACATGGATCTTTTATCCAGCCTTGTGTAAATCGTTCCCAATGGCATTTTAATGAGTAGAGACAGAATTTTATTTCTATGTACCAAAGTCTTTTAAACAAATCTTTTGTCCGGTGTATGGTTGTGTTGCGTTTTGATACTTCATTGTGGTATCCACAGTTTAAATATAGGAATGGTGCTGCAGATTTTTCACCAAAAGAAGACTGTGTTCCTTCTATTAGCATATCACTTCTGACAAATTCATATGAAGTACTTCTACTTCAGTCGCCTGCAAACATTGGCTGCTCCTTAAATGGTTTTGACTATTGTAGCTTCGATTCGATGATCATCTAACAGTGCAATGCATTTTATGAATTGACAGCTTCTAGAACTTTGTTACAACCATTGGATGCTCTGATTTAAGTTTGCCAGTTTTTGTTAAAATATCCTGTATTTCAATCCAGCCACCTTTGCTCTTGCTTTATTTAAAATCACTTATGAATATCCCAGATCCAGAACTGTCTGTTCATGAATACTCATGTTGATCAGATATGGTGCTACAACTGCACACATTTTGCCTAATGTTGGGATCCATTTGTCATGTCCATAGTTTACCTAAACATTAAGCCACTCAGTCTTTGTACAACTAATCGTGTAGGTGTAGTGAAGACTCTGGAACCCAAGAAGAGTTCAGTAGCATTACTGTAACGAACCCTGGCACGGCAGCATAAGGATAGCTCCACTATCCAGCATCTCACCTCATCAATTTAACTCCTGGAATACACAATATCCAGGATTCCAGACCTTGTTGTACCCATCACCAGGTTGCCATCTTGAAAGAACATCACATTCTTCATCCCTGGAAATAGTTCATTCATTAACATCTGGAACATTGCTGCAGGTGAGGGTACTCTGACAAATTGAAAGCAACCAAACAGACCTATAATAGCAATTAACCTTTTACTTTCTGGGTGTAATGGGACCTGGTGGTAAGCGGTGGTCAGGTCAATAGTTGTAAGCCATTTTTTACCTTTGGTTAAGGATAACATCTCATTTGGAAGTGGAAACTGGTCTTCTAAAACTTTCCTTTTTAGAACTCCTAGATCTGCACACAATCTTATCTTTTCATCGGCCTGCCGTGCCATCATCAATTGAGCAACCCAATCAGAAGATTCTACCAGTTCTATTATACCAGCTGATTGTAGTTTATGAAGTTCTTTAGAAACCTCTTCCCTTACAGTAATGGGAATATTTTGGGTTTTATGGATGCACAGTATTTTTTAAACACAGTTCTATGTTGAAAACCCTTAAGTTTTTCAATCTTTCCTGAAAAAAACTCCTGCAAATGATTTCAAAATGTGTGATTCTGTCTCAAATTCAGTTTGCACAATCATAACTGGATCAGGGTGAATCATTGATAAATAGCCTTAATCTCTCCACCCCAACATAGTTGGCCTTTCCTTAGAGACGCAGAGTTTGTCATGTTATGTTATGTGACTATCATCTGTAGAGCTTACAAACATCAAACAGTTTCTTGGCGCTGAGGTAACCTAGCACAGATGGCAGCTCAAAATTTTAATTATAGGCTTACTTAAAAACCCATGTTTTTAAAAGCTCTCTGAGTTTCCCATAGCTGGGGATCATCCTAATTTCTAAGAGCAGGGAGTTCCAGACGAAGGGGCAATGACTGAAAATCTGGATCCGCCTGTCCTTTTCCTAACAAATTGACGAATCAATAACTAGACCAGATGGGTAGATCTTAAATTTCTATTTGGAATATTATTGGATGCAAGTTATTACAAAGACGTTTGCTTTTCATGTGAAGGGATTTAAATATGATGCAGCATGTTTTAAGGTATATCTCTGAGCAACCTTGAGCCATTGGAGATTTTTCATTACTGAGGAGATGGGGCAATGTTTGAGATGTTGGTAAATCAGCAATGAAGCCTGCTTTTGGACAATCCGAAGCCTACGAATGAGGCAACCAGGTGAGGCCCAAGTACAGGGAATTGGCAAAGTCTATTCTTGACATGACCAGGCAATCATGACATAAACCTATGTCTCTACAGTAAGAAATGTTCTTATTTTCTTGATCCTGCGGAGTTGAAGGAAGCAGGATGAGATCACAGATAAGAGAGAGTTCCTCATCAATAAGCACTGCTAGCATCTTTACCAACGCCTTGGGTGGAGAGGTAGTACTCATCACAGTGGGACAAAAAGAAGAGCTCCTAAGATCAAGCTTGTTTTTGGTGATAACTATCTCTGTTTTGCCATCCAGTCCCATATGAACAGCATTGTATCTTGGAAGAACTTCTTTGATTCTGGGGTGTTATCAATTGTAAAAAAAAGTTGCATATCATCTGCATATTTAGATATTTTGACCTTCACTTTTTTAGGAGACTGCACCAAGGAGCGTAGGTTGAAAAGATGTGAAGAAAGGGAAGAACCTTTTGGCACCCCACAATTCAGTTGTATGTTAGGTGAATTGAAGGACGTATTGAGATCTATCTTTTAAAAAGGAGGTGATCCATTTGTTTGCAGAGTCCTGCAGCCCTGACACAGTTCACCAGTAGATTGTGGTGGTCCGTGTCAAAGGCCGCTGAGAGGTCAAGAAGGACGAGGGCTTGAGTAATGCCTCTGTCCACTTCCTCCTGCATGTCTGGCATGACCGAAAGGATGACCGCTTCTGTGAATTGGGAGGGGTCCAAAAAATGTGAATGCTCGAGGAATGAGCAAAGATTATGAGCCATATGGGCTTCTAGCATTTTTGCTAAGTAGGAAAGTAGGGAAATAGGATCAATAGTTTTTTTTAAATCGAGAGGGCCCCCACATACTTTCTTTTGAAGAGGTACCACTATTGCCTCTATGAAGGAACAAGAAACATTTCCTTAATTGAGGGACAAGTTGAGAAAGGAGATCACTGTGTCAGAAAAGAGAGTAAATACAGTTTTTAATACATTCGGGGGATGGGTATCATTGGGGGAGCCCGATTTAACTTTAGTCAGTAGATCCATAAGGGTTCCCTACTGATATTGGGCAACGTCGAGGGTGTACATGCGTTCCTACCTTCCGATTACATTGTATTAAGATGAAGGCTGGAGGGAATGTTCTTTCTGATAATCTCAATATCTCTTTCTACTTATTAGTGGAATCCAAAATTTGATTGGTGAAGAAAGTAGCTTTGGCTTGCCTAATGACCAATTTCTACTCTTTACGTTTTTTTAGATACATTTCCTTGGTGTCAGGTAAGTAGTTATTCTGCAATTTGCATTCACAACACAGTTCCACTTTGGCTTTTTCAACTCTTATGAGAACCATTTCGAGGTGTCTTGTTGTCTAATCTGTTTAGTTTTACAAAGGGGGGCATGTGTATTACTGTCTTTGACTAGCCACTCCATAACATCTTCCTCGTAACAGTCTATATTGTCCTTTGGTGTCAGGAGGGTGTTTCCAAGGAGTTGCAAAAGGAATTCAGGTCAGCTTGGGACCAGTTCCTCAAGAGAGTACCAGGACATGAGGGAGGTTTACAGGGGGTAAGAACTAATAGTCAAAATTTGATTGGATGGTGATCAGAAATCGGGGAAATTGTCAGATTCCTCATGGATAGATTGGTGGTCCATACTTGGTCTTAGGTGTGGCCTTTAATATGCATAGGCTGATATACATAAAAGATAATCTAGAAAGATATTCCAGAAAGGTCTAGGCTATTTAGGAGATCAGTTATATCAAAGACCTTTTCCTATGTTAGCATGGTCAATTATCAATGGTCAGTGCTAAAGTTTGCATTCTTCCTGTCTATATTTTAATTTAAAATTAATTTCCCAAACCCAATAATGTCTCTTCTTTCACCAGTAATATTTTTTAATGAAATACCAGGCGGTTGCAAATGTTCTCCCAATGTAGCAGACAATTTGTCTGCCTAAACGTCCTTATTTGCAATGGTATAAGGAGAACCTGAGTCTGCAACTGTCTCTAATTTTACATCACCAAATCCTTTTAACGTATGGATTTATTTTTTGTATCTTGTACATCAGAAGTCAAAACATCATCCTCGATGCCTAATACATACATGAGTGTCATCATCCAAATCATCAGGTTCAGAGTCAGATTCCTTATTTAGAAGTTTCACAGTAATGTCTCTCCTTCTTCTGCATACTTTGAAGAAGTGACCCATAATTCCACACCCAGACCACTTCCGCTTATGTGCAGGATACTTTTTGTCTTAGCAAAATGACCACTGTTCCCACACTTATAACACTTTCTATCAGGCACACTAAAGGTCATTTTTTCTTCCTATTGGATCTTTTGTTATCTTGTAGTTTCCTCATAGAGTCACGCTGGTTTAACAGAATTGTTTTTCCCGGGTTTATCTTAGCAATAGTATCTTTTTCATTCATCTTTCTCCTAAGAAAGTACTCCTTTAGCACATCTTCCTGTTAGTTCTTCCCTATTGACTATGTCAATGACTTGCTGCAATGGAGACGCTCTCTCAGCCCATAGGCTTTCCTGAATAGTAGGTATAGCATCTTCCCCAGCTTGGGTACCTACTGTAGGAGGCTGGCCTGGCTTGTAGTGGGTACCAGAGGTACTTACACCTTGTGCCAGGTCCAGTTATCCCTTATAAGTGCAGAAGCGGTGTTTCTAGCAGCTTAGACTGATAGAAGATAGCTATGGCAAAGCAGCTTAGGCTGAACTAGGAGACATGCAAAGCTCCTACTATACCACTTATATCATATACACAATATCATAAGAAAACACAATACACAGAGTTACTAAAAATAAAGGTACTTTATTTTTATGACAATATGCCAAAAGAATCTCAGTGAGTACCCGCAGTAAGAAGGTAGGTACTATACACAAGTTATATGTACACAAACCAAAATTAGGTAAGTAAGAGCCAGAAAAGTAATGCAAACAGTGTAGGAATACAATAGGTTGCAATAGGAGCACATAGGTATAGGGGCAACACAAACCATATACTCCAAAAGTGGAATGCAAATCCCAAATGGACCCCAGACTTATGTGACCTTGTAGAGGGTCGCTGGGACTGTAAGAAAACAGTGAGGGTTAGAAAAATACCCCACCCCAAGACCCTGAAAAGTAGGAGTAAGTACACCTACTACCCCCAGAGAGCACAGAAGTCGTGATAGGGGGATTCTGCAGGAAGAACAAACATCAGCAGAGCACTGACAACGGATTTCCGGACCTGAGTACCTGTAAGACAAGGGGACCAAGTCCAATAGTCGCAACAGTGTCCAGGTGGGGTAGGAGCCCAGGAAACCCCAGCTGAAGGTGCAAGGAAGCTGCCACCGGTTGGAAGAAGCTTGGAGTTCTGCAAGAAAGAAGAGGACTAGGAACTTCTCCTTTGGAAGACAAATGTCCCACGTCGCAATGAAGCTTGCAGAGGTGTTCCCACGCAGAAAGACCGCAAACAAGCCTTGCTAGCTGCAAGGGTCGCAGTAGAGGTTTTTGGGTGCTGCTGAGGACCAGGAAGGACCAGGGTGTCGCCTTTTGGAAGAGGGGACAGAGGGGGCGCTCAGTAACTCAGAGAGCCCTCACAGAAGCAGGCAGCACCCGTAGAAGTACCCCAACAGGCACTTAGAAGAAAAGTGAACCGGAGTCCACGCAAAGTCACAAAAGGGAGTCCCACGACGCCGGAGGACAACTCAGAAGGTTGCGCACTGCAGGACGAAGTGCTGGGGACCCAGGCTTGGCTGTGCACGAAGTAAATCCTGGAAGAGTGCACAGGAGCCGGAGCAGCTGCAAATCACGCGGTACACAGCTTTGCAGTCTAGCGTGAGGAGGCAAGGGACTTACCTCCACCAAACTTGGACTGAAGAACCCCAATACCCTGGGTACCTCAGTACCATATACAGGGGAATTATATGGGTGTACCAGTATGCCAATGTGAATTGGTAAATTTAGTCACTAGCCTGTTAGTGACAAATTTGGAAAGCAGAGAGAGCATAACCACTGAGGTTCTGGTTAGAAGAGCCTCAGTGAGACAGTTAGGCATCACACAGGGAACACATACAGGGCACATACTTATGAGCACTGGGGCCCTGTGACACATAGACTAAAACAACATATATACAGTGAAATATGGGGGTAACATGCCAGGCAAGATGGTACTTTCCTACACCTACCAATACCTATGCCGCACACTGAGCTGTGTATTACAAGACTTTATTCATCTGTATGAAACTGCAAACTCAACATCCTAAAACTGCATTCACTGCACCACGTTCTAACACTTACATCACAGTTCTACAAAGTCCTTCATTAGCCAAGAGGATTACATCATTCATAACTCACATGACACTACATCTCCCCCTATGTTAATAAAAAAAAATATTATACACAATTATAGTTCTTTAATGAGCCTTTGTGGTGCTCTGATTACTAGTCCCGCTCGTGTCTTAAGAAACTGGGAACCTTCAATAGGAGTGTCCATGATCTGTGTTGGCGATGCATAAGCAACAGCAGTCTGGTGTTTTTCAACTGTCCTTTCCGAATCAGTTTCTACATTGTCATCACTATCTTATGAGTGATGAGTCATATGTTTGAAATGCGAGGAATCTCATGTAGTGGATTTCCCAGGAAGCTGGCAGTCACAATGTTTCCTTTGCTGGTTACTACATGGAATGGCTCAGCATCAAATGGAGCATCAGACTTACATTTTCTTGGCTGACGGACAAGCACTCGATCTCCTCTCATGAAAACAATGTCTTTTACATGTTGTTGCTTGTAGGCATACGCCTTAATTTTCTTTTTACGATCCAAGTCTTTGGGAGGGGTTTCTTCCTCTATACTTGATCTTGTGGTGGTCCATTGAGGTAACTTGGTCGTCATTGCTCTCCCGAACATCAGAGTTGCAGGGCTTTCACCTGTGATCAAGTAAGAAGTTGAATGGTAAGCTGGTAGGGTAGAATTCAAGACAGTTTTAGGGTCAAGCTTTTCCAACACAGCACGCTGAACAGCTTTCTTTAATGTACTCATGAAACGTTCGACAAAGCCATTAGCCTGTGGCTAAAGAAGTGTGATCTTCTGATGCTTCAGATTAAGATGATAGAGAAATTTTCTGAATTCTCAACTGTTGAACGGTGAGCCATTGTCTGATTTTAAGATCGCAGGAATATCCCATGTTGCAAAGATGCCAGCCAATCTCTTGGTGAGTCTCTCTTGAGTGATAGATGGGAGATTTTCTACTAATGGAAAATGGAAGTGTTCATCAACAACCACCATCAGGTGGTGTCCATTGTCAAAAGCACCACTGTCAAGAGGACCGAAAAAGTCAAAAGCAATTCTTTCCCATGATTTGGCAACTCTGACATGCTTAAGAGGGGGTTGAGTGGTTTTCGATGACAGGCAGGTGTATAGATGACAGGCCTGAAATTCTCTTTCAACTCTTTCATTGAGAAGAGGCTACGAAACCCGGTCTCTAAGAGCTCGCTTTGTAGCAACTAATCCATGATGTCCTTCATGTGCCCCTTCAAGTATCTGTTTTTCTCAGACTCTCAGGAATAACAATTCTCAAACCTCTAAGGATAGTGCCTTCTTGAGTCACGGACAGTTCATCTTTGACATCTTGAACTTCTGGTATTCACTGTCACTGGCAAGAGGTTGAGTGTGCTGGTTCCAAGACAGATGTGTAATAATGTTTTTCAGTTTTAACATGTTACTATCTTGACTCATGGCAGTGATAATTGTCTCCAAAAATATGCCTGCTGGTGTGTTTGATTTCACATTGAAGTTTATGTAGGCTTCAGCTGTCTTAGAAGGAGTACTCTGACATAGTATAAGCACTGTGGAGAAGTAGTCGGCAGGGTTTTGATCTTTCCATGGATGATGCACTATTGTGTAATTGTACTCTTGTAATCGTCAACCTCAACGTTCCATGTGAGGAGGAGTCATCTTGGCTTTTTGATTGTCAAAGATGCTCAATTATGCTTGATGATCTGTCACAAGCGTAAAAGGCTTTCTGTATAACAACATGTGAAAATGTTCACAAGCCCACTCCACTGCTAAACTTTCTTTTCCGGGTTGTGAATACATATGTTCAGTTTGAGACAAACCTTTGATTGCATATGCCACAAAATGTCTTTGAGCATTTGGGTGGCCACTCTGCTGTGCAAGTATTGCGCCTAACCTGCCTGGATTAGCTTCAACAACAACCTCTCTATAGAGTTTTGGATCAAACTATGAAATTTCAGTAGTTTTCTCAATAGCTTGTTTTTTTTTGTTTTAAAGCTTTCCTCCCTCGCATTCATGTGACCAATGAAATGAAACATTATTTTTTGTCAAGTCTCTAAATGAAGCACTCACAGTGGAAAAGTCTTGTATATATCTGGAACAGTAACTGGCCCTGCCAAGGAATGAATGCAACATGGAAACATCTTGTGGGGGACTTGGAGTTGACAAAGCTTGCACTTTAGCAGGATCGGGTGTCACACCCCCATCATAAAAAATATAGCCAAAGAACTTTAGGTTTGTTCTCTGGAATTCACATTTCTCAGCATTCAAAATTAAACCTGCATCAACCTGTAACCGACACACTTGCTTGAGAGCTTTATTGTGTTCCTTCTGTGTAGCTCCGATGACTGATATGTCATTACTATAGTTAAAAGGCATTCATGACAAGATGTATGATATGTCGAATGACATCCTGGAAACTCTCTGCAGCTAATGACACACCATAACTTAGGGCCTGATTTAGAACTTGGTGGATGGGTTCCTCCATCACAACATTGACGGATATCCCGTCAGCTGAAATCTAAATCCCTTATAACATAATGGGATTTAGATTTCAGTGGACAGGATATGCATCACTGTTGTGACAGAGTAACTAGTCCGCCAAGTTGGCCCTTCATCTTTTATATAAAAAAAGACCAATATGTGTAGAAAAAGTTGTAATGTAACTGCAATTCTCCTCAAGTTCCAAATGATGAAACCCTATATTTAAATCAAGACGAGAGAACTCTTTCGCGCCATTCAATTGTGCTATCATGTCAGCAATTTGCGGTACTGGATATTGTTCTCTTTCAATTGCCTTGTTCGCTTGACGCACATCCACACACATGCATATAGCTCCTTCACTGTCCTTTTTAGGTACTACCACTATGGGAGAAACCCATGGCATAGGACCAGCAGAACGCTCAATGAAATCATGTTAAAGTAATGATTCAAGCCACTTTTCAACAGCTTCTTGTAAATGAAATTCAATTCTTCTGTGCCTTTGTGCAACAGGACAGACACCCTTATTAATATGCAACTGTACTTTCATAGTCTTGGTTTTCTTAACCCATGAAACAAAGAAGGGAACTAACCTACTATTTTGTGATGTGATTTCATGTAGTAGTTCACTGAGCTCAGTCCCATATCAGCAGCTGTACTGAAACTGAGTAAACAGGCACTTGACGCCATACCTTAGAGCACATGAATGGACACTTGCACTTTCACCTTCTTGTATTTCACTGTCGTTATGAATGGACCTTGACTTTTCAATGGTGTCAATGCAGCCCCTGTGTATACTTTAGTTTTCGATGGTGTCAGTCACATTAATGGAGATAGTTCATTATATTTCTCTTCAGGCATGATATTTATCGATGCACCACTGTCGATAATGAAAGGTATTGAACAACCATTTACTTTCAATCTAATTTTCAGACAATGTTTGAATGACTTTGGTGCTTCTTCATGTTGACTTTTCTTTCACTGGTATTTCTCTTCACATGCGGCCAGTCCCACATGCACACATTTTCCTGAGGTAAACATTGTCATTGCACAATCATCTTCTTCACTTTCACTTGATATTGAAACTGATGAACAGAGTGCATTACATGACCAAGTCTGGTAAGTTGAGAGTTGTACTGTGTCCCAGCATGAATCCACACTTTTCTTCATGCACCAGGGACACCACCACTTCTGCAGCTGCTCCGCCAGTACCTTGCAAAGAATCTTGGCATCTGTGTTGAGCATTGTGAGAGGGTGATATGCTGTCGGGCATGTCACATAACCCCTTGGATTTGGGATCATGCATATCACGCCTTCCCTTACAGATCCAGGCAGAAGCCCTCTCTCCGCCTCACGGAAGATAGTCAATAGTGACTCCATCAGCTGCACTGCATAGATGTGATCAAACTCAACTGAGAAGCCATTCCACCCACCACAACACCAGTGCCTTATTCCTGTTCATTTTGCTCAATGCTCCCCTCAGCTCTTCAAGTGTCACGTCTGCTTCTAGTTCCTCCTGCTGTGGGGCAGTCAGGACCAGTAAAAATGCACTGTGCAGGTAGGCATTCACCAGTTCAGGTGCAGCTGCTGCTCCACCCCTATATAGTGCCTGCAAGTATACCCCCAGCACATTATTAATTTCCTGCTGTGATATCGCCATTGTACTGTCTTGCCGGTGCAAGGCTACTATGGGCTCCATGGCCGTCTCCCACTGCAGCAGCCATGTCAGCATTTTTCTTGGTTTTTCCCCTTCCTGGTAGAGGCGGTTCCTGTTGTCTTTCCACGTCAGTCTGTCCAACCTCTCCCATGAGTCTAATATGCACAGTCACAGTGCCACTGTCGTGTCCCCTTCATCCCCCAGGCCCATCCCTCCCGTTGAACCTCAGCTAATTTAGTTTCCAGTGTTGTGAGCTCACCCTGTAGTTGCCGACGCAGACCACACACCATACCAAGACATTCACCCCTTATCACTACCTTCATCTCCTCCAAATCAGTTCCCCATTTCTCTGTGGTACCCCAGTTGCCCGCCAGATACTTCATAATCACCTCACCAATTGTTTGTCGAAATGGTGCATCAGCTGGCCTGCCTCAGTTTTGGGACCACCTCTCTCAATTCCATCAACAGAGGGGCCTGGTCATGCAGATATCTGCCCCTAAAGGCAATGGAACAGACATTCATTTGAGTAAGTGCATTACCCAGTGTGCGGTCTATTCTGCTGTGAATGTTATGTGTGGTTTAGTAGCCTGAAAAGTCCTTTTCGGTTGGGTAGACCTCTCTCCAAAGATCCCTGCACCCCAAATCATACATAACTGTGGTTAGCGTGTCCACCACACCTGGCTTGGTAAGTGGAGGAGCGGGCATCCTGTCCATTGAAGTATCAAGGACACAGTTAAAGTCTCCAACCCAGAGGAGGCATCCCATCAAATTGTCTGTCACTAATGTCTGCAGTTTCAGATAAAATTCCCTACTGTCTGTGTTGGGGGCATAGATAACGTCAATCTCCACAACATCCAGTGTCCCCTGCACCAGTACATACCGGCCATACATCTGACTAACAGTATATCAGCGTGAACGACACAATAGGTGCCTCCCAGATTGCCACCGCTCAAGCATACGTGGAATATGTGGATGATATAAGTTGGCCCCTCCATTTCCATGTAAGCTTCTCTGCCTTGTCCTCAGTGAGGTGAGATTCCTGCAGGCAGGTGATACCAATTTTGTGCCACCGCAGAAATGATAGAACTCTATGCCTTTTCATGTACCGATCCAGCCCCCTAACATTCCATGAGACTATTCTGTGTATATGTGCCATATCACCAGGTAGTGTTCTCCATTCTCCAGTCCCTAGTGGGTACAAGCACCCCTCCCGTGGGATCCTGTCCAGCTCCGTGGACAATCAATGTACTTCGCATTGATATTTTCATGACTATTGTATGTACCAATAAATCCCCTTCCCTGCAAAAAGTAACACTCCCCATCCATTTCCCTTCCCAGGCAGTCACCAGCCAACAACAAATAACTAAGTAGTGAGTGCCCACCCTCCTGTGCTGTGGTAGCACAGGTACCCCATAAGTCATAACTGGCAGAGTTGTTTTTATTGTGAGTCATCTACTGTCCTCAGTATGAGATTAACAAAAAACCCTACTAAGTTCCAATGTGCAGGAACAAGTCAATCTAGTGTTGTCGCCATGCTATACCAGGCAGTGTCCCGCACCAGGTCTTGCACCAGCCATCCTACCCCACCCACATATGTGCCCCATGTATCCACTCCGAGTCTTCAGAGGGAGCCCCCCATCATTCCCCTAGGGATGCCCTTACCAGCACTCCCAGTTTTGGTTGTAGCAGTCCATGGTGTGTGTTCTTCTTCTCTTTGCATCCCCCGCAGCCCAACCTCTCTACAAAAACTTAGCTTTTCTTTCAGGGTTCACCCCACCCTCACCTGAGTGAGTCAGGGCAACAACTTCCTAGGCATCCCTCTGGTGCACAGAGTTGCCCCCACTGCCCATCATCACATCCACCAGTGTACCATCCTTTGGTACCAGTATCCTGGAGGTCAATCTTCTAATTTCTGGAGACTGGGGTTGACGGCCCCCACTTTGACAGATGCTCATCTGCCCTGTTCCACCTCTGCCGCTTGTCTGCTGCGTCCCTCACTCTCGGCCTGTTACTCTGCCCCATTGCTCCAGCCATCCCCAGACGTCCTTGGGTCATTCCATTGGCAATCACTCTAAGTTTAGCCAGAAACAACAGCATGTAAGTGAGTAGCATTGTACATCATTTTTGTTTGACCTCAATGAACAATTGTCTCTGGTTTTATACTTTGAGTGTGTAGTCCAGGATCACAGCAATGGTGTAATTTTTATATTTCAAGGGCCCCCTTCTCTCTTGCCACCCTGAGGATGCAATCCATGTCATAGTTGAGGATTTACACAATGATAGCCCTGGGAGGGGCCCCAAGAGAAGGGCACGCCGCAAGTGCTCTATGTGCTCTTTCCACCAGAAACACTGCAGAGAGTCCCTCCGGTTTGAAAATGTTAAGTATCCACTGTTCTATGAAGTGTTCTGTTGTAGCACCTTCAGCACATTCCAGGAACCCTACCAGATGGAGGTTATTTCACCTGGACCTTCCTTCAAAATCTTCGGCCCTGTCCTCTAGCGTCTTGGTGACAGTAATTAGTCATGCAATTTTTTCCCTGAGGATGACCATAGCTGTAGTTAGTCCACCTTTTGTTCTATGGTTGTTACCCTTTCTTGTACTTTGCGGAGATCTGTGTGCAGAAGGCAAACCTCAATGGACACTGTATCGATCTTCCACTCTAACGCAACCCAGGATCCTTGGATCGCCTCCAGGAGTGTTGTGCATGAGGGCTTCCCCTCTGTTTCTGTCATCTGCACCCAGTGTTGTGCATACTGCGCATCGAGGTATCCTGCTGTAGAGCATATTGGGTGATCGTATTGGATTGCTGGCCCATGGTTGTTTCATCCTTCCCCATGTTCCATCCACCGGGAAGCGCAGCTCGCTGTTGGATCCGGTGGGCCCTCGCTACCCTGCTCTGGACAGCCTAGTTTAACTGACTACTGTTAGTTTGTTTCCGAATCATGCCTGCCCTGTCAGCGAGGCACAGCGTGCAGGTACAAGGCCCCAAGCAGTAAGTCAGCCCCACCGGCCCCTCTTACAGTGATTCCAGGTCCAGTGACATTCTCACTCCAGTGAGGGCCTAGGTATCTTCTCGGGCGATCAGCACCTAGTCTCCCAGGGGGCAATTCAGTACAATGTAAATTTCCTACTCACCATGGCCATCGGCAACTGTTTATCAGAGAAGGCACTGCAGGCCTCTCAGGTCCTGTAGATGTGTGTGGGTGGGAGAAGGCATTCTCTGGGTATCAAGATCAACCACTCCAGCGCTTGGGGCTCCTCGCCCCATCCGACTCAATTTCAAGCACTGAGTGAGTTTCTTGTTTCACCCTCAGACGGCCTGGTCCGGTTGCAGCGCCGGGTGCCCAACACACTCCTCTCTGGTGCCGCTTCGGGTGCCTAGATGTCACTGCTGCAGAGGGAGGGGGTGGGGCGCCCTGTCTCAGCCTCCCCGTCACCCACTGCTGCTCTTCAGTTCAGCTGTGGGCAGGCGCTGCCCGCCAGCTCCAAGTCCGCAAGTCGGGCCCAGCATTCAGGTTGGGCCAGGTGTCCACTCTCCCGGGCCCAGTGCAGAGATTCTTGGGCCCTACCCCAGTCCCCAGTGTTTCCTCAAGGGGGCCCGCTCCGTAGCACCACCGCCCAAGCCAGTCGCGGCAACTCAGTGCTCCGGCATAGCAGACTCACATCGGCCCTGTCTTCTCACCTCACTCCACGCAGCCTCCGGGCCCAGCCAGCCGCAGCTCTTCTTGTTGCGCTCCTCTCGCTGCAAGATCAAAGGTAGGGGTGGAGGGGGGTACGCTGGACACCGAGCATCCAAAGACTATACAATTAACAACATATTTTGGGCAGGATTATGAAGGATGTACTGATAGAGCATTGGAGCTCGGCTTTAGAGCTGCCGACTGGCCATCTTGCCCGGCTACGCCCCCAACATCTGAAATATTAGCAATTTTGCTAATTTTCTACACAGGAGAACAGTTAGAGGTTTCAGTTCTTGGTACACTTATGAACAGCTTAGCTTGAGGATTGAGATATCTGCATGAAGGAGGACAATTAGCAGAACTTGCAGAACTCTGGTAGACCATCGCCGATGGAGGAGATAATTCTTCTTGGCTCTTCACCACAGATGCAACAATATGTTTCAATAATTGGAAGTCCAAAACTAATTAACTTTCTTCCACAACAGCCTGGATAACATCTGAGTGCACAGCTGGGCAAACACTATTTCCTCGCCAGCTTTTTATTAATTCTTTGACTTTTTTTAATGATCGCACTCTAGTGGGATTTGTGCTATTGTTTTCCAATGTAGCACCTTTTTCATTCTGTTTTTTCCATGAAAAATTGGATAGACAACAGGTTCAAACCCAGATGAATTCTTGAGGATATCTTTTAAAGGAATTATGGGGGTTATTACAACTTTGGAGGAGGTGGTAATCCGTCCCAAAAGTGATGGTAAAGTGACGGATATACCGCCAGCCGTATTACGAGTCCATTATATCCTATGGAACTCGTAATACGGCTGGTGGTATATCCGTCACTTTACCGTCACTTTTGGGACGGATTAACACCTCCTCCAAAGTTGTAATAACCCCCTATGTATTTTAAATGTTACAAATAAATGTTCTAAAAACAATCTCTCAGATCCACTTGGAATAAGTCATACACTTTATTTTCATTTCTTAGGCAATAGGATTCACCAGCTTGTCCCCCAAAGTCTTTAAACTTAATTTGCCAGAAAACAAAGAACCCAGGACCAGGTTCGCTCTCTCATTATGGTATGAGCCAGGTATAGCTTGATTTCAGTAGCACAGTGAGCATGGGACTCACATCTGGGAATACCCATGGCACTTTGGGCAGCAACTGCAAAAACACCAGCGTGATGGATGGAATGCATGAATTAATCTCAGCCACTGGCAATCTCCCTGGACGCATCCCAATCCATCATTTGTCACCCACCATGCCGCCTCAGCATACGCAAATCAGTCTTGGCCCTGCTCCAATAGGAACAGCCCAGCCTGACTTGCCATTCCATTCATCACCTTGTTCTTGGTCTGGGTTCACTGTGCCACTGGAAGCAAGCTATATCTGGCTCAAGAGCCCTAATAAGGGTGAAACCGGTCCTGGGTTGCCTCTGTTCTGCTTCAGGGAGGACCTGGCCTAGCAATTCGGGCTGAACTATTTCCACGAGGAGCAGGGTCGAGGCTGATTTACATATGATTGTGTCCAAACTGAGGTGTCATGGTGGTTGAAAAACAATGGATTGGGATGTAGTCCAAGCGATTACCAGAGGCTGAGATTAATTCAAGTATTCCATCCGTTACCTTGGTGTGTTTGCAGTTGTCTTGCTTGGAAGCACCATTTTGTTAACATTGCTCTTTCAAACTTCAGGGAGCAAAAATGTTAGTGTTTAAAATGTCACATTTGCCCAAAAAGCCGCAAGGGCCCTTTTGTTTATTGAGTTAAATTACAGTACTTCTGACGGACCAGGAGCAATATTAATCCACCAAGGAATTTTGTTGCTCCTCAAATGGATCTTGTCAACAAAATTAAAATGCAAGCTGTAAAGCACACATTACATTTCACCCTTATTCACTCTCTGTTTTACAGACATCTGACTTACCAACATGCTGACGTCCGATCAGCGGTTGCTGGAACGGAGCAGAGCAGTCCAGCGGCAGCTCCCGGCCCAGCGCTCGGCACCTGGGGTAGTTGCCATTGGCCACCGGCTATCAGCCACCATGCCCACAGGTCATGGATCTCGACAGACCGGTCTCTGAGGCCCGGCATCAGCGGCGTGGACCAGAGCCAGAGCTGCGGTGCTGCGTGCCAGGGGATGGACCCACGTCACTGCCCCACGAGGATGAGGCAGCTGGCCGGTTCGAGCTCTGGCTCTGGTTCTAGTGACGAAGCATGAAGCCTGACTACCCACAACACTAATCCTAAAATTGGGGATATTCCGAGGACACCGAGCAGGAAGGAGAAGAAGGAGGAAAATTCTAAAGGTTCTGATTCCATCCAAGGAACTGGTGATGGTGACGGCGATTGGTGAGTGGTGAGCTGCACAGTGCAAGGCGCAAAACATTGAGCACAAAGCAGAAAGCAGGAAGAGGGTACGGCACACAAATCCCTCGGTGGTTCACAGGGCTGAGCAGAGCAACCGGTGCCTTGGGATGCACAAGGCACAGTTTACTCAACAGCTCAGTGCCTAAGGGAGCGACCGCAGGACTAAGGGAGCCACAGCACTATAGTACCACAGTGGGCTTCGCTGAATCGTGCTGTACAGACCATGCTCCCCCCAACTGCTCTGACCACGGTAATTGTGCAGTCACGGACCTGTCTGGGACCGGTCGGATCCCGTTTGGATTTGTTGGGCCACAGCTCCGGTCACTGCTGGTGCGGCAGAAGTTATAGCCAGACCTGCCCCACCCCTGTAAAGTAACAACAGATTCCCATGACACACTCATTGCTACTGCATATGAACAGTGGTCACCATGTGAACTAATTATGGGGTATTACGGAGGAGAAGAGGAGAAGAGGGTGGCTCCAAATACAGAAACAGCAAAGGAATATACACCGTATAAGGAAATTGGGGAAGAGGACAGATCTGATTCCATTATAAACACCATAGATGTCTCCCTTTTAGCTGCAGTGAACGCTCTTACATGGCAATCACATAAAGTGGAGATTTACCTAGAATTAACACACATGCTGGCTGAAAGCGAATACTGAACCTATTAAATGAGACGCTAGATTGGTTGGAAAACAAGTGGAATGAAGGAAAGGCGTCAGGGGGAAGATGCAATGATGAAATAATAGATAAGCTAGCGACCCTGCCTGACATCCTAACAAGTATCATTAACCACTGTAAAACCAGCTATGATGTAGGTAAGAAGTCGAGCTGGCAGACAATGCAAAACAAGCAGCAGGACCTAACGCCACCAGAATCAATAGAACCAATATTAACAGGAAAAGGGGGCATACCAAATTTGTTAGAAATAATGTAGGAGGTCACCCATAATTGCCCAGCCGATGGTGGTACCCCTACCCCCAAGTTCTCAAGCTGACCTGGACTACACAAATTATATAATATTAATAGACAGTATTACACCGATAGACGGGCATGGTATCGGAAATAATATCCATCCACACTTAACAAGATGCCAGCAGAAAAAGTTGAAGAAATCACTTAAAGTGACTAAAAAAAGTAACAGATTGAGCTGTAACAGGCTAGACACAAAGGTTTCCGGAAACACATCAAAGCCTGAGACCTATCCAATTTTCCAACGGAAACCCCCGCCTACACTGGCACCTACCCCTGATATACAACTTCATATTGCAAGTACAACTCCGGAGGTACCGGACTACAGAGGGGATCTCCATACTGTCAACAGTGGGGAAAGTGGGTCTAATGATCAGTCACTATGGCCAACAGCATTAACCAATCAGGCACCTTCGCACATGCTAAAGACGCTGTCCAACGACAACGGATGCGGAAGGCAATTCGGGGTCCCGGCTCCGACATTGAAGACTGTTCAATTGCAGGCTGGGGGTACAGAGATAAAACCAGCCCAAGGACCGCAGCATGTGGCTGAGGGGGTGAAGGTCAAATGGATGGAAGTGTTCCCAGTAGGAACATCTCGATAGAACAGCTGGGAAGTGTGGGAACAACGATCCCCCCAGTGACTTGGCCAGTGTGGGTTCCTCTAACCAATGCTATTATAAATAACAGAGGGCCACTCACACATAAAGCAAGTAAGGGGCAAAGGTCAGTGCAGGTATCACCCAACCGGAGATATATACCCAACCAGAGATATATAGAAGAAGAAATGCTAGCTATATGTAAAAACAAACCATGGAAGGTACAACTATATGATAAACATGGGAAACACAACTTAACTCCCAAACATTGATGCAGTCCGTAAAACTATTTGATCATCAGGATATCCAGGAGATGCCACAAGTTAATTCCCACACATTGACTCAGGCAGCACAACCATGCGATTACCAGGAACTTGTCACCACGCAAGAGGCAACCCCATCCACGGAGGGAGTATTGGCAGACCAGGCACACACCCTGAGTGCAGGGCTAGACCATTGGTTGCCCGCTCGTATAAGTAACAGGGAATCTGTTAACACAAATGGGTCCGCACACACTCAGAAACGCCATTTAGCATAGAGAGGACAAACTGTAAGGAAAACTCCAAGATATCAGCTATTAGTTTAAATTCTCAGATTCCCGCACAAAAGAAAAACCTGTTTGGAAGACACATGAGGTCTAGCAACATATGTTAAATTGGATCTTGTAGTCAGGTTGGAGGCCTGGGAGAAATCAACAAGTGATGTTCATGTGATATATATATATATATATATATATATATATATATGGCCTGGCTTTTTCAAATAAATCAGCGCCTGTATCCATTGTAAATTTATATCTACACCCAAGTCTAGAAATAAAACAAGTTATGGTAAGATCAGTACTTTCTTTAATAAAATAATTTTTCTATGAACATCCAAATCACAAATATGTGATTGATGGAGACTTTAATATCCGTAATTTAGGTGAGGAGACTGGGCTCCCAGGTGATCGTGCCAGAATGACTCTGGAATCTTTCTTCAAAGAATTTGAGCTTAGAATGCCTAATCATAATAAAAACGTGGCTGGTACAAACATACAAACTTTCAGAAATATCTTGACAATAGATTAATTTTTTTAAAGTAGAATACTAACGACCAGATGCTTAAGCCACAATGTTATTAATAGACCTGAAAGTGATCATAATCCCGTAGCAATAGAAATTGACCTTGGAGCAGTGAGGCATTTGCCCTACAAGGCTAGTGGAAAGCAAGTATCTAGTCTAGGCCCCCTTACAAAATGGATAAAATGGAGTATGGCCCGCTCTGTCAAGTATGAATTCTGGAAACAGGCCAATGGCCCGCTAAGACCAGAAACGAGGGCATTATCGGGCACATTACCCAGTGGGGAATTACGATAAAAAAATTGCACGATGCACTTAATAGTTCTGTACAGCTTGGGTGCACTGTTGCAAATAGAAGAGTAGGTGATAAATTCTTTGCACCTAGGGAATATCGGCATAGTAAAAAGGTATGCATGCAGGCAGAATCACGATACAAGAAAAACAAAACGCCAGTTACGGAAGCACATAGAAGGCAGGTAAGAAAAGAGCACAAGAAATTAACGTGGATACTGAAGACACAGGATATAGAGGAATGCTGGAAAAGATTACATGCATTGATGCTTCCAAGGAAAAATAAAGAATTTTGGGCCTATGTTAATACTCTACTATATACATCTTCGAGTAAACACAATGCAATCTCTGCTTGTGACTGGGAATGCCACGTTAAGAAACTGTACGTGGACTCAGATCTTGTAGGTGCAATAGGTCTGCAACACGTATTGGATGGCCTTGTCGATAAGTACTACAGTCGAAACAGTGCAGTCCTTTGTATACTTTGCAGTATACAGCATGATGGGGCCCCTGGCCCCTGGGCCAAATGGCCTTCCACGTATTGTTTTCAGAGATGAGCCTTACTTTTGGGCTGAGCCTTTGTCTGTGCTATTTAACAACTGTTTACATTTCTCTGTGATCCCAGAAGCCTGGAAAGGTTCAATATTGCACCCAGTCTATAAAAGAGGGGATATTACCTGATCCAAGAACTACAGACTGATGGCACTATTGGATGTGGATGAAATGGCATTTGCAAAGGTACTCCTACAAGAGCTTAAAAACTGGATCAATGAAAACAATATTATGCTGATATACCAAACCGGTTTTAGAACCTGCGCTTCCACACTAGACGTACTCGCCCTTTCGTACCTGGAATACAAAGCACAGAAGTTGTTATCCCAGCAGCTCTTTGCTTGCTTTATTGATTACACCACTGCTTTTGATGGTGTTGAGCGCCATATACTTTGGAAGAAACTTGCCGGATGGGGGATACCCAAAAAGTTGCTGACATCGATAATATCGCTTTATTCCGATACATGGGTACAGATTAAGATTTCACAAATGCATGGAACAAAGAAGATATATACTAACAGAGGATTAAAACTAGGTTGTGTTATCGCCCCCACTCTTTTTCATCTTTACACGGCCAACTTGGAGGCGGAACTGCTCAAAGGAAACACATTTCCCCCGAAGCTCAGACAGACGGTACTTCCTATAATTCAATATGCAGACGACTTGGTCCTACTTGCTCACACAAGGATATGGCTGAAAAGGGGCTTGGATAGATTACATAGTTACAATGAAAAGAATGCACTGAGGGCAAATGCGACTAAACTAAAGCCATGATCTCTAGCCACCAAGGACAAATAGTTCAAACTGACTGGAACTTTGGCCCACAAAAAACAGAGGTGGAATCAAAAGACAACTACCTTGGGGTCTGGCTGTCAAATTCAGGGAAGTCTTCATATCATATGTAGGAGGCTGGCTTAGTTTGTAGTAGATACCAAAGGTACTTATACCTTATACCAGGTCCAGTTATCCCTTATTAGTGAAATGTAGTCAGTGTCTAGAAGCCAGGCTGCCTAGAGGTAGCTGTAGGCAGAGCAGCCAAGGCTGAACTAGGAGACATACAAAGCTCTTGCAGTACTACTGTAGTCACACAATACGCACACACATGAAAAACAATACTTAGTGTTACAAAAATAAAGGTACTTTGTAGGCTATACTCCCTTAGGAGGTAAGTAAATCACACAATATATACACGAGTAACGAAAAACAGGTAAGTACACAGTAGGAAAATAGTGCAAATGGTGAAAAACACCCTAGGTTGCAATGGGCCTAGGGGGAACACAAACCATATACTAAAATAGTGGAATGCGAAAGTCAGTTTCCCACCTACGCAAGTGTAGTGTGTAGAGGGGCACTGGGAGTGTAAGAAAGCACCAAAGGTAAGTAAAATATCCTACCCAGAGCCCAGGAAAGCAGGAGTAAAACACAGCAAGTTTCCTAAAACACACGAGAAGTCGTGATAGAAGATAATGCAAGAACCAGAGGACACTGCAAGACACCAACAATGGATTCCTGAACCTGAAGACCTGTGGAAGAAGGGGACCAAGTCCAAGAAGCACTGAAGAGTCCAGGAAGAAGAGGAGCATGAAGTAATTGATGATGATAACACCGCCAATGCTTGAAGATTGATATATTTATTAAGATTTAAGTAGAGCTTATAGAAGCCCCATCCTGTCAGCAAGACGTCCAACTTCAACTGCCACAGTATAAGATTCTCTCTATGTTAGAACACATTCTACATTCTAAGGACTGTCCTGCTAACAAGAATGTGGTGCTCCCATAGTAACAGAACACTGTATAGTTTACAATCTACAACCAGATCATAAGTAAATAGACATTACCACATCATCTCCCTTCTATTACAAACATAACAATAATAATATTAACATATAACAAAGGTAAACTATAATATAATATAAACTGTTAAGAAATTACAGTTACAGCTTAAAATCATAAATAGTCTTGTAACCGTGTTGGTTTCTTTACTACTCTTTTAGGCCTAGAACACAAATCACCAGCTGAATTGGAATCAGGTAAAGGATACTTCCTAACTGTAGATTCTCCTGTTTCACCTGGTTCATGAATATAAAATTTCACCACTCTATTTAAGTTCCAGATCTTATGATCACTTGTTTTCACAGCGTTTTTGAATAAATTTATCACAGCAAATGGGCCTACATACTTAGTAGGTCCCCTCTCATGTCTTGGAGATTTTATTTTTACCCAATCACCAATTTTTATCTTTGTTTCTTCACCCTTTTCCGCACATCATACCATTCTTTCCTCTGAATTTTCCTCTCATGTTCTGTTTTCCTTCATCCATCAACATCACTCACACAAGGGTCAATAATTAACCGTTTTTCTTGTACCCACCCAGGAGCAACTTCATGACAAGGTAGCCTTCCTCTGAACAAGTGAAAAGGTGTTACTCCTGTGGAAGAGTGTGGGGTTAGGCGATATTCTCGCACTTTTTTTTAATTTCATTTTCCCACTTAACTTCTTGTGTCTGCGCCAATTGCATACTTTCCTTAAGCACCTTGATAAAATGTTCCACTACACCATTCGATTCAGGATGGTACAACGCCACCTTTTTGTGCTTAATGGCCCTGTCTTTCAAAAAGGACTCCATCACTTTCGAAGTAAACTGAACCCCATTATCCGTGAGAATGAAAGAAGGGAAGCCTTCCCTTTCAAAGAGTTCTTTAAGAAAGGTAAGCACGTCTCCAGAATCCACCAAATTCACAATCTCTATCTCAGGCCACCTGGAGTACATGTCTACAGAGACCAAAACATAACGATCTACTGATCCCAATTTTACTGGGCCAAGAATATCCAGCGCTACATCCACCCATGGTCCAGAGGACGCCTCCCTTATTACCATGGGTTGAACTCTGCACTTTAAAACTTTATCTGATTGAACACACATTTGACAATCTCTCACCTCTCTCTCCACCATAGTGTGCCTGGCAGGCCACCAATATGTAGCCCTTAACCTCTCTTTCGTTTTGGAAATACCCATGTGGCTAGCATGAGCATATGTAACTAACTTCTTCCTTAAGGAGCTAGGAGGAATTAACTTACTGCCTCTCACTAGTACCTGGTCGACAACTGCCAATTCATCTTTTACTTGCCAAAAAGATATAAGCTGCTCTCCATAACTTTTTTTAGCACCCAACCGTGCATCGTCAAGTCTATTACTTTCTGAAGAATGTCATCTTTCAACAGCTCTTGCTTCCATTCAGATTCCTGGATAACTGTACTCGTTATGAAACAAACTTTGACATCCTGATCGAAATCCTCACCTGCAAAATACTCACCATCACCACCATCACCAGCTTCACCCACTTCCTTGGAAGAATGCATATTGCAAAGTCTAGAAAGGCAGTCGGCTTGCACATTCAATACCCCTGGAATATAAGAGACAGTATACTCAAATTCCTGCAAAGCCACAACCCACTTACGAATCCTATGAGAGATCAAATTGATACGTTTGTTCATAAACACTTCCTTCAATGGTTTGTGATCCGTAATAATTTCAAAGTTGGGATCCCATAAACATTTCCTCAACTTCCTAACTGCCCAATAAACGGCCAGTGCTTCCTTTTCAATCACAGAATAATTGCATTCTGCTCCCCTCAAACTTCTTGACAAAAATAAGATGGTCCTACTTACGCCTTTGGTTTTCTGCATAAGAACAGCACCAATACCTTTGGAACTGGTATCACACATCCATATAATCGCATCTTTGACATCAAAGCTGCCCAAGTCAGATGCACCTTGCAAACTACTCTTAACATCATGAAATTCATCTGTGCACCGATCACACCACAGAAATTCAGCATGCTTCTTCAAGAGACCTCTCATACACCTTGTTCTTTCTGCGAATTTTGGTATAAATTTGTTGTAGAATTCTGCCATACCCACAAGTTTTACTAATTCTTCTTTGTTCTCAGGAATCGGCATATTGGTGATGGTGTTAACTAAAGCCACTTTAGGACGAATCCCCTTTTCTGTAATCTCATGTCCTAAATATTCAATAGCCAGGGTGTCAAACGCACATTTTCCAGATTTTAAAGTTAGACCAGAATCTTTTAATCTATGTAATACCTTTTCCAATTTTTCATCATGTTCATGCAAACTAGCTCCATATACCAATATGTCATCCTGATACATCTTAATGCCTTCTATCCCTTTCAAGACCTTTTCAAGTGGTCTTTAGAAAACAGATGCCGCCGATATGAGACCAAAAGGCATTCTGAGAAATTTTAATGTCCCAAAGGGCGTAATAAGGGTAGTGAGCTCCTGGGATGAAAGATGTAGCTTTATCTGGTGATACGCTGATGAAAGGTCAAGTGTGGAGAAATGCTTGGCGCCATTAAGAGAACACAACATCTCATTAATGTTGGGCAGAGGATGATGATCTACTACAACTGCTTTATTTAATTCTCTAAGGTCTACACAGAGCCTTGCCTCCCCATTAGCCTTCCTAGCCATAACTACAGGGGACACCCACTCTGATGCCTCAACTTCTTCAATTATTCCACTACTGAGTAATTTATCAATCTCTTCCTTTGTTTTCTGTTTCACAGACAAAGGAACAGTCCTTAATTTAGCAACCTTTGGTTGAACTCCAGGCTTTAATTAGACTTCAAGTAGATAATCATTTAAGCAGCCTTTCTTCTCATTGAAGACTTTAGGGAATTTATTTATCCACCTTTTCCCAAAGTCTTCCACCTGGTTAACAGAAGAAACGTCTTTCAGGATAACAGATGGATTTTCATTTGGATCTAGCAAGACCCGTAGATCAAGCTGATGGAACCAGCTGATTAAAGAATCACCCTTTAAAGAAACATAAATCTTTCCAGGAATCAAACGTCCCTTGAATTCAATGGTACCCCAAAAGTACCCAAGTAGTTTGATTGGTACTCCACCATATCCTTTGGGTTTGATGTCAGGATTCATCAACTTAAGTTTACCTTTTAAATGTTGATCATAAAAACTTTTGGGAATAAGGGTTATTTTCGGTCTGGAGTCAAACAATATCTTGACTGCCTCACCATTGACCAGAATGGTTTCAACGGGACCACCCAAACATCCATTCTTAGTTTGCATGATATCAACTTCATTCACGAAATTCACAGCATCATTTAAATCTTCACACTCTACTTCTCTCACTTTCTTAGCATTGATTTTCGCCCTGCAACATTTTGCTAAATGACCCTTTCTACCACAGATTTTGCAGATTACTTTCCAACCACGGTGTACGCAGTGCTCTTAGAAGAATTGTAGTTTTAGAGTCTTTCCATGAAGAACTATGGTTCCAGTGTCTTTCTGCAACTATGGAAAGGTAACGCGTCTCCCCAGCGCGTGTGTTTGTCTCCTCAGTGTGGCGTCTCGCCGTTGCTATGGAAGCAAGACTAGCACGTGTCCTGTCACCATGCTTTCTGTTGCTATGGGTGCAGATAAACAATGCGCAGAGTGGTGCGCGTGTGCCCTGTCTACGTACGCATCTCCTCTCTTCCTCATTGCTCCCTCGAGGACGGGTCCTGCGCCGCTTGTTTTCGTGGTCCTGCCGCAAGACTTCGGCCAATAGAGTAAGAAAATTTAACCTGTCAGAAATCCTCGTACACGGAGCTGCATCCACACCCCCAAGAACTTCTGCAGAGGATTGCGCTCGCAGTACGACGATTCCTCGAGTCCAAAGAGACGAATAGACAGGATAGAGGGCGCCGAGTTGTGGCTTCACGCTCCAGAGTTCCTCGTCGCCAAAATGAAGTAATTGATGATGATAACACCGCCAATGCTTGAAGATTGATATATTTATTAAGATTCAAGCAGAGCTTATAGAAGCCCCATCCTGTCAGCAAGACGTCCAACTTCAACTGCCACAGTATAAGATTCTCTCTTTGTTAGAACACATTCTACATTCTAAGAACTGTCCTGCTAACAAGAATGGTAACAGAACACTGTATAGTTTACAAGCTACAACCAGATCATAAGTAAATAGACATTACCACAGAGCCCCTGCTAACCCGGTTGTGGGTGCAAAAATGGAACCAGCGGTGAGAAGACAAAGTTAGTATTGCACCAAAGAAGACAGATGCAGGTTCCTGGTTGGTGCAGAAGATGTCCCACGCCGGATAGATGAATGAAGTCTGGTTTGTGTTGCTGGATTCCGCCAACAAGCCTTGGCACCCGCAAAGCTCGAGGTTAGCGGAAAATGCCACTGCCCGGGACCAGGAGGGACCGGGTGGTCTCTACCTAGGAGGGGGAGGGAGAGGGGGCTCTCAGCAACTCAGAGAGCTCTCAGAAGACCAGGCAGCGTGCACAGGCATTTTAAGCATGTTTGCTGACTTTATGTTTTCTTGCCATGTTCTCTGATTGGATTTATTTCCTTTTGCCTAGGGTTCGACCAGAAATAATGCTATCTAGCATTCAATGGATGCTTGGATGTTCCTTCCTTCTATGGAATGCAGTGTTTTTCCTTGGATGTTTGGACTTGAGTTTTCCTCGTTGGGATCTCTCTTTGGTAGCCTTTAAGTTGACTTTTATTGACTGAGTCTTGCGTAAAGAAAGAGGAATTTCATTAGCCTCAGATGTTTATATACTGTACTCTCTATGGTTATGACGTTTATATCCTTTGAATGCTGGGATATGTTTTTCTTTAATAACATCTTCTCTGATTGGCTGCTGTCTGGAATAAAGCATAGAAAGAGAAGAAGAATCTGAGACTCCATGTCCTTAACAGAATTGAAAATTCTTGATGCAAGAGTTCGAAAAAAAAATATTGACAAATGAGTGTGATAAGGGCACATGATGTACCAAACCAGCCTTTGTTGCACGTCTCAGACGACCAGAGAATGGCTTTGTATGTTTTAAGTGTTCCAAGTAAGCATGTCTTGCAATGGCCACAGCATGTGGCACTGCTGTAATGCTGGAAAGAGAGGATGACACAGTTCCCAACACCCAACTATGCAGTTTCTTGGAAGCACATATCCCAATACGTCTATAGACCCAGACAGGAAACTCCTGTTTTTTGTGCAAAAAAGCCTTTATTTTAGCTATCTCCATACATGCCAACGTTTTAGAAGCAGTAGTGGGAGATTTGTTAAACAAAATCGTGAGACTGCATTTCCCCCATTGACTGGCAATTTTAGGAGAGAGACTGACAAAATAAAGCCATTTTTGCTTCAAAAATCAGAAGTTACCCGTCTGAATCTGGTTTATTGGCAAGTTTGTCTCTCTAGTTGAAGTTCTTTCTGCTTCAACAGATATCACAGGGGAAAATCGGTTCCCCAGATTTGTTTTCAAAATCTCCTACTTTTCTGTTTTAAGATGATAAATTGCTCTCGTTTATTTGCTATTTGCCTGCTAGTCATTCCTTGGTTGCGCCAAAGACCTGCTTCACTAAAGTTCAGTGGGCCAGATGTTACTTTCTAGCATGGAAGGAAACTGATACATTTTTTTCAAACATTCACAGCACAGATTGTCGGCCCCGGTGAGGCTGGAGCAATCACTTCCGAAACAGATCGCTGTGTCAATGCCGGAGCATTTGTAATCGTCACTTCCGGGGCGGGATGCCGTTCATTCCGGGGTGGATTCCTATCTTTTTTAACGAATTGCAAGCCATGAGGGGGCCGTCTAGCCTCCAAGCCCCTCCCACAACCGCCCCTTAGCGTGTCAGTTAGAATTAAGCGTCTCTCCTATTGGCTCGTCTTGCTTTCAGTTTTCCAAGTACTTTTGGAGTCGAAAACAAGGCAGAGGCAATCGGATTTTTAAGAGCCTCCGGGCCTCCGTCTGGAGACAGGAGGTAAGTTCTGAGTTGGACAGCCTCCTGTCTGTTCTCCGGGGTTTAGCATGTAACAGTACTTGGCTGCAGTGAGGGTTATACAGTTTGGTGATGGCACCAGGGGCTGATCGGGTAGTCTGGAGGTTGGCAGAACTCCCTGTTCGGAGGCAGAATCTGTGGGCCTCTTGGTTGCATAGCTGGAGAGTGGTTGACCTCTTAGTTGATTTGTAGCATTCTGCAATGCTCTTATGGTCCAAAAGTGAAAACAGACCACAGATGTGTCTCTGTTTCTAGCAGACAGAATTATAGGCCTTGTCAGCTGCCACCCTTTTCGGAAACCTGTGACCTCTCCTGTCTGACTATACTGGCTCCAGTCAGATCAGAGTCAAGACTAATGTTTTACGCTTCAGCGACATTTCAGTGTGAAAACGCAGCAAAGCACTTTGCACCGCACCGTAACCAGCTTTACACGTAGCTGGAAATAGATGTAAAGCATTTTTGAGCAATAAAACACAAAAGGGGTAACAACTTCAACCTGTTAATTGAACAAAATGACCAAAAAGCTGATGAAACGCAATAGTCGAAACGTCACTGTATTTGTTTGATTTCCGCAACATTTTCTGTATTTTAAACATTTGAAGTATGAGTATTTTAAACATTTGAAGTATGGGTATTCAAAAAAAATTGACGTAATGAAACATGCTGGATCTCTGTTGGGGCGCCAGAGTAGTGTCAAAGTACTATTGGAGAAGACTCATTAACGAAGGGATATGGCTTTTGCGTTTTGGGGGGAGGTTTTCACTGTAGGTATATTCAAGCTAGACATAGCTGCTAACTGTGGTACTGAAGCACTGACAGTGCACTGTTGCCCACGATCACTTTGATAGGACTCTTCTGAGAGGGAACTTAAATTAACATGATACAGCTAGGAGGGCGGTTTTCCAGTAACGGAGCACTGCGCATAGCGAGCCCCAAGAGCCTTGCTTGGGGCTAATGGAAGAGAAACTACTGACGGGGCCTTTCCATGATTGAGGAAGCATTGACAGATTTCTGTATCGGAGCACTCTCTTACATGGCTCTATTGAGAAGGAAATAGCGCTGCAGCGTACATATGTGAATGAATGTCCGCATGCTAACAGGCTCCTTTCATTAATAAGAATAAACTACAAAGGCCCTTCTAAGAGACAAGACATAACAAGGCATTTCTGAGGCATGGTTTAAGCACTGTGTGTGTAAGACTAGAGATGGGCGAACCACTTAAAGCTCGAGCCAGGCCGGAGCCAGATGCCGGGCTCTGGCTCTGTTTGTGGTCCTCTTCGTATCTCGAGTCCAAAACAAGCTGATCTTTCATGCGGCTTCTACCTACCACCCTCAATCTACCTTCCCTCTCCAAGGTAAACGCACAGCATTACCCTTTGAGGTAAAAAGGATAGACAAATATATACCTTTTTGATTTGTACAAGGTGAAACCGGAAAACCTGGGATTAATTCTGGGTTCCCTGCTTAACCTACTTGCATGATCTTAGGCAAATATTTTATTTCACCAATTCCCCTTTTTCTTCATTACCTGTTAATTAACCTATAGTGTGACTTATTATTGTTCAAAGCTGCCGCATGTTAAAGAAATGCACTTTTTAAAATTTTGAAGCAACTTTATCATATTTTACGTGATGGTTGGTCAGTGCTTTATATGACAAATGTTTCCAGGGCTCAGCTTGTGCAAGGGCTCTTCTAGCCAAACCCAGCCCTTGGCTCTGTCCTGGCTCACCCCTCCCTTTTAATTTGTTGGCTTGCCCACCTCTGTGGAAGACATCAAATTTTAAGTGTGGCCCTCGAGCACATTCGTTTGAAATATATACACATTGATAGTCCAGTCTGCAGACGTAAGATAGGACCTTGTATGAAGTACAAATCTTGATTTTGGGGAAGTAAATGCCCTTCCAACTATTGAAACACTGATGAAATTTCTTGAGAAAGGCTGAAAAGCAGTCTGCGTGCAAGCGATGCTGTAACCAGGCAGTGTATATTTACCTTATTCTGGATTCTCACATTGTGTACTGTCAGACAACTGAAGCCGTATCATGCAAATACCTCTATACACATTTCCAGAGCGAGTGTGGTAAAGATGTTTAGCATCATGAAATGTTTAAAATGCTCAGGCTAAATAAGAAAGGATTGAATTTTGCTCTGAGCGCAGGCTTATTACCTTTAAGGGTGGTTTGGCATCGTATTTGTTATGGTATGGTGCATTATTGAGAAGGTCACTGTTACTCGAGGAGCTGTGTTTGCAGCAGTCAGGTAACTCTTTGATTGATATTGGTGTGCATGTTATTCTCACCTGATCACTTCATGGTACTCACGAACCAGTGCTTCATCCTTGGTCTTTTATTTGCATATCACAGAGGTCTGTTGTTACAGCACCTACAATTAACTGGTTCGTTGAAGAAAAACCTACTATCAGAATATTGCCCCTGGTTATACATTGTCATCGGATACTTCTATATTTAGAGTATTTTGAAAAATAATGTTTTCATTTACTTGTCAAATGAGTCATACATGGATTAGGAAGCAATACATACTTTATCTAATATCAAGCTAAGCTATTATTAATAATTTATTTATAAATGAGTTAGAATGATTAAAACAAAGAGTACAATTCAAAATGAGTTAATATCTTACTGAAAGAGCAGCCTGCATGCACCACATTCGCATTCAACCTGGCCCATTTTAGTTAACTTTCTGTCATTGGATAGCAGCATGTGTTATACTGTACCTGGGCACAGGAGATACAGGTCTGTGTGCTATGTGACCTCTGACTCATTCTTCATTTCTTTTGTATGCTTTTCCTTCTGTTCATTCTAATTCCTTCTTGCAATTTCTCTTCTTGTTATCCTTCATTTCTCCACTCATCTCTCCTTCTTCATTTTGTTGTTCATTTCCATATTAATCCATTCATGTTTCCTTCTGTGTCCTCCTCTTAACCCCATATCCTCCTTCCCTACTATTACTTTCTCTTTTTCATACTTTAATTTTCTCATTCAACTCTGCTGCCATGCCGTATCATTGCTGGCCTCTTCTGACATCTTCCTTTTCATCTTTGTTGTATTCTTTCTTTCTCCAAGGTTTTCTTGTGTCCATCTAATCTTTCCTTTTTTCTTCTACACCTTTTTCACTTCTAGTTCCTTTCTTCCTCAAGTCTCCTCTTGTGCTTCGGTTCCCTGCAAAATGTGGTGTACACGCCACTAGCCTCAGCCTTTTCACAAGCCATTTATTAGAAATACTCTCTGTAACCAGCTTTTACATGGCAACATCCAAACCCATAAACTCCTTGTACTTTTTCATATGCAGTGCATTTAAGTGATTCCACATGAACCTGTGCACCTCTTTACCACTTCTTTGAGAAAAACCCTTCTGTATCCATCAATTTTGAGACATGTCATATATCCCACCGATGTAGGTCACTTCTGTACACAGCAATTTCATGTTAAATACTCCTAGGTCTTTGAGTCCCACAAAAGGTCCCTTTGTATTTGTACATCTTTCCTTCCAAAAGAGGTGCGTCGTACAAGTATCACAACTGCTTTTCCGACAAGACAGTAGTAGCTCCAGAACTCTGAAGTTGGGCAAAGGTTAATATCTGCTAACACTGCATTAAAGGAGAGTGACATGCAAGTCCTGCCTTGCTCGATGTTGCTCTGTGGCGTTATGGGGTGAAGTTTATAACTGAATTTTTCTAAACAATTGGCCAAAGCCATTTGATTCACATGCATTAATGAAGGTACAATCGCAAACTATGTAAATGCATTATGGTTCGATTCTTTGCAAGCCCAAACCAAGTACCTCCGGTGCGTATTAGGTCTTGGCTAGACAGCGCTGTCTCTTTGCAACATGTTGTATAGACTTAGTAGACTTACAGCCTCCCCATTGCTTTTCATTGTCTGGCTCTGTCAGCGCTTTCCTATTCTTTTTCCCAATTTGTCCATGGCATGCATTTGTTCTGCCCCTTCATAGAGCAGGGACTAAGTACTATATCCATCCACAGGTCAGCATTTTTGCATCTGTTTTAGTATCTACTTTCTTCTCTGTTAAAGAGCACTTAACACAAGTGCTTGTGTTTTCACTCGCTGCTCCAAGCTCCTCTTTAAATAGGCCTGTAAATCTTGTTCTTATCTCGTCACTTTTGCTGTGCATTTAAAGACGAAGGTTAGATGTCAGACACTGTTTTCCGAGGGCGCCTGTTTATTTTCTTTATATGAACTGAAAGTGATGAGATTTTTTTATTGTAAATTAATGTCCCGGTGTTGCTTGCATGTTCAACGGCGGCCAGGCGGGGACAAAAGACGGCAGAGTGCAGTCTCATCTGTAGGAAGCAGCTTCTAGTCTGACACTCGAGTTGACACTACAAGCCTCACCCTCCTTGATTACTTGCCACGGCAAGCTCCGGAGCAGTGTCGAGGCACTGCAGCTGCATGCCAGTCAAATGTGCAGGCTTCCTGTCCCCTCCTTTAAAAAAAAAAATATATATATATATATTTCCTTGCTTCTCGCTCGATGCGCCTTCATCACTCTCCTTGAACTCAAAGCACAGCGGGGCTGCCGGGGAGCAGCAAGACTGGAAGTTTGCGAGTGGTGTCTGGTAGAGAGGCAGGCGCCACAAGTGAGCACTGCGCAGACTTGCAGTGGCTAAGAGTGAGCTTTGACAGTGTTACTTTCATCATAAGTCCAGGATTTGGTTGGTAACAAAGCAACCATTTCAAATATTAAAAAAAAAAAAAAAAAAAATACAGCAAGGGCTTGGTTTGGCTTTAGAGTGCACCGCCATGGTGTTCACCCAGAAACTATAACAATACTTACTTTCCCCTTTCATGCAACTCAAACTGACCTACCGCCGGAATAGTACGCCTTAATCCAATACTCAAGTGTCGGTCATTCACTCCCCCATCCTTGTGCCTCTCAATCAGTGAGTAGAATCCCCAAGTTTTAAGAAGGTTCAGCTTTCCTTCTCCACTGCCTATGTTTCTTTTTAATAACACTGCACAGTGCAAGGGTCCTTTAGGCGCATTTAGTTCTCAAAACGGTGGGGGAAAGCCACAGCTCTACTTTAATTTATGCTGTTGAGGCACCACTCCAGTAGTCAGCATTCCAATACACTAGAGGTCAGTATTCTGCTAGAGGAAGTGGGCTGCCTTCTGGGCACAGAGTGCATTCATGTGGCCTAGTGAATACATGATTGTAATTTCCAGGTACCTGTGGCCTGTCCCTGGGGTTTGAGTACCATTTAGTGTGTAACTGTATATTAATGAGACGTCCCTACGGCACACAGCCTACCATCCATGGGTGAAAGAAGGGGGCCTCACATGTGGATGGGTTCTAGAGCTGTGTAAACTTGCAGGATAGGCCTCCCCTCCACTCTTTTGTGAAGTTATCTGAAAAACTTTGCGAACTACATTTAAAATAAAATGTGGGACAATACCTACAAACGTCTGCTGTTACTTATTGAAGAACCAGCAGAATACCATGTTATCGTTTATTTTGCAGCAACATGCTTCGATCTTGTGATGCAAAATTTGAGTCCAAGAGTATATGCTAGGAAAAAAAACACCTGAAGCATAATTAGGAAAAAGTAAAAAAAATCATGAACCTCACCAGATTCTGTTTGGGGAATAAAACCTTAAACCATCCTCAGTGCAGCATGCGCTCAAGGATGATGCGCTATTTTTTTAACGGCCTGTTCTCCGGTGGCAGAACTCAGAGGTGCAAAGCACTTGAGGCTGAGATGGTGCTCTCTGTGCGCCAGGATGCAGGCCCTCTGCTAAGGCTTTTCTCTCTTCAGTCCTGACAGCATGGACTTGTCGGTTCACGTTTTGAGTGTGCTTTTACTGATGGCCACTGTTCCTTGACCATGTTGACTTTTCTTTGCAATGTCACGTGGTTATTTTTTACAAATTGGTGGTGGAGTTTCTTGCACTTATGACGTATGCCACAGGCTTGCAAATGGTGCAACACTAGGTCCAAGTGAGGCTCACTAGCATACCACCAGAATCAATGTGGTATATTTCTAAGACCATTTAGATTCTAGCCTCAGTATTGGAACCTGTTCTGACTTTCATGCCTTCAAATAATGGAACATTGTGCTCCTTTTTTAATGTTGTTCCTAAGTGGCATCTTATGCAGTATTCATATAGTCTATATTGTCCAGTGACTTGAAGCCTTAATGCTGTGTGCATATCATGTATACAGTTGTAGGACTTGCCTTCCGCGAACAGACACTGGCCTCTATTAGTGGACGTGGTATAAAGCTTGTGTCCGGTATTCCCTGTAAAAGGCTTTTGTAAGGCAGGTTGGTCTTACCTCCTGCTGGCTAAATCTGTGTATTTGGTTTGTGCTTGGGTTGTTTCTGTGGGGAAAGTGCTCACTGATTGGTACCCACGAGCTCTCACATCTCGGCTTGAGTAAAAAGTGATGCATGTGACATTGCATCAATAGCTGTATAGGAGCTCTATCAAGCAGATCATTTTACTCTAGTTGAGTGTGGTAGGTTAGAGCTGTTGTAGACTGCTCCAGTGAGTGACTGAGCTTTTTGACCAGTGATCTCTAGCATGGATTCTATCGGTTTCTGTTCTGCCGTTTGAGCTATGGATGGAATGTTCATGTCTGTCTCATGTTTTGAATAATAAATATGTCGAACCTGCAGCCATTTAAATATTTTTATTATCCGGAAGCTGTCACAGACCTGGAGACAGTCACCATATATGCAGTGCAGGAGTTAATGAGTTCTACATTTCCAAAGGTCCACCTTCCTGCAAGAAAGGGCATTCAGGAGGCAGCTTAGTGTGATTGTTTTGTGTATTTTCCTAATTTCTTTTGCCAGAGTGCATATGCACTTATTGCCAAACACCTGGATAAACAGGGGAAACGGGTTTAGTGAGACAGCCAGGCTCAAATTTTACTAACAAAAGTTGTTGTTGGTTCACATTTATGTAGCAAACAAAGTCGTTGAGCGCAATTTGCTTCAGGCAACAGTGACCATGAGGAAAACTAATTGGATCCTGAAAGGTTTATGAAAGAGGTGTCCAAAATAGGTCCAGGAGGGCCAGATCAATGTCATATTTTAGACCGCAGTGAAACTCACTTTTCTAGAATTTGGTTTGATAGTTACGAACAAAACAATGATGGTGCAGATTGAAAAACCCAAAATGTGTTTTCTGTGTACAAGATTAGAAACTGTATGTCTGAAATAGTGAACCTTTGAGGGACAGTGGAAATGGATATTGTATTAGACTGCAACATTGCTGATTGTGCATTATTAACAATGTAGATGTATTGTGTTTACGAAGATTGTGTACGACTGCTTCAGGAACTGATGCATCAGTATGTATGTCAGCGGTGTCTGTCTTCACTGCACTTGTTACTGTTACAAGATTAGTGGTTTACCAAAACGAGCACTTGGGAACAGCAATCTTAAAAACTACTAATGAGTCAGAGAACTCAGATGTGTACGCCAGCTGCCCAAGGTCTCTCGAATTGGTCATGGTTTCTATAATAGCACATTTTTTCTTTTTTAATGAGTTCAAAATCGTCAAAAAGGACCTGTCGAAGTCTCTAGTTCTAATTGCCCAATTGATTTGTTTTCACCTGATGTGTATTTTGCTTTGAGCTTCATTCAGCATTCTTCTTTGCAGCGTGAAGCCCATAACAGATGTTTTAACCAATTAAATAAATTACAGATACATTGCCTTTGCCACTGCCAAAGTAAATAGGTCTTGGATTACAGAGACCTGTTGGCTTTGCCAATGCTTGTTATTTTGTGTGGAGATTCGTTTCTTGATAACATTTGGATACAGTGGAGCAAAATAGTGCTTTTGATAGCACAAGATCCATAAGAACTTAGGGACATATTTATATGTGTTTTGCTCCGAATTTCCATCATTTTTTTTACGCAAATTCTGTGCAAAACTAACTCCATATTTATACTTTGGCCCTAGACCTGTCTAGCGCCAAATTTATGGAGTTAAAATCATTTTTTGGACGTGGAAACCTACTTTGCGTCAATGAGATGCAAAGTAGGCGTTCTTGTGCAAAAAAATTACTCTGTGGCCTTAGTGCCATATTTATCCCCATTCTAAAATCACACACGGGGGGGGGGTGGAGTCAAGCAATGGTGCAAAGCCTTGGTCAGACCACGCGTTAGGAGACGTCTGGGCTTATTTCCATGGTGGAACACCATGGAATAAGCCCACAGGTGCCCGCCCCAGGGACACCCCCACCCACACTAGAGGGACAGCAGAGGATGGGGGACCAAATCCCAGGTAAGTATAGGTAAGTACAGGTAATTTTTTTTTTTTTAAGTGCCATTGGGGGACCTGAAATGGCCCCCCCCCCCCCCCCTACTTGGCACTGGGTTCAATGGCCATTCCCAGGGGACCCTGGTCCCCTGTGCTGGCCATTGGGGCGGTGGGCATGACTCCTGTCTTTTTAAAGACAGGAGTCATTTTATGGATGGTTTTGCATCAGAAAATGACACTAGGCTGGTTAGTCATTTTTTTTTTCACTCTAACCTGCCTGACGTCATTTCTTGGTGCAAAACCCCCTTCTTCCATACCTCCAGCCCCACCCGACTAACGCCATTTAAAAAAAATGTTAGCCTACCCTTTGCACCAGCTTGCACCATTCCCTAAATATGGTGCCCGGCTGGTGCTCAGAAGTGGTGCAAGCCGGTGGTAAACATTTTGGTGCAAAACTTAATGCAGTTTTGCACCAAAAAATATAAATCAGGGCCTTAATTTTAAGTATATTTCAAATAAACACATTGTGCAGTTTGACACGCGTTCCTTTCATTGAAAAAATGAAAACCGCTGTCCTGCTCTCATACCTTCTGTGTTCTGTCATGTTACCATGGCGCTCTCTATTAGTAGCTTATCTGTGATTTAGTGAGAATCACCTTGGAAGTAGGATGGGAAAGTAAAAATTACACACATGATACAGTTTCTGGCGTGAGAAAGCAAAGCTGTCTCCAAGGTAAGACAAATTAGCAAAGTTTGATACAGACTAATGTATCTACGAAGGTATCTACTAACGGCCCAGTTATACAGAGTGATAAGTGGGAGAGGAAATTATTTTGAGAAAATTCTTAATATTAAAAGAAATACTAAAAGGAATGAAAATACCCCTGGTTGGATTGACTATGTTTTTAATGTAGCACAGGGCAATATTGTTATTTTTAACCGCAGTAAAGCTGTGGAAAGGGTTACTATCAGTACTAATACTGCAGATAAATTCTCCGTAGTTACTTAATACTATCAGCAATGCCATGGAGAGAGATTTATATCACTTTTTAACTTCAATATCAATGTTGGATATATGTTGTTTTCTATCTGCACTATTAATTTTGGACTGGGAATAATGTAGTTACTAATGCTCGCAGTCACTTATACGATTAGAAGAACTGAAAAAGACACCACCATTCTTAAGAAGTATATCTAGTAAGACATACATTAATACTATCAAATGGCACGTAAATAATACTAGCAGCCCTACTAACATGCAGTCTTTTTGTCCAGGCTGGTCCAGGTGGTGCTTACTCTTTTTATCCACTTAAAAATTATTCTAATCGTAATTTAAAGAGAGTTGACCCAATATTCAGTTACATTTTTGCTAGTTATTTTTGGTTTGTGACCAAAAAATCGCACTTGCAACAGATTCCTTAATTACTTAATGGCTTTATCGTCTCGTTTCTAGATTCCTTACGGTTCAGTTTAGTTTGTCTTGTGCAAAAAACACCAAGTTCCCAACTACAAGAGGCATTTAGTTGTTTTTGTTATGCTGTTCATAAGTGTGCTTTACCTTCTTTAAGGTTACTCTGTTCATTTGTATTGGTGTAAAATGTTGTGTCTTCTGTCTTGTATTCTTTGTCTTGCTACTTGAGATCTCAGTGTTCGCCATCAGACGTGTGGGGATGGCGTTTTTGAAACACTGTGCATGAAGTTTGATGGCACTGTGCAAATACCGATTTATACATTTGATCGAGGAGAGCAGTATCTTTCCCCTTTTCAAATGTTCTGAGAGTCAAGAAGCATCCACTTGTTTAGTGACATCCACATTCCTGTGTTCAGTCGGTGGGTTTTACATTTGCAACAAGATCTAATCGGAGTGATCTTTGTAAAGTCAAACTTGACTAAAAGGACAAAACTTTGTGTAACTGAGACACAAGTGAACAATATCTGACGCCTCACCAATGCCTAAACCCATCAGTGTACAATTAACAGTCAATATAGCTTTAAGATTAAGTCAGACGTAGCATAAACAGGCTTTTGTTTCATCACGTGAGTAATTTACGTTACATGTACTATTTTTTAAAAATATAACTGTTTGTTTATTGTTTGCTATACTGTATTCCATTTGTGCTGCTGTATAACTAAGCAGCTTAAAAGCGGTTTCCTCAAATTAGCATTTGCATCTGTATGACCTGTATTAAGGCTTCTGTCCTGTATTCTGAGTACTGATAGTATTTCAGGGTATCACTAATTTGGTGACAAGCTGACCATTAGCCTGTGTGCTGTGTCTACCCTTTTACTTCAGTTCTAGTGATGGTGTGAGAAGTACTTACAGGGTCGGGAGGGACGTAGAAAATTAAATATATGTCTACTTATTAACACTTTATGGAGGCCAATGCTTTGTACACTCTCGCGAGGCCATATATAATTGTGCATTCAATCATAATGTGTTTGTTCTTTTAACATATAATTATTAACACAAACGGAAATGTAGTAATGCTAATTATGCACGTGTATTCATTAATTCCTCAAAATAAATTCACGAGTCAGTCAGTATAAACGAAATGCAGTGAGGGAGCCCATGCTTGTGATATAATATATCTTGATTCAGGACTGGAAATCAAAAATAAATTGAAATGAAGTAATAGAAATAATGTACAAATGTGTGGATTGAACAAATGGCAAAATTTACCAGACATACTCTAAATAATCTGTATGACCCCACCCCCATCCGGCTATTTGTACACCATTGCAAATTAGTATGTGACAGACAGCAAAATTATCTAAATGAAATGCAAAGTACTCGCATGATAGACAGGTCCACCGGAATTATGCAGCATGAGAGGGCCAAATTATGCAGCAGGGTTGAGTAAATTATGCAGCAAGAAAAGGCAAATTAGCCGGCACGTTTTGTGATAGTATTACTTTATTGTTTTGTCATTTTTAAACTTAACACTGTCTCAGTATTAGTTACAACTCATTAGTACCAGTTTACACTCGAGCATAGCAATACACTACAGTGACTAGTCAACCTGAACAGCAGGCCTTCCATTGTGCGGCAACACCTGTCGCTGCATTTTTTTGTAGCGTTTGAACTGCTTGAGGTAAAAGCAATTTTTTTTGTCAACATCTGCAGATTATTCGGTAGACATTGACTTATTTGGCAAATCTATTCATATTGGTCTATGATAGACCAATAGCTCAATTTGGATTTGGCAGGGAACTTGTAAAATTGTGCACTTTACTGCTTACAAGAACAGTAATGAGGTGGTTACTTTTTTAACGATATTAGCACAACTACATAGAAGACCTATACCACTACTAATGCAATAAGTATTTATAGTAATCCACTACTTAGAGGGTACTCCTATTAGCCATACTACACTAATATTGTTAAACTGTGTAGTTTACACTACAGAGGAGGAAACCTATTAGATATACAATCAATAATACTACTAAGCCCTGTTCATTACAGTTACCATATTAAAATGGTTTAATATTAGTTGTACCAACACTGATGCTGCTGGGTCACCAAATCAGGAAAAGGACTGTTGTGAAAGAAGTTGGAGAGATTAAAGTGGGCCAACAAAATTATGATTGGGTGAGAAGCTGAATAATATAGTAGACCTCTTTGATGAGAATATTAGTTCTTCTAAGGAAGGACTATGTGGTGGATCCACTCAGCTAATGCTTCACTGTCTAATTTAGAGCTGATAACTATGGGGAGCTCACCGCATGCTCTGCAAACTCTAAAATCAGGCTCACCTTCAGATCCATGCATGCCTAAACTATTAGCAGATGGGACATCCGTAATCAGTCCTCTGGTAAATAGGATGTCTAGCATGTCATCAACAACTGAAACAGTACCCTCCTCCTAAAAGCAAGCAAAGATTTCGTCTCTGCTAAGAAACCTTTGGTTGATTCTTGTACTCCCTAAAACTATAGGCCCATTTTCCTACTTCCAGCTTTCTTTAAGATAATGGAAAAGCATGTCAACCATCAGCTCTCAGGCTACTTGTAAGCCAGTAATCTACGCCACCCTAGTCAGTCAGGCTTTAGGCCTGGCTTTAGCACATAGACTGTGTTAGTGGAAGTTGCAGAATACATCAAAAGCATTCTTGACAGGATGAGCAAGGCAATTCTGATAATGTTTTACACAGTCCCCCACTCAAGATTCCTAGAGCCTCTCCAAGCTATTGATGTAACAGGACTAGCCTTGGAATGGCTTGCCTCCTTTTTGGGTGATCAGAGTCAACAAATTTAGATCTTGCATTACTCGTCGAAACCATGAGAACTATCAGTTGGAATTCCCCAGGGCTCAGCCTTAAGTCCCACTTTACTTAATCTGCATCTCACTCCTTTGGCCCAGATTGTGAAGCCATTGGGACAAACGTTATATCTTATGCTGACGACATTCAGCTGTTGTCCTCATGTGGTAAGGGAGGAGAGTTATTGGAGTGCTCAGATTAAAATCTGTTTGGCCGCCGTTTTCCAGTGGATGGCTATTTACCAGCACAAATGTAATGTGGATAAAATTGAAGTTCTGTTGTTTTGGTAATACTGCGACGGAATTCTGGAAAACCTTTTGCCCTGATGATGCGCCTTTCCCATGCCTGCAAGAAGGCTCCGTAAAGAACCTAGGGTTGACATTTGATGAGAGTTTGTCTTTCAAATGTCAACTTAGATCAGTAACTGGCATGTGCTTTTGGGTGTTACACTCCTCAAGGGAATTTCTACACTCCCTTTCATTCTCAGCAAAATAGTTGGTGCTTCAGGCCTTGATAACTTTTAGACTGGATTACGGCAATGCCTTGCATCTTGGACTACCAGAACAACAGTTGAGTAGGCTTCAAGTAGTCCAAAACACCGCAGTCCGTCTAGTGCTGAACCTGCCAATCAGAACTCAGATGATCCCCCAGCTGCGAGATCTTCACTGGCTCCCCATTAAAAAAAATAACTTTGTTTAAAACTCTGGTACTGTTACATAGGGCCTTCTACCAGTCGGGAGTGGTCTGTCTCAGAGGACGGTTACGTTTCTGTAACCCACAGAGAATTCTGAGGTTGGCGAACAAATTGGTAGCAACTATTCCCCAAATTTCAGGAGGAAGATCTTTGGCATACCAAGGTGCGGTGGCATGGAATAAACTCCAGTTGGAGCATCAAGCTCTAATCAATGCTGCAATGTTTAAAAAAAGTTTAATTTAGCTGTTTGTGCAAAACTAGCTATCTTCCAAGTTCGATGGCAGACCTTGATGCTACTTGCTGGTACACTCTCATGTGTAGCTGTGCACGCTATATGTCGCTCCATCGTCATCATCATCGAGGATTATGTGGTATGAAATCTACAGCTTTAAAGCTTGAGGATCAAATAGTGCTGCAGAATGATCCAAGAGTGTCCGTCCTGGGACTTATTACAAAACTGTAAACGTCTTGAGAACAAGTTGCAGCTTGCAAATCTAAGATTTCAGCGCATATCAGAAGTATTATAAGGCTCCTTATAAGCCTCAGCCACTGAGGAAGGCTTTATTAATTGGGCAGCAGACTCCCTGTTGAAATTTGCCATGGATAGGAACTTTGAAAGTGAAGAGGCAAATTTCTCTTTTACAAGAGCCCACAAAGTCCCCTTCAGCCACCCCCTCAACCCTCCCCCATCAAGAAGGGAACATACGTCAAACCGTGATCGTAAGTCTAATGGTGATTGGATGGGCGATCAAATCTATGTTTTTTACAGATCTAATTACATCAGAAATGTGAGTTTGGGGGGGGGGGGGTGGCTCACCCATGGTGTTTGCAGCTATGAGCATTTAGTATTAGTTCTTCAATTGTAGGAGACGTGGAGGTTAAGGAGCTAAGTATACAGTGTGCTACGTCCTTCTTTCAGTTAAACTTGGCTTTGATCCAATATTTTCGGTTTGAGAGTCATTTAAAACATACATTTGGAACTAATTATAGCAGGCCTGTAAAGACATGCCCTTAATTTGAAAACGGCCAGGTGGATTTACTGTTTCATTATACTGATCAATCGAAATTGAGATATGACCAACAAAAAGTAGAACTCTAAGTTCGACTAAACCAGGAAGAGGTGCAAAACAGGCAAACGTGTAAACAAAACACATGTGAAGACCATAGTAAGATTAGTAAACCTTTGACTTGGCGAAGCGAGGTAATGAATGTGTTTTTGTATATTTCATCAGACCCTCTATGAAGAGAACCATTGGGATAATTGAGATTCAGAAGAGAACATTCCGGGGTGGGGGCTAAAAGTGCCAAAATGGACTTCAGCTCAGTTAGAAATTTTAACAGAAACTGAAGTTACATAGGCTATACAAAACGTATAATAGTGGGAATTATTGTGCTTGGGATATGAATATCTTAAACAACTTAATTCTATAATTGCCACCCCTCTTTAGCAACAATATACTTATATAGTCAGTGCAGTGATTTACTCGTCCCGTTTAGAAAGGAAGTCTTGGCAATATTTTTGGACTTGGTTAAAAAAAAAAAAAAAAAAAAATCCTCAATATTACCTCTATTGATAGAAATACTACTTAATGACTATTAAAGTTAGAAGTTGTGTTGCCGTGGAGAAGGAAGTAGTTGTCACTAATACCAGCAGAATGATGCTTTATACAATTCTAGGCAGTGAATTTGCTTTCTGATACTAAGAGTTGTAGCATTATTTCTATCATTGGCACTGTTTTTGGTATATGAATGAGTTCTCGTGTCAGCAGTCCAGGTGGTATTATTCAGACAGCTACAGTGCTCTTATTTCGGTTACCAGTACTAATATTCATACACAATTATTATTAAAATGGTTGCTGTAAAAGTATTGCTCGGTTATGATTTACTGGCTGGTACTGCCAATGGAATCGAAGTTGTACAACTCTCGACATGTAAATAGAGAATTACGCCATCAATATTTCTGTAAAAGCAAAGATTAACATGGTTTGCTTTAACATAATTTGCGGGAATGTTATTTTAACTATTGTTAGTACATAACTATTGCGAATTAAAAAACAGTAGTAATCATCGTGATAATGACAGCCAATTGACAATAATAGCTTGTTTAATGCTGTTGTTAACACCATTTTTGTTTTCATACTTATCAAATTGATATTATTTCTGCGACCACACTACTTCTAATGACAGCAGTGTTGTTCTTCATATGTGGAGATTACTACAGTGACACCAGATTGCCGAAGCAGCTGCGTGGTGCGATAACCACTCAGTTTCAGATTGGCTGTGTTAACAAATACATTGGAAAACAACCAGGTTTTGTCTGTATTTGGTAGCTTGCGAGGTCTGACTTGCTGTGGCAAGTAGGGGTGCGCCCAGTGCTTAATTTGTGGTTGTTGTTACCGGTGCTGAGGACCGGCACTTATTTTTGAGGGCCGGGGCTTATTCTTCTGCCTCAAGCAGTTGCTGCGAGCAAAGGACACATATGGGACAGACGGAGGAAGGGTAAAACGAAAAGAGTCACAAAGGGAGAAAGTAGAAAGCTGCTAGAGTGAGCTGAAGAGGCAGGGTGGCTGTATATGGATTGAAGAGGGCCGAGATGGCTTTAAGATTACGCTGCCCCAGTATTCCGTGTTCACACATTTAATTCAGCAGCCGTGTATTTAAGAGGAGGGCTTTGGGCACCAGCACCTTTTTATTTACAAATTAAGCACTGGGTGCGCCTGTTTCCTAAGTTTTTCTGCCGTAAATTTCCAGTTGTTCTTGCAAATACTACGATTATTACCCTTTGCTTGTGAAGCTTTCTGTATATGGATTTGCCCACTAAATTATGGCTATTTTAAGTTGTTTAGAGGACAGAATGATTGTTATCATCCACACTGAGAAAACAGCTTATCCATTTTCAGCACCAGTTAACTCTTACAAAGTAATATTATTAGGTTGTGGGGAAAAGCTATATCTGGTCTTTTTGTCTGCCAATCTAAACACACAAAGAGAGTCAGGGAGAGAAAAACAAGAACAACCAACCCATACTATCTCCCTATAACTATAACCATAAACACAAAGAGTATGGGGTTCACTTATATTATGGAGCCGCTGGCGAGAGATTTCGCCTAGGGTTCCTCAAACTCACACTGAGTTTCCGTGTCGGGTGCTGTGGAAGGTTGTATGGTGGGGGGAGTTTCCTTTACGGACTAGGTGGTCTCACACACTATATAGTGTCATGCTTCATCATATGACCACCTAGCCCCACCCAGGTAGGACAGTGCTACCTGGGCGGACTCAACCTCACCGTTAAAAGAACAGGAGGGAGTGCGTAAATTCAGTTTGTCTGGAAAAATATGGGATCCAGCTATACTAGGGAAGAAGTAAAAACACCTGGTCAGTCACCTGTGTAATAATACACTTTTATTTGTGGTGTCTGCTGGTGTGATTTTTGTCTTCCACACAAAGAACTCTGCAAACTATGAGTAGGCAGATAACCGCAATCTACAAAATAGCGCTTGCCTAATAAAAGCTTCTCACACCTATAATGTGGATGTAGGTTGCAGGGGAGAGTTTGCGGCACCAAGGAGATTTCATTGTTTTTTTTTCGTTCGTTTATGTTGAATGACCCCTTAAGGGATTAGTTTTAGCAGGTAGGTATAGAGGGTTTGTTTTAGCTGGAATGAATACTCAGAACTAGATAGTTTGTCAGGTTTTGCCATTTTGATGTTTATGCGATCATACTGGCGGTCACCATAGAAACTTTTATAGGGCTTTGTGTTTTGTGGTTAAATGTATGGGTGGTGTGTCTTCCCTAGCTCCTTGAGACCAAGAAATCTCAGTTGTCGATGTTTGATATGAAAAGTGGTGAAGCCGCTCTTTAGTTTCTCACAAGGTCATGGCTTCCAAGCACTGAAAAAGCTGTCCATTAGTTGAGTTTGTCACGTTTCCTTTGCCGGAAGGAGGGCTCAGATGCATTGTTCTAAATTAATGAGTATTTTAGTTATATAGGTTGTATTCCAGATCTGAATAGACATTACTTCTTAGCTGTCTCTGATGTTTGTAAAGACGTAAGGGTGTGTATGGTTTTTTTTTGTTTTTTGTAAGAGTTTTTTTTTTTGTCTCTTACTGGGGATAATAATTTATGGATATCTGTTGAAGCCAGTTCAGGATCCACTCCACCGCTAACTGTATTACATCTGTCTCCGACTGACCAGTGAATTGTGTCAGAACTGACTGAAGCACATATCATTTTTTATTGGGATAACATCATTAACAATATTTAAATTACACACTGGCCCTAATGCACATGAGACTAAGCATGAACACTAATTAAATTGGGAAAATAGAATGCTATGTTAAGTCTAGAAGTGGAAATATGCCACAAATGCCTTGATTACCAAAGGAATGTAGAGACTTACGAAAGATATGCTTCCATAATTTTTTTTTTTTTAAAGATTTCTCCATGTGCAATCTCCTCTGCTCTTCGTACTGGGTAGAAAATCTAAAAGAGTTGGTTAAAGCATTTGCGCAAACAGTAGCCAACATTTTTCTATTTTTTTTTTTATCCACCAGGAACTTTTTTTCACCTGGAGACATTGTTTCCCTAATTCACTTGTAAAACATGACCATGTTTGCATGGCCAGTTTACATGCTTGTACTAGTTTTTTTTTTTTTTTCCCCCCACACTAGGGCTTCACTTTAGATCCTCCTCAGGCGAGGCGGTAGACATCCTTTCCCCACGGACTCGCTTATCAATGTACCTCTAATTAAAAGGCTGCGGTGGAGATGAAATTATGCCAGTTGAATGACAGTCCACCACCTCACTTGGCAGCTAACGAAACAATTATCTTGTTGAAATGTGGTGATTATATTTGTTGTCTGGGTGTTGCAAACCCCACCTTTAAAGCAGAAGAATGGCGGTGGTTTGGTGGTGGGGCATCATGTGAGCTCTGAGCTGGTTGTTAATGTCTTGTGTCACCCAGGACCAGCAAGCCTGCTTCACGTGGCAATTCGGGGAGTTGTGGGAGAGCATGTAGGTACCTGAATCCTTGGCAGAAGGACATAGTCCATTAATCCGCACTCTAGGGTACCTCAGTCAGATTACCCCTTGTCCAAGCAAGAACCCTCACTCTAGTCAGAGTAAGTCACACCCAATCCAAATTATCCTGTGCCCACCCACTGGTAGCTTGGCACTGAGCAGTCACGCTTAATTTAGAAGACAGTGTGTAAATAATTTGTGCAGTAAATCATGCAATAACACAGTATCGCACCATAAAAATGTACCACACAGTGTTTAGAAAAATATATAATATAATTAAGATGCAGATAAAACGATTAAAATGCAATAAGTATATGTTGAGATATCACTGTAAAAGTGATATAAAGTGTCTTTAGTCTTTTTTTAAAAGCAATATATGTCTCTTACAAGCGCAAAGTACCTGGTTCGCGTTCACAAACTCCACAAAGAACCGCAGAGGAGGAGATGCATGGAAAACAAGGAGGTGTGTGTCGATTTCTCGGGCAGCACACAGCGATGCGTTGTTTAGTTTTCACTCAGGGACGGCTGTGCGTCTGTTCCCGGCGCTCGGTCATGGATCCTCTTCGGGTTGCGGGGTTTTCTGACGCCCTGGGGACGATGCACGGATTGCCGGCGCTGACAGGACAAAGTCTCAGGGGCTGCGTCGTTCCGGTGGGCGTTGGGTGGAAATTTCCACCGCACGGCAGACGCTGCGTCGATTTCTCTCTGGAAGTTGGGCTGCGTCGTTCCGGCTCGCCTGTGCGTCGATCCAGTAAGATGTGCGTCGATTTTCCGGTCGCTATGCTGGCGCTGCGTCGCGTCGATCTTCTCGTTGCAAAGTCGGGCTGCGTTGTTCCGGTTTGGTGTGCAGTGAATTTTTCACCACGATGCAGGCTGTGTGTCGTTTCTGGCAGGCTGTGCGTCGATTTTCACTGCACAAGGAGTCCTTGTAGAGATGAAGCCTTTTTGGTCCTGAGACTTTCAGGGAACAGGAGGCAAGCTCTATCCAACCCCTTGGAGAGCACCTCTCAGCACAGCCTGAGAGCAGCAAGGCAGTAGGGCAACAGCAAGGCAGCAGTCCTTCACAGAAAGTAGTCAGGTGAGTCCTTTGGGCAACCAGGCAGTTCGTCTGGGCAGGTTGCAGATTCTGTTTCAGGTTCTCTTCTCCAGGAAGTGTCTGAGTTGGTAGGGGCAGAAGCCCTGTTTAAATACCCAAATGTGCCTTTGAAGTGGGGGAGACTTCAAAGAGTGGCTTAGAAGTGCACAAGGTCCCCTTTCAGTTCAATCCTGTCTGCCAGGGTCCCAGTATGGTGTGTGACAGTCCTTTGTGTGAGGGCAGGCTACTGTCATTTGACATGTAAGTGTCAATCCCTCGACCTTCCCAGCCCAAGAAGGACCTATTCAAAATGCATATGTTTGCAGGTGAGGCTGAGTATCCTGTGATTGGGGTGTGTCTGAGTGAATGTGCAAGGGAGCTGTGAACAGCCAGTCATGGATTGTAAGGCACAGAAGGATTTAAGTGCAGAGAAATGCTCACTTTCGAAAAGTGGCATTTCTAAAAAATAATATTAAATCCAACTTCACCAGTCAGCAGGATTTTGTATCACCATTCTGGCCATACTTAATATGACCTTCCTACTCCTTTCAGATCAGAAGCTACCACCCAAGCAGTATATGAGGGTTGCCCGAATGTTAGCTTATGAAGGGAGCAGGCCTCACAGCAGTGAAAAACGAATTTAGGAGTTTTACACTACCAGGACTTGTAGACTACACAGGTACATGTCCTGCCTTTTGCCTACACAGCACCCTGCCCTAACGGTTACCTAGGGCATACCGTAGGGGTGACTTATATTTAGAAAAAGGGGAGTCTTAGGCTTGGCAAGTACTTTTAAATGACAAGTCGAATTGGCAGTGAAACTGCACACACAGGCCTTGCAATGGCAGGCCTGAGACAAGGTTAAGGAGCTACTTAAGTGGGTGGCACAATCAGTGCTGCAGGCCCACTAGTGGCATTTAATGTACAGGCCCTGGGCACATATAGTGCACTTTACTAAGGACTTGTAAGTAAATTAAAGAATCCAATTGGGTATGATCCAATGTTATCATGTTTAAAGAGAGAGAGCATATGCACGTTAGCACTGGTTAGCAGTGGTAAAGTGCACAGAGTCTTAAAACCAGCAAAAACAGTATCTAAAAAGTGGAGGGAGGCAGGCAAAAAGTTAGGGGTGACCACCCTAAGGCTGTCAGGTTTAACACCCAGGATTACCTTGCCTGGGGGTTTCTAAGCAGCTCTGTTAAAAGGCAAACCCCTTTTGGTTCCCCTGATAAGGGGCGCATGTGAACGAAGGAATTCCTGAGATCCTGGGCAGTAACAGGTGACCAGAGTTGGTATCCACAAGCACTTTATTCCAATAGGCAGGACAGGAGTCTAGCATGTCAGTGGCCTAAATAGAGCATGTGCTATATAAACCCATCAAGGGTTTACCAGAGGACTTTTCGTTTAAAAAATGTAACATTCAAGTAGCCACTACAACGTTTGCTTACAAAACTTTATGCCTTAAAATAAAACAAAACCAGTAACACATTTTCATCACCATTTAGTTTTAGAAATTGCTTAAAGCAGGTACATGTGAACAACGTGTTAAATACTCCTTGGGTACCCTGTTTTGCAATTCTTGTTTATTGCAAGCACTGTTTATTGTGAGTCCCAACTGAAAAGTGATTCTGTCTCTGAGAGCCGTGCATGGGAAATAATAGGCAACTCTCTGTGTCTTGTTTTTTAGGTCGAGCGCGCAAGAACTTTGACCTGTTGTCAGTATTGTGGGCTTTTAACCACACCGACCTCCCCCCCATTACTTTCACTCGTTTGTGGGATTGTTTTGCGTTTGGCCCGCCTTAGGGGCGGTTTTGTTACCGAGTTGCAGAATGACCCTGTTACACGGATAATTGCATGATTGCCAGTATATTTCAGCGTGGGTGAACTTTTTTTTCTTTTGCCTCTCCCCTTCGTACTCCATGGCAGCCATGGACCTCACAGTGCTCACAGCGCCAACAGTGCAAACTCCATCAGAGCGCTGGTCATATTGTTCACACTGTTACCTAATTCGAGTCATTTCCTTTGGCTCTCCCCTTTACGCTCCATTGCTTTCCCAAAAACACTTATAATTGAATACAGAAATCCGCCGCATGTCTCTCTCAGCGCAGTGGGAGAGCCAATACTACAATATTCCCTGCACTCTGGAAAAGTCACCTTATAATCTTTGCAAGTATTCTTTTTAAAAACATTTTTGCCCATACCTCAGCCTGTGGTGGTTCTAGGAGAATGGGACCACCACCAAAACATCCAGCGTGACACACTCTTTCTGTTTATTTCATCTCTTTGTTCTCCCCACTAGGTTAGTGGGGACCCCCACAATAATAACCCCTCCCATAGTTCAGTTCATTTTTAAGCTCTCTTATGGCTGGAACTGTTGTTTAACAGTTTGGAGTAGTTTGTGTTCTAGGGGCCGTAGTATTGCAGTAGGGCTGCTAGGCCTGAAAATGTGTAAGGCACTATGCCCTCTAGGGGCTAAATATATGCTTACACTACATTACTTTATGCCATTCTATTTTCATGTGGTTATTGTAGGAGGCTGGCCTGGCTTATAGTGGGTACCTTGTAGTACTTACACCATGTGCCAGGTCCAGTTATCCCTTACAAGTAGAATAGAAGTGTTTCTAGCAGCTTCGGCTGTTAGAGGTAGCTATGGCAAAGCAGCTTAGGCTGAACTAGGAGAGTGCAAAGCTCCTACTATACCACTTATATCATATAGCACAATATTATAAGAAAACACAATACTCAGAGTTACTAAAAATAAAGGTACTTTATTTTAGTGACAATATGCCAAAAGTATCACAGAGGATACCCTCACTTAGGAGGTAAGTAATATACACAAATTATATGTACCCAAACCAAAATCAGGTAAGTAACAGTTAGAAAAGTAGTGCAAACAATGTAGAATCACAATAGGATGCAATAGGTAGAAATAGGCCTAGGGGCAACATAAACCATATACTCCAAAAGTGGAATGCGAATCACGAATGGACCCCAGGCCTATGGTAGATTGTAGAGAATCGCTGGGACTGTGAGAAAACAGTAAGGGTGTCCAAAATACCCCACCCCAAGACCCTGAAAAGTAGGAGTAAAGTTATCCTACTACCCCAGAAAGACAGTATAGTCGAGATAGGGGATTCTGCAAGAACCACAACCACCAGCAAAACACTGAAGACGGATTCCTGGACCTGAGGACCTGTAAAGGAAGGGGACCAAGTCCAAGAGTCAAGTAAGTGTCCGGGGGGCAGGAGCCCACTAAACCCCGGATGAAGGTGCAAAAGGGCTGCCTCCGGGTGGAAGAAGCCGAAGATTCTGCAACAACGGAAGGTGCCAGAAACTTCTCCTTTGGTCAGAAGATGTCCCACGGCGTGCTGGAGGATGCAGGAGTGTTTCCACGCAGAAATACCACAAAAAAGCCTTGCTAGCTGCAAGAGTCTCAATTGAGGATTTTGGGTGCTGCTGGGGCCCAGGAAGGACCAGGATATCGCCCCTTGGAGGAGGAGACAGAGGGGGCGCTCAGCAACTCAGAGAGCCCCCACTGAAGCAGTCAGCACCCGGAACAGACACTTAAAAAATCTGAGGACAGCGGTCGACTCAGAGTCACAAAGGAGGGTCCCACGATGTCGGAGCCAATCTCAGCGAGTTGGGCAATGCAGGACGTAGTGCTGGGGACCCAGGCTATGCTGTGCACAAAGGAATCCTTGGAAAAGTGCACAGAAGCCAGAGCAGCTGCAGATCACGCAGTACACAGGATTACTGATGGCGTGGGGAGGCAAGGACTTACCTCCACCAAATTTGGACAGAAGGGCCACTGGAATGTGGGAGACACTTGGACCCAGCTCCTGTGTTCCAGGGACCACACTCGTCCGGATGAGAGGGGACTCAGAGGACCGGTGATGCAGAAGTTTGGTTCCTGCATTGGCGGGGGAAGATTCCGTCGACCCACAGGAGATTTCTTCTTGGCTTTCAGTGCAGGGTGAAAGCAGACAGCCCTCAGAGCATGCACCACCAGGAAACAGTCGAGAAAGCCGGCAGGATGAGGCGCTACAAAGTTGCTGGTAGTCGTCTTGCTACTTTGTTGCGGTTTTGCAGGCGTCCTGGAGCAGTCAGCGGTCGATCCTTGACAGAAGTCAAAGAGGGAAGTGCAGAGGAACTCTGGTGAGCTCTTGCATTCGTTATCTGAGGAATACCAGAGGAGAGACCCTATATAGCCAAAAAAGGAGGATTGGCTACTGAGAGAGGTAAGCACCTATCAGGAGGGGTCTCTGACGTCACCTGCTGGCACTGGCCACTCAGAGCTGTCCCTTGTGCCCCAAAACCTCTGAATGCAAGATGGCAGAGGTCTCGGACACACTGGAGGAGCCCTGGGCTCCTCCCCTGGGAGGTGCTGGTCAGGGGAGTGGTCACTCCCCTTTCCTTTGTCCAGTTTCGCGCCAGAGCAGGGCTGGGGGATCCCTGCACCGGTGTAGACTGGCTTATGCAGAGATGGGCACCATCTGTGCCCATCAAAGCATTTCCAGAAGCTGGGGGAGGCTACTCTTCCCCAGCCCTTCACACCTATTTCCAAAGGGAGAGGGTGTAATACCCTCTCTCAGAGGAAATCCTTTGTTCCGCCTTCCTGGGACCAGGCTGCCCAGGCCCCAGGGGGGCAGAAACCTGTCTGAGGGGTTGGCAGCAGCATCAGCTGCAGTGGAGACCCCGGAAAGCAATTTTGGCAGTGCCCGGGTTCTGTGCTAGAGACCCGGGAATGCATGGAATTGTCCCCCCAATACCAGAATGGTATTGGAGTGACAATTCCATGATCCTAGACATGTTAAATGGCTATGTTCGGAGTTACCATTGTGAAGCTACCTATATGTAGTGCACACGTGTAATGGTGTCCCGCACTCACAAAGTCCGGGGAATTTGCCTTGAACAATGTGGGAGCACCTTGGCAAGTGCCAGGGTGCCCACACACTAAGTAAATTTGCACCTAACCTTCACCATGTGAGGGTTTGACATATAGGTGACTTATAAGTTACTTATGTGCAGTGAAAATGGCTGTGAAATAACATGGACGTTATTTCACTCAGGCTGCAGTGGCAGTCCTCTGTAAGAATTGTCTGAGCTCCCTATGGGTGGCAAAAGAAATGCTGCAGCCCATAGGGATCTCTTGGAACCCCAATACCTATGTACCATATACAAGGGAATTATAAGGGTGTTCCAGTGTGCCAATGAGAATTGGTAAAATGAGTCACTAGCGTGCAGTGACAATTTTAAAAGCAGAGAGAGAGCATAAACACTGAGGCTCTGGTTTGCAGAGCCTCAGTAATACAGTTAGGCACCACCCAGGGAACACATACAGGGCATACATTATGAGCACTGGGGTCCTGCCTGGCAGGATCCCAGTGACACATAGGAAAAAACAAACATACATACAGTGAAAATGGGGGTAACATGCCAGGCAAGATGGTACTTTCCTACAGTTAGGGCCTCTAGGGGCTAATTACATGGTTACATGGCCATGTTTCTTACAAATTATATTTTTATTGCAGTGTTCTCTGGGGGCTGCTCTGAGCATTACAGTCAACATACTACAATATGTGTTGCACTGAACAATGGGACCACCTTCAGAACGTTCACCACAACTTGCTGTTTCTGTCTAGATCATATCTGGATCCCCACACTAGGTTAGTGGGGACCCCAAAATAATAACCCCCCTTCCAGTCAGTGTCTTTGTAACCTTTCTTATGGCTAGAACTTTTGTTTTACAGCTGAGATTAGTTTGTATTTTGAGGGTCTTGTTTGCAATATCATTGCAGTAGGCCTCATGGTCCTGAAAATGTATAATGCTCTGTGTCCTCTAGGGGCTAAATATATCGTTATACTGCAATACCTTCAGTCATTTTCTTTTCATGTGGTTATTGCCCACTATGGGCTAACTATATGGCATTGTGGTGTCCTCTAGGGACTGTTCTGAGCATTACAGTATAATGCCAAACATTTATTTCTGATAAAAAAAAAATATTGGGTTTATATGATCATTGTATATGTTTTATGAATCTCTCTTTATTGCAGTTATGACCATAATTCTGGTTATCTTAACATCCTTATTACACTATGACTGTTTGAACACTCTTGATATATTTGGGTGACCCTTCTAGTTTATTTCTGTCGTCCATGGCTTTCTTGTTTTTGGAATTGTGTTAGCCAGCCAACAACACTTATGGTGGGGTGGTGAAAGTGGTATTTTATTTAAATTAGCATGGCAAATTTAAATTAGGATGCTAAATGGCAACATTTTCATTTTTGGCTGTAGATAAAGGAAGAAGTAAATGGTAATGCTTTAGTTAAATGCAGAGCAACTGGAATTATATGGCAGGAAAAGACATAATTATGAGGCAGGGTTGACCAATTTATGTGTCAAGAAAAGTCCAGTTACTTATAACGCCAATAGCTCTAACTCGAGCGAATGCGAGACCCATTGCATTTCAAATGCTTGTTTTTTTTGTGTGTTATATTTTTTTATTGCATTTAACAGTAGAGAGTATACCAAGCCAATAAAGTGTGACATGTTACAACTTTACAAGGTGAAAAGAAAGATTAGTTGGCATGGATTGAATTAGCAAACAGCTTTCCGAAAACAACATGTTCTTAAGAGAGCATAGAGGTGTCGTCCACAATAGGTCTATAGGTACTTGTCACACAGCTCATTGATTGTGGGTCTCAACCTTTATCGGGGCGGGGGAAGGAGGAGAGAAGGAAGAGAAAGGTAAAGAAAAAGAAAAGAGGGGGAGGAGTGGCGAACAAATAGAAATAGGGACCCACTATAAAGAGCAGGGGATAAGAGCAATAATGATAATGATAGAGCTAATGCTTCTAATAACAATAATAACAACAACAACATCAAAGGCAATCGCTAATAATCAGCAAATCAAGAACAAATTATCAACACATGCTGGGGTGGGGGGGAAGGGGAATGGGAGGTAGGGGATGGGCAATAATGGGAGGAGAGGGAGGCAGGGGTGTGGAGGGAGATAGCAGATGACTTTGGGCACTTTTCTGAAGTTTGTTTGTCTGCCCCTGTCCCAGCGTCTCCGTTCATCGTCTTCTCCCTGGCTTGATCAGATTAGGGAAAACAAGAGTACCTGGCATCGGGGGAGGGGGGGGGAAGAGGGAGGGGGGAAAGGAGGGCGACTAAGAAGAAATAGATAGATCGGCAAATAAGTGGGAATAGAGGGGGGATGTGGGAGGTGGTGGGAGGTCCAGTCAGGTGCATTGATACCAGGGCTAAAGAAAACCAGAGAAAGGGGATAATATGGTATGATAGAGAATAATTAAGTATAAAGGGGGGGGTGTGGGTGGGGGAGGAAGGAAGAGAGAAGAAGGGGAGGATGATGGGGAAGAGAGGAGGGGAGTAGGAGGCATGTTTATGGGACCAGCTGGTGAGCAGCAGTACTGGTTATGTTGTTGATTAAACATCAGGGAGGAAGGGGGCCCATATCTGGGCAAAGATGGCAGCCTGATCTTGAAGATTATAGATGACTCTCTCATGCGCTGCAATGTTAAAAATAGCCACAATCCATTCCTCGGGCGTGGGTGGGGTCACAGACCTCCAGTGTCGCAGGATGCATATTTTGGCAGTTGCCAAGGCTGTGTGTAGGAGTCTTTTTTTTGGTCGTGATAGGGCCGGGAGAGGGGTCATATCATGCAGTATGAGCAACGTGGGGGGGGTAAGGGGGTTGGAAGCTGCATGGAGTCTGCCAGGGCATGCTCCACCGCCTTCCATAGGGGTTGTACAGATGGGCAGCTGCCGAGCACGTGGAGCAGGTCACAACGTGGTTCCGTACAACGCCAGCACGACGCATGCGGGAGGAGGCCGGCCTTACGTAACTTCATCGGGCTCCAATACCAATCATGTAGAATCTTGAAAAGGCAGAACTTTAGGCGAGCCTCGCGGGTCCCTCTATCCAACGCTTCCTCAGTGTCCGTCCAGTCCTCCTCTTCAAAAGTCAGCTGGAGGCGGGTTTGCCATTGTAGACGCAGCTTGTCCCAAACAGGTCGAGAGAATAGGTGGCTGGTAAGGACTTTATAAAGGCCAGCCATGATGCCTTTATGTTTCCCCAATGTCTTCAGGTAGGCGATAATGGGCGAGGGCTGCAGTCCCCAATGAATAGTGTCAGGATTTTGACGCATATAGTTCTGGAGTTGGAAATACTTACACTTCTGCGCGGGGTGGAGATGAAATTCCTCTACCAGGCTAGTGAAGGGTTTGAGCCTGCTGGTCTCCAATATCCGGCCTAGGCTAGTTATGCCGGCATCTCTCCACTGCGACCAGTTCTGGGCTGCCCCCCCCACGTGTATGCTGTCGTTATACCATAGGGGAGCCTGAGCGTGTAGGGAGGGGTAAACCCCTAAAAGGCGGTGGGCCCTCCTCCATGCTACGCTTGTTGCCTTCAGGATCGGGTTTGGGTCATCGTGGGGGACAGCGTCCCTGCGGTACAGTCCATTGAGGCCTCCCCTGTGGGCGAGCAGTTCCCTCTCCACTGATACCCATTGGGGCGAATCCGCAGGGCTATTCAGAGTGGCAGCCATTGGTGAAAGATGTAGGGCCAGAGCATAGTGTTCCACCGAAGGAAGTCTCATTCCGCTGTGTGACCTGCGTGCTATAAGCTTGGCCGATGCTAAGCGGGGCGTGTAGTTCCCCATACAAAGGCCCTGATAGCAGTGTCCAACGACCTCAACGTGGATAAAGGTATCTGGAGAGGGAGAAGACCCAGTATGTATGTGAAACGCGGGACTGTAACCATGCGCACCGCCTGCAACCTGCCCCACATGGAGAGGCCAAGCTGCGCCCATTTGTCAAAATGAAGTCTCATTCGGGCTATGAGAGGTTCTAGGTTGTCCGCTGTCATGCGTTCCAGACCGCGAATGACCAGAACCCCCAGGTATTTAAGACGCTTTGAAGTCCAATGGAAGGGGAAGCCCAGAATCGCTGACTTCATCATCTCTCGCGATAGCGGAAGGGCTTCACTCTTTTCCCAGTTTACCCGGTATCCCGAAAGGGAAGCAAAGCTCTCTATGATTATCATTAGATCGGGCAGTGAGCAATCCAGGTCAGTTAAGGTAAGCAGGATATCGTCGGCATACAGGTAGAGCTTAGAGGTGACGTCGCCCGGCAGTGGGATACCCGCTATCCCAGGGGATATGCGGATTGTAGTTGCTAGCGGCTCGAGTGCCAATAGAAACAGAAAGGGGGAGAGCGGGCAGCCTTGCCTTGTTCCCCTGCCAACAGGGAAAGGGTCTGAGAGGAAGCCTCCACAGTTGACCCGTGCAGTGGGCTGGTCATACAATAGACGTACTTTGGAAATAAATCGGTCACCCAGACCGAATTTTGTTAACGTTGCAAAAAGGTATGGCCATTCTATATGGTCAAACGCTTTTTCGGCGTTGAGGGACAGTGCTAAGGCGGCCTCAGGCATGTTCCGGACCCTCCAGAGGGCATGACAGTGTGCGAAGGTGATTCCGTGAGTTGCGGCCCGGCACAAAGCCGACCTGCGACTGGTGTATAAGGGCCGGAATGACCCTGTGCAAACGGGACGCTAGGGCGCTGGCTAATATTTTAATATCACCGTTCAGGAGGGATATTGGCCGAAAGATGCCGCAGAGCAGAGGGTCCCTGCCCGGTTTTGGTATAACAGCGATGACGGCGGAGTTGGATATCGCACCCAGCAAATTAGTCTGGCAGGCTTCGTCCAGTGCTCCGTGCAGAAATCAAGCGTCTCCTCCCCTCCCCATTTATAGAATTTCGCAGGGAATCCGTCATCACCTGGCGATTTGTGATACGGGAGACCGAAGACAGCCTGTGAAATTTCTTGACGGGTGATGTCTCCCCCTAGCATTTCTCGGCCTTCATCGGAAAGGGAGGGCAGGGTGACAGTACTGAGAAAAGCCTCTATTTGGGTGGGGGAGGACTGTAGTTCCGAAGTATAGAGGCGGCGGTAGAAGGTTGCGAATTCGTCCACTATGTTCTGCGGGTGTGTGAGGATCTCCCCCGACTGAGTCTTGATGGCCGGTATGGGGAGGGCCGACGCTCTTTGACGAAGTTGTGCGGCCAAGAGGCGGCCGGCCTTCTCCACCTGCTTGTAATGACGACCCTGCAGGCCCTCTCCAGATCTCTGCGGGTATGGAGGGAGGGATGGGTTGTATAACGTTGCGTCAGACGTGTAATATTGGTCTCTAAGGTCATTTGTCGCTCCGCCCTTTCTTTATTTGCCAGTGCGGCGTCGCGCATCATCTGACCCCATATTGTTGCTTTGGCAGCGGCCCAGAGTATCCTTTTGGATGACACTGACCCAAGATTGTCCTGAGTATATGTGGATGTGTGTGCTTGCAACTGTGCCTTCGCCTGAGGGGTTCGGTAGCGTTGGGTAGCAAAGCGCCACGGTTTGCGGCCTGTGGACACCATGCTCAGCTGAAGGGTTAATAAGATCGGGGAGTGGTCTGATAGGCCCCCACTCAGTATGTAGGAATACTGGGTTTGTGCTATGAGTTTGTGTGAAACAAGGAAGTAGTCCAATCGGGACTGGGTGCCGTGGACCGGAGATAAGAAGGTATACTCTCTATCACTCGGGTGCATCAGCCTCCATGGATCCACCAGGCCGTTATCGTGCATTACGTCGGACTGCAAGGCTCTATCTCCGTTATTAATAGTGTCCAAAGGTCCTGTCCTGTCTATTACTGCATCGCGGGTCAGGTTCCAGTCCCCGCCAATAATGTACCGGGCTGCTCCGATCTCTGTTTGTAGACGGTTGATGCGGAGGAAGAATTGTCTCTAGTGGCCTATTGGTGCGTAGACTGATCCCACACATAGCGAAGTGCCTCCCAGCTTTAATTTGGCAAATACGTATCGTCCCTCCGGGTCGGTCCATGATTTGGTAATTGTGAAGGGCAGGCTTCTTCGTAGTAATATCGTAGTTCCACATTTCCTTGGCGCTGCACTCTGATCCTCCAGCGGGGGGGTGCTACAGCTGGATATCGCGATCCCCACCCAGTCCCTTTGTAGCTTATCAGATTCAAGTTTAGTCAGGTGAGTTTCCTGGAGGAAGGCTATGTCCACTCGTTTGGTGTTAAGGTATGAGAGTATTTTCTTCCGTTTAATGAAGTGGGTAAGACCATTGACGTTCCAAGAGGCTATCCGTAATGGGGCAGGCAGGGTATGCGCGCATCCAGCCATGGGAGGGAACTATGAGGGATAGGAGGACGAAAGATATAGAGAGAGAGAGCAGAAATGTATGGGGCAAAGTATAGACGACGTGGGGCGTTGTGTAAGTTAGGGTAAAGTAACGTCTGGGTGGATCGGTAGAGTATAGTGGGGTAGTGAAAATAAGGAGGGACGGGATAGAATAGGGAGGGACACCAGGGAGGGGGGGGGTGGAGTGAGCGTGAGGCAGGAAATAAGGCTGTGGAAGAATTGTACGAGAGTAGGGAGTGGGAAGTAACAAGAGACAGAGGAGAAGACAAAAATAAGAGAAAGAAGGAAAGAAGGCAGGAGGAGGGAGGAGAAAGAGAGTGGAGCTAACCAGAGCCCCAGAAAACCTAAACTTTAATCTACGGGTCTATACCCAGATCACACTAGCTGTAGCGCGAGGCAAGGTCGGCCGGACCGCGGCCAGGGGCGGGGGTGCAACGCAGGGCCGCCTTGTCCATTGGTACCAGTTTCCAATGGTCCTGGCATACGGCTCCCCCCAGGAGGGGGATGCGCCGCAAAAAGGAATCCTTTGACTTGATGTACCCTAACGAGGGGGGGGGGCAGCAAGGAAGGGGCAAGGCACCGCAGCGCCGCACCGCCAGGGGGCAGGCACACCCGGGGGGAGGGGGGTGGCGGAGTGAGGCACAAGTGACTATGTCTAGATTCAAATTTAAAGAGAGAGAGTGAGTAAAAACAGCATCGGGGCTAGGGGGAAAAAAAAAACGAAGGCATGTCCATAGGAAATAACCAATCTGCATAGCATTCCTCACTGTATTAACAGCTATGTCGTTAAAACTATTGCAGTGTCCTAAGGCTTAATAAGCATGAGTTGTCCCACGTGACATCAGATCTAACATAGTATAAGCAGGCATTATCAAATTACACAGGTCACTTCTGCTAGGCCTTCGTTTGGTAAGTACAGGACACTTTGCTTGGCAAAACGAACAAGGGTATCATACGGGGGGAGAACAATTAACAATATAGAGAAATGAAAAGAGCTGTACTCAGCCAATCGGCGGGTTCGCAGGGGGTCCACTGTTGCAGGCCACGGAGAGATCATGGTCTCAATGTTCTCAGTTCCAACTGTCACAATGGATAGGGCAGGTTCAGGTGGTCTCCGATAGGGGTTTTAAAGGAGAGCGGGATTTGTCTCTGTCCGCCACTTGTGTATGGAGCGCCACCGCATGCAGCACCTGTCCCCTATCATTGTGGCTGTGAAGAAGTCTCTCCAGGTCTCGCCCCCTGGTGCAGGGGATAGCAGATTGATGGTCGGACCCTTACCCTCCTGCACAAAGGTCTTGCAAGGAAGTGTACTGATCTGTAGCCATCATTTCTCTATGAGGGGTCAGGGTGGAAGACTCCGTAAGGGACAAGCCATCCAGGAAGGCACGCAGGTCTTCCGGGTCGTAGAAGTCTTTGGATATGCCGTTTTTAGTTATCCACATTCTCGTCTGGTCGAACAGGCCGTACTTCATTTCCAGCTGGCGCAGTCACGGACGGAGGGCCAGGATTGCCCTACGTCGGTTGCTGGTTTCCTTGGAGAAGTCCGCCGACATTCGAATTGTGAGTCTGTCTAGCTGACAGGGACCTTGGGTACGCGCTTTCTGTATGAGTTGACGGGCCTGTGTATGGTGAAGAAGGCAGGCTATGATCGGACGCGGACGAGCGTGCGTACCGGTTCTCCGAGGGCCCAGTCTATGGGCTCTTTGAAACTCCAGGGGTGGTTCAGGGACAGTGTTGGTCAGCCTGAGCAGAGTGTCTCGTAGGAATCTGTGGAGGTCCTCCCCCTCGATGTTTTCAGGAAATCCCATAAATCGAACGTTGTCTCTTCGGCTCCTGTCTTCCAAGTCCGTTAATTTGCTACGAAGGAAGAGGAGTTCCTGATCTCTGTCCTGGAAAGAAGAAGCGTGGGCCTCTACCGTTGACACTTGCTGTTCTGGTCCCAGGACGCGTGTCTGAAAGCTTGCGATTTCCGTACGGATGGATTTCGTTTCCGCTGCCATTGAAGCCATTGCATTGTCCATCCCCTCCAGTCTACGGCCAACTGCTGAAATTTCCTGAAGGATACGGTCCATTGAGGGCTCCTGGGCCGGGTTCGCCATCTCGTGATATGTGGTAGAGGGCTGTGTCGCTATCTGTGGGGGAGCCCCCTTCGTCTGGAGTAAGGCCTCAGAGAAAAGTAATTGTCTTGCTAGCTTGCCTGTGGTCTTGTGTCCGCCTGGCATCTCCAGTCGTCGTCGTGGGGCTTGATGATGACCGCGAAGGGGGATGGAGAGTGAAGCGTGGAGAAGGGGGAGACCAAAAGTATCAGAGGCTCCCCTCCCGAAGCTGTAGTTGATCCCACTTTGCGCAGACAGGGGGTGATTGGAGGATGTAAGGGGGGATAGTTTGAAAAGATCCCCAGTCTCGATGTGGTGTGACCGATAAGTGGTTCAGCCCCCTCGGGCAGTCGTTGTGTCACCCGCGCTTCAGCAGTGGGAGAAATCCACGGACCGGAGGGCTCTGTGGTAAGCGTAGCACTGGTACCCACCTTGCTTTGGTGCGCAGTGATTCACCCTGGTTCTGAACCTCAATAACGGACCAGCGGGATAGTGAGGCAGGGACGAAGTTCAGCTGGCAGCCTGGTGAAGGTATCGGTCAGCTCTTGATGATCGGCACCGGCCCTCGTATGCTGGTAGTTCCCCCAGGACCCTCGTTCTTCTCAGGGCACGTTGTGTGGGGGATGGGGCAGGCAACCAGAGTCCAGCAGGCTGGCCGGTCTCTTCTGTCTCTGTCGTGACCCCAGATATGTTGCTGGTCACTGGGTCGCTGTCCCCCTCCCTGATCAGCCAGGTGCGCGGAGGAGGGGGCAGGTATGTACAGGAGGGGAGTAGGAGGGCTCACAGTGGGGGAAAAGGGTGGAGTTTCTTCTCCTCTTTATTCCTTGTTTTTCTCTTATGTGTTTTTCTTTTTCTCTTTCTTCTTTCCTTTCTCTTCTCCTTTTCTTTTTTAGTTTTCCTTTTATGTTTTTCACTTATGCTTCCTTTTCTTCCTTATTTTCCCCCATAGTTCGTCTCTTGTCTTTGTTTCCCGTATTCCCCTTTGCTCTTCCCTCTTTCTTGCTGACTTGCTTGCCGGTTCCTACCCGTGATGCTTGTTGCCCCCTCCTCTTGTGGGGGTGTGATTGTATCCTCTCTTTCCTTCTTCTTCCTTTTGGTCCTTCTCCTTCCCTTTTTCCCTCTTCCTTCTCTTCTTCCTTCTCCTTCCTCTCCCCCCTTTTCCCCTCTTTTGTCCTTTTTCCTTCTCTTTCCCTGTCCTTTTCTTCTTTTTCTCTCTTTCTACCCTCTCTTCTCTCCTTTTTTCTTTCCCCCTTCCTCTTTCCTTCGGAGCTCCGGACTCTCGGAGCTCCCCCTCTCCCCCCGCCCCTCGCTGCCCCCCGGTAGTCACGTGGGGGGAGGGAGGGCGAGCGGCGCAATGGTGGGGGTGTGGCAATCCGGGGCCCGCAAAAGAAAGAGCTCCGTGACATGGCCACCGCCCCCGGGCCGCGCCGGAACTCCGTGGCGACGCCGGGTCCCGGCGTTACCAGAGGCCGCGGCCCCAGGTCCTCTCCCGGGCCGCTGCTCCTCTGTGTCCGTCTCACGGGAGCCCCCGCTCCACGTTAGTCCACAAAGGCGGCGCCACCCGCCTGACATCGCCAGGATAGCCTTGCGCCCCCGGGGGGGGGGGGCATGTACAAGCCCCCGCTGCACCCTCGCTCGTGGCCCGGCGCAGTCGCCTCGCGGAGCGAAGGGATCAGGCGGCCATCACGCTGCGTGGTCAGACCACGTCCCCCGCAAATGCTTGTTTTTATGGCAAGGATTCCCATAACTGGTGCACGATAGCTGGACTCGTATCAGATTTATGGGACAGCCACATGGTATAAATTCATTTATTTGAATTTAAATATGGGGTTACATAAACAGTTATAGATTAGCCCGAAAACCTGTCATGGACCCCAATGTTATTTCCATTGCCAAACCGTTGCACTCCAATCAATGATTTGCTGTTTTTTTTTCTTTGCTTGTTTACTTCGTGTTTTTTTTTCTTTGCTTGTTTCCTTCCTGTTTTTTTGTTCTGCAATCTTGTATTTTGCAAGAAAATAAACATTCCAGTAGAGTCAGAAGCCTGTGGCAGGTACATGATCATATGCAGGTCCTAACGGTGACTGATAGATTCACTGATTTCTATTGATTCAAGTTGTGAACTAAAAAGTACAGAGAAAAGCGCATCCTGGTTTTAAGTGAAGCAGGATAACGAAGCTTGGAAGTTTTGGAGGTTATATGACAGGCAATAAGAAGCCAGAAATTTGAAGAAAAAAACCCATTCTTTGGTCTTTTAACAAATGTAGTAAACTTTACTTTGTTCTCCCTGCTTGTGTGCTTTAAAAGATTGACCATTTTTGGTGTTTATTTAAAGAATATTTAGGAAAACAAAATGTTGGACTTTAATGCTTTTTTTAATGTGCACGTAGCTCTTATATCTAGCTGTTAACCCTTAGTTTCCAGCGTAATATCATGCATCCGCCTCAAAGAGCAGATTAGTACTTCAGTAATACAGATCCATGAAACCATCGAAATTGACCAAGCTCATCATTAAGGATATCTGATCCATAAAGAGGTATTTAAGGATAGGAGCACAAACCTGCTTGTGTCTAATACACACCTGTTTTCAAGTTGCCATGAAAATGTGCCTGCTGAGCAGGATGGAGTTGCTAATGTTGTCAAAAAGTACATGTGCCTTGCTTCTGATACTGCTGTGAACATGTGGTATGATTTCTCATATTCGAAGAAATGTAGAGATTTGTATGATCTGCTTTATTTAGATTTAACCCAGAATCTCTTGATCTCTTCTTTGCTATTGAGAGCAGTATGAAACTCAGGGCCTAATCCACATGCGGCGCTGCTGTTATAAATTGCATTTCTAATTCCAAACACTTGAAATTATTAATGGTCACAAATTCTGGTTTACAAAAGTTGGGATTTGATGTTTGTTTCTGACCCTAAGTCACAATCTACTACTTGTATGTCAGATTTTCTTTTGATGTTAAATGTAGGGTCAGGTATAGGAACAAGTGAAAGGGCAGCAAGTTTCTATTCGGAAAGTAGAGAACACCCACAAGTTATAAATGTTAAAAAATGTCAACCTGAAATGTGCGCCACTAAAGTTAAGCACACATATTTGGGATGAAAGCCATCTTACTTATATGTAGATCAATAAGATTAGGGCACTCCCTGACCTAAACGCCCCATTCCAGTTTTTTGAGTGGATTAGACTGTAATTTGGTTAGTCTTTTTCTTCTTATGAAGAGTTTTTTTTTTTAACTTCCATTGTATCTCCCTGTTTCGCTAGGAGTGATCTTTCTATTAGTAAAAATAAGTGAGGCTGCAAATTAGGAATGACCAACTATTTTAGGGTTTTACTCGGTGGTTTCAGGGAAACAGCACAGGCCTTGAGAATGTACAGTCCTAACTTGGATAAACCCTTATCTAGAGTATACAGGGTTTGTTGCTTCTCCTTATATTATTGCTGTCTGCGAAACATATCCTGCCCTTAGGTATTGCACACAGGTGACTGAGTAGTGGAAGGCTGAAAAGTCTTAGTAAGTATTAACCCTTTAACTGCTGCCACCCCCCTTACCCAGTGCCAAGCCCTTTTTTGGATATTTTAGGTAGTTTTCACTTAGGGCTCTATAACTTTTTTCCACATAATGTATCCACACCAATTGTGTGTCCTTTTTTTCCACACATCCTAGGGTTCTACAAGTGTGGATTCCCCTGGAGGAGACAGAGAAAACAGGCAAAACGTATCAAAATGTTGATTTTTTTTAGGGAAAAAAGTGCTGTGGATAAAAGTGTCTGTTTTTTTCTCCTAAAAATTGAATCAGCAAACGGTTTGTTGTGCTAAAGTCACCATCTTCCCAGCTTTCAGAAACATGCATAGCTGTATTAAAAAAAAAAAAAAAAAAAAAAAACAACTCTAACTTTTTATCTCAGTTTTGGCATTTATTAAAGAGGTAGCCCATTTTCAGGGTCTAGCCTGCGAGTGCGTACGCTAGTGCATGCATATCACTTGCAAAACTCTGTTGTGTACAGTAAAGGGCTTGGAGCCCGCCTATAGCTCACCATTTGATGGTTTGCACAGCACTCTTCTTTACAGCCTTGTAATTTGTCAAGGCAGGAATGGCATCATTTTCGTTCCTCTGAGTGGAGCAGGGACCAATCAGTGGTTGATTCAACTTAATTAGTGCATCTGTCAACTGCTCCTGACGTGATTGAGGTACTATTTTGTTCTTTTTAACTTATAGTGCCCTACAACCAGAAGTCTTTGTGATTGACAAAAACGTGCCCAGCAGGACAAACAAAATTGCAAAGTTATTTTTTATATCTTTCTTCCTTTTTTGCCAAGTTGTCTTCTGTCACTTTGCACTCGTGTTTTCTTTTGTTTTTACTCATGGGCACTGTTCTCAAAAGATGACGTTCTAAATATTACAAATGGTCATTGTTTCTCTATTATGTGTAATTTCTGAAATGATTCTTTAACACAAAATCCTGCAGTACACCCCAATCCAACTGACTCCGATCTGCCCCACGACAATCTACCCCTCCTCACCCCACACTAATCCACCCCACTTTAATCCACTCCACTCCAACCCACCCCACTCCAACCCACCCCAGTCTAATCTGCCCCACCCCAGTTCACCCCACTCCAATCCAAAACAATCTGCTCCGCTCCAATCCAAAACAAAATGCCTCACTCCCATCTACCCCAGTCCAATCTGCCCCACTCCAATTCAAAGCAATCTGCCCCACCGCAATCCAAAACAATATGCCCAACTCCAATCCAAAACAACATGCCTCACTCCCATCTGCCCCTCTCCAATCTGCCCTAATCCATGCCATAACAATCTGCCCCACTCCAATCCAAAACAATCCGCCCCACTCCAATCCATTTGAATGTGCTCCACTCCAATCTGCCCCACTTCAGTCCAAAACAACCTGCCCCACTTTAGTCCACTCCAACCTCCCCCACTCTAGTCCACTCCAACCTCCCCCACTCCACCCTGCCCCACTCCAATCCCAAACAACCCACTCCAATCCAAATAAATCTACCCCACTCCAATTCACCCCTCCCCATTCCACTTTGCTCAATACAATCCACTTTAATCCACCCCACTCCAGTCCAATCCAGTCCACATTAATCCACCCTGTAGTCCAATCCACCACACTTCAAACCATCTTAATCTGCCCCTCTCTAATTCAGGCCACCCCTCTCCAGTTAATCCACCCCCACACAAATCCACCCCACAGTAGTCCATTCCAACCCACTCAATCCAATCCACTCCACTTCAGTCTAATCCAACCCAGTCCAATCCAGCCCCTCCAATACAACTCACTGCAATCCAGTCCACTCCGCTCCACTCCAGTCCACCCTACCCCAATTCACCCAGCCCTAATCCAATACACCACACTCAGTCCAATCCACCCCACCCTAATGCACCCCACTCAATCCAATCCACCCCATTCAATCTGATCCACCTCACTCAGTCCGATCCACCCCACTCCAGTCCACACCACCATGCCAAACCAATCCACCTCACCTTAGTGCAATCCACCCCACTCCAATCCACCCCACTGCAATTCCAGCACTCCAATCCATCCCTCCCCAATCCACCCCAACCTGATCCACCTCACTCAATCGGATCCACCCCACTCAATCGGAGCCACCCCAGTCCAATTCACCCCTCTCCAGTCCACACCACCATGCCAGTCCATTTCACCCGCTCCAATCCATTCCACCTCCCCGCAGTCCACCTCAATCCAATCCATCCCTCCCTAATCCACCCCAACCCAATCCACCCCATTTCACTCCACCCCACTCCAATCCACCTCACTACCCCAATGCAATCCACCCCACCAAACTCCAGTTCAGTCCACCGCATTCCAATCCATTCAATTCAGCCTACCTCACTCCAGTCACCCCAATCCAGTCCCCCATGACTAAAATCCCCCACCACTCTCAAGCCTGCCACACTCCATCCCACCCTGCTCTAATCCACCCACTATAATCCACCCCAATCCAACACACCCACCCCAATTCACTCCACCCCACTCCAATCCAAACCATCCCACTGCAGCCTACCACATCCCAATCCAATCTACCTGACCCCATTTCAGTCCACCCTACTCCAATCCACCCCACTCCATTCTACCACACTCTATCCCAATCCAGACCCCCATCACAGATGTTTCCACCCCGCTTCTGTCCAATCCAGTCCACCCCAATCCAGTTCACCCTACCTCACTCCTCCAAACCACTCCAATCCAGTGAATCTGTCACTGAACTCTACAACACTCTGCTTCCCCTATTCCACTCTGACACTCCAACAAATCTATTCTACAACACATTACTCCACCACTCCACTCTGCACCTCCACGCCACTAACTTTTCCCCATGCTAAACAGCAGCCTCACTGGTGTACAGCATGGCAAAACACATTGCCAAAGCCAATAGCTTTTGTATAGATGAGACCTATTGGCATTGCCAATGCTTGTCCCCATTTTTCGTGCTCCCAACCTATTTCAAGTTTGTGGTGGAAACCAATATGAAATCCATGGGCAATCCAGAAAAGTTATAGATTTCTGAAAAGTAGACAGAATTCAGCAAAAGGTCATGTGTAGATACCTCATGGTTTTCCCAAAGAAACTAACTGCTGAAATAAAAAAATGTTGCAAATGAGTTTGAAGAAATTGGCATTTGTGGCAACGTTTTCATCTGTAACGTTTTGTCGCAATGGCTGATTTACAAAAGCAATATACCATTAGGCCACTAGACCCCTACTAGATTCTCCAAAAACCCAAGGTACCCAGAGCCAACAACTGAGCTGCACTGCACAATGGTTTTCATTGTGTACCAGGTGTAGACCAATTCATTTGGCGATGTATGTAGAGTAAAAATGGGAATCAGTGAAACCTATATGTTTAAGAATGAGCACCAGATAGTGAATTTAGGAGCAGTGGTTATTTGTCCATCTCTGAATTTGTGGGTACGGGTATAGATTAGAGGGTATTTTTCAAAATGTCTCATTTCTTACACACTGCCCTATATTTGAAGGCACAAATGTAGCAAGATCCAGTTGGTAATAACAAATGTTTTACTATTCTTTGCTCCCACATGACTGCCGATAAAAATGGTAGCTCCCTTATAGGGGTAATCCTACTGCCCGCAACAGGAAATGGCCCAAAACGTACCATTGATACATCACATTTTTTCACTCAAAGGTGACCTTTTTTGCAATGTGGATAGTGTGGATTTTGGGCCCTAGCTCAGCTGGCACTTAGGGAAATCTAACAAACTTGCACAATTTTTAAAACTAGACATCTGGGGGAATTGAAGGTGGGGTGCCTTACATGGCTCTCACCAGGTTTTTGTTTTACACTGAATCCCTTGCAAACATCAAACTTAGACTAAAAACATATTTTTGTCACCTCACATTTCTGAGGCAACAAGAGGCCCAAAGCACAAAATGGATACATCACTGTTAGAAATTCGGTCTCCAGTTGGCAGAGGTATACAACCTTGTCCAAGTAGGGACCACAGTCCTAGTCAGGGAAAGTCACAACACAATCCAAATTATCCTGTGTTCACCCTCTGGTAGCTTGGCACAGAGCAGGCAGGTTTAACTTAGAAGGCACTGTGTAAAGTATTTGTACAATACCTCATACAGGAACAGTGAAGACACCACAGAAATACACAACACAGGTTTAGAAAAATAGATAATATTTACCTGTATAATATAAGATTAAAATGACAAAAATCCAATATGCACAAGTTGATATCACTTTTTAATGGTATAAAAGAGTCTCAACCCTTAATAATCAGTGGTTATATCCTTGTAACACACAGTCCCTGAGATGCGTCAACAATAACGATGCATGGGAGACAGAGAGGAGGAGATGCATTGAAAAATAAGGTGCTGCTTTGGATTTTGTGGCGCAGAACAGATGGTGCATTGTTTCTTTCCACATTGAAAGGTGATGCGTCGATTTCCAGGAGCTCAGCCTTGGTTTCTCCCTGCATTGCTGGGACATTTTAACGCCCAGGTATGATGCTTTGAAAGTCCTTGATGCGTTGATAAGAAAGAGCAGGTGCTGTGTCGATCCGGGAGGTGATGTGGTGAATTTTCAGCCACAAGGCAGGCGCTGGGTCGATTTCTGCAGCCGTTGCAGCTCGTCGATTTTCTGACACACAGGGAATTTCTTCTCTGGTGTGAAGTCTTTGTGGCCCTGAAACTTTAGAACAGGGGAAAAGCTCAAACCAAGCCATTGGATAGCACTTGTGGAGAAGGCAGAATCCTTCCAGCAGAGTCAGAGGCCAGCAGATGAGTCTTTTGGGCAGCCAGGCAGTCCCTCTGACAGAGTCCAGGTGTAGATCCAGAAGTGTCTGATTTGGTGGAGTCAGAGACCCTAATGTATATATGTACATATAGAAAAGTGCCTTTGAAGTGGGGGAAACTTCAAAGAGTAGTTTTGAAGTGCATACTTTCCCCTTTCAGCCCAGTACTCTCTGCCAGGATCCCTGTGCTTTCCGTCCTTTGTGTGAGAGCAGGCCACTGGACTTTGAAGTGTAAGAGAGAGCCCATCCTCCCTTCCTGCCCAGGGAGACCCATTCAGTATGCAGATGAATGCATGTGACTAAGTGTCCTGTGTTTATGGCTGTCTGGGTGGAATGCACAAGGGGAGCTGTCAACTAGCACAAAACAGATGTTGATTGTCGACAGGCTGTAAGGCACAGATGGCAGTAAGTGCACAGAAATGCCTACTTTTTTAAAAGTGACATTTATAATACAAAAAAAGTGAGGTATAGTTGTTAATGGAAGACTTGGGCAAAGGCTGGGTGGTATGAAATTTGGATCTCTCCACAGATTACAGAAGCTTTCTACAGACATGTAAGGAAAGTGTGTGTTTTTAGTCTGTTTGTGGTTTGCAGGGCATTGTGGGTTGAAAATGTTGTGGGATCCACATGAAGCGCACCAACCTGGACTCCCCCAGGTGTCTAGTTTTAGGAACTGTCTAGGTCTGGCAAGTTTTTCCAGGTAACAGTCTAACCAAGCCCAACAAGTGCAGACATTCAGCATTACAAGTGGGACGATATTGGGAGTTAGCCACACTCTCCCGGCCTATATGTAAAAACAACACCCAAAGCAATCAAATATCCTCTCCTTTGCCATTGTGGGATTTCGTAGTCTGCAAGGGAGCAGAAAGACTCTCTAGGCTTTAGAGGTGAGGGTGGGATAGGTGTTAGGATTGAGAAGACCCACCCCAATATTTTATTTAAAATGTTCCTGCCAGACAGTGGGCTTTGTGGTTACCAGTGGTAAATTGGGGCAAACCTTCCGTCTGTCCCAGGGCTGCGGGTGGGACGGGGTCAGAATAACTGGTTTATTCCTTTCTGATGATGTAATCTGGTGTTTGTGGTCTTACTGCCCCTCTCGTGGGTGACTGCCCCGAACCGCCACCAGTTGTGGAAGAAAGACGGTTTTATTATTGGGTTGGGGCATGGCCATGCCCATGGTGGGCAGTCCCCACCCCTATATCTTTTTTTTTTTTGTAAGAAAAAAAATCTTGGCTTCTAGTGGGTGGGGGAGGGGCAGATCGGGGGTAATCACCTCCATCTGCTCTCCAGGGGAGCTGAAAGACTGTCCCTGCAGTTTTCTGGTAGATGGGGGGGCATGGCCATGCACATAGTGAGCTGCCCCACCTGTATATTTAATTTAATATTAGACCCTGGTGTTGAGTGGGTGTTCTGCCCGCCGGTGGGGGGGGGGTTAATTACCTACTTGTTAGGATGGGGTATGGCCATAGTGGGCAGACCCCACCCCTGTATTTTTTTAATGAAAATTCTCTGATGTTTGGTGGGCTTTCTGCAAGCAGCAGAGAGAACCATGCCCCATGCCTGCACCTTTGCCAACCCCTCTCCCTCCCTCTTTTTGGTGCGGCATTTGATTTTTAGACGGTCATTTGTGTCTGTGGCTCCTGTCATGTGACCTCTCTCCAAACAGCCAGATAGCAGCCCTCCCCGGGGCCTCGAGATTTGTTTGTAATGAGGGGATCTCGAACACTCATTTCCAAACTTCTTGAGACACTTGTTTTTCATGTCCCTATAGCAAGTGCTGGATGGGTACTTGCAGAGTGCATTTGCAAACACGCTGTGCACATCGTATCATCAAACAGATTAGAGCGAAATATATTTTCTCTCTCTTGTTGTTTCTATTTTAAGGACATGTATTTCCAACTTTCAGTGTATAGACTGAGGCGCCTGTCACCACTTATCCATTTTATGTCAGGGGTGTGGAATTTCATAAAATATCTACTTGTCCATGGGACGTTTTCTTTCATAAATCTACTTGTCCTATGCCAGCTTAGGGCGGTAGCAGCTGGCAGCACTAGAACCACAGGGACTAGACGCAGTGGAAGATTGGAGACTGGGTGCTCACATAGAGCAGCGAAGCAGAACTCCCATTCCCAACCAAACTCATCCTTCCCTCGGGACCGCCCCTGATAACGGTAGTAGGGCATATGGAGGTAGAAAGGGGACAGTACACCCAACAATTGTACTAAAAGCAAGCTGTGGCCAGGAAGGACAGCAGCAATGTAGGTAGGTAGGGGGTTGGAGCAAGGAGGCAACAGATGGCCAGAGTGTTTCAATGCTTAGCAAATTGTGACCAAGATAACAGGCTGATTTTCTGTCCTGTTTCCTGAAACAGTGTTGCAGCTAAGCTGAGAGCAAGAATGTTCTGCACATGAAAAAGGGAAGCTTCGCCAAACACAAGGAGTAAACAAAGAAAAAAATAGTCCCCCAAAGAACAGATAAACAGGACAAAGCGCAAGTATACAGCAGTTGGTCCCTGTTCCTAAAGAGAAAAGGAAGGAACAAAGAGACATGACTCGCTACTAGGTAGCAAGGATTTTTAAATGACACTGAAACAAACAAAATAAATGGCTTTAAGCCCACAAAAGAAGTATACTTAAAAGTATACAAGAGGTCGTACACTTATGCCCCCTCTAAAAATAAATATGCAAATAAAGACTCATTAGCATTTGCAGGAGCTCTCTGAATAATCATGGTGCTGACAAGGCTTTAATTAACAGAAATTGATGCTGAGTTAGGGCTTCAATAGTATGTTTTCTCAGCATTTTATTGTTGTTTCTGCGGGGGCTGGAATGAAGTTCTGCTGTATTTGTACCTTGCCTCAGCTGGGATGTGATGGGACGTGCCAAGTAGCAGAGGCTTCTGGGAACCCTTAACTCCTCAGTGACCTGCACTTCAAGCTCCTTCATTTACTTTCTTTCATTTTAAATAATGTGTGTGACCTTTTTATGAGCAATGCAGAGACAGAAGGAGGGAGAAAGCAATACACAACTAATATTAAACTATCCACTGCACTTCCGATATACTGACAATTTTATTTTCAATGGTGTGTTGGGTGTGTCATAGCCTCCCAGCCATCAAGATCTTGAGTGTCTGCTCTCTTGCAGAATTAATTTCAGTGCACATTGTTACATTTTACCAAAGTTGTCCTGTGTGGATTGCAGGTTTGAGCACCTGTACACCACTTACTAAGGAAATGACAGATTTTTTTTTGTTCCATGTAAAACTCGTTCATGTACCATTTCCTGTTTTTGCTTTTAATATCAACTGAAATGCACCAAACTCACCAGCCCCGTTCTCAATTTTCTGTGGTCTCTTGAAGTGCTGATTGTACCAAGTTTTAGGATGCACCTCTGTTGAACATGCACCTAGGCCATATGGTGAAGCACACAGCATTAACTTGACGGGGATAATGGATGGTGGAATCTGGAAATGATGTTGCCTCCAGCTTCCGATAACTCCTTCTAGCGTTTACATATATATTTGCAGTGCATTACGTTCTGCCATTCTGGTATCATGTGGTTATGCTCTCTAGGGGCTGACTATATGGTTATATGACCATGTTTCTTACAAATGCTATTTTTTATAGTGGTGCCCTCTAGGGGCTGTTCTGAGCATTATAGTCAAAATATAAAACAATATAATAAATAATAACAATATTTTCATTTTTTGCTGCAGATAGAGGAAGAAGGTAAATGGAAGTGCTTTAGTTATTTGCATGGCCACTGGAAGTATGTGACAGAGAGGACCACATTATGCAGCAGAGTTGTCCAATTTATGTGGCAAGAAAAGTCCAGTTATGCATTTACAACGACAGTAGATCTAACTCAGGCAAATGCGAGGCTTATTGCATTGCATTGCATTGCAGTTTAAATTGTCGTTTAAATCACGTTTAAAAGATGTATTGTTAATATATAAATGTTTAAAGCTGCTTGGCTTTCGAAAAGAACAGACAGATGAGCATAATCTTCGAGTTCAGTCCTACCATAGAATCAGTCGAATGTGCCTTGCAAGGCCTAAAATTGTGAGATAAATGTCAAGCCACTTACTTTATTAGTTTTGGTAAACTCCGACCTTTTTTGAGGGAGGTTAAACACTAGAGCCATGTGCTATGTTAAACTATTTTTTCAGAGACAAAGAAGAAACATGCTTGCTGAGTGTCATTTTCTGTGCACATTTACTACTTATCCCACTTAAATTCCAGTATTCTCAGTGCATTTTAAATGCGAAGTTTATATTTTTTCTTTCATTTGTCAGTGTCAGACGTACTAAGTAGACAACGTCATTTAACACTAAGAGCAGAGTAGTCTGACTGTTGACAATTAAGTGCTATCTTAATCAACTACAACATCTGGTTTGCAAAAGAGTTATAGAAGCCTCGATTTGAGAATTACCCGCATTGCCTTTTGCTCCATTAAACTAGCCACTGAACGAAAACGTGTTGCTGCAGGTGTTTTTTTCTGGTGAATGCTAATTAATGGATACAGTTATTTGACCTGTTCTATAAACGGACGAGGGGTGTCACATCAGATGAATTTAATCATTGCATGGCAGTTTTGCTCCAATCATAAACCAACATTTACATCAGTCAGCTAGCATTACCTTTTGGTTTCTAACTGGACATCACTGCAAATGTTGCCGTGTTCCAAACAATTTTTCAGAGGCATTTCGCGAAAACCCCGAAAGATTAACCGAGCACCAGCGCAGTGATCATGCGTCAAAGAGAGCCTATCAACCAGCAGTTAAAAAAAAAAAAACTCATACCCGGGTAAAGTAAGCCTTTTTTTTATATACAACCGTCTAGGTAGATACATCGGGCAAAAATGTTATCAGCAAAACAAAATGCAGCTGTGCCGACTACTGTGGCCTGCAGTGTGATGAGTGCTGAGTCCAGTTTCGTGTTTGTACTGTGCCCTGCAGTTACTCTTTAACGCTGAACAGTGCTGCCTCTGTTAACATTGTTGTATTGACTTTCTGCTCTGGCGCATTCATGCAGTACCTGGAGAGGTCACAAGCTTGCATTCCATGCATTCCTGTCAAGCAGCAGAATGTTGTCCCATAAATTCTGCAACCATAGCCTTTTGTATTTTGGACGTTAAGAGAAAGGAGAATGGCCATCTCTTAAACAGTGTGGGGGTAGTTTTTTTTTTTTTAACGAACCCAGTCTATTTCTGAGTGAGAGTGAATGTCCCTTCAATTTCTTGTAAAGCGATCCTGTCCAATTTGCAAACGAAAACGAATGTCTATAATTATGGCATCTTTTCCTGTAGACCTTAGTAAAGTTTTATTGCCTTAGATTAGAAGTGAGTTACAGGGATCATTCTTTAACAGTTGTCTTTGATGTCTGTTAGATTTGGGTGTTTGGGTTCACTGTTTTTCCGTTTTTAGGGTTAGACCTGCTTGTGCATGAGCTAGGGCATGAGTCTCACTTGTTAGGGTCGAGCCTGCCAGTCCGTGCGCTAGCCCATGTGTTTCGTGTGCAAGACTCTGTTGTGTACAGTAAAAGACTTGGAGCGCACAAGTCACTCTCTATTTGTTGGCTTGCGTGGCACTCTTCTTTACAGCCTCATAATTGGTCTACTTCAGGCCTGGCATCATTGCCTTCCCTCTCTGTGGCACATGGCCCAAGCACTGATTGATTCAACTTAATCAGTGCCTGTCCACTGCTCCCAACTTGATCAAGGTAGTATTTTGCTCTTTTTACCTTCTAGAGCCCTGCAAACGAAAGGCTTGTGACTGGCAAAGGCATTCCCAGCAGGACAAACAAAGTTGCAAAGTTTTCTTTTTTATAGCTAACTTTTTTTTATTTTGCCAAGTCTCCTTTTCTCACTTTCCACTCATGTTTTATTTTGCTTTTGCCGGTGGGCGCTCTTCTCAAAAGTTTATCTTGTTCAAAATATTGCAATGCCACATAGTTTCTTTATTATGTGTAATTTATGAAATTATGCCATAATACATAATTGTGCTGTACACCCCAGTCCACTCCACTCCAATCCACCCATTCTACCCCCCTTTACCCCACACCAATCCACACCACTCCAAATCACTCACTTTGATCCAGTCAAACCCACCCCACTCCAATCCTCCCAACCCACTGCAGTCTAATTTGCCCCACTCGAGTTTGCCCCACTCTAATCTAAAACAATCTTCCCCACTCCAAAACAATCTTCCCCACTTCAATTCTAAACAATCTGCTCCACTCCAACCCAGAACAATCTGCCCCACTCCAATCCAAAACAGTCTGCCCCACTCCAATCCAAAACAAAATGCCCCACTCCCATCTGCCCCACTTCATTCCAAAACCATCTGCCCCACTCCAATCCAAAACCATCTGCCCCACTCCAGACTAAACCAACCTGCCCCAATCCAACCAGCACCACTCAACCTTGCCCCACTCCAATCCTAAACAACCCACTCCGATCCAAAACAATCAGCCCCACTCCAAAACAGTCCACCTCACCGCAGCTCAATCCACTCCACCCACTCAAACCCACTTCATCTCTCTGCAATCCACCCCACTACAATCCAGTCCACCCCACTTCAGTCCAGTCTACCCCCTCCAATCCAATACACCTCACCCCAATCCAATCAACCCTACTACAATCCAGTCCACTCCGCTCCAGTTCATTCCGCCCCACTCCAGTCCATTCTACCCTACTCCAGTCAGATCCACCCTACTCCAGTCTGATCCACCCCTCTCCAGTCCATCCCACCCAGTCCATCCCACCCCACTTCAATCCAACCCACCCTACTCCAGTCATTCCCTATGCAATCCAACCCACCACACTCCAGTCCATCCCATCCAGCTCCAATCAAACGCACCCTACTCCCGTCCAGTCCACCTCACACCAATCCAGTCCACCCACACCACTCCAGTCCATGCCACTTCAGTACAATCCACATTAATCCACCCTACTCCAGTCCAATCCACTCCACTCCAAACCATTTTAATCTACCCCACTTCAATCCAGTCCGCTACTATCCAGTTATTCCACCCCATACCAGTCCAATCTACCCCACTCCAATCCAACCCGCTCCAGTCCAGTTTACCCCACACCAACCACTCCACCTCAGTGCGACCCACCCCACTCTAAATCCAGTCCACCCCAATCCAACCCACCCCACCTCATTTCAATCCACCCCACCCTATTCCAATCCACCCCACCCTATTCCAATCTACCCCACTCAGTCCAAACCAACACATTCTACTCCAGTCCATCCACTCTATCCCAATCCAGTCCACCTACTCCAATCCACCCACCACAACCATATCACTCCAAACCATGCCAGTCCTATTCATCTCATCCCATTTCAATCCACCCCACTAAAATCCAGTCCACCCCACATCGGTCTACCCCACTTCTCTCCATTGCTCCAGTAATTTCCTCTCTGCTCTATTTCAGCGCTTTAAGTGATCTGTGTGTTGTGAAAAAAATTCCACGGCCCAGTGCAGCTTTTCACTGTCGGCTATGCAGATAGTGAAAAGCGCGACGGGTGCAACTGCACCAGTCGCACGGCCGCAACACCGCCGGCTCCATTTGGAGCCGGCTCCTGTGTTGCGGCTGAGATCCCCGCTGGCCCAGCGGGGATCTCCTGATGGCCGCGGCGGGAGTGCGGCTGCATTGGTGGCCGCCCGGCGGTCAGACCTTGGCGGGCGGCTTCAGCTGCCCGCCAAGGTCGTAATGAGTGCCATAATTTTTTGCCCTTGCAAAAAGCATGGGGAGAAATCGTAATTATCTCTTTTTTAACAATATAAGTTCAAACCTGCATTATAAATGATTGTTCCCATGCTATTATTTATCTTACGTAGGCACTTTATTTAATTTACTTTTTTCACATCATTGATGGGAATCATTGTGATTACCGTACATAAAGAAAGAGGTTTATTTTTAACTATTTAATCTGTTCCATCTCCTGATTCCTTAACATCAACAATAAAAGGCTAAAACATTCAGTTACGGGAATTCAGGGAAATTATCGCCACTTTGTATGATTCATGTCCTCTGAAAGGGAATACAAGACTTATCTGCCTCTTTCGTTGTTTTTTTATTTTTTTAATTTTTTTTTAAGGGTACTGCTTCCTTTATCCATTGATCATCGTGACCGCCTTCACTAGCGCTAAATCGATATCAGGTGGGCTTATCTTGAACTATTTACATTTGATTGCTTTGAAATATAAAAGGTCCTGAACAGGGGTTAAATTGCATCAAGACAGAACATTTTTGATTGCTTTATTTAGTTTTACCAGCCCTGTTTAAGGTTAAATATAAGAAAACGAGTCGGGTATTAGGCAGCTGGTGAAGTTTCACAGTTAGCTTTTCTTCCTCACCACCTTGTTTTGGTCAGCGTGTTTCATCACCTTAGTATGTGCTTAAAGTATTAAAGGGCTTTCTTCAGGACCTGGAGACCTTCCCTGACTTTCCTAAGTAGTTTCTACTTGTGTTACAGTCCTTTATGATTACCCTGTTTTTAACCAATTATCATCCTCTTCTGGTATCCCAACTTCCTTTATACTCTGACTTCTGGTGAACAGAACACTGTCTGGCCCTGTCCTGTGGTATATGATGCAGGCTCTTTCTAGGCATTTGCCAGATTAGTTAACCTACATGGTTTCTCAGTATCTGTTTTTAAAAACAGCCTAACAAACAGACAAGAAGTAAATAAATGTAGTAATTCCCTTCCCTTTTGAGAGGATAGAAATCATTGTGAACCACAACATTTTAGAAAAATAACGATAACCCACTGATATTAGAGTAAACGCCTAGAGGAAGATATATCAAGCATTCCACACTGCACTCGCACTGCACCACACCTGAAGGAGCTTCAAAGGCTCCCCGTTCACAATTGAGTAAAATTCAAACTCCACGCCCACACTTTCATAGAGCTAGATAACACTGACCCAGCACACCTCAGAAATTGCATCTGCTTACACAAACCATTCATATCCCTCAGCTCATCCCGACTCTTGCTCAAATTTCGTGAATACAGAAAACCAGATTCAGAAGTCGAGCCTTCTCCTACATCACTCCTAAAGTGTGGAACACCATGCCAATACACATAATAACCTTCTCACGTCTTGAGCTCCACAAGAAACTGAAGGACTGGCTGGCTTTTTGAGAAGTCATCATCATTATTCCTTTATTTCGACTCACATCGGGCCATGAAAGGTGTCAAACATTTATTCATATAAAAACAATATATACATTAAAAGAAATAACTTTTAAATATTGAAAATGTAAAAACAGGCTAGTTTCTAAGTTGATATATAAAGGGATATGTAAAATCATCTGATACAGTGATCTTTAGTCTCTAAGCAAGAATATTTGAACTTGTATGCCATATTATTAGTAAATATTTGACAATTGAAAACACAACCAGGCTTCTGATGTTAGTTTTACATACCCACACAGCTGAATGATGATCCATGAGACCCAGGAGTGTGCACAGAGGTTTGCCCCAGCGAGCATCCCTGAGTTGTCCTGCTACGCACTAGGTGTGCCTAAGTTCACACCTGCTTAGCGCTAGGCTACCTTCCTGGGTGATAGTGTGCTCTACAGATCTGAATAACATAACAACTAAATCTATCCTTAATGACGACTTGGATCAAAGACTGAAAATGCTTAAAAGTAGGATGTTTGTTCTCAATTCAGTATTTTAGAATTAATTGATTTGCAGATAATAGGTGGCTTAAACACGTTTGCTGAAGCTTATTTCTGGTAAATCAAAACAAATGAGAACATAATTCTAACATTCCACATAGAGGAGGTTATGCAATCCACAGCAAATTGTGGCAAAAGCCTTGCCTACTGGTAAAGCCTTACTCCATAAAATGTCCCAAAACCAAGTTTTTCAGCATTTTCTCATCTAATAAAATACAAGGAATGAAACCTGGAGTTTAGTGAAAGATTGTGGTGCAAGCACCTAAACTCTGGAAATCCCTTAACCTGAACTTGAAATCTGAACTCCACCACGAGGAATTCAAAATACGTTTGAAAACAAAGCAATTCACCAACAACCACGGCAGGCACTTAGTGCAAGAAATATGTAATTTATTAGAAATCTTTTTGTTCGCCTGTCTTCTGTGAGCTTTTATAATACTTAGTTAGCCAATATGCTTCATAACATCGTCACTCTTTCAAGATTGTAAAACAAATAACAAAAAGTACTGGGACTGCACCAAAGGCCATAAAGAAAAACTGACTTAAAAAACTGAAATTTTAAACAACAAAATTATACATAATATATTCTGTCCTGGAATTAATACAAAACAATTATATACATATGTCATAACAGTGGCAGACAATGTTTTCACTGATACCTTAAGACAGTGATGAATCAGTATTTAAATAATAGATTAATGTTGTCTCACCAGTTACAAAATCCTGAAAATTAATGAATTAATTAATGAAAAATTACAGAAGTAAAAATAAAGCCAATATAGGACAAGGCCTAACTACATGCTATTAAATGATTATCTTTGTCCACCCAATATAAATGAGTACAGAATGTAAAAATTTACTTAATCAGTTTCAGGATTTACTCAAGCATTGCAGTTTTCAATAGAATATCATGCATGCACTATTTTGCTCTTATTTTACATGTATTGAGGGTTCCAGTAGGTTCACGGTATTCATTGAGAGAGTCCACTCAGGCTTTGGGTTTTAAGACAGTTGATCTCTAGCAAAATTATTTACTGTTGCCTTTAGCTGAACTCAACACAGAGAATGGGTCGCAATTGGAGAACATTGAAATTGGTCTCCTGTCTTGATTGAAGTTGTATCTTTCCTACTGGTCAGCAAGATGCACTTTACATCTTTCAAGATTTCGGAATTAATGAAGGGTAACACGCAATGGTTTGAACAACTTTTAATTAATAAAAAAGTTAATATTAAATGCACTTTTCCCCATTCAGGATTTTCTAAGCAATTCCCTATTCTGGAGCACTAATTAAACTGAAACATAATTCTACACACAATTCAGCATTGTTTAGACCTGACCTCCTTAGCGTGGTTTCGCCTAACTCTTTACCCTCTGACCTCCTGTTTTCTGACTCATTTTTGTTGGCTTTTAGGATTCTGTGTACTTAACCACTGCTGAATAGTGCTAAGGTGCAGGTGCTCTGTGCTCTAAAAAGTGGTAACACTGACTTCTCCCAAGTTGGCATATTTAATGCCTAGGGCTGGTAAATTAAATGCTAAGAGTGGGCCTGCTGCACTAGTTGCACCACCCACTACAGTAGCCTCTCAAACATGTCACAGGCCTACCACTGCAGAGCCTGTGTGGGCAGTTTTAAACTGCCATTTCGACCTGGTTAGTACACCCATTTGCCAGGCAAAACCTTCCTTTTGATTACATGTAATCACATCTAATGTAAGGTTGGCCCTATTTAGCCCCAAGGGCAGGGTGCTTTGTATTTAAAAGGTTGGACAGTTTTTTAAAAGTTTAACATGTCCTTTAGTGAAAAGCCACTACATTTGTTTTTCATTACTGCAAGGCTTGTTTCTCATGTAGGTTAACATAAGCGTTATCTTGAAACATCCTTTTTAGTGGGTATAAGTATTGGACCCCAAACCCCACCAACTCAGAACTCTTCTGGAGCCAAGCAGACTACCAGAAAGGTAGGAGGGACTGCCACTTTGCTACTTGATTTGCTGTGTTGGCCTGCTGCTTCCTGCCTGCAGTGAGAAGGACTGGTCCTGTTCGCTACATCCTTGATCTAAGATTCTCAAAGGGCTTGTGGCTTGCCCTCTGTTCGTATGCAGTATCAGGGACAGTAAGACTGCCTGCAACTCTCCTGGTGCTGCTGGACTCTGCCATCTATGAGTCCTACCCTTGCCTGAGATGCCGCCTCCAGCCCTGGGCCTCAGAAGTGGGTTTCTGCAGCCTTTCCCTCTCGACGTGAAGCATCAGGGACTCTGCGTTGATCGTAACTGTACCATCTCCCCTTCGACGTATCGGTTTCTCGATGACATCACCTCAGTGCCCACTGCAGCACGACGCCGACGGACATCAGATCCACGATCTATTCGGCTCAACGATGACCCTCGGCGCGGCTCAGTCGACTCATTTCCATTCACTTCAACGGAGTTCCACAATGACGTAGGACCCCCTTTGCGCGGCTCGACTGCGACACTGTGGATTCCCAATGTTGACAGGGCTCCATCGAAGGTACTGTTTCAGCAGGACCTTTCTCGGTCCTGTGGCTGGCCTACCCTCCATTGTGGTCGGGCTGGACTTTGGATTTACACCAGTCCCTCAGGACCTCAAGTAACCTTTTGATCGCTATTGACTTCTAAGCGCTGTTTACACACTTGATCTTTTAAAAATTCATATCTCAACTTCTACTTACTGGATGTTTGCCATTTTGGTTTTGTTTTACTTATATAAATATTCTATATTTTTCTAAGAACAATTGAATAGGATTTCACAAAACAAACCTCTCTAATGATATAGTTATTTAACCACAACAGCACATTGGAGTGTCAAACATGTAACCCCCGTCTTCAAGCTCCTTGGATGAGAAAGCCTCAATTTAGACACATAGGAAAATGTCCCTTGTACTAGCTTTCTCTTTTTTCCTCCTTGTAGAGAACAGTTAATGAATTCCAAATATTAGAAAATAAGGTAAAGAGTCAGAGGGTCCTAACAAAAGTAACAATATAAGGAAAATAGGTGTTTAAGAGGAAGAGATTAGGAGACTCTTTTTTGTTAGATTAATAGTAGGAGGAAATGTAAGTAATAAAAAACAAGAATGATGCAAGTATTTAAAATGTATAGTCAATGTTTGTCAGATTATGAATCCTCCATACATCTTTTAAATTATGTGAGCTGCACAAGTTTAATAATTGGGAGTGAGACCTAATGCAGCTCATTAAATGAGCTGCACAAGTTTAATAGTTGGGGGTGAGACCTATTGCATCTGAATTTCACTGGTGAGAATCTGTCTAGGTCACCTTCCAACTGAAGTTTAAAGTCCCCCCCCTACCCGTCAGTAGTATTACTCCAATATTTTATAGTAAGTCAGAGATAACTTTGTTGAGCGAAGATCAAAATTCAGGGTCATTGTTGTTAGGGGCATGAATGTCAATGATACAGGATTCGGTGTTATCTTTTTTTGCCGAGATGATAATCCATCTACCTAGGTCATTCTGTTGGTGAAATGTTACAATATTAAAATTTTTGACAATCAAGGTGTTAACCAAATTTTCCTTTTGTTGTGCATGAGAACTGAAGAATCACTAATCCCATTGTAAATACTTTATAATGCTTCTTTATGGCCAGCCCTAGTCTTTTGTAATAGAATGATGTCCCCTCTACGTTTATTTCAGTAGGCCACTATTATTTTCATTTAACAAGGTAGTTGAGCCACTTTGTGTTCAATGAAAGCATTTTCAGTTTCTGATTAGTGTTGGCAGGCATGAGTACTTAATATAGCAAATTGTGTAGTGATCCTCTCAATCCCACTATGGTTATTAATGTAGATTTGAGTGGGGGAGCGTATATGCAGTCTGTTGATGTATAGACGGTATATACCTTTTGATGCAGGGTGTGAAGTTTTTCCAACAAGGGAGAAGAAGGAGAAAAGAGTGGGGAACAAGTACAGTTTAAAGAAAAGCAACAAACATGTACAATGGTAACAAAAACCACCCCTCCCTGAGGGGGCAACAATGCTCTCCAAACCACTCCTTGCTGATAAGTTGGAGTAAGGGAGCACCACAGGAGTGCCCCGGAAGACTATCAGATTGTTTAGAATTAATATGACTGACAACAGATTGTTGGCAAAGTCCAGTTCGGAAATCTATATCCTCAGAGATAGCAGAGACACAATATTTATCAATGTGATGTAGCAAAACCATAACACATAGTCATCACTGAGACAAAATTAAACATTAAAAAATAAGGAAAAATGCGCCTGCACGTAACTTTGTAGGTACATAAAAAAAGGACCATTGACCTTAAGAGTGCATTAATATGTTTGGGATATTGCACTTACTGATACACTAGCCGTTGTCTCATAGGTGAACCCACAACTAAAGTTAATATTAACGGTCAAACTAGCCTCCATCGAGGGCAAGTTATGGTACCTCAACTCTTCAGTTTCAGACTCCAACCTTGTTTGATATCGAGTTAAGTACATATTCACATCATGAAATGCAAGTCTTCCACAGGGCGAAACATCTTACCACCTGATCACATCTTTCCACTGACCTAGAACAATCCTCCAAGTCTTACTTTGTGGTGAAGTATAGGAGACTGGGAAGCAAATTATTAAAGAGAGGATAATAACCCTAACATCAGTGCTTGAATCACGATTATTTGTACATTTCTGTGTGATTTATGTTTGACAAAACATTTTGAGATCATCCAGATCATTGAGGAATCTTGGCATGCTGTTGAAAATAGTTTTGAAACCGGAATGATCAACTGAAAAGAATGAAATAGAGAAATCTCAGAATTATTCCATGAGTGAAAGAAAACCTTTCCTGCGTAGTACCTTTACTTTGGCATAGTATTGACTTGTGCCGAATTTCCCAGGTTATATGTTATGTTTTTATATGGTTGAGGATTTCTTTATCATGCTTATATCGCAAAAGTCTGGGGATCATGGCTGTAGGGTTTTTCATGTGTTTAAAGATTCTGTTAATTGTTTACCAGATGTGATTCTGTGGACTCTCTCGACCCCAAAGTGTTTTGTGAAGGAGAGGCCTAAGGTGCAAGAGTTGGCTGCATCCTTTGCTCTGTCTGGGAGAATGAAAACTCTCAAGTTGCCCCTGCGGTTGTGGTTTTCTAATTCTGTAACTCCCATTGAGAGGGTGGCAACTTTGGAGCAATTGGATTCTTTCATTTTCAAGGCAAATAATGCTTGATTCAGTGTCAGTGATTCTTTCTGCTAAACATGTAGAGTCTTTACTCAAGCCCTCTATATCCGCTTGCATCATGTCTTGGTTTGTCTTTGTACCCTGGGTCAGTCAGTTCATGAAGGGATGAGGGTCTTTATACTATATGATCCATGTTAGTGGATTGGTCTGACTTGGATTTTACTGATGATTCTGGCAGCATTGGAGAAGATTTGGTTATTTTCTGTCTGACTTTCATGCCTAAGTATCTTTCATCTCTTTCTCTTTGCAATGCCTCAAGATAGATCTCTCATCTCTCACTGTTTATTCAGGGAAATATGTGCAGCAGGGAAACTGAAACTTTCTGTGAGTGCAGTTTGCAGCTTTGGATGCCTACCGTTGTAGTAGCTACTGCTCTGAGACAAGGCAGACCTGAATGAGTGGTAACCGAGAGAACAAACCAGGAATATTCTTGTAAAACAGCCACCACCCCACTGGTGCTGTCTGATATTGGGTTGTCGTTTTAAGTTGGTTTGGAAGACCGCATTTGCCGCTGTAGTGACGCCGCTGACACAAAGTTAAGTAGTATAACTTGTATTTATTATAAGTCCTCATCAATATGCCAACACCTCTGCCTTCCACCCAGGTCTCTACCAACTGCCACCCTCACATTTCATTCCCCACATTCTATTACCTATGCATTCTACAAGAACAGCACGATACTAACATTCTTAATTACACAACACATCTTCCCCCTCTATGTAACAAAACAGAAATAATGATAACCAAAATAAAAAAAAACAAAGAAAAATATAGATTCCCACGGAGTGGTCATGTTAATTTACAACGTAATCTCTTAAATAAACAGGTTTCTTGACAATTCTACCCTGTTTACTTTTGTAAGTTTCGTTCCTCACAACTTGTTCTGAACTGGCCTTGCTAACCCTGGCATCTTCATGTGCAGAATTTCCTTCTTCTGTTGCATTGGCATCATCATTCCCAATGGAAAAGTAATCACTACAGTATCCAGCCAAAAATTATTATTAGTAGATTCCGTAGAAATGTTTCCATCCTTAAAAGTAGATTTGCCTCGAAACTTTGCAAAATGGCTCATTTGCCACACTCGCCCATCACTCAATTTGGGCGAATTTTTGTGAACCTCCAGAACTGTTTTTGGTTCAGAAAATTTGCTATCTCCTTTTTTTAATTTGCCTGGTAATTTAACACAAACTACATCACCCTCCTTTAAGTTTATTTCTTTGGCACCCCTCTTCATGTCCACATAGCTTTTATAATGTTCTTGAGCTTTTTGAATATTTTTTTTGATCTCAGCAGGAGACCATTCTTTCATCCTAGAATTGCCTAACTAACCCTGATTATCCTTCATGAAGGGAATTCTTCCTCTCATGATAGTAAATGGGCTGTAGCCCGTCAAAGTTGGGGTAGTTCTATACATCCAAATCATTTTAATACAGGTTTTCCAGTTAACATTTTTATATGTAGCTAATTGCAAAGAGTCTTTTAAGACCCGATTAAATCTCTCCACTTCACCATTCCCACTTGGATGATAGACTGACACAAACTTGTGTTCAATACCATTCCTATCCAGAAGTTCTTTAATTTCCTTGCTTTTAAATTGAACACAATTGTCAGTAATGATTTTCCTTTGTAAACCTTCCCTCTGAAAAAAGGTAATCCAAAAAAATAAAAATGTTCCCTGAATTTGCCTTGGTTACAAATGTAGTTTCTGGCCATTTTGAAAAGTAATCAACCACCACTATAATGTGCCATTCCATGTTTTCCTCAACGATTGGCCCCATCATATCAATACCAATAACTTCCCAAGCCATTTCAGGAGACGGGACAGGATGCAAAGTTGGCTTTAAGGTTACTAGGGATTTGTCTGCATTCACACATAAATCACAATTTCTAACAATTCTCTCAATATTGATATCCATACCTGGCCACCAGTAATTCTCTTTAACTTTCAGCTTAGTTTTGACAATGCCAAAATGCCCCTCATGATTAATCTTGATGATAGAATCCCTCAATTTTTCAGGTGGTACAATCCTATCACCCCTCATAACCTTATTATGAACCACTGATAACTCACCACGCAACTCTAAAAAAACGTTCAGTTCAGCTTCAATATCCTTTTTTCCCGGCCAACCATTTTGAATGTACTTCTTCAATGTGGATAAAATTGGATCATTTGAACTTGTTTCATCCCAAGTCTTACAACTAATAGCACTCCATTCAGTAGTGCTGGACCATGCAACATTAATACTTTCCACCTCATCCACAGATTCTTGGAGGGGTAAGGGCAATCTTCTTAAACAATCAGCCACTTTGTTCTTTACACCTGGAACATATACTAACTTATACTTGAAGTCCAAAAGTCTTATGGACATCCTAGTTCTTGCCGTAGCTTTAAAAAGTCCCTCAGTGGTTAACACCTTAATTAAGGGTTTATGATCACATCTAACCTCAACGTCAAAACCCCACACAAAATTCCTAAAGTGCTCTAAGCCCCAAACAACAGCAAGAGCTTCCCTCTCAATAACTGAGTACCTTTCTTCTGTGGGAGACAATGCTCTAGAGGCAAACGCTATAGTTACCTCTTCACCATTGGCGCCTTTCTGACTTAGTACAGCACCAATACCTTCATTACTCGCATTAGTGGTGAGAATGGAAGCAAGTTTAGGATCAAAACCAGACAGTGTTTTTCCCAAACATATTTCCTGTTTTATGCTGTCAAAGTCTTCCTGCAAAGTGTCTGTCCATATAAATTTAAAATTTTCCTTTAATAGTTGTCTTAAACCAAAAGTTTTTTCTGAAAAACTCTTAACAAATTTTGCATAAAATTCCGCTAAACCAAGGAATGATCTTAATTCATCCTTGTTTCTAGGTGCCGGTGCATCTTTAATAGCGGATAGCAATTCTTTTTTTGGTTTAATACCACCTGCCGTGATTTCATGTCCCAAGTACTTAAATTGTTGTACACCAAATTTACACTTGGAGAATTCAGCTGTTAAGCCCTTATTCCTCAAAATACCAAGTACACTATCCACTCTAACATGATGTTGCTTCTTGTTCTTCCCCATAATTAAAATGTCGTCCTGAAAAAAGACCACACCATCTACATCTTTGAAAAGTTTGTGCATAAGTTTCTGAAAAACAGCTGCAGTCCAAATGGCATGCGGGCATATCGATAACAACCCTAAGGAGTCATGAAAGCAGTTAGGTTCTTACTATCCTCATTTAATCTGACTTGGTGATAAGCCGATGAAAAGTGAATGGAGGTGAACCATTCCATGTCCTTTGTCAAGGCAAGCATTTCGCATATCCTTGGCAACGGAAATCTCTCCACCACAATGTTGTTATTTAATTCCCTCAAGTCGATGCATAAACAAATCTTCCCATTGGCCTTACGTACTGCCAACAATGGGGAATCCATTCAGATGCATCAACTTCTTCAATTATACCTTTAGTTAAGAGGGACTCTAGCTCTTTATTAACCTCTCCTCTTCTCACCCAAGGTATGTTACGAGATTTGTGAATCTTCGGTACAGCATTTTCCTTTAATAAAATTTTATGTGCAAAATCCCTAAGTGCGCCAATTTTTTCTGGAAATTTGTTTTTTAATGTGAGCCCATAATCTCTGTTGTCACTTACTACTTTAACTTGTTCTGTGTTATTGGGGTCCAACACAATGTTCAAAGCTCTTTGATCCAACCAACTCAAAACTGCCGGGCCTTCTTCAGCAACGTACAATATACCCACTGTTTTCCTGCCTTTAAACTCAACACATCTTCTCTAAACCCAATCATTGGTATAGATTCTCCTGTGAAACTCTCAGGGGAAACATCTGAAGGGAACAAAGTGGACCCAAGAACATTTTTAATTTTTTTCTCCCACAAATTTCTCTTAATTATAGTGAATGGAGAACCAGAGTCAGCCACAATTAATACTTGCACATCACCCAAGAGAATCTCACACACTGGTTTATTCCTGGATTGTACACTCAAGTGTGAAACACAAGAACCTTCCTTAAGATTCATTACCTCAATTTCTTCTAACACCAAGGAATTAATGGCACTGTTGATACCTAAAACACATTCATGTTCTTTTGTGTCTTGACTAGAATCAGAATTACATTCTGAATCGGATTTATAGATAAGTGCTGCAACTTTTTTACCTCTTCTACACACCTTGGCAAAATGCCCTTTAATGCCGCAATTAGCACACAATTGGTCACGTACAGGGCATTTTTTGTAGAACGCTCAATGCTCGTTACTCCCACACCGATAACACTTTTTATCAGTTTTCCTTTTCTCAATTTGTTGTTTTTCTTGTTTCTCCTCTCTATTTTTCTTATATTTGACTTTACTGACAACATCATTCTGTGCTTCTTTTTTATCAAGTGACATAGCCCTGGCACATTTATTGGAAATTTCTGCTTTTTTAACTAAAGCCACAACCTCTTCCAATGGCGACTCACCATGCACCCACAATGTCTCTTGGATATGAGCATTGTTTACATGCATAATAATCTGATCCCTGATCAGCTCATTATTTAACACACCAAACCTACAAGTAATCGCAAGTTTTTTTAGCTCAGAGACATATTCTTCTATAGATTCTGCTTTTTCTTGTTTTCTACTAAATAAATTAAATCTATCAATAGCAATACAAACAGAAGTAGAATAATATCTGTCTAAGTCTTCCAGGGTATGTGCAAAAACATTAGAGTCACCATCTTGTCGAATCTTTTTTTCCGGTGAGTTATACACTTTAAGACCTTTAGGTCCGAGACAGTGTAGCAAAATCTTCTTTTTCTTAGCCGGAGTTAAGTCTTCTTCATCAATCGTGTCCAAGTAATTAAAACATTATTCCTTTCACTCTTGCCATTTTACTTGTTGATCACCTGTAGAGCTCAAAAACGGTTGTGGAGGAGTGAGAGTAAAAGTTTGGGCAGCACACATTTTACTCTGAAAAATTAACACTCCAAAAAACAAATTAGTGCTGAAATCTGAAGAGTTCAAAACAAAAAACAAATTGTAATGCTCCCAAGATGGCTGCCAAAAGGATTCCAAAGTGGGTAGAGGTTACCTCACTAGTATCTCATTAATACTACTAAGATGGACGCCAATAAAGATTCACAGTTCCCACACCAGCATTCCTACAGGAAGTTGTCACCGGGTTCTACACGCCAGACGTTTCGAGAGACTGAATGCGTGCAGACGATGTGCATCGGAAGTAAACACTGTCAGTGTAAGGATCACAGCTCCCGCACGAGGTACAAATGCGCGCGATGATGCCGTACTATGTTGCAAAAATGGCACGTTTCGAATTCCTCGCGCAGGGTGCGGCACAGGCACGAGTGAAGAATTCCGTTGTGATGCTCCGCGCACAGTGCCACAAGCGTGTATTGAGCGTTAAGTTATGGTGGCGCGCGCCACCCTTGCAGTTACGCCGTTTTTTTGTCCGCGGCTAGTAAATCCGCCAAAATCTGTATTAAAGGCGGTGGGATGCGGAGATTGCTCTGTAAAATTGTCTTAAGGGACAATTGAAGCTTTAGGGGTGGGGGGAGGTGTTGGCGTACCGGAGATCCTGATTAATAAGTCGTGCAGGGATTCTAGCGTGGTTCATAGATGAACTCTCGTCACCAAAATTCTTGTAGTGACGCCGCTGACACGAAGTTAAGTTGTATAACTTGTATTTATTATAAGTCTTCATCAATACGCCAACACCTCTGCCTTCAACCCAGGTCTCCGCCAACTGCCAACCTCACATTCCATTCCCCACATTCTATTACCTATGCATTCTACAAGAACAGCACGATACTAACATTCTTTATTACACAACAGCCGCATATCATCCTTTGTGGGTGATTCCAGGATGTGAGAAAATGATCGCTAATTGTTTTGGGCGGCTTCAGATGTAAGATCAAAGCAGTGCTGCGATGCCATCAGTGTGAGCGATGTCTTAGAAGGCTCTGCGCTGGTTGCAAATGCTCACTGGTGTCCCATCTGACAGACTGTTGATGATCTAGGTCATAGGTACTCACAAACATTTTCCCAGGTGCCACACAGTTTGGTCTGTGAGGTGACCCAGGGTCGTATTGATGCCAGGAGAGTGGCAGTCCGAGAGCTGGGGTGGAGCGGGGGGGGGTAGTGGTAAGCTGGATGTAGGGGAAGTGAAGCATGTATATCTAGTGTTTGAATTGCACTGTGTGAAACCAGAAACTTTGGATTAATTCTGGCTTCTCTACCTAACCAAATTGTGTGATCCTAGGCAATTGTTGTATTTCACTTACCTCCTTTTTCTTCATTATCACATATGAGGACCTTGAAATACATGACTTCAGGATGTATGATGTACAAAACCTTCTGTGTCTGACATAATAAGCTATCATGTTGTTCACGTACAGTAGAAGCCCAGGCCTCCCAATGAGTTCATAAACCAACTGAGTAGCCTCTTAGTTCACAGTTCACATTGTAGTCCAGGTTGGGGGAAGAATGAACCTTTCTAAATTCATGTTTGAAAACGATCACTTAAAAAAAGTACTTCTCAGTGCACTGATATAATCTTGTATACTAAGGTGAAACAGTTCTGCATGTTAATGAAATGCACTTATTGAATTTCAAACAGACCTTATCGTTCTTTTGAAGCAAGGTGCCTTTAATAATGAAGGTGTTTCTAAAGTTAAGAAGTCCAGGACACCCTAGTTACTTCCTTTCTTTAACTTCAATTAGCTTTTAAATAAATACTTCCCTGTTTATTTAACATGTCAATGATTTAGGTGATGAAACAGAGCTCTTGAGCAATGAGAATTCATAAACTCTGCGGATCGGGGACGTACATGAGGCCGTGATGGGCAACCATCTTGTCCCATGCCAGGCTGTCAGGCTTCCATCCAACTCTTTCTGTCTCTGCAAACCTCTCCAAGTATTGAGAGTTTCTGCGAGGGTTGTTGTTGTGTAAGCTGCTGTTAGTAGTATTGTATAGTGCTGTTTAGCAGGCCTTGCGATGTGCACGGATGCGAATAGTAGCCTTTGTACAGGTGGGGGCGGCCATTTTGTCATTTACATACCGTCGGGAAGACCTCCAGTCTGTTGTTCCCTCTGGGTGTATGAATTTTCTTGGAAGTTACTGAAGCGTGGTCTAGCGTTGGTTGTGCCACTGTCTTTCAGGACCCAGAAGAATATGTTTAAAATGGGTCCAGGAGCAATTTTCGAATGGTCATTATCCTGTTTTCTCAACTTATAACAGATGGTGGTGCTGTACACATCAGAGACCAGGGAAATAGCTGGTCTGGAATCGGTCTTGAAATTTGGGCATCCAGACCAGAAAATGTTCACTGGAGTGCTTGTCTGTGAGGAGGAATAACTTTATGCTGCCATCTTGCCCGGGCACTAGTTTATAACACACTTTTGGGGGAGTTGGACTCACTTACATGACTGCCTCAGTGACAGCTTTTTACCAATTTGATCCTGACTACAGATGCACATATTGCCGCAGGAGCAGACTGGCAAGAGATGGAGAGAGACAGGAGTGGGGGGGCATAAAGCACAGGAGAAAAGTAAAAGGTGCAGTTAAGAACATGTTTGTGTGATGGAATGCCCGGCTATGCGAAGTAAGGAAAGAAAGACCCAAAACAAAGGGAGTTAGCTGCATTTGCCACAAACTTAGTTGCGTCTGGGTTGCACGCTTCCCATGCTAAAATGTTTGGGGAAGAGTAGCAAAAACAAGCATTTGCAATGTAATGGGTCTCGCATTTGCTCGAGTTAGACCTGTTAACGTTGTAAATTCCTAACTGGACTTTTCTTGCCACTTAAAATGAAAAGTAAAACAGTTGACATAAGTGAGCTGATTCAAAGTGCCAAGGCCGCCATGAGCGTGAGCGCGAAGGAGAGACACAAAAGGAAAAAGAAGTTCTCTCGCAGTCAAACGTATTGGCAAACATGCAGTTATCCTTTTAACAGGGTCGATGGCCAAGGCGGTAACAAAACTGCCCCAAGAAGGGACAAACGAAAGCATTTTCCAATGACCATAAAGGATTTTTGAAAGACAATCCTGTGAACGAGTGATAGTGATGGGTGTGCAGTGGGCATGGTTAAAAGCGTGCTCGACCTAAAAAAAAGTTTAGGTACATGTTTGAAGTGGGAGAGAAGAATAAAAGCAGACTAGATGGGAAATTCACAGCAGGACAGTCACCGCTGTGATACATGTCTCTGGCTCTCCAGTGGTGAAATGTATTTGATCTAAACTTTACATGGTAGATAATAAGTCTTCATCTCAGTATCTTCGTCATAGGTCATAAGTCTGAATATTCCGAAGTGCATTGCTGCTTTCCTAAGATTAGAATGATTTGATGAATGCCAAACGAGGATAATTATTCAAGAGGTTTATTGGAGATAAATAGCACAGCACATCCTCATCCTAGTCTCCCTTCCAACGAATCCCTTTCCCTTCCTCTGACATCATAGTACAAACATTCTACCATCCCTCTGTAAATTCCACAAAGGGAACTTACATACATATCATATTAATATCAGATTAATGTAACACAATACAACACATTTCCCCCCTTAAACAACATGAAACGAAACTATTTACAACAACATTTTGCTATAGAATAAGAATAACATATTAAGAGTTATACAAATGTCCCCAATTTTGAAGGCATTTGTATTGAGACTATTTACACAAACAGTTTGCCATAGAATAAGAATGACCTAAATAAGATTATACAAAATCCGCCAATTTCAAAGGCATTTGTCTTGTACGAGCTTTAGATTTAACTCTCAACGCTATAGAATTCTCTCCCAATGCTCCATCCTTGTTACTCACAGGATTATTCTGAACTTCTCCTGTAAGTGAAAAAGTATCATCAACACCAACATCACACCTCTCACAATCCAACTCTACACAATCCAACTCTACATTCTCATTTCGCCAATCTTTTCACATTCCAGACTTTTCCATCCTGTGTAACAGCCGACTTATTAAATCCTTTCACAATCCTCAATGCTTTACCAAACCTAGACATTCCTTTCCTGATAAATCCTGGCTTCTTCACTCTGACCCAATCCCCTACTTCAAATAATGGTTCCTTTACTTTCCATTTTTTGTCATACCACTCTTTATACTTTTCTTGTTTCTCTCTTGCCTTATTTCTGATCTCACCTATATCAATCTTTTCAAACTCTTCCTTGTGCTTCTTTTTGAACCACCATGGACATAATTTAGAAACAGGCTCTCTACCTCTTAACAACTTAAAAGGACTCACCCCGGTGGTACTTTGGGGAGTAATGCGCTAATGCCACAATTTCTCCCTTAATTTTTCCTTCCAAAGTCCACCAAAACTCCTCGCCCAAGAAACACTCTCTTTCAAGACACGATTGAATCTCTCAACTTGTCCATTCTCCTGAGGTTCATACAAAGACGTGGTCACATCTTTGATGTTACTCTACTTGAAAAATTCCTGCACTACATTAGATACTAACTGAACACCATTGTCAGATACCACAGTTTCTGGATACCCTTCTTTAGCAAAAATGTCCTTGAAAAATTCAACAATAATATTAGATGTTACCTGGGACATCAATTTCACTTCCGGCCACTTAGAACGATAATCAATCAATACCAAAGCATATCGAGCTTCATCAGGCAAGAAATAAAAAGGACCAGAAATATGAAAACCCAACTTCTGCCATGGAGAATCTGGCCATTGTATGGGATGTAACGGAGCCGGTACCGTCTTTAGCATCTTATCAGCATTAACACAAACATTGCATTCCCTGACCTTTCTTTCCGACATTTTATCCATCCCCGGCCACCAAAAACACGTCCGAATAAGTCTTTTCATCTAGGACATTCCAGGATGACCCTCATGAGCTAATTCCAAAATAACCGCTTGCATACATCTTGGCGGAACACACTTACCCCTCTTAAACAAAAGAGTATTATCTATTTCCAATTCATCCTTTACGTGAAAGAAAGGCGCAAACTCTTCCAAAATCCTACTCTTTTCCAGCCAACCATTTTTCACATACTTCCTGTAGAATAGAATCCTCTTGATCACTTTCAATCCATTTCTTGTCTTCTATCGCTCTGAATTCATCAGACATTTAATCCGTAACAGTAGCAACAAAATCCATATCCAAAGTATCACACTTGTCCTCTTTCTCAGATTCATGCTGAGGTAAGCGAGCTAAACAATCAGCAACACTGTTATTCCATCCAGGCACATATTCTACATGGAAGGAATACTCTTGCAATCTAGAAAGTAACCTTACTATAAGGGCAGTGGCATTCCAACCCCCACTAGGAGACAAATCCCAATTAAAGGCTTGTGGTCAGTTTGAAGAACAAAATGTGAGCCCCAAATGTAATTTCTGAAAGGTTCAACACCCCACACACAAGCCAATAATTCTTTCTCAATGACAGCATACCTTCTTTCTGCATCAGATAATGTCCGAGAAGCAAAAGTAACATTCCATATTTCCTTGCCATACTTCTGGGATGACACTCCCCAGTTCCATACATACTCGCATCAACAGTGACAACACACTGTACTTTCACATTGAAAGGTTTAAGATTAAGAGTAGGCGCATCAGCAATCTCCCGCTTGATAATTTCAAAAGCATTCCTTTGTTTTTCCGACCACACAAAATCAACTCCTTTTCTTGTTAGTTCCCTCAATGGTTCCATTTTTGTAGCAAACATTTCCATACATTTGCTGTAATATTGACATAACCCTGCAAAAGACAATAGTTTCTCTCGATTATCTGGAACAGGTGCATTAATAATAGCATTAACAAGGGATCGCTTAGAAATAACTCCATTCCCTGATATAGTGTGTTCAAGGTACTCTACGGATTTAGGAAAGAAATTACATTTTCCATTTTTAATGTTAATCTATGCACTCTGAACTTGTCACACACATTCAACATGTGTTCCTTGTGTTCCCTCTCATTCTTTGAAAACACCAACACATCATCCTGGAAACACTTCACAAAATCCCCAATGCCTTTGAATAAATTAAACATGGCCCTCTGAATCACAGACGCTGCAGAGGCTAATCCAAAAGGCATACTTTTAAATTGGGACAACCCCTGCGGTATGATAAAGGCAGTAAGATGCCTGGAATCTTCAGTAAGCTCTATTTGATGATGTGCCGATCTTAAATCTAAGGTGGAGAAAATCTTTGCCCCATCCAACATACTGACCATTTCATTAATATTCGGCAATGGATGGCAATTTACAATAATGTTGGAATTCAAGGCTCTCAAATCTATACATAATCTCAGAGATTTATCTGGTTTACGAGCTAAAACCATGGGAGAAACCCAATCAGAAGATTCTATCTCTTCAATAACACCATCTTTGACCATCTCTGCTAAAGTTTCCTTCAACTCGTCACACACTCCAATTGGAACATTCCTTAATTTCTGGGCTACAGACTTCGCATCTTCTTTCAGTTTGAACTTGTGACTGTATTTTAACAATTTACCTAATGCATCAGTAAAAACGTGTGGAAATTTGGATACCATCCAACCCCTTTCATCATAATTCCCAAATGTCAAAACAGGTTCCGAAGATCTGGGTTTTAAAATTATTCCCAACTTGGCTTGATCTCTTCAACCAAGTACATTTACTCCCTTGTCTGACACATACAATTTAATGTAAGCAGACATCCCTTTAAACAGAATTACAGTTTCCACAAAACCTATAATATCAAGCACAGAACCATTAAAACTCTCTGCAATAATAGCAGGGCTCTTTAAATCAGCAATTTTCCATATACCCCCAAATTATTCCATGAAATAATCACTAGTGATGATTGTCCAGGGCTACCCAGAGTCGGCCATAACTTCAAGTTCTCTTCCTTCAATGCAGACTTTGCATTTAGGTTGGTTCACCACTTAAGCAACATTGTCATCTTCTCCACTTTCTCCACGATTAGAATTAATGAGAGAGAATATAACCCCTCTTTCTCCTTCTTCGCCAAGATACACAACTTTATTTTTATTGTAACTGTTATTTTTCTTGAGATCCCTGCATACTCTGGCAAAATGTCCCATTCTACCACATTTTTTGCATTCTTTTCCCAAAGCAGGGCATTGTAGGGAATTAGCTAAATGATTCCAACTCCCACATCGATAACAAACTGAACGTTCATTCTTCCCACTTCTATCCTCCTTTTTGTTAAATGCAGCACTCTTGGCACTGGTAACATTGCCCGGAACATTTTGTCCCACTGCTTCTACTACATCAAATTCTGAGCTTTTGTTCTTTTCAGAGTCTTGGACAGTTATGATCCATTTTTCTGATTGCTCTAATGCTTTTGCAGTATTGATGACATCTTGTAATTTTGGATCCCCCATTACCCACAATTGTTCCTGAATCCGTTTACGTCTGACATGAACAATAATTTGATTACGTATCATTTCATCAGAAATGTGTCCAAAATTACAATGCATCGACAAACCCCTTAAAGCTGTGAGAAACTCATCAAAGGTTTCACCAGTTTGTTGCGATCTTGTATAAAATTTGAATCTGTTTAAAGCAATACTTGCTGTGGGTCTGAATCTATTCTCCAATGTATTTAATGCATCATTAAAAACATCAAATTCCTCATCTTGAACAGTAACTAGTGGTAAAGTCCTAAAAATCATCTGACCCTCCAAGCCAAGACAATGTTATAGTATATATTTTTTCCTTTCTTGTGACATTCCATCTTCATCAATTGCTCTCAGATATGTTAAACATTCTTCCTTCCACCTAGCCCAAGGTAAATGTGGATCTCCTTTGTGCTGTAGAAATTTTGTAGGAGGTTCAAATTGCATAGTCTTTTATTTCTACAACTGTAAGATTATAGAATATATAATCTTCAAAGTGCTGAGAAACTCAATAAAGCAAATTAAGGGCCTGATTACAACTTTGGAGGACGGTGTTAATCCGTCCCAAATGTGACGGATATACCACCTGCCGTATTACGAGTCCATTATATCCTATGGAACTCGTAATACGGTAGGTGGTATATCCGTCACATTTGGGACGGATTAACACCGTCCTCCAAAGTTGTAATCAGGCCTATAGTCTTTTTTCAATTTGCAAGGATGCAGAGTATTATTTTTTCCAGTTAATCACTTTCAACTTTCACTCCAGGAAGTGATAAAGTTCCCATAATTCCTAGCAAGGTTTCCTGTCGATAGGAGACACACAGCGTAAACGTGAGGCGAGCACTCTTTAAATAAACCTGTACCAGCACTTCAGGAATGTTTGTAACAAGACTTACACGCGCCGAATAGAAAGCGTAACGTAAGAGAAATAGAGTTTATTGGTCTCCTAGCAACTCCCACGCTCTTTAAAGCATGCGCAATAAATCCTTGGCTGAGTTGATCTGTTGCTAAGCAACTGCAGTCTTGGATTAGCGGCACGCACGTAGCGCTTTATACAACCGCCGCACAGTCAAGGATTATCTTGAAACAAATCATTTAAAGTTCACTGAAACCAACATTACTCGCCTGATCCAAATGATTCTGCGGATAATCAGTACTGTTTGCTGTTCACGAGTTAACACTTTCACTGTACTGCACGGTCGCTTTCCTTTCCCATGATACACATAAGTCATATCTCGTGCTTACTTTGGTATAACTTTTGTACTTCTCTCTCTAGGGCACGAGTTAGGAACGACTGGTTCCACGTTCATGTAAGTGATTGTTACTCCCCCCAGCTAATTGCGGGCTTATAGTAACTTGTATACCTTGTTCGGAAATTTATGTGGCCCTTAGTACTTAGGAGATACACATAGTCATATAAGGTCCTGATGAAGCATCACTGGATCCGTTTGGACCACCAGGATGCGAAACATGTTGACCCATGAGAGGGTAGATTTTGGAAAATTCCCAGACCCCTCCTTTTGATACATTTTTTCACTATAAGAGTGATTGATCTTAATTTCTCTATTCACTCTTCTGACTATATATTTTTAACCTTGGCCCTGACCGTCCATCTGGTCTAATAAAATCCATTGTCTCAGTGGCGGTTTTGGTAGTCAATTTTAAATCACATTCTTTTTTGATCTCCGTTGACACTTCAATTACCTTTGGGGTCACGGCACCACCACATAAAAAGATCTCCGGCAAAGAGCCCCCCTTCACGGGGTGGTGCCCGTCAGACATTGCAGCGCCGGTCTGACGAGGAGCAGTGCCTATGATGAAGCATGACACCCTATGGGTGTGTGAGGCCTCTTGCTCCTAGAATTTAGGACCCCGGTCACTACTTTCTGTTTTACATGGTTGGAACAGTGTATTACTTATTTTTGATGTTTCCATTTGGAGGATATACACTGGACCATAATTCCTCCTGATCCCTCCCGTATTTTGAACATATTAGTACAGCAGTCTAGCTGTGGGATTATTATCATTTTTCAAAACCCCCCCAATATGGATAATTTTCAAGGGTTGAGTTTTGATGACGATATAGTATCTGCTATTTTACAGACCCCTTCTATTTTGGGAAACAATGGCGCTGGACCCTCGGGTCCATCAAAAGAAGAGTGGGACAATTTGTCTTCACTTAAAAGAGACCTGATCAAAACCGTCCTACACGGCACAATTATGACCGAATATCTGAGGGCGAATATAGCCCCTAATGGTCTTCTCGTCTCAAACATGCCTAGGATTTTCTTGCAAGATTTAGCTTTTAGAAAAGACTGGGCCCAGGTAGCATGGAAATGCACTAGAGATTGGCTGGTGCTCATTATCAACACCTCCAAACGTTTGGCTGATTCCATCATGGTACAGATTACACTCATGGAAGGCGCTCTCAAAACTACAGTCTCATTGGCTGCTTTTAAGAGTCGACTAGCTGAAATCAACTCTGAACTTAATGATAATAGGGAGTTCCTAACTCAACAGAAAATTACGAAGTTACAAAAAGACATTACGAGGTTTAGCCGTGACAAAGTCTACCCCTACATCACAGATGACTTTACTACTGAGACACTTCCCTCCTCTTCTGATGAATCATCTGCATCAATGAAGAAACCACGGAAATATAGTAATAGCTCTTCATCCGATGGTTGGAGTACAGATGATGATGGGACTTATCCATTCTACCATTACCCCCAATACCCTCCTGGACATTCCCAGTACCCCCCTGGACAACCCTTAGCATGACAACAACCATTTCCGTTCTATCAACCTCGCCCCTTGCTCCCCTACATGCCTTTTTTAGGCCACGGCCGGGGCAGGGGAAGAGGCAGAAGGAGAGGAAGAGGCAGAAGGGTACACTGGGCCCAGGACGAACCACAGATGGTAACCCGCAGTCAAGGGAAGAATCCACCAAATCGGATCTAGTGGTCAACCTTTCATCACGATCGCTTTCCCCTATTGAACTGCAGGTCCTTAATAAAGGACTAGGCTTTGTCCCTACTCCTAGAGAAGACTCTTTCCGCCTCCATTGTGAAATGTCGCATTTCTTCAGGAAGATTAGATTGCAATTTTTCTTTGAGGATCGAGCTCCACCTGATCAGCCCACAGACACGGGCCTCCGCAAACCATCCACCTTCATGCCCCCTGCCACGGCGATGCCCTGCGAGGTTTTAGCATTTGAAAAAGCAGTATTAAGCGACCTAGCTTCTTTACAACCCAAACAGAGTTTTTCCAACATCTCCAATGTTGAAAGAGATGCCCTCAAAGCACTATCCACAGACACGAGTATTGTCATTAAACCTGCGGATAAAGGGGGAGCCACGGTCATAATTAATTCTTCCGATTATAGACAGGAATGCCTACGTCTATTGGGGGATCAGACCTACTATACACGGATTAATACTGATCCAACGAGACGATTACAAACTGAAATACGAGGCATGATTGAGGAAGCCTTAGGGAATTCTTGGATTTCATGCAACGAGGCTACTTTTTTAGACACCACGAGCCCGCGTATCCCGTATTTCTACTGTCTCCCCAAAATCCACAAGGGCAAGATACCCCCTCCGGGACGCCCTATAGTCTCCGGCATAGGGTCTATTCTCGAACCCCTTTCCACCTTTTGTGACAGATTTCTACAACCGATTTTCCAGTCATCTTCCACCTATTTGAAGGACACTAAAGACGTCCTCAATTTGATTGCAGCCATCAACTTAACCACTGAAGTTCACGCCCTTATCACTCTTGATGTTGAAGCCCTCTACACGAATATCCCACAAGAGGCTACTTTGGAAGTTGTGGAAACTGCACTTCATTCAACTAATGAGACACTTACTTCTCCTATACATTTCATCATGCACTGCGCTTCTCTAGCCTTGAAAGAAAATTTCTTCCAGTTCGAGGACCTCCTTTTTCATCAGACACGCGGAACATCGATGGGTAGCACCTTCGCCCCCAGCTTGGCATGTTTATATATGTTTGACTTTGAATCTAGGTTTATACTTCCTGACATCAACCCCTTTCATATCAACATTAAACTCTGGCGCAGGTATATTGATGACATCTTGATCATATGGCAAGGCGCCCAGTCGGAGGTACAAGCTTTTACTACCTGGATTAATACACTGAATCCATTTCTGAAATTTACATCATCTGTCTCCGAAACAGAGATATCTTTTCTGGACCTCATGATCTGCATCGAGGGTGGGAAATTATATACTCATACTTACCATAAAACTACAGACCGTAACAGTCTCCTTATGTATGAGAGTCACCATCCCAAGACATTGAGAGACAATCTTCCCTACGGCCAGTTCCTCCGACTACGACGGAACTGCAGTACCATACGTATGTTCAATTCCCAAGCTGATGACCTGACCAACAAACTTTGTAACCGCCATTATCCAGATAAGGTGGTTAGGACAGCCTTCAAACGGGCCAAGTTCTGCAATAGAGACATTTTACTATCTACTACTTCACAGGATACAGACCCAAAACTTACGTGTGTATCTACTTTCACTCCTCTTTCTAACGCCATCAAAAGAGTTGTGAATAAGAGATGGTCCATTTTATGTAGTGGTGGTGCACAGATTCCAAAACCTTTATTTGCCTTTAAACGCACCACTAATGTAAAAGATTTACTCGTCCATACTAGACCCAGCCCCATCCAATCACCCCCTGTAAAGAAATGGCTCCCTGTTGCAGTTACCCCCCACTTTTTGCCTGATACTGATGCTGACTTGACTGAGAAGAGTGCTGGGACCCTGCTAACCAGGCCCCAGCACCAGTGTTCCTTCACCTAAAATGTACTTTTGTATCCACAATTGGCAGACCCTGGCATCCAGATAAGTCCCTTGTAACTGGTACTTCTAGTACCAAGGGCCCTGATGCCAAGGAAGGTCTCTAAGGGCTGCAGCATGTCTTATGCCACCCTGGAGACCTCTCACTCAGCACAGACACACTGCTTGCCAGCTTGTGTGTGCTAGTGAGGACAAAACGAGTAAGTCGACATGGCACTCCCCTCAGGGTGCCATGCCAGCCTCTCACTGCCTATGCAGTATAGGTAAGACACCCCTCTAGCAGGCCTTACAGCCCTAAGGCAGGGTGCACTATACCATAGGTGAGGGTACCAGTGCATGAGCATGGTACCCCTACAGTGTCTAAACAAAAACCTTAGACATTGTAAGTACAGGGTAGCCATAAGAGTATATGGTCTGGGAGTCTGTCAAACACGAACTCCACAGCACCATAATGGCTACACTGAAAACTGGGAAGTTTGGTATCAAACTTCTCAGCACAATAAATGCACACTGATGCCAGTGTACATTTTATTGCAAAATACACCACAGAGGGCACCTTAGAGGTGCCCCCTGAAACTTAACCGACTATCTGTGTAGGCTGACTAGTTTTAGCAGCCTGCCACAAACCGAGACATGTTGCTGGCCCCATGGGGAGAGTGCCTTTGTCACTCTGAGGCCAGTAACAAAGCCTGCACTGGGTGGAGATGCTAACACCTCCCCCAGGCAGGAATTGTCACACCTGGCGGTGAGCCTCAAAGGCTCACCTCCTTTGTGCCAACCCAGCAGGACACTCCAGCTAGCGGAGTTGCCCGCCCCCTCCGGCCAGGCCCCACTTTTGGCGGCAAGGCCGGAGAAAATAATGAGAAAAACAAGGAGGAGTCACTGGCCAGTCAGGACAGCCCCTAAGGTGTCCTGAGCTGAAGTGACTCTAACTTTTAGAAATCCTCCATCTTGCAGATGGAGGATTCCCCCAATAGGGTTAGGATTGTGACCCCCTCCCCTTGGGAGGAGGCACAAAGAGGGTGTACCCACCCTCAGGGCTAGTAGCCATTGGCTACTAACCCCCCAGACCTAAAAACACGCCCTTAAATTTAGTATTTAAGGGCTACCCTGAACCCTAGAAAATTAGATTCCTGCAACTACAAGAAGAAGGACTGCCCAGCTGAAAACCCCTGCAGCGGAAGACCAGAAGACGACAACTGCCTTGGCTCCAGAAACTCACCGGCCTGTCTCCTGCCTTCCAAAGATCCTGCTCCAGCGACGCCTTCCCAAGGGACCAGCGACCTCGACATCCTCTGAGGACTGCCCCTGCTTCGAAAAGACAAGAAACTCCCGAGGACAGCGGACCTGCTCCAAGAAAAGCTGCAACTTTGTTTCCAGCAACTTTAAAGAACCCTGCAAGCTCCCCGCAAGAAGCGTGAGACTTGCAACACTGCACCCGGCGACCCCGACTCGGCTGGTGGCGATCCAACACCTCAGGAGGGACCCCAGGACTACTCTGATACTGTGAGTACCAAAACCTGTCCCCCCTGAGCCCCCACAGCGCCGCCTGCAGAGGGAATCCCGAGGCTTCCCCTGACCGCGACTCGTTGAACCTAAAGTCCCGACACCTGGGAGAGACCCTGCACCCGCAGCCCCCAGGACCTGAAGGACCGGACTTTCACTGGAGAAGTGACCCCCAGGAGTCCCTCTCCCTTCCCCAAGTGGAGGTTTCCCCGAGGAATCCCCCCCTTGCCTGCCTGCAGCGCTGAAGAGATCCCGAGATCTCTCATAGACTAACATTGCGAACCCGACGCCTGTTTCTACACTGCACCCGGCCGCCCCCGCGCTGCTGAGGGTGAAATTTCTGTGTGGACTTGTGTCCCCCCCGGTGCCCTACAAAACCCCCCTGGTCTGCCCTCCGAAGACGCGGGTACTTACCTGCAAGCAGACCGGAACCGGGGCATCCCCTTCTCTCCATTCTAGCCTATGTGTTTTGGGCACCACTTTGAACTCTGCACCTGACCGGCCCTGAGCTGCTGTTGTGGTGACTTTGGGGTTGCTCTGAACCCCCAACGGTGGGCTACCTTGGACCAAGAACTAAGCCCTGTAAGTGTCTTACTTACCTGGTAAAACTAACCAAAACTTACCTCCCCTAGGAACTGTGAAAATTGCACTAAGTGTCCACTTTTAAACCAGCTATTTGTCAATAACTTGAAAAGTATACATGCAATTTTTATGATTTGAAGTTCCTAAAGTACTTACCTGCAATACCTTTCGAATGAGATATTACATGTAGAATTTGAACCTGTGGTTCTTAAAATAAACTAAGAAAAGATATTTTTCTATATAAAAACCTATTGGCTGGATTTGTCTCTGAGTGTGTGTACCTCATTTATTGTCTATGTGTATGTACAACAAATGCTTAACACTACTCCTTGGATAAGCCTACTGCTCGACCACACTACCACAAAATAGAGCATTAGTATTATCTCTTTTTGCCACTATCTTACCTCTAAGGGGAACCCTTGGACTCTGTGCATGCTATTCCTTACTTTGAAATAGCACATACAGAGCCAACTTCCTACATTGGTGGATCAGCGGTGGGGTACAAGACTTTGCATTTGCTGGACTACTCAGCCAATACCTGATCACACGACAAATTCCAAAATTGTCATTAGAAATTCATTTTTGCAATTTGAAATTTTTCTAAATTCTTAAAAGTCCTGCTAGGGCCTTGTGTGTTAAGTCCCTGTTTAGCATTTTCTTTTAGAGCTTAAAAGTTTGTTAAAAGTTTGAAATTAGATTCTAGAAACAGTTTTAGATTCTTTTAAAAGTCTTCCAACTTTTAGCAAAATAATGTCTGATACAGAGATGAATGTGGTGGAACTCGACACCACACCTTACCTCCATCTTAAGATGAGGGAGCTAAGGTCTCTCTGTAATATAAAAAAAATAACCATTGGCTCCAGACCTACCAAAATCCAGCTCCAGGAGCTGTTGGCAGAGTTTGAAAAAGCCAACCCCTCTGAGGATGACTTCACAGAGGAAGAAATTAGTGACTTGGAGGGCAATTCCCCCCTTCCAGTCCTAAATAGGGAGACCAGGGCCTCTCAAGCCCTGTCTCCAAAAATGATAGTCAGAAATGTTGCTTCCCTCACAGGAGGGTCCAGCATTTCTGAAATCACTGAGGATGCTCTCAGTGAAGATGACCCCCTGTTAGCCAGGATGGTCAAAAGATTGGCTTTGGAAAAGCAGCTCCTAGCCATAGAAAGGGAAAGAAAAGAGATGGGCCTAGGTCCCATCAATGGTGGCAGCAACTTAAATAGGGTCAGAGATTCTCCTGACATCCTAAAAATCCCCAAAGGGATTGTAACAAAATATGAAGATGGTGATGACATCACCAAATGGTTCACAGCTTTTGAGAGGGCTTGTGTAACCAGAAAAGTGAACAGATCTCACTGGGGTGCTCTCCTTTGGGAAATGTTCACTGGAAAGTGTAGGGATAGACTCCTCACACTCTCTGGAAAAGATGCAGAATCTTATGACCTCATGAAGGGTACCCTGATTGAGGGCTTTGGATTCTCCACTGAGGAGTATAGAATTAGATTCAGGGGGGCTCAAAAATCCTCGAGCCAGACCTGGGTTGATTTTGTAGACTACTCAGTAAAAACACTAGATGGTTGGTTAACTGGAAATGAAGTGTGTGACTATGTTGGGCTTTATAATTTGTTTATGAAAGAACACATTTTAAGTAACTGCTTCAATGAAAAGTTGCATCAGTATCTGGTAGACCTAGGTCCAATTTCTCCCCAAGAATTGGGAAAGAAGGCAGACCACTGGGTCAAGACTAGGGTAACCAAAACTTCCACTGGGGGTGACCAAAAGAAAGGGGTTACAAAAACTCCCCAGGAGAAAGTGGGTGACACTAGAAACAAAGAAAAAGAGTCCTCTGTAGGCCCCCAAAAACCAGAACAGGTGGGTGGGCCCCAAGACACAACCCAAAACAAAGGTGGGTACCAGGGTAAGAACTGGGATGCCACTAAGGCATGGTGCCACAACTGTAAACAGTCTGGGCACCACACCAAGGACACTTCTTGTCCCAAAAACAAACCCCAGAACAAGATTCCAGGGGTAACCAGTGTAGCCATGGGAGATGACTCCTCAGATGAGGAGGTCTTCATAGCCTTCAACTGGAAACAGGGCCCAACAGGTGAGTTGGAGATTCCAGAGGGAAGTAGACACTTCCACCACCTACTGGTGAATGGGATCCCAACCACTGCCCTGAGAGACACTTGTGCCAGTCACACTATTGTGCATGACAGGCTGGTGCTCTCAAACCAGTACATCCCAGGTGAGACTGCCAGGGTAAGAGTTAGCCTAGACAGGGTCACTAAGAGGCCTGTGGCTTTAGTACCCATAGAAGTGGGTGGCACTCTTAGCTGGAGAAGGGTAGTAGTCAGTACAGACCTCCCCCTTGATTGTCTCCTTGGAAATGACTACCCAGAGGTTAGTCAGAGCCCAAGAGAGGAACTGGTCCAGTGCCAGTCCTCTCCCAAGGATTCTGGAAGTCCTGCCTCTGCAGTAAATGCAAGCAGGCCCCAGAAGAAGAAGAAAAGAAAACAGAGTAGGAAGGGTGGACAACCTTTAGCCAAGGTTACAGCAAGCCAAAGAGATTCTGCTCCAGTAGGGGAGAACTCCAAAAATGGCCCTGATAAAGTCCAACCTGACCCACAAGAAGTCCTGGCTAGTCAGGCAACTGTTAAACCTGAGTGGGTGGCTCCTCAGCTAACAGAAGAAAGAGTGGAGGAAGGGTGTTTACTACAAGATGTGGTAACCCCCCACTCTAATACAGCAGACAGGCAACCTGAACCCAAAGAGGCCTGTAACTTAGCCCCTTCCCCTTTAGGTGAAGAGCTAAAGGTGTGGTTCTGGGCACTGACAGCTGTCAGTGGCCTCTGCTGGGTGTTAGCCTTTATGGCTGCACTATCCTTAGCATGGTGGTCTGACCCCATGCCAAATAGCAAGCTAGGCCCCCTGACCCTATTGGTCATGGTGGGGTTACTCCAGCTCTGGGTAACCTCTCTGGGTAAGCTAGGGGTAACCCTGGCCAAGATAAAGTTAGCAGAGGTGGATACCTCTAAGACCAAAATAGAAAGAATGGGTGGAGACATTGAAGAGGCAGACAAGAGGCAATTCAGACTAGGTCCTATCACTGTGGAAGTAGGTCAGTTCCCCAAAGGGAATGACCTGAACAGAAGGATGTAAGGCAGAGTAGGCCCTGCAACTAACCAGACTATTTCTCCTACTCTTCCTCGCCTGACAGACTAGGAAGACTCTCCCAGCTTGGGCTGAGTCTCCTGGCCTGTGGGCTGGGGGGGGCTTGTGTAAAGAAATGGCTCCCTGTTGCAGTTACCCCCCACTTTTTGCCTGATACTGATGCTGACTTGACTGAGAAGAGTGCTGGGACCCTGCTAACCAGGCCCCAGCACCAGTGTTCCTTCACCTAAAATGTACTTTTGTATCCACAATTGGCAGACCCTGGCATCCAGATAAGTCCCTTGTAACTGGTACTTCTAGTACCAAGGGCCCTGATGCCAAGGAAGGTCTCTAAGGGCTGCAGCATGTCTTATGCCACCCTGGAGACCTCTCACTCAGCACAGACACACTGCTTGCCAGCTTGTGTGTGCTAGTGAGGACAAAACGAGTAAGTCGACATGGCACTCCCCTCAGGGTGCCATGCCAGCCTCTCACTGCCTATGCAGTATAGGTAAGACACCCCTCTAGCAGGCCTTACAGCCCTAAGGCAGGGTGCACTATACCATAGGTGAGGGTACCAGTGCATGAGCATGGTACCCCTACAGTGTCTAAACAAAAACCTTAGACATTGTAAGTACAGGGTAGCCATAAGAGTATATGGTCTGGGAGTCTGTCAAACACGAACTCCACAGCACCATAATGGCTACACTGAAAACTGGGAAGTTTGGTATCAAACTTCTCAGCACAATAAATGCACACTGATGCCAGTGTACATTTTATTGCAAAATACACCACAGAGGGCACCTTAGAGGTGCCCCCTGAAACTTAACCGACTATCTGTGTAGGCTGACTAGTTTTAGCAGCCTGCCACAAACCGAGACATGTTGCTGGCCCCATGGGGAGAGTGCCTTTGTCACTCTGAGGCCAGTAACAAAGCCTGCACTGGGTGGAGATGCTAACACCTCCCCCAGGCAGGAATTGTCACACCTGGCGGTGAGCCTCAAAGGCTCACCTCCTTTGTGCCAACCCAGCAGGACACTCCAGCTAGCGGAGTTGCCCGCCCCCTCCAGCCAGGCCCCACTTTTGGCGGCAAGGCCGGAGAAAATAATGAGAAAAACAAGGAGGAGTCACTGGCCAGTCAGGACAGCCCCTAAGGTGTCCTGAGCTGAAGTGACTCTAACTTTTAGAAATCCTCCATCTTGCAGATGGAGGATTCCCCCAATAGGGTTAGGATTGTGACCCCCTCCCCTTGGGAGGAGGCACAAAGAGGGTGTACCCACCCTCAGGGCTAGTAGCCATTGGCTACTAACCCCCCAGACCTAAAAACACGCCCTTAAATTTAGTATTTAAGGGCTACCCTGAACCCTAGAAAATTAGATTCCTGCAACTACAAGAAGAAGGACTGCCCAGCTGAAAACCCCTGCAGCGGAAGACCAGAAGACGACAACTGCCTTGGCTCCAGAAACTCACCGGCCTGTCTCCTGCCTTCCAAAGATCCTGCTCCAGCGACGCCTTCCCAAGGGACCAGCGACCTCGACATCCTCTGAGGACTGCCCCTGCTTCGAAAAGACAAGAAACTCCCGAGGACAGCGGACCTGCTCCAAGAAAAGCTGCAACTTTGTTTCCAGCAACTTTAAAGAACCCTGCAAGCTCCCCGCAAGAAGCGTGAGACTTGCAACACTGCACCCGGCGACCCCGACTCGGCTGGTGGCGATCCAACACCTCAGGAGGGACCCCAGGACTACTCTGATACTGTGAGTACCAAAACCTGTCCCCCCTGAGCCCCCACAGCGCCGCCTGCAGAGGGAATCCCGAGGCTTCCCCTGACCGCGACTCGTTGAACCTAAAGTCCCGACACCTGGGAGAGACCCTGCACCCGCAGCCCCCAGGACCTGAAGGACCGGACTTTCACTGGAGAAGTGACCCCCAGGAGTCCCTCTCCCTTCCCCAAGTGGAGGTTTCCCCGAGGAATCCCCCCCTTGCCTGCCTGCAGCGCTGAAGAGATCCCGAGATCTCTCATAGACTAACATTGCGAACCCGACGCCTGTTTCTACACTGCACCCGGCCGCCCCCGCGCTGCTGAGGGTGAAATTTCTGTGTGGACTTGTGTCCCCCCCGGTGCCCTACAAAACCCCCCTGGTCTGCCCTCCGAAGACGCGGGTACTTACCTGCAAGCAGACCGGAACCGGGGCATCCCCTTCTCTCCATTCTAGCCTATGTGTTTTGGGCACCACTTTGAACTCTGCACCTGACCGGCCCTGAGCTGCTGGTGTGGTGACTTTGGGGTTGCTCTGAACCCCCAACGGTGGGCTACCTTGGACCAAGAACTAAGCCCTGTAAGTGTCTTACTTACCTGGTAAAACTAACCAAAACTTACCTCCCCTAGGAACTGTGAAAATTGCACTAAGTGTCCACTTTTAAACCAGCTATTTGTCAATAACTTGAAAAGTATACATGCAATTTTTATGATTTGAAGTTCCTAAAGTACTTACCTGCAATACCTTTCGAATGAGATATTACATGTAGAATTTGAACCTGTGGTTCTTAAAATAAACTAAGAAAAGATATTTTTCTATATAAAAACCTATTGGCTGGATTTGTCTCTGAGTGTGTGTACCTCATTTATTGTCTATGTGTATGTACAACAAATGCTTAACACTACTCCTTGGATAAGCCTACTGCTCGACCACACTACCACAAAATAGAGCATTAGTATTATCTCTTTTTGCCACTATCTTACCTCTAAGGGGAACCCTTGGACTCTGTGCATGCTATTCCTTACTTTGAAATAGCACATACAGAGCCAACTTCCTACACCCCCCTATTCTCAAACATTATGGGGTATTCCACCTGTGGCCGGACATTTTCCTTGTGGTACATGTAATATATGCATTCTTACCAAACGTTTAAAATCCATCGAATTTGATTCTATAGGTCTCTGGCTTTTAGCCTCACATACGAATTGCAACACAAAGAATTGTGTTTATATGATCACCTGCCCATGTAAACTACAATATATAGGTATGACCACAAGAGCAGTAAAACTGAGAATTAATGAACATCGCAGTAACATCAGATGTGGCCGTGCCACGACCAAACTGGCTCTACACTTCCTTGATAAGAGACATAGCCCTGACGACATGTGGTGGGTAGTATTACAAATTGACTCACGCAATACATCTAACTCTCTGTTTGAGTTAGAACAACGATGGGTGTTTAAGTTACGCACCCATGTGTATGGCTTGAATGATGACATTCCTTGGAACTGTCTATCTAAATAATTCTTCTTTATACTTTTTGACTAGAAAAGTCACTACTGCTGATTTCCACTAGCTTGCCTCCTTCGACTTTGAACTTACATTACCCCATGTCCCAACTATCTTTGACTGATAATTTACTTGGAGTTACCCTTGTATTATTATTGACTTTTTAATACTATTAGCCCTGTGACTTCTGATCCAGTGTTGTGATCTGTGCTCTGAGCTATTCATAGACTTTGCATTCATTTCCCCCTTTCTGCTTCCCGGGCCGCTTCGTAGTCTTTCTTCACTTTCTAGCTTGTTCAGACCAACGCTCCCGCGTTGCCTGACTGCCTGACCTTGCCTCTTGCCGGAAATACTATTCTCCGGCTTCCGTTGTAAGGCTCATTCCAACGCCCCAGCCCGGTCCCCTCCAATCTTCGGGAACCACGGACCGGGGTAGGTTACGTCCTGGTCACAGCAGCAGACAAAAGTAAGTGCACCGCCGATCTCCGTTTTTACATTTCCGAGGCTAGTTTTCTCTCTCGGGACTCGGCCGGTCACACGTGCATTGCGCTCTTTATAAAGAGGCAAGATTCTGCTTATACTCTCCGGCGTTTCTCGCCGTTAGACCTATTACCAAGTGGCCTATTATTATGAACCGGTGCATCGATTAAGGTGATACCTCCATATTTATTGTGATCCACCTCATAGTTGACACTCGTTATTCTACCGGGACATTGACAAATATTTTGTACCATCCCATATACTTTTTGTTGTTTAAACTCTTTTACCAATACGGAACTAATGTTTGTATTGTTGTGTTTTGTTCTGCTTTCCAGAGACACCGTGTCTTTCATTACTGATCATCAGTTATTTGATTAGAATACAGTACTTATGACTTGTACCAGTCACGTTTGAGCTACCATGTTTACTGTGATGTTTCTAATTTAGAACCTACCATTATTACACATTAGACCTCTATGTTATTGGACATTTGAGACAGTTGAGTGGGTAATCTACTTGTCATTTAAACTTTTTGTTCCACATCTCCTCTGTAGACGTCATTTAGCGCTGGACCATTGGTCTATGTATTCCTAGGATGCGCGTCTTCAAGTTTAGGACGGTAAGCTCATATTCACAAGCATTTGCATGTTTGCTGTTCACGAGTTAACACTTTCACTGTACTGCACGGTCGCTTTCCTTTCCCATGATACACATAAGTCATATCTCGTGCTTACTTTGGTATAACTTTTGTACTTCTCTCTCTAGGGCACGAGTTAGGAACGACTGGTTCCACGTTCATGTAAGTGATTGTTACTCCCCCCAGCTAATTGCGGGCTTATAGTAACTTGTATACCTTGTTCGGAAATTTATGTGGCCCTTAGTACTTAGGAGATACACATAGTCATATAAGGTCCTGATGAAGCATCACTGGATCCGTTTGGACCACCAGGATGCGAAACATGTTGACCCATGAGAGGGTAGATTTTGGAAAATTCCCAGACCCCTCCTTTTGATACATTTTTTCACTATAAGAGTGATTGATCTTAATTTCTCTATTCACTCTTCTGACTATATATTTTTAACCTTGGCCCTGACCGTCCATCTGGTCTAATAAAATCCATTGTCTCAGTGGCGGTTTTGGTAGTCAATTTTAAATCACATTCTTTTTTGATCTCCGTTGACACTTCAATTACCTTTGGGGTCACGGCACCACCACATAAAAAGATCTCCGGCAAAGAGCCCCCCCTCACGGGGTGGTGCCCGTCAGACATTGCAGCGCCGGTCTGACGAGGAGCAGTGCCTATGATGAAGCATGACACCCTATGGGTGTGTGAGGCCTCTTGCTCCTAGAATTTAGGACCCCGGTCACTACTTTCTGTTTTACATGGTTGGAACAGTGTATTACTTATTTTTGATGTTTCCATTTGGAGGATATACACTGGACCATAATTCCTCCTGATCCCTCCCGTATTTTGAAGATAATCAGTACTGTACATCAGAAATACCGGCTCAATTTCCACCTGCAGTTTCTCGTAGAGTTGTGGACTGTGAAATAAGATACACTGCACCTATGCTGTTCATTCTCTAGCTGGTGTACTTCCTTGTAACTCATCGCCAAATTTGTAGTAATCCAGTCCAAACGAGGATAATTATTCAAGAGGTTTATTGGAGATAAACCGTACAGCACATCCTCATCCTAGTCTCCCTTCCAACGAACTCCTTTCCCTTCCTCTGATATCATAGTACAAACATTCTACCATCGCTCTGTAAGTTCCACAAAGGGAACTTACATACATATCATATTAATATCATATTAATGTAACAAAATATGAGACATAAGTCTGAATATTCCGAAGTGCAGTGCTGCTTTCCTACGATGAGAATGATGTGATGAATGTGTAAAGTGCCTCCCAGTTATTCACTTGAAGCATGAGACAAAACATTATGAATTAAGCAGACACAAGAAAATTGGTGAGGGAACAAAGGCTTCTTCGCCACTGTCTGCCAAGGTAATATTTACATAATATATTAAAATTTTCTAACCCAAATGATGATATGGAATCTGATATTTTTTCCTAGTTTCTTGTTTTTTTAAAATTATATATATATATATATATATATATATATATATATATATATATAATGTTTTAAATATATGGGTTTCCAGAGCAGCTGTCAAGCAGATCCATTCTTTAAGATATTCCAGGAGACCATAGACAGAGGGGCAATATGCCTTCACCACCCAACCCAAGATTTTCCAGCCCATCCTTCTTTGGCGAGCCCAGTTGCTATGGGGTCCTTTGCAAAATTGTACCACAACACCTTCTCTTTAACCCCTCTGGACTGCAGTTTTAAATATCTTAATCAGGGCTAAAAATGTTTGTATTGACTAGCTAATGCTTTTGGCCTTCATGCACGGTATGTGAATGCCTTTTGAAATAGCCATACTTGCAACCATTGGTCTCTGAGATCACGTGAAGGGCCCATTCCCTCACCTTGTCAGGGACGGTCTTGACACTTCAAAACAAATATGTAAATACAGTTTAGGTTTAGCCGTACTGTGGATTGTTTTTTGACAACAGCAGTGATCTTACTCAGGCTCATCTGGATACTGTCTACTTGATTTTCCAGATTCAAATAGCTTGCTTTAAAAGACTTGCCCTTTCATAGGAAGAAAATATTTGGAGAAAAGGCTGGAGAAATTAGTTGAGAAAACTATCCTTGAAATGGTTCAAGAATAGTCACTAGAACATTTACTGCTTTTTTCCATGAGAGACGAGGATTGTGTGGGACACAGAAGCATAAGCAACTTTAGTCCAAAATACAGCTACTGGTTCTGCTTATGCAGAATGACTCTGATTGGTCTTTTCACACCCATCAAATTCTAGGTGGGGGAGGGAGAAGTCTTACATTCTGAACTAGTGAGACTCCATCACCACAGATGTGAGTGCTTCAGTCGGACTAGGCGGATTTCTTCCTTTTGTTGCCACCCCTCCAGAATTTTCCCCAGCTGCCTCAAAATGTTTCCCAGCACATGCCTCAATTTTGAAGGAGAAAGTCCCCGAGCTTGTTTTTTTTTTTTTAAGTCAAAAGGAGCTGCCAGATATGTGCTTTTTGAGGAGAAGGGTACAAAATTGTATTCCCTTTACTTCCTGGTACGCCAAGGCCTCAATCTAATTCTGAATTGACACTTTCTGTCTTTCCCTATCCTCAGGACAAATTCAAGGTGCTGTCTTTGAGGTGGTGTCTTGGCCCTCATCTGAGAGGACTGGATAGCATTTTTGGACCTTCAGGTTGCCAGTATTCACATCCTGCTTCTTCCAGCCCTCAACTTCACAGTGCACCCCTGCATTAGTAACGCATGGTGCTGACCTTCAGGTTCAAAGCCGCTCTGCAGGTTTTCACCAAAATGTGAATTATGTTAGCTGCCTCGCTCAGAGTCAGAAGTTCACATACTTCTGTAATTGGATAACTGGCTGGTGACAGCGAATTTCAACTCTAGGTTGGTTTCTTAGTACTTGCCATACAGCCAGACTGCAGCATTGCCTGGGATTTTCCCCTAACCAGCAGAAGTTACACCTTACTCCAACTCTGTGTCTGGTCTTCATTGATATGGTGCTAGATACTAGCTGTGTGGAGTCTTTTCCTCCTCTTCAGATGTTCTCAGACATGAGGAAATTACCCCAATATTTTGCACTGCAATGCCAGTCGCAGACCTTACAAATCTGATTGATATGTGTATTCTCCAGGTTCCCCATAACTGGCAGAGAGTAATTTCATTTCACTGGTGGCTCATTCGCTAATGGTTGGAGCTTCAGGGCAGTCTTTAACATGACTATAGATTCTTTGTCTTGGTCTGTCCAGACCTCGTCTGGTGTATGGGTTCCTCCAACCTCACAGTGGGTCATTTGTTCTTCCTTTTGCTGGCAAAGGCTTCTGAGGTGACAGATGCCACCTCTTTGGGTTGGCATGATCACCTGGGAGCAATGACAGTGTGAAGCCTTAAGTTCCCTGCAGAGCAATAATTGTACAACAGCCTACTGGAGCTTCAGGCAATCCCCCTAACCTTGAAGGCATTTCTCCCCTCTATCTTGTACCAAGTGCTGGATGTTATTTTAGTTGCAGAAGGACCACTTACAAGTTATGTTTATGCTTAGTGCTGGAATAAGTTTGTTTCTTGATACCAGGATGAGGAGTAAGACCAATTAGAAATTAGTCTAACAGTTATTCTGCTCTTTGCGATCTCCTTGATCAGTGGGGCTTACCGGTCTCTATGACGAAATGTTACTTTGCTGCAAGGTCTGCCTTTCTGTGCTCACCAGCTGCCTTTCTTGAGGTTACCCAAGGCAGAGAGGTTCTTAAACGTTTTGCTTAAGAGGTTTCCACCCACATCTTTTGTTGTTCAATGTATAATTTAAACACATTTTGAACTTTCCTTAGGGAATTCCTATTTGAGCTGATGTCTTTGACTCTAAAGGCTGAGTTTCTGGTGCTTGATTCTGTGCCCCACAAGGTCAGAAAATTGTGGCTGTTTTAGTACGGTCACCGTATTCTTTGTTTTATCCATGCAAGTTAATTTTGCACACTTTCCCCCTCCTTTTTGGCAAATGTTGCATCTGCTTGAGTATGGGCCAGCCTCTTCCTCTCCCTTCTTTCTTTTTTCCTGCTCACCGTTTTATGGATTATGTTTCCCGTGATCTATACATAGAGTGCCATCTCCTACAAAATTGGTCAGACAAGATTGGATTGGGTGTATCAATAGTTTTGTTCCTTTTTTGGGGACTAAGAAGGCTAAAACAGTGATGTAGTGTGACATCTGTTATTGAGTCACTCTTTTTCAAGGTGTAGTATGTCTTAATGTAAAGAAAGGTCCACCTACAGCATTCAGGCAAATCCCACAAAAGCCTTGCCAGCTTCTACAGCTGTGGCAAGGGATGCTGTGGTGGCTGATATTTTCTTGGTTGCTAGTTGGTCCTTGTTAAAAAGGTTTGCCAAGCATTGTTGCTTGATTGTTTAGGAGGGAAGCAATTACTATTTCGCTAGAAATGTCCTGCATGACCTACTTAATTTGTTTCTATTCAGCCCTGCCTGTCGTAGGTAATGTGCTTCGGGACTCAGTCATATGGTGAAGAATCTGTGGGAAGTATCCACCAGACAAAGCATTACCAAATGTAAGGTTTATTCTTTGTGGTCTGGGCAGTGTTATTTGTTAAACTTGGGTTATAAGTGAAGTGAGTAGCATAATTTTAGGCCTTCTGCAAATTGTTCGGTGTTTTAGTGGGAAGTCCAGCCTACATACTATTAAAGTAATCCAGCAGGATAATTACTACTGTGAGGATATGGGAAATCCTATTTGTCCATTCCTAGTAGAGCATCTGCCAAAGGAGTCTCAGCTGATAAAATTAGACTGGATGTCCACCTTCACTTTGCAGCCTAAAAGTTAGTTAATCAGCAAAGGTTGCACGTACATTGTGATTGTGATTCTTAAGGTACCCACTATAAAAAGTTAAGGTGTTTCAGATTCTGTGACCCCAGTTGGGTGACCTTTCATAAAGTGACTGACATATTGGTCAACTGTATTCAACTGTATTTAAGGCAGCCTATACATCACACATGATCAAGGCACACACCTCTCTCTGGTTTAGAGGAAGTAACTGCCGGAAGGATAAAAGCACGATAAGTTTGATAAATTGTTTTAGGTGATAAGGTACTTTTCATTTTCTGCTGGAGCAACATGAACTTTTTACTGTTATATATTGAAGCAGATTTTTGAGGGTTACAACAATAGAGTCTGTAAAAAGAGTGGACACTGCTTTTTGGCGCCATTTACTTTATCAATTGGTCTTGAAAAGAATCAAGCTTATATGTGTGGTTATCATACCATGCCACATGCTTGCTCCCATCATTTATGTATGGTCTTTGAGAGAAACCGGTGTTTGCTAATGATTTTTAGCATCAAATGTGGGGCAAAAGCCTGAAGTGAGAATATATTTTCAGTAAATTCAAAAAAGTCTCCCTCATCTGTTGGGGAGAAAACGTTCGACCTAATGAACAAAATGTATACTTCCAAAAACAGTCGCTCGCTTATAGTTGCAGTATTTTATTCTGTCTTCCCTGCAGACTTGTAAGAAAGTAAACTAGAATGCCTGCATTCTCTTTGATGACAGACCTCTAGTCAGGCACCTGTGGTTACCCTCTTGTTTGAGTAGCACCTGTAATTTTACAGCATTTCTGGTGGAGAAGCCTGGCAATTGCAATAATGGGTTTTAATCATTATGAAATGCAGATTTGAAACTAGATTTTTTTCAGAAATTAAAATGAAAGTACCTGTTTCATTGTCCAGTTTTAAGCACAAAACCAGTATCTACCCCTCCAACAATTCTATGCAGATGATATTTCATAAAGTTCCTTTTTTAAACAGCTGGAGCTATAAAGCATGATGGGCAATGGCTGAGAATATTTAATTTTTACTTTATGTCTCCAATTGAATTTTTTTATTTTTGGCCGAGCTGCACTTCTGTGCCATAAAGTGAAAATTTGTGGAGTGTTATTTTGGGAAAAATTGACTACATTGAACAAAGTAACGGTTTATGTTACGTCTCTGCTTACCTCAGGCTGCAAGCACAGTGGACTAATTGTGTTGTATGCAAATACGTGTGTCACTGAAATATCGTCAATCAGTCAAGTCCATCAGGATTTATAAAGCGTGGAAAATCGTCTGTGAGGTTCCCAAACTACTGACGTTGCTAGCTGCTTCATGGTGCTCTGTTCATTTGCACAGCCATGTCTTGATTCCCTTTCTAAATTCTCAGAGCGATGCAGAGTCCTTGAGGTGCAAGGAAGGTTGTTCCAGGTTTTGGCCGCCAGGTGAGAGAGTGACCGTCCACTGCTGTTGGTTTGGTGGATCAGGGGTGTCTGTGAGGAAGTGGGAGGTGGATTGAAGGTGTCTGGTCGGTTGGTAGAAGATTATTTGTTTGTTGATATATGCTGGTCCTTGGTTGTGCAGAGCTTTATATGTGCGAGTCAACATCTTCAACTGAAATCTCTTCTGGATCAGGATTCAGTGTAGCTTCTTGCGGTGCGGAATGCTATGAGTCCTTCTGGGGAGGTTAAGAATGAGTGTTGCTGCCGAGTTTTGTATTTTCTGTAGTCTCTTCGGAAGGCGTGCAATGATTCGTATGTAATGAGTGTTACCGTAGTCCAGCCTGCTGGTAACGAGGGCTCGAGTGAGAGTTCTTCTGGTGTTTATTGGGAGCCACCTGAAGATCTTGCGGAACATGCGAAGGGCGTGGAAGGTGGCAGACAAGCCTATGTTTATTTGTTTCTGCATAAATAACTTGCTGCCCAAGATGGTGCAGAGGTTGCGGTCGTGGTCTATCGGGGCATGGGAAGGGACGATTTCAGCAGGCCACAAAGTGTTGTTTCATGACCAAAGACGAGGACTTCCATTTTGTCCTTGTTGAGCTTGAGACAGTTGTCCTTTGACAAGTCGGCAACGTTCATCTTACATCTGTGGAAGTTGGTTCTGGGGGTGCATGGGTTTTCTGACAGCAAGAGGATGAGATGGGTGTTGTTGGCATATGAGATGAGGGCGAGTCTACCATCTGACGGTGTTGGCGGGGGGATCATGTACGTGTTGAAGAGGGTAGGTCTGAGGGACTATCCTTGTAGGACACTGGAGATGATCTTGGTTTCTGAGGTGAATGGTAGGAGACAGATTCTCTTGGTTCTTCTGGTGAGATGTGAGGTGATCTATTTGAGGGTGTCTCCCTGGATTCCCATTTGGAGGAGTCTGTTGATCAAGATGTGGTGAAAGACGATGTTGAAGGTGGCTGACTGGTTCTGGAGGATGAAAGCTGCAGTTTTGCTGCAGTCTAGGAGGGCCCAGTGTTGTCAGTGGCTGCGATCAGGTCTGTCTTGTCACTGTGGTTAGCTCACCCCTTATTGAGAGGGGTACAGGAGGCTGTAGTGTTCCACAAGTTTGGGGAGTTGCTGGTTGATTGAGTTTTTGAGAACCTTCGTCAGAAAGAGAAGCAGAGAGATGGGCTGGTAGTTCTTCTGATCTGCTGGGTCAGCGGATGGTTTCTTCCGGAAGGGCCTCACTTCAGAGTGGTTCCAGTCCTCAGGGAAGGAGGACATGGTGATGGAGATGTTCAGGACTTTCTTGAGCTTGTCGCCAATTGCCTTGCTAAAGAGGTTGAAGATGCCTTGGGGACATGGGTCAATGGGTGCTCCCGAGTATATGGAGTTCATGATGGAGATTGTGGCTTGAGTGGTGAGAGGGTCCCATTGGGTGAGCAGGTGTTCCGCATTTGTGTTCATGGGTATGAGTCAGCTGATGCTGTCAGCGGCAGGGGTTTTGAAGTTCTCAAAAATGGGGGTGATTGTGTCAGCGCATTCCATGATCCCCTGGGAGAAGTACTTTGCAGCTTGTTTCGGGTCAGGTGATGTGTCTGGGAGGAGGGAATTGAGAGTTTTATTCCATTGGTCTTCTAATACATTTTTCCAGTTTCTGCTTGTGAAGCTGGGGGGTGCGTAGATCTTGAGATGGTGAATTGGATTCTGTAGTGGTCCTTCCAAGTGACCTGTGAGACATGGATGTACTTGACTCTGTTGCTGGACGTAAAATGGGGTTGAATGTGTGTCTTGTGATGTGGGTGGGGGTCGGTGGCAATTTGTTGGAGGCCGATGTTGCTCATGCTTTCCAGGAGGTTGGTTGTGTTGGTGTCATCGAGTTGGAAGTTAAGATATCCTTGGAAGATGTAGTGCTCAGAGTCTATGGCGAATGTGGCGAGGAAGTCAGGATGGTGTTGCAGAAGCTGGAGCATGGTCCTGGTGGCCTAAGTACAACGGTGCCTCTTCTATCTGTGTGAAGTTGGAAATTGAAATGCTCCACCATCATGGTTGGGTCATCTCAGAAGTTTATGTAGCGAATGATGTCCTTGTAGATAATAGCAGTTCCATATCTGTGTTTGTTGATTTGGTCCCGGTGTGTGACATTGTAGCCGTCAGGTGTGGCGAAGTTTGGCGCGGAGGTGGGGTTCAGCCATGTCTCTGTGAGAAAGATGACGTCCTGACTGAGGGATGAGATCATGTCCCAGATCTCTGTGTGGTATTTGTTGAGCAATTATGTATAAGGTAGAATGCACTGGAGTTGTGCTATGACGTTCTCAGTTGGCGTGGTGGGCACAGTCTTGTTTGCGGTGTCTCTGGCGTTGTTGGTTGCTTTGGTGTTGCAGGTGAAGTCACAGTGCTAGCAGGAGAATGGTCCTCTGGTGGTGCGTGGAGATGTCCTGCAGCTGTTGTTGATGCTCCTGGGGTTCAGGGCTCTGAGACCTGCAGCACTGTAGCTGTGCGGAGTGAAAGAACCAGGGTTCCTTGCGCTAGGCACAGTCGAAGCACAGGTGGGTGCAGATGGGCTTGACATTGGTGTGCCAGCAGTGCTCTGGTGGTGGTCATCTGCTGCAGCCTCCATTAAGTAGATCCTGGGAGGAGGAAGGGTGCTGGGAGGTGGTTGGAGTAGCTAGGCGGGAGGCAGGAAAAGGGCTGGCTGGCGCAAGCTACAAATGAGGGAAAAACAAGGGGAAGCAGAGAAAGCGGAGAAAAGCAAGAAACAAGCAGTGAAAAACTAAGGAAAAGCAGGAGAAAGCACTCAGAACATGGGGGAAAAGGAAGGAGAAAGCAGTAAAATAATTAGGGAGAAGCAGGAGAAAGCACTCAGAAAATGGGGAAAAGGAGGGAGAAAGCAATGAAAGACGTGGAAAAAGCAAAAGAAGCAAAATAGAGAGGAAGCAGAGTGAAGCTGCAGCATGGGAGAGCTTGGCATGGGACTGTGATTGTGTCTGTCATGTTGCAGAAATAGCTGAAACTAAGAGTCCTATGCCCCTTTCATCAGGCTGAACAAATATCCCCTTACAGGAAAAGACCTAGTGTACCCCTAAAATCTTACAACTCAAAAGCACTCCCATGGGTTGGGTGGATCAGAGATGGTGTTAACCTAAGTGTCATGAGGCAGTGTGTCCCAAGATAAGGTACAAGTCAGTATAAAAAATACAGTCAGATAAGAAAGGACTGATTTCATAAGTGAGTTCTATGACATAATTAGACATTTATAAAGATTTATTACAAAATTGAAAAGGTACAATACAGGATAACTAAATGCAGAAAATGCTTGGTTGTTGGGTGGCAAGATAAGCCTAGGGAGGAAAACACCCCAGGTGATGGATTCTGATGAAACAATTTTAGTAAAAATTCCCCAGATCCACGACCAATCCAACTCATCAGTCTTAGAATCAGGCAGCAGCTACCCTGGAGCATTCGGACTCCAGAAGCCCCACACATTCCAAGAAAGAATCATCATTGAAAAATAACAAGAACCACAGGGTACACATGAAGCATAGAGAACAAACAAATACAGTGCTTATTAATGCTTTGTAAAAACACTAGCCATGCATACTACATTGCTTCCCTTTTTTCCCAGGCAAAAGAAAACCAAAACTTCATGACACATCAAATACAACAGTTTCACTGGCAACTTGGTTTACATGAAGAACGTCTTACAGTGTTACCATCTGAATCCTCCTGGGGAGACCTAATTTAGAAACACCTTTATGAGAAATCTTCACTGCAGGGACTATTTCAACTAAAGAATCGAGTACAGGCCAGTTATTCCCCACATTACCATGCAAAATGTCCTCGCCCCCAAACTCCATAGTCAACACTGAATCATTATCATTCTAGTCAGAACAAGTGCGAAGGACATTTTTGCTTGTTCAACAGAAATAGTAATCTAGATACTCCTGTTTCACCACCCTTTATTTTGAAGGACAAGCTCTCCTGGTTTCATAACCTTAACCCCTTAGCTGCTGGGCCTTTTCCCCCCCCAGTGCTGAGCCCTTTTTTGGCTATTTGGGGTAGTTCGCGCTTAGGGCTTCATAACTTTTTGTCCACATAAGCTAACCACGCCAAATTTGCGTCCTTTTTTTCCAACATCCTAGGGATTCTAATGGTACCCAGAGTTTGTGGTTTACCCTGGAGGAGACCAAGAAAATAGCCAAAATACAGTGAAAATTTAGTTTTTTCCAAAAAAATGGGAAAAAAGGGCCGCCGAAGAAGGCTTGTGGTTTTTCCCCTGAAAATGCCATCAACAAAGGGTTTCTGGTGCTGAAATCACTATCTTCCCACCTTTCAGGAACGGGCAGACTTGAATCAGAAAACCACATTTTCCAACACAAATTTGGCATTTTACTGGGACATACCCCATTTTTACTATTTTTGGTGCTTTCAACCTCCTTCCAGTTAGTGACAGGAATGGGTGTGAATTCAATGCTGGATCCCGGAAAGCTAAACATTTCTGAAAACTAGACAAAATTCTGAATTCAGCAAGGGGTCATTTGTGTAGATCCTACAAGGTTTTCCTACAGAAAATAACAGCTGAAATAAAAAAATATTGAAATTGAGCTGAAAACAACAGCCATTTTTCTTTATGTTTTACTCTGTAACTTTTTCCTGCGATGTCAGATTTCTGAAAGCAATATACCGTTTTGTCTGCTGGACTCTTCTGGTTGCGGGGATATAAAGGGCTTATAGGTTCATCAAGAACCCTAGGTAGCCAGAGCCAATAAATGAGGTGCACCCTGCAGTTGGTTTTCATTCTATACTGGGTATACAGCAATTCATTTGCTGAAATATGAGGAGTGAAAAAGAGGTATCAAGAAAACCTTTGCATTTCCAAAATGGGATCAAGATAAGGTTTTGAGGAGCAGTGGTTATTTGCACATCTTTGAATTCCGAGGTGCCCATACTAGCATGTGAATTGCAGGGCATTTCTCAAATAGACGTCTTTTTTACACACTCTCTTATATTTGGAAGGAAAAAATGTAGAGAAAGATAAGGGGCAATAACACTTGTTTTGCTATTCTATGTTCCCCCAAGTCTCCCGATAAAAATGATACCTCACTTGTGTGGGTAGGCCTAGCGCCCGCGACAGGAAATGCCCCAAAACACAACGTGGACACATCCCATTTTTTCACAAAATACATAGCTGTTTTTTTGCAAAGTGCCTACCTGTAGATTATGGCCTCTAGCTCAGCCGGCACATAGGGAAACCTACCAAACCTGTACATTTTTGAAAACTAGAGACCTAGGGGAATCCAAGATGGGGTGACTCGCGGGGCTCTGACCAGGTTCTGTTACCCAGAATCCTTTGCAAACCTCAAAAAGTGGCTAAAAAAACACGTTTTCCTCACATTTCGGTGACAGAAAGTTCTGGAATCTGAGAGGAGCCTCAAATTTCCTTCCACCCAGCGTCCCCCCAAGTCTCCCGATAAAAATGATACCTCACTTGTGTGGGTAGGCCTAGCGCCCGCGACAGGAAATGCCCCAAAACACAACGTGGACACATCACAGAAAACAGAGCTGTTTTTTGCAAAGTGCCTACCTGTAGATTTTGGCCTCTAGCTCAGCCGGCACCTAGGGAAACCTACCAAACCTGTACATTTTTGAAAACTAGAGACCTAGGGGAATCCAAGATGGGGTGACTCGCGGGGCTCTGACCAGGTTCTGTTACCCAGAATCCTTTGCAAACCTCAAAAAGTGGCTAAAAAAACAAGTTTTCCTCACATTTCGGTGACAGAAAGTTCTGGAATCTGAGAGGAGCCTCAAATTTCCTTCCACCCAGCGTCCCCCCAAGTCTCCCGATAAAAATGATACCTCACTTGTGTGGGTAGGCCTAGCGCCCGCGACAGGAAATGCCCCAAAACACAACGTGGACACATCACAGAAAACAGAGCTGTTTTTTGCAAAGTGCCTACCTGTAGATTTTGGCCTCTAGCTCAGCCGGCACCTAGGGAAACCTACCAAACCTGTACATTTTTGAAAACTAGAGACCTAGGGGAATCCAAGATGGGGTGACTCGCGGGGCTCTGACCAGGTTCTGTTACCCAGAATCCTTTGCAAACCTCAAAAAGTGGCTAAAAAAAACAAGTTTTCCTCACATTTCGGTGACAGAAAGTTCTGGAATCTGAGAGGAGCCTCAAATTTCCTTCCACCCAGCGTCCCCCCAAGTCTCCCGATAAAAATGATACCTCACTTGTGTGGGTAGGCCTAGCGCCCGCGACAGGAAATGCCCCAAAACACAACGTGGACACATCACAGAAAACAGATCTGTTTTTTGCAAAGTGCCTACCTGTAGATTTTGGCCTCTAGCTCAGCCGGCACCTAGGGAAACCTACCAAACCTGTGCATTTCTGAAAACTAGAGACCTAGGGGAATCCAAGGAGGGGTGACTTGCGGGGCTCGGACCAGGTTCTGTTACCCAGAATCCTTTGCAAACCTCAAAAAGTGGCTAAAAAAACAAGTTTTCTCACATTTCGGTGACAGAAAGTTCTGGAATCTGAGAGGAGCCACAAATTTCCTTCCACCCAGCGTTCCCCCAAGCCTCCCGATAAAAATGATACCTCACTTGTGTGGTTAGGCCTGGTGCCTGCGACAGGAATAGATCACACAACGGTCAATGTTGGTCCTTACGTGAGGCAGCTGTTGACCCTGGGGTGATCCATTCCTGACACAGACACTAGGTGTAGGCACTCAAGTGGGGTAGTGTTTTTATCAGGACAGGTGAGGAGTCACTGGGTGGTAGGAATATTGTGGATCCCAGCATATTCCTGTAGTTTGTGTGACAGAAATGCGAGAAAAATTGAGTTTTTTTTCAACATTTCAGCTTTGCAGGGTATTCTGGGTAAGAAAACTTTGGGGAAGCCACACAAGTCACACCTCTGTAGACTCCCCCGAATGTCTAGTTTCCAGAAATGTTTGGGTTTAGTGTGTTTCTCTATATGGCCGCCGAATCCAGGACCAAAAACACAGGTACCTGCCTTACAAAACCAGTTTGTTTTGCCATGGATAATTTTGATGTCTCCACAATATGATTTGGGTGGTGGAATTTGGGGCTGAACTAAATTGGGGAGCTCCCAAGAGAGCACTCTCTCTCTGCTTGCCGCCGCATTCACCTGCTCTCTGGGTTGGCCTAACCCACTATTACCCAGTTGCACAAACAGCTTGCGAAGGGACAGCAGGACTGTCCTCATCACCTCCCTCATAATGTACTGGAAGAGGAGTTATCGAATGGGACTCCTCTGACTGAAAAATCACTCCCAGAGTCTGCGCCATTGTCCTATCCCTCAGATGCTGTCTCAGTATCTGATGTCTCAGTCTCTGATCCTATGTCAGAGCGGTCCTCTATAACCCGAGTGTAGGCAGCAGTCATCCATCAAGATGCCATCTCTGCTATTGGCTAAACTGTTGCTCTAAAACACTAGCCTACGTAGACAGTCACAAAATCGATGGTGTGTGAGATACGTGCAACAGTAGAGGCCACCTTACCTGCGCTTCTTCCCTCAATCAGCACGTACTTTCAAGACACTCAAAAAACACCTTGTCACATACCATTCGTCACAGTCTTTAGCACCTCCTGCGCCCAGTCCAACAATCATTATTGGTGCTCCCACTCCCTCCTCCTCGGATTCCCTCATTACCACCCAGCAAAAGTGCCCTTCATCTCTCCATAGACTTTGCTAATGTACTCAGCTATTTACATAAAATACAGATTTGCTCTTTGCAGTAGGCATATAAACCTTCTGCGCTTCTTTATGGCACTAAAACTGCCACTAGACAAGTCGGACCCTTTTCCCCCCAGGGAAACCACACACATATTGACAAAAGTGATATATATATGACAGCCAATCACCTGAAACTCAACTCAAGCAAAACCGAAATAATCCTCTTTGGCCCACACAAAAACACCTGGGACCCCTCATGGTGGCCCACCACGCTAGGCCCTGCACCCACCCCCGCCAACCACGCACGCAACCTCAGCATCATCCTAGACTCCTCCCTCTCGATGACCCAACAAATCAACGCTCTCACCTCCTCATGCTTCAACACACTCCGTATACTGAAAAACATTCAAATGGATCCCCACAGAGACCAGAAAAACTGTCACTCACGCACACATCAGCAGCAGGCTTGATTACGGAAACGCCCTCTACGCCGGCACCACTCTAAAACTCAAGCGCAAACTACACGCATCTAGAACTCAGCAGCACGACTCATCCTCGACCTCCGCCGACACGAACACATCTCTCCACACCTCAAATCCCTCCACTGGCTCCCCATTGACAAAAGGATCACCTTCAAGATCCTCATCCTCGCACACAAATCACTCCACAACACAGGCCCTGCCTACCTCAACGAGTCACCTTCCACACCCCCACACGAAACGTCCGCTCAGCTGACCTCTCTCTCGCCTCTGTCCCCCGCATCAAACACACCACCACTGGGGGCAGATCCTTCTCCTACCTTGCACCCAAAACCTGGAACGCCCTCACAACCCACCTTCGCAAGACCCAAAACCTACTTCTTTTCAGGAAGGGCCTCAAAACCTGGCTTTTCGAACAGTGAACCTCCCAGCCCCTTTCCCTCCCCCCGCCCCCCCCCCCCAAGCGCCTTGAGACCCTGACAGGTGAGTAGCACACTTTATAAATCTCTTTGGTATATATAGATCTACCTCTATATATATATATATATATATCTATGTACATGGATATATCTATAGATATATCCATGTACATAGATATATCTATCTACATAGATATATAAATATAGATCTATATATAGATCTATTTTTTGTAGTTGTTGTATGGTTTCCTTGGGGGCCAAAATGGCCCCCAGGGAAACCCTACAACATCTAAAAAAAAATTGCCCCCACAGGGGGTCACCCTGCCCACGGGCGACCCCCTGTCATTTTTTTTTTGTTTTAATGAATTTTTTTTTTTTTTTAAAACAATCCCCTGGGATTGCACCCCCCCCCCCCCCCCCAGAGGGCACCTACCTTTTTTTTAAAAATTAATTATGCCCCCGGGGGGGGGCGGCCCGTTTTCCGAGGGGGCCGCCCCCCCAAAGTGAAATCCCTGGCGTCTAGTGGTGTTTCCTGTGTGCTGTGCTGCGATCGGGGGCCAGAAACAGTTTGAGAAGGCCTCGTAAGAAAGGGGAGAGTCTCCCCTTTCTTACGAGGCTTTTTCAAAGTGTTTCCTGGCCCCCCGATCGCAGCTGTGCTGCGATCGGGGGGCGAGGAAACCTGAAAGTGTTTCCTGGCCCCCGATCGCAGCACAGCTGCGACCGGGTGGCCAGGAAACACTTTCAGGAAGGCCTCGTAAGAAAGGGGAGACACTCCCCTTTCTTACGAGGCCTTCCCGAACGTGAGAAAGGCCGTTTTCCCCATCAAAGCAGGAAGCGGCCGCAAGGCTGCTTCCTGCTTTGATGGGGAAAACACCTTTGCAACGTCAGCGCGCCGACGTCACAAAGGGGCGGGTGGGGGGGCGGGGGGAGACACGGAAGCTTCCGTGTCTCCCGGGGGGGGTTTAAAAAAAATAATAAATCCTCGGGTGCGACGCACCCGAGGATTTATTGATACCCTTCCTGGTGTCGGCCACTGGTCGTGACCCGCACCAGGGAGGGTGTGTGGGCGTCGGCCAGTGGCCGACGCCCGCACCTAAGCGGTTAACAGGTAAACTGTATCTCGATTTCCTTTCACAACTTTAAAATGCTTTTTTATTAAAACCCAATCCCCAAAAGCAACATCTGCATCCCTGGCATTTCTCCTATAGTCAAAATCAACCTTATGTACATTCTGTTTCTATACAACTCTCTCTCAAACCATTAATCTCATTCTCAATATGGTTAGTGGCAAAATGTCTTCCTCTAATCAGCCTAGTGTTGTTTTTTGACACCCAAGCAGCCAAAAAATGACTCCTAAGTATAGACAGGAGTAATTATCATCATCCCAATTCACACCACAGGGGACCAGTGTCCCCCTGAGCAAGCCCTACATACCCAGAACTAGCCAGGAGGCTGCATGTAAGGGGCCCTCAGTGGCACACCACTCACATACACAAACACTTGCCTGCAACTTACCTGGGATGGGCCCCATCCTCCTGTAGTGTCTCTGTGGTGTGGATGGTGGTTTTGCTGGGGTTGGGATCTTTGTGCCCATTCCATGGTGTTTCCCCAAGGAAATGGGCCTACCTTCACATTAACACCTGGTCTGACCAGGCGTTAAATAATGACGCTAAGAGGGCTTAGCGTCATTATTTTGATCACCTCTCACCCGCGTGTCTTTTCTTTGCCGGGACCTAAATATGGCGCTGGGGGACTAGCGTCATTTTTTAGGACAGGAACGCCTTCCTTGCATCTCATTGACGCAAGGTAGTTTGGCGCTTCCCCAAAATGACACTAACTCCAATATTTTGACGCTAGACAGGTCTAGCGTCAAAATATAAATATGGAGCTAAGTTAGTGCACCCTGAATTAGCATCAGCAACAGTTACAACACATTCATTCTGAAGTCCATCTATGCATAGTTTCTGCCATGGTAATGGTCGTGGCGAGAGACAGTCCGTCCTGTAATCTTTCCCTCCTTGTATGTACTTAAAATGCATGTAATATTCTTGTAAATTAGACAGCAGTGTCACCAAACGCGCTGATGCTTTACCCAATCTATGTTGCAACAACTGAACTACTATGGTATACCCAGGGACAAACCTGGTATAGTACTCATACAAACACATCAACACACGCAATGCCTCCTTATCCTCTGTAGGTGGCACTTTATTTGTAGCCTCCATCTTAAAAAATATTGGTCGTATAGCCTTCTCTGAAATGGTATGACCCTGATAATCCACTTGTTGAACAAGCAAATGACATATTTGCAGTTTTACAGTCATTCCCCCTTTCATCCAGGATATTTTAACATTATTTGAATTTCGATTGGTGCTCTACACAGAGACTGAAAGTTTGCAGTGTTCTTGCAACTATTACATCTTTTTCCTTGAGCAGGCCAAGTAACACTGTTCTCCATATGCCTTCTGGCCCCACATCTAAAACAATTATATTGCCCCCTTTTATTGTGGGTACTTATAAACTTTACAGCACACAGGCAAGCATCTCATTAACACAATTGATAGGGGCTAAGCCCTCTTGACTGGACAAAGCTTGTGAATATGAAATTGATCTCTCCACACTCCTTGTTATGCCTATTACATTTGTTAAGGTGGGATGTCTAGAAGTCAGAAAGCGTTCTTGCGTTTTGTTTTAGAACACACAAATTGGTCTCTTACGTAGAGTTTCACACTGTTCTCAAATTAGCAAGTGGAAGCTGACACTCGCAGTGCTGCAATAAATTCCTCAACAGACTCATCTCTGCCTTGCCTATTTGTATGATGACTATTGGTGGAATTGAAGTCCAAATGTATGTAGATTCAGGCTCACCTTACACTATTATTAATGAACAGTTGTGGTTTGATAAATTTCAAAAGAAATTGGGGGATATTCTGGTCCTTCCCGATATCGCTCCTGAAGGATTTTCGGGTGAGAAAATTGATTTAGTGGGATTTACCACTAGTTTGTTTGAATTCAAAGATAGATCTAGTTTATGCAAATTGTACGTTGCGAAGAGAGGTCCTGCAATTTTAGGTTGGCAAGATCAAGGCAGTTTAGATATCATATTGAATCCCAATAGTCCTGAACCAGTGATGGTAGTCGATGTGTGCGAATCTGGATCTAGTTCCCTTAAAAAAGAATTCCCTAAAGTCTTTAATGATAGTATTGGCAAGTTAACTGATTTTGTACACAAAATTGTGCTCAAGGATAATGCTTCACCCAAGATTTTCAAAGTAAGGAACATACCCTTAACTGTTAGATGTGAAGTTGAGAAGGAATTAAATGCTTTAGTGAGTGCAGACATTATAGAAAAGATTGAATCTTCTGAGTGGGTTTCTCCCATTGTGGTTGCTAGACGTTCCGATGGCAAAATTAGATTGTGTATTGATTTACGTCTTAATGACAACATTCTTGTTGACCAGTTTCCTTTACCACGCATTTCAGAAATGCTTTCCACAATTAAAGACGCAAAACTGTTTTCCACCATAGATCTTTCGGCCGCTTACCATCAGATTGTGTTACACCAAGATTCAAAAAACTATACAGCATTCATTACTCCTTTTGGATGCTTCCAATACAAGAGGATGAGTTTTGGTTTGGCTTCTGCTGCTGCTGTTTTTCAGAGACTCATGCATTCATTATTTGGTAACATGCCCAACGTACATTGCTTTCAAGATGACATCCTAAACCATGGCAGAGATAAAATTGAACATGATCACTTGTTGGATCGTGTATTAAGTATCCTAAATGAAAGAGGTTTGGTAGTCAAATTTTCGAAGTGCAAATTCGCTGTCAGGAGTGTTACGTATTTGGGTCACGTGTTGAGTGAGGAGGGAATTAGGCCCAAACCTGATTTAATTGATGCAATACGTTTAGCGCCGGAACCCAGTTGTAAAGACGATGTAAAGTCTTTTCTTGGTCTCACAGAGTTTTACTCCAAATACATTATGAATTTTTCTTACAAAACATTCCACATAAGACAGTTACTCAAGAACGGTAGCAAATTTAATTGGTGTAAGGAGTGTGATTATGAATTCAGAAACATTAAAACAGCTATTGCTAATGCTGTCCCTATGTCAGGTTTTGATCCCAATTTGGCCATCATTGTTACCACCGATGCCAGCTCGAAAGGTTTAGGTGCAATATTGTCTCAGAGAAAGAGTGATGGTAGTGAAAATTTAATTGCCAATGCTTCTAGGTCTCTGACTGACGCAGAAGTTAAATATTCTGTGATAGAAAGAGAAACATTGGCATGCGTGTGGGCTTTGGAGCATTTTAGAGCATTTGTCTGGGGCAAACATTGTGAAATTCGTAGTGATCACAAACCTTTGGTTAAATTACTCACCACTAAAGGGATGGCCAAGGCTTCGGCACGTATTGCTAGGTTATCCATGAGAATCCAAGATTTTCTTTACAATGTAACTTATGTTCCTGGTAAGGATAATGTGTCAGCTGATTTCATTTCCAGAATGCCTTTAAGTGGTAAACATGAAACTGAATCTGAGTGGGATGACTACCATATTGCCTGGTTACACGATGAATATATTCCTTTTATCAACCAACAGTCGTGGATTGAGGAGTATTCCAAGGATGCTATAATTCAAGAAGTTTTGAAGTACATGGTTGAGGGATGGCCAGAGAAGAAAGATCTGAGCCCTATTTTGAGGAATTTTTGGGAAGTTAGGAACGAATTGTCTCACTTCAAAAGTATACTATGGAGGGGTGATAGAGCTATTCCACCGACTAACCTTAGGAAATCTATTAATTTACAAAGAGATTGTGTAAAATGTGCTAATGCTGACAAATTTTTAAAAACTTTGAAACCCAATGAGTACTTTTCTTGTAACCCCAAGAATCCTTGGGAAGTCATTGCATTGGATATTATGGGTCCCATTGGCATTAATAGTAAATATATCATCGCAGCTATAGATGTTTTTTCAAAATGGCCGGTTGTTGAAATTGTAAATAGGGTAGACTCTGATGCTGTCCTAAAACTTTTAGACAGGATTTTTACTGATGAAGGTATTCCCTCCAGGATTATCACAGACAATGGGGTACAATTTACATAAAAAAAAGCTAAGGAATATTTTAGTAGAGTTGGAATTAGACATTGTACTACCTCTTTATACAATCCCAGTGGCAATGGTTTTATCGAACGATTTAACAGAGTGCTTAAAGGGGCAATTCAATCTGAAGGTATAGCGGATGAGAACTGGGAATTACAAGTCCTTAAAACAGTGTGGATGTATCGTATTACGTTAAATGAAATGACTGGATGTACTCCCTTCGAGATTATGAGAGGGAGGATTGCTAGAACTAAAGTTAATCCTTCTTGGTTGTTTGAGGATCCTGTAGTTACCATGGACTTAGATGTTGTAAGAAACAAATTAAGTAACACTCATGAGCGTTATCAAACAAAATTTGAGCAAAATTGTAGTAACAAGCACACCCATAGTGTAAAGGTAGGGATGCTAGTTAAAATTAAGAAACCTTGGAAGGTCAGGAAGGGAGAAAGTCAATATTCCAAACCTTTCAGGGTAATTGAAGTGTTAAGAAATTCAGTCAGGTTATCTGATGGTAGAGTCTGGAATTTCAGACGCATTGCCATATTAAAAGGTAATGAGTGGATGTATCCTACTAATAGCCAAGGTGAGCGTGGGACTTTTCTGGACTTTGACCCAGTAATTGAGTCGAGTAGGCCAAATAGCAATGAGGAGAGTGGGGGTCATGAGGCTCAAGATTTAGTAGTACAACAAAATGACCTAGATTTCGAGCCTCATAGACATGAGGAGAATAATTCCTTGAACAGTAACCTGTTATTCAAAGAGTCCGGAGCTAAGTCTTCATCTCCAAATGTACTTGATGATAACTTTGTTACCAAATGTAAAAGGAATAGATGTAAACCAAAATGGCGAGATGACTATGTTAATTAGATCTGCATTATTTTTGTTGACTGTTCTTTAGATTTCATTATTTTTATTTTTATTGTTTTTCTTATAATGTTTATATATTTTGGTTATTAAGAAAAGGGAGATGTGTTATGTCGTGCGCGCGTGGTTGCCACTTTGTGTTCATGGCAACGCGTGTATTGTTATCATGTGTATGTCTGTAACTTTCCACTCTCGGTCCGGCAGTTGTTCTCTGCTCATCCAGGAGTGGGACGCTTCTCTGGAGTGGTGCAATAAACATCATACTTACCTCCTCCACTTGTGTAATACTTGACAACGGGCAAGTCCCATCTTATATTAGAATCCCAGAGTACTGTCCTGTATTTTATCTGGAGTGAAGACTTGATCTGTCAATCTGGTTCCAGTACCAGCATAGTGATGCAAAAAAGTATTGTGATGTCACTGTGTCAGCTGTGAACCTTCCTGATTAAAACTAGCACACTCTCTGCATAAGTCCAGAATGAGGATAATTATACATTTTATCAAATGTAGAAGACCGAGTTACAGAAGCGAATGATATATAGGTTAGCTCTAACCAAACTCTGTAATGTTTTTAGTAGAAGAGATGAATATCTAAAAAAGGAAAACAAAAGCAACACCAGGCCAAATAGATGGTTTAAAGAAAAATCTCAGCAGTCAGCAGATCACATTGGTCCAGAAATTGGGGGCAAGGTAAGATGACTGGCAATGAATGTTTGGCTTATCGATGAGTTCTCAGATGGAGACCCAGCAGCAGATTTGTTTGGGATGGGAAATCCCTCAAATAGTTAAACAGAGCTATTTAAAAAAAAATTAAATCCATAATATATTTTGTTTAGCATATCCTGGCTTTCAATTGATCTTCACCCTTAATAAACGTATACAAACATAAATATATATTCCAATGCACACATGACAGCCTTATTTTGCGAGATATTCTGGAACAAATACCAGAGGTATATCCATAATCTACATTTTAATGTTTACATTGTTTTAACATGCTTTTTGCTGGTTTCTACCAGGCAAGTAGCAATACTAGGAACTCAATTGATTGTGTATGGTGGGATAAGGAGAGAGCGTGGGACCTTTTTAAGTTGGTTTTCTCAATATAATGACAGGTCAACAGCTTCAGTGAATTTTGATGTTGTATTTTAATAACATTAATAGTTACAGTAACAATGCTATTGATCAATAACATCGTCATCTGTTGCATACTGCTTCATACCTTACTTATGACATGCAATTTAATGTTATTCTCTGTATTGTTCTCAGGTTGGTGAAGGGCTGAGTTTTCCTTATCGAGCTCATTAGATCCACCCTGCCAACTGTTATGGTTCCTATTTGCCAGAAGATGAGTCTCACGAGTGCTCTTATTAGTGTGTGGGTATTCACCTTTCCATGCCTTCTTAATTTTCTGTAGGTTTCATCTTGCTGAAGCCCTTAAATGTACCTGCATCTGTTCAAGTGCATTTTCCAGTTTATCACTAGTCTTTGAGTTTCATGTGAGGAAACTCATGTGGAATGCTCTGCTCACACCTACCCCCATGTACAGGGAAAGAGTCCCTCAGTTTGGCACTGTGGAGATGAACTCTTGAGTTAGTGAATCACTTCCCCCTGATTGTAATAATGAATGTGGTCAAAGCTCTGGCATCAGCCACATTGTATGTGTCACTAACTCTGTGGACATTACACCTTTGTTCCTTGTAGCTAATCACTGCAAACGTTTTTTTGAGGCATGAAGGAGATCCTGTGCAATCACTTTTGGGCCCTATTTGATTACCAGACATAGATGCGACGTAATCTCCTGCTTGCCTTCTGTCTGACATTTCATTGACTCCTTTTCATTTTAACTGCAGTAGGTCACCTGCCTACAATTTACTTTATTAATGCAGCTATATTAGTTATTGCACAGATTGAGGGATGACTTTTTCTCAAAAAGACTAGTACAAATCCTCTGTATGAGGCTTGGAAAACATACCTTAAGCCAGCCACCTCCCTAATAACAAGCACCGTATTTGCTGCTGCAGTTGCATTTCTGATGGCTTGTGACTGTTAGCATTTAGTGTACGTGCAGTGCTGAAGGGATATCTAACTGCTTTGGTCTATATAATTGTGCACTTTCTTTAAGTTAGGAGTTTTAGTAGAATGTTGGTAGGTATGTTGGTTGCCATGGGTTCTGACTGTGTTCCGAAGGTGTCAGTTGCGCTGCTGCTTGGGGACAACAGTCGGTAACATGAAATGCTCATTTCCTTGAGGCATAATAACTTACTTACGCTATAACTGTGCCTCCTCTTCATCCTTTGAAGACACTACATAAATTGGCGACAAGTGGAGAAGGAAATTCGCACATCTATAAGAACCCTCGAGCCTCCTTATTTGTTTCCATTTTTGTGACCCCAATCATCGCATTAAAAAATATTGCCAAGAAAGAAGGGGAGCATATATCTGCAGGCCTGGTGTTGTGTAAGCCCTGTGGAACCTTTATCTATTAACATTGCCAAAGTATCCGGCCTGATTTGTTTAGTGCGTGTCTTGCACTTAAAACTACTTGAACACGTATGGGCTGTGCGCAAGGTACTACCCAGTTTTGTGTGCTAAGAACTCAACTGGAACTCCCAGCGCTCCGGCAGTGTGTGATCGCTTGTATTTAGCACTGCTGCCCATGCTGTGTAGTAAATATTCACAAGCTTCAGCACACCACAGCAAGTGCTATTAATCAATGCTCCTTGCTGGTGCCACTCAGAAATCTGGTGCTCAGTGAATGCTACACGTGGTTGTGTCTGCGTATCCAAAAGACATTAACCATGTTATTCAAAACGAAATCAACTTTCACTTGTGACTTTGCCTTGTCTTCTGCCAGCATTCCGTATCGTATTCCTCTGTTCAGATTCTGTTCTCTCTCACTATTGGTCAGTATATAAGGCTGCTGGATTGGTTGCAGAATCAGAGTTAATCAATACCGATTGGTTAGATTTGAGAGTGTCACTTTTCAATTCTTAAGCTTCATAAAGAATTAAGGCCTTCATAACGACCCTGGCAGTCGGTGATAAAGTGGCAGTAAGACCGCCACCAGGCTGCCACTAAGCACTGCCAAATTATGACCATGGCGGTGATATCACCGAAAGACAGCCAACGTACCACACCGACTGCCAGTGCGGAAACAAAACTGCGCTAGCCGCCTATAGCCAGGCGTAAGACAAAGTACCGGCCACCATATTATGACATGCCAATCCGCCACCTTTTCCGGGGCGGTACCAACGACATCAAAAGCCTGCCGGAAACAGAGTATAGAAGTGAAAGGACTCACCATTAGAGACACAGAGAAGAACGCCGCCGCCATGGAACCAGAAATGCAAGTCTTCCCGATGATCTTGTACGTTATGCTCCACCACGAACACCAACGAAGACGACAACGGTGACACAGGAGGGGGGGAGGAAAACGACAGTGACACACACGCACAACACACACCCATACACACACACACACACACACCCCATACTCACAACCAGCTGCACTACAAAAACAATTTATCCCCATAAATCGCCTGAATAATGCAAGGACAACAGGAATTGACTAAAGTGATTGTAATAAGATCAACATCAAAAGTAAAAATTCAGTTTGGCAAGGCAACAGATATGTCCAAATGTACGAAAAAAGGACTCTGCCCAGTCCTCAGTTCACAGGGCCACATGGTCACAGGGCAAAGTCCAAGGCCTCACTGGTTCCCTGCACCTATACAGAGAGAACACTGCAGGGGCATCAGTTGGCAAATAGGCAGGCACCTCAGGGGGAGGAGGGGCACCCCAGCCAGATGCGGAAACAAGACCACTGGTTCTGGAGGGGGCAACATGCCAATTGCTCTTTGTCCTGGGGAGTGCAAGGCCACAGTCTCTCTGGTGGGTGACTTGCCCACTGGTTCTGGAGGGGGCAACATGCCCTGTGCTTGGTCCTGGGGAGTGCAAGGCCACAGTCTTTCAAGTGGGTGACTTGCCCACTGGTTCTTGAGGGGGCAACATGCACCGTGCTTGGTCCTGGGGAGTGCAAGGCCACAGTCTCTGGTGGGTGGCTTGCCCACTGGTCCTGGAGGGGGTAACATGCCCTGTGCTTGGTCCTGGGGAGTGCAAGGCCACAGTCTCTCTGGTGGGTGACTTGCCCACTGGTTCTGGAGGGGGCAATATGCCCTGTGCTTGGTCCTGGGGAGTGCAAGGCCACAGTCTCTGTGGTGGGTGACTTGCCGACTGGTTCTGGAGGGGGCAACATGCCCTGTGGTCTTTGTCCTGGGGAGTGCAAGGCCACAGTCTCTCAAGTGCGTGTCTTGCCCACTAGTTCTGGAGGGGGCAAGCCGCACAGCAGCCCATGGAGGCTAGATCATATGGCGTCCGCTGGCGGTGACGGCTGCACTGTGGTGGTGGTGGTTGTTGGAGGCTCCTGCTCAGCCCCTGCACCCTCAGATGGCGGCACTGTGGTGGTGGAGGTTGTTAGAGGCTCCTGCTCAGCCCCTGCACCCCTCTGATGGCTGCACTGTGGTGGTGGTAGTGGGAGGCTCCTGCTCAGTCCCTGCACCCTTCGATGGCAGCACTGTGGCAGTGGTGGTTGTTGGAGGCTCCTGCTCAGCCCCTGTACAGCCCCTGTACTCACTGATGACTGCACAACCATGTCTGGCGGTGGGGGCTCTGTGACAGCTGGTGGTGCAGGCTCCTTCCCCTATTTCCTGGCTGGTGCAGGCTCCTTCCCCTTTTTGATGGCTGGTGCAGGCTCCTTCCCCTTTCTGCTGGCTGGCGCAGGCTCGTTCCCCTTTTTGATGGCAGGTACAGGGTCCTTCCCCTTTCTGCTGGCTGGTGCAGGCTCCTTTCCCTTTCTGTTGCCGGTGCAGGCTCCTTCCCCTTTTTGATGGCTGGTGCAGGCTCCTTCCCCTTTCTGCTGGTTGGTGCAGACTCCTTCCCCTTCAGTATTTGAGGCCTGGAGTCCTTTCCACCATGAGTAGCTGCTGATGGAACTGGGCCCGTGGACTGTTTGACTGAGGTGCTTGGCTGGGTTCTTGGTACCCTGGTCATAGGTGCAGGATGGAGAGAGGGAGGGGTAGGGAAGAGGTCAATGGTAGAAAAGAAAAGCTTTTTAGGGACATTGGTCGGGAAGAGGGAGAAGAAATGGGACTGGAGGATGAGGGAGTGGTTGTTGGAGGTGTTTGTCTGCTGATTTGGTGCATGGGTTGTATGCTGTTGTGAGGTGGATGGCAGTTGGGGTCTGAGTGCTTGCGTTTGTGTACTTTAGGAGTGGGGACTGACACAGTGGGAGAGGACACAGGGGACGTGTGCATGGATGTTGTGGAGGTGTCTGCCAGTGAGCTGTGTGTTCTGCTTGGTGTGGTGATGATGCAGGTATTGGATGATGATGTACTGCATGCAGGTGTGAGTGTGGCTGTAACTGGGTGGGAGGTGGAGGTGGAGGAGGGGGAGACTGGAAATAGTGGATGTTGTGTCGGCATCTGAATGATGTTTGTGTGAGTGCCTGTGGGATGAAGTGTGGTGCTTTTGTTTGCCTGTGACACTCTTGTGTGTTGTCTTGTGTGCATGCTCGTCTGGCTGTGTGCTTGAGATGGGTTGGGGTTGAGGAGAATGGGACTGGAAAGTGGAAGTTGGAGGGGACGTTTGAAACAGAGACAATGGCTGCCATCAGAGAGGAGGCGAGAGCATGGATTGATCTTTGTTGGGCCGCCAATCCAGTGTGAATGCCCTCCGTGAATGCATTAGATTGTTTCATCTGGGCTACCAGCTCCTGGATGGCATTCACAATGATTGATTGCCCTACAGAGATGGATATCAGCAGGTCAATAGCCTTCTCACTTAGGGCAGCAGGGCTCACTGGGACAGGGCCAGAGGTGCCTGGGGCGAAGGAGATGCCCACCCTCCTGGGTGAGCAGGCACGGGCAACTCGCTGAGGGGGCTGCTGGGAGGGCGATGCTGGTACGGGGGTGGTGGCTGTACCTGTAGCTGGGGTGGTCACAGAAGTGTCTGCCACCACCAGGGAGCTCCCATCGGAGGAGGTATCAGAGTCTGTATTGTCCCCTCCAGTCTCCGCCATGGGGCTCCCCTCACCCTCCGTCCCACTGGTGCCCTCAGCGTTGGTGGACTCTGCCTCCCTGGGTCCTGTGGGATGTAGCTCCCTCCGTCGCCGGTGCCTCTGTTCCTCCGCCAGATGATGCTAATGCACATAAGGACAGGATGACAAAACAAGAAAAGGGTGAGAGAGACAAAGGATACACTGGGTCAGTGACTGTACAAACACCACCGTTGGTGTACACAGCACCCTCACACAAAGGGGACAGGCCTACGCAGTTTCATTGCACTACCAGCAATATTGCTAGCCACCAAGGCATGAGGAGGAGCACACATCGCCAACTGCAGCACACCTGGGACCCACGCAGCCGTGACCAGTAGTAGTTGCTAACAAGCTAGGTAGGCAGTATTTCCCCTTCAGACCCTTAGCCACCAGAGGACCTACGCTGCTATGTCAGGCCTGGCCTAGGGGCACCCACTGACAAACAACCACCACCCGGATACCAACCTTCCAGCCGTGAGCTTCAATGATGGCCACTGTACTCACCCCCTTGAGGCTGCTGTGATGCTCTCAAGTGCCCATCCAGCTCTGGATAGGCCACCGCCAGTATGCCGGCGATCAGAGGGGTCAGGGTTCAACGTTCCTAGTTGAGAGGCCATCCCCAGCTATGCCTTTGCTGTCTTCCGTGCCCAGCGTCTCGGGTCCACCCACCGTTTCTGACAGTGGGTGCTTTGCCTGCCACAGACTCCCAGGGTCCGCACCTCCTTGGCGATGGCACGCTATATACCCTTCTTTTAATGGGCGCTGACCTGCAGAGGCAATACAGACAGGAGAACTCCATTAGACAAACAGTCCAGCCAGTAACACAAATGGCCCCCAATACCCGTTCCCATCACTGTTGGCACACACATAGCCCAGCACTCAGTGTGTACCCAGCCAGGAGGACATCCCTCCCCCCCCTTACACGATGCCTTCACACACACCTCCATACATTCATGCCACATGCATCATGCCCAAAGTGTACTCACCTGTTGGTCTGGAGGCCCATACAATAGTCCGTACTGGGGTAGGACCCCATTCACCAGTTTCTCCAACTCCTCTGAAGTGAAGGCTGGGGACCTTTCCCCGGTCACATGGGCCATGGTTAGTCCCATACACAGGTCACAGCAGCACATGAAGTGTAGGTCCTCTCCTATGGAAGGTCAGGAAACAAGTGAGGAATCAGATAGAAAATGGCGGTCACGTCCGTGCCGGGGCATACCGTCACCGCCGGCGTAGATCACCATTGGCCACTGTACCCCATAGGGCCCAATAATAACCAATGAGGAATTGCACGGCGGTTCCCGACTGCCTCCCGCCACAGTGCACAACGTCAGCAGCATTACCTCACTTTTACTTGTCCCTCCACACAGGACAGGCAGACGCCATTTCAGAGGGGGGCAGGCCTATGGAATAATACTGCGTCACAGGAGAAATAGGCACATACTGGACAAATCACACTGACCCATTAATGTTTACAGATTGCAGACCTCTGTTGTGGCTCCATTGTTCAGTTTGTGACAGCCTCCTCATTCTTTTGTCCCTTAGATTCCTACCGCTGCGGATGAATAGGAGATGGAGACATACCCCCGTGTACAGACCCCTGGTGGACTTGGCTACACTGGAAGACAGGCACATAATACCTATGGACTGGACAGGGCTACAATCACAGAGCTGTGTTCCCAATTGGAGCCTGACCTGATATCTGCTATCCGTCATCCCACTGGGATCCCCCTTCTTGTGCAAGTGCTATCAGTTCTCCATTTCCTGGCAACTGGTTCTTTCCAAGTGACAGTGGACTTGGCAGCAGGAATGTCATAGGCAATGTTCTCAAAAGTGCTGACAAGAGTGTTTTCTGCCCTGATAAAACACATGTGCAGCTACATTGCATTCCCCCAGGTTGAGGATTTAACCACTGTGAAGGCAGAGTTTTGTGCAATGGGACATATCCCCAACATAATTGGTGCGATTGACGGAACAGATATTGCATTTGAGAATGAACAGGTGTTCAGGAATCGTAAGAGTTTCCACTTTATGAATGTGCAGATGGTGTGCTTGGTGGACCAGTATATCTCCCACGTCAGTGCTAAGTATCCTGGGTCGGTGCGTATTGCCTTTGTCCTTAGGAATAGCAGCATCCCAAATGTGATGTCCCAACTACAGAGGCACAGGGTGTGGCTAATATGTGAGCCCTGGTTCCCACCCAGTATATTTTGGTGTATGGCTGTGGTGTTGACCATACAGGATAGTGTGTGGCTAAATGTTGACCCTCAATATTTGCAGATGACTCTGGTTACCCAGTCCCATCATGGCTGCTGACCCCTGTGAGAAATGCCAGGAGAAGGGCAGAAGAACGTTATAATGAGGCACATGGGCGAACAAGAACGATAATTGAGGGAACCTTTGGCCTCCTGAAGGCCATGTTCCGGTGCCTTTATCTAACAGGTGCATCCCTGTGCTACTCACCCCAGAAGGTCTGCCAGATAGTAGTGTCATGCTGCATATTGCACAACCTGACCTTCAGACACCATGTCCCTTTTCTGCAGGAGGAGGAGACTGGAGATGCCCCTGTGGCAGCAGTGGACCCTGTGGACAGTGAGGATGAGGAGGCAGAGGATGAGGACAACAGAACATCTGTAATCCGTGAGTACTTCCAATGGCACACAGGTGAGACAGTGTAACTTTACATTTCAGTGACTTGGTTTGTATTCTGTGTGGCATTGGCATGCTGGTAGTTCCCGCTTCTATGCCCACTTACTGTTCCCTCTGGCTATTCATTTTGCAGATGTTGGTGATTTGACAAATACTCCTGGTGTGATCACAACAGCCAGATACAGGTCATTAATTCTATGCTCATTCTATGTACAGTTCATTTTTAATGTTTGTACCTGTTTCAATCAATACATATTTAAAATACTTGACATACTTGAAATCGATTTTTATCAAAGGGTGTTTATTGAAGTGCTAATATGTAGAGGGGAAAGTGCAATTGGATTGGGTGATGATGGAGGGAAGTCCAGGGTATTGTTCCAGTCTGTTCGTAACACAGGTGCATAGTCCAAGGAGATATAGGAAGGGGAGCAATAGCAGTTAAAGGTGGACAGAATGATTAGGTGGGACACAAGGGGGACAATCAGGAGAGTCTCATTTTCTGTCGGGGGTCTTTGCAAGTGTCTCTGGCTTCTGTTATGATCGCAGGGAGCGTTTGCGGGGTGGTTCACCTTCTGCAGAGTGAGGGGTGCTGGTGGCCTGTGAGTTCTGTGGGGGGGCCTCCGGCCACTAGCGGCAGCCGAAGTGGAATGCTGTTCCGGTGACTGGCTATTGGCAGGAGTCCGCTGGTGTGAGACTGCCTCCTTCATAATGTTGGCCATGTCTGCCAGCACCCCGGCTATGGAGATCAGGGTGCTATTGATGGCCTGCAAGTCTGCCCTGATCCCCTGGTACTGTCCCTCCTGCAGCCGCCTGTTCTCCTGCACCTTGTCTAGTATCTCGCCCATCGTGTCCTGGGAATGTTGATAGGCTCCCTGGATCTCAGAGAGTGCTTCCTGGAGAGTCGGGTTCCTGGTCCTGTCCTCCCAGTGTCCCTGGTGGCCTGTGCCTCTGTCCCCTGAACCGTGTGCCCACTGCCACTGACCCCATGCCCCTGATTGTCTTGGGTGCAAGGTGTAGCCTGGGGTCCCTGTACAGGTGGGCACACTGCCGATTGACGTGTCCTGGGGACTGAGGTTTGGGTACGCTGGGTGGATGCTGTGGTGTTGAATCCTGATGGGGGAGGATCTGTGGTGGTCTGTGACTGGGCTTGGGTAACCGGCTGTCCAGTGGTCCCCAATGGGCCAGGTAGATTGTCCAGATCCTGAAGTCCAGAGTTACTGTCATCACTGTGGGCCTCTTCTGTTGGCAGAACTGGATAGTGTTGGCACCTCCTCTCAGGTGACATTGGCTGGGGTACCTGTGGGCATGTAAATGATGTGTTAGGGTTCATGTGTATGACATATTGTATATCCCTGGCTTCCCCTCTATGGGTGTTGTTGCCCTGCCAGCTTTTACTTATGTATGTTGGTGTATGGTGGGATTGTTAGTTCTCTATTCTCTGCATGCTTTAGTGAGGAGTGTCCATGCAGGGCTGTGACTGGTGTCCATCCATTGGTATGGCATGCAGGGCTTGGCATTGGGATTAGTGAGATGTGATGATGGGGTGTGTGGGATGTAGTGGAGTGATGGGAGTTAGGGTGAGGGTATGTGATGGCATGCAGGTAGAGGGTGATAATAGTAGAGAGTTGACTTACCAGAGTCCAGTCCTCCTCTGACTCCGGTCAGGCCCTCAGGATGCAGTATTGCCAAGACTTGCTTCTCCCATGCTGTGAGTTGTGGGGGAGGAAGTAGGGGTCCACCGTCAGTCCTCTGTACAGCAAGCTGGTGTCTTGCTGCAATGGAATGTACCTTCCCCCGTAGGTTGTTCCAGCTCTTCCTGATGTCGTCCCTTGTTCTGGGGTGCTATTCCACGGCATTGAGCCTGTCCATGATTCTCCGCCATAGCTCCATCTTCCGTGCTATTGATATCTGCTGCACCTTTGCTCTAAACGGCTAAACAGTACCCCAACGATTTCCTCCACCATGACGCTTTCCTCAGTGAAACGGGGGTGTCTTTGTGGTGCCATGGGTGTTACGTGATGTGTGTTGGTGAGGGTGTGTTCGGTAATGAGTTGGGGTGTGTGAAGTGGGGTGCGTGAGGGATGTATGGGTGTATGTGGTGTGTGTATGTAGTTGTGTCAGTGGTCTTGGTGTCAGTCTGGTGGCGCTTATTGGTATTCGTGAAGGGTTGTGGGTAATGTGGGTGTGTGTTTTATAGTGGTGTAGGGGTGTGGTGTGTGTATGGGTGTCAGGTGTGTGTTGTTTGAATTGTCCAATGTAGTGTTGTTTTGTCTGTGGGTTTCCATTGTGAGCGCGGCCGTATGTACCGCCAATGGTTTACCGCAGTTGAACGTCCGCTGTGGTGATTCGTGGGTCATAATGTGATGAGCATTGTTTTGTTGGCGTAACGGGTTGGGTTTTGATACCTCCAGTTTATCACTGACCTTTGGTCCTGTGGATTTGTGTCTGTGGCTGAAGTCAGATTGGTGTGTGTATATGTCATAATATGGTGAATGGATATCCGCCGCCGTGGCGGTAAGCGGTATTTACCACCAGGGTCATAATTAGGGCATAAGTCTTTTAAGCCAGTTTCAGTGATAAACGTGTGCTGTTATTGAATACAACAGGGCTTAGCATGCAGACTGCAAATCTCCCTGTCATTTTTGCCGGAAACTGGCTCCCCAAGAATTAATTAGCAACTATGGTCTGGGACATTTGAAAGGCCAAAGGTTTTTTGACCTATCAACCACAAATCTATCCTCCCTTCAGTTGAATGAGATGCATTTACGAAGGACATCATTTTAAAGAGGACCCTATCATAATAGTTCAAAAGCATAGATTTTTCAATAGAAAAGAATATTCACATAAAACCATCAACAATTATTTAGTGGAATTTTGGAAATTGCCTGCTACTTGTGAATTTGTTGGTCTCCTTGATGAATACCTGAGAGATCAGTTTGTGGTTAATTGCTATGAGAACTAGGTTCAAGAAAGGATCTTATGTTGCAAGAACCCATCCTTTAATTGATCTTTTGAAATCGCAAAATGAATTGAAAGGTTAATGGCTGCATCAAAAGAATTGGGTGGAGCAAAACAGAATAATGCGAGAGTCAAAAAAAGGACAAGACTCATTCAAATGTTTCAGGGGTGTGTTACAGATGCGGTTCGAAAAGTTACATGGCTAATGTTACTCATTGCCCTGCTGCAGGCAAAGTGTGCATGAAGAGGATGAAAACTGGCCATTTTGCGCCGGTTTGTAAAAACAACAAAAGTGAGTTAGGTGGATAGCCAAGAAGACGTAGTTACAGTAAACAAGGTGAGTGAACCAATTGACATGAATAGAGTGGTGCTGTCTTTAAGCGGAATTTCACCTGTGAACATGGTGGCAGAAGGAGAAATTTCAGCAAAAACAGAAGATCCGGTTTGTGAAATCAATATTGGTAAGGTATCTTCGAAGGTCACAGCAGATTATAGATCCTCAATAACCATCATCTCAGACAATTTTTGTGATCAAGAATGGAAACATTTAAAACTTTTTCCACCAGACATTCATACTGTTGCATTCAGTGGTCAAGAAATCGATATGGTGGGATATTTTTTGCAAGGACATTACTTATAAAGACAGAACAAAAAAATACCAAGCTTTGTGTCGCAAAGAGAGAATATAACATTGTGGGAGGAAGGGACGAAGGGAAGTTTGGGACAGTTCTCGGGCCTAGTACATCTCTTCTCACCTCACTGGTGGAGAACGTAGAATTAGAAATGACATCTCTGAATAAAGTTCTGGATGCTCACAGGACTGTCTTTGAGAACAGGTTAGGGATAGTGAAAGACTTCAAACATCCCTGTCATGCATAAGGTTCATAATGTACCCTTGAGTATCAGAAGTAAATTGAAGAAGTATTTGGAAGAATTGTGCAGAGTGAACCTGTGGGCTCATTGCAGTGGATCTCACCAGTGGTAGTGGCTTTAATCTGGTGACCTCAGATTGTGCATAGATCTCAGATCACTGATCAAACGTATCCAAGTAGACTGTTTCACTTTACCAAAGATCCAGGAAATGGTAGCAAAGTTGTAGGGGGAGAAGTTATTCCCTACATTAGACCTCGAGTCTGCCTACTATCATGTTGAGTTGAGTGAAAACTTGCGGTCACTGATGGCATTTAGCACACCTTTTGGAGCTTTCTGCTTCTTGGGCATGCCGTTTGGTTTGGCCTCTGCGGTTTCTGTATTCCTGAAACTAATGTTTCAGTTATTTGGAGAGGAGAACAGTGTCTTAATATACCAAGATGACATTTTGATCTTCTCTGAGTTTCGCCAGACTCATCTGTAAAAACTTAATAGGTTTCTGAGTATTTTGAAAGATTAAGATTAAGAAGGAGAAATGCAGATTTGTGGTGGCGGCGGTAGAATATTTGGGGCACAAAATTTCAGCAGAAGGAATTGCGCCTAAGGAGGACCTCATCAAAGCCATTAAGGATTGGCCTGATATGTCCTGCGGATAAAGATCAGCTGAGATCATCCATGGGACTTTGCGAATACTATTCTACATTAGTTGAAAAATTTGCTGTGCAAACAGACCAGTTGAGAAGGTTGCTGAGGAGTGGTGAAGAACAAACAAAACAACCCCCCTCCTGAAGAAAAAGGTCAAGAGTCATGATTTTTTGGCTGGAATTGACATTTTATTCTATCCTTCTCTCTTTGGATCCCAGACATGATGAGTTTTGATGATCCACTCTAAGAATTCTGAACTTTGATGATGGGAATATAAGGATGTATCAAGCAAATTGGAATTAATTCTTTGGAGTCCAGAAATATTGTGACCTGGATAAAAGAAAATGTTTAATCATTGCTATCAACAATGTATAGTATTTGTGTCTATATTAGGTTTCTAATGTTGGGGGGGGGTCCTCCTGAAAAGAATTGTTTTGTTGGTATCAAACTAGGGTTTTTATTTGGTGAGTTTGGTGTGAGAGTTGTTTGGATGGTATGTATGATGGTTGTATCCATTCAGGAGCATGAGACTTAGTTCCTACAGTTCAATAAAAATATCATGGATGATGTTATTAAGTACAGTCATGAATATAAGCAAATATTTGTTTTTATTACAGCACTGTTGGTTGATATGCAGTTTGTATGACTAACTCTTGTCCTTTTTCTTTTGTTATTTTTTTTATGTGGGACTCCACTTTGTGGACCATTTTTGGAGGTGGGTTGTTTTGCTTGTTCTTGATATAGTCCCTGTCCCGCTACTTTTTCCTTAGTTTTCAGGGAACCCTTTTGAAAGTGATGCTCAGAAGTGGTGTGAAGTATGTCTGGGAGCGTGAACAAAATAGTGCTTTTGATTTGCTCAAACGATTATCGTTAATGCAACAGCTTTTCAACCATTTCTAAATGATGTTCCTTCCATTATCGCTGTGGATGCAAGTAATTTGGTAATGGGGCCGTTTTGAGACTGTTGGTGGATCGAAAGGAATGTACAGTGTTGTTTGATTCAAGGAGACTGCCTATGGCCAAAAATAATTATATTACCATTGAGAGAGAAGCCTTGGTGTGTGTTTGGGTGTGCATCATTTCGTGACGTACATACGGAATGACAATTCACTTTGGTTACTGATCACAAGCCTTTGGTTTATCTCTTTAATGACAAGGGGCTTGGAATTGTGAGCCCAAGATTGGTCCGTCTACTGTCAAAGGTGTACAAATGTAAAGTCAAATTGAAACATATGGCTGGTGGGAAGAATTGCAAGGCTGGCCTTTTGTCCAGGTTCCTGACAAGACAGGCTTGGAAGAGTGAGATTCTGGATGATGAGTGTGTGATCGGGTTGGTGGATGGGGTAAACATAGTGGAAGTTACAATTACACACCAAGAATGTAATGACTGTGTGGTTGAAGATAGTTGCCAAAATCAGCTGATGGAGATGATTTGACAGGGTTGGCCCAGGGAAGCCTACTTTTGCAGGTGAGAAGTTGAGGCAATATTTTAAGGTAATAGATGAATTAAGTGTGGAGGGAGCACTGATATTGAGAGAAGCTGTCTGATTCCTCCTAGTATGTTAAGAAATAAATTAGTGAGACTGGCGCATTTGGTTCATGTGGGAGCCACTGGTACTAAGAAAGGTTTGAGAATATACTAGTGGTGGCTTGCTGTGGTTGTTGAGGTTGATGCATATGTGAGAAGGTATGGAGAGTGTCAAGCTGCAGACAAATCATTACGTACATACAATATGCCAATGAGTCCTGTGGTGTTTCCAGAGATTCTGTGGAGAAACTAGGCATGGACTTTATTGTACCAATTCAGGGGACGACTGAAGGTAAGAGGGCTGTGTTGGTGCTAACTGATTATCACTTGAAGTGGATCTCGGACAGATTCATGAGAGAGCCCAATACTCACAATGGTATTGCTTTTCTCAAGGAGGCATTTCATATGGAGGGGGTGCTGAGGTTTCTTGTTACCGATAACAGATTCCAATTGTTCTGCATCTCGTAAAAAATATTTGGGAAGGTTAGGGATCAAACATCTCACTGTTGCATTGTATAGCCCACAAGGTAATGGAATGGTTGAGAGGATGAATCACATGCTTTAGGAAATAATTCAGTTAGCGTGCAGGGCTGGAAGGCACGTTTGAGAAATAGTGGCAGACAGAATCTGGTGCTACCATAATGCTCCCCATTCTATGACAGGAGTGTCCCCTTTTATGTTGTTTTGAGGAGATATTCCACAATTAGTTGTCACCACAATGGGTCTTGCAGGGGACTAACAAAGGACGAGATAGGCCTAATATTGAGCTTGTCACAGGAAGGGTTGAGAAGACTCAAGAGAAAAGCAGACAAAGGTATGATGAATTGAATAATGTAAAGATGGTTGACTTTTGTGTGGGTGAGCATGTCAGAATTTGGAGGACTCGTGGTGTTAATAAGTCTCTTTCCAGATTTTATCGTAAAAAAATTGTGATTCAAGTTTCTAAACATTCTGAACAGCTGAAAAATGGGAAGTGGTGGAGCAAAAGGAAAAAAAGTGAAAAAAGGCCCGTTGTTCAAGAAACCTCTTCAGTAATGGTAGATTGCAGGGATGGAATTTAGACAGTGACATGTGTCCTAGAGGTCTGGAAGTTGGTGATGCTGGAGGTGAGAAACCAGGAGTATCTGGGACCCCGGTTGGTAATGAATCTAATGCTATGCTGGGTGAAGGAGAGGGAGTGGATGTTTCACAGTTGGGGTGTGATGGAGATTCTGTATTCTGCATTTTTCTCTTGCAAATATTGTTATTTATTGAATTTGTTCTAGCTTTGAGTTATGTTCTTTGTGGTGTAGATGGATGGTTTAGTCTAGTGTGGTTGTGATGTCACTCTGTCTTGTGGTGTTTGTTTTTGAAAGTAGAAACGTGTTATAGTCCGTCGGCTGTGATGTTGTCGTATGTTTTGTGGTGTCTCCTATTGTAAGGAGATAGATGTGTTATCGTCTATATAATTGTGTCATTTCTTCATGTTAGGTGGTTTATTGAAATGTTCGTAGGTATGTTGGTTGGCATGGGTTCTGACTGTGTTCCTGTGGTGTCAGTTGTGCTACTGCCTGGGGACAACATTCGGGAACATGGAGTGCTGATTTCTTTGAGTCATAATAAACTTAATTACGCTCTAACTGTGCCTCCTCTTCACCCTTTCAAGACACTACACTAACTCACTCATAAAGTGCACATAATTAGTTTCCCTCCCCGCCACATCTTCGGACTCACACATCAAATTATGCTGTTTATGTGTTGCTCTTTAAGTGAGTGGTGGTTGAAGTGTGGGGTAATTGTGAGTGCTCTATTTTGCTGTTGGGGTGAGGAAGAGAAACAGAAGTGTACAAAATATCCAAGCCCTTCCTATATATTTTTTGTTTGGTGCTGGTGATCCAGACTTTAATTGAGGGAATTTTGAAGAAAGGATTCAAGCAGTATGTTTCACGCCTTGTGGTTTCATTTCCTGTACAGAAGGAAAATCTTTCTGCTTGTGCATTACTTGGAGAGAGCTTCAGAGTAATTGACAGTTTGTCTGATTCATCTTAGAAAAAAGAATGAGATCTTGTGTTGTAATGAACTTGTTTGTTATTTGGCTTGAATTAAGTGACGAGGCCAAGAATCTTAGTTCTATTTTACTTGCAAAGCCAAACTTCATAACTTTGAAAGGCCCAAAACCAGCAGCATTAGCTGGAACTGTGGACGTGGACCGCAGACACAATGAGCTAGTAATAAAGTGGAATTTATAGGAGTACACATCAGCTGTGAATAAAACACTGCAAGTGATGCCTCTTGATGCTATAGAAGAACATTGTTAGGACACATTAGCTTGCCATTTCCAAGCACAGCCCACAGGGAACCTGGAAACATAAACAGGCCAACCCTATAGAGACTTCTGTTTGAAAGGGACTGAGCACAAGGAGGGTTTTTAGGTGAGTGCCAACAACCATAATAGTCATTGCCATTGGGATTAGATGGACTGAGACCAGAAGAAGGATATGGGTGCAGTAAAGTATAGAAGAGAAGTAAAACAGGGTAGCACGTTTTTTATTGTGTTTCTTCACAGCTATGAAATGTGAGTAAGGGTTCTGTCTCCAAGAAGACTCAAGCCACTTACACGTGGCACACCAATATCTTCCTCTCCTGTTAGGCATTAAAGATGCCTTGAGAATCTTCACCCAGTTTGTCTTATTCAGTGGTTTGGCAAGTATACCCCAAAAAGCCAGAACTCATGACAGGGACCCAGGATGTCCTTTAAAATACCTCAGTCTTTCATAGACTAGGTGCCAGAAGTGGGATCAGAATTCATTGGGTATCTGTTGCAGGCCCTGTTTGAGGGGCCAAAGCTTCTACAGGAACAAGGTTAAATGGACAGGAGGTTTTGGTGAAAAACTATAAATCACGGTAAGCACAACAAAATTAGGTATTTAATAAAAATAGGTTTCACCCCACTGCTCCCTCTGAATAACTAGAAGGAGGAGGATTCAGCCTTATTCTTTACCATCTTCAAAAGGATTGTTACTAGAGCAGGTTGACCTGAGGCGTTGTGGACCTCTGAAATTGCTTCCTTACTAGCCATATCTGCTTGTGCTGCTGGCAACATAGACCATAGCCTGATAGCATTAAGGACTTATTAAATTGTTTGGACTTGGACCCTGAACATTTTAGATTGAACGCTTATCATGTGAAACTTTATGACAGGGACACTCCTCCTATCCCCCCTGTTTTTAGAAAGGAAAGATGCTTTGCAAATAGTGGTTACAATTAGTAATGCATATGGATTATGGCGTAATTGAATGGGATTATCAGGTGCATTTTGTTGAAGTACTGCCACAAAGATTCCAAACCTGGGTTCTCCGACATACAGGAAAGCTTTCACCGAAGGACACCACATCTAACCATGTCAGATCACTGAACCCCATATATTTCCAACCACTCTGAAAAAGTCTCTTTGAACACTCAGTAAAGCACTTGAACAGTTAAATATTCTGAGAAGAGAGCCAGTTTGATTGCTGTCACATGGACTATAGTATTGTGAATGCATAGACAATGATACCTTGCCCAGAACTGCTCTCAACATATGATGGTGTGAAGAATGAAAACCGAGAACTAAGTGCCAATGGGCTTCTGCTGTCCTCATGAACCACAGCAAATGCTGTTACCACATGTCTGTTTGGAAACAACACCATGGTTTAGGATGGTTTGTGTGTTTATATGCATCATTTTTCATGTTCCATTTTATGCTTTTCTGGACTGCACCTCAACAGCAGAACTAAGAATAATCAAGATCCCGTTGACTAGTCTTACCATCAATAAATACTCTCTTGGGGAAGCAGGTGAAGATCTGCTTACTAATTTCTTTCTAGTTTCTTTGGCCTAGAACTGAAGATATCCCTTAGATACAGGGTTAAAATACGGTGGCTAGAACTGTTTATTTGCAGCAATATAAATGAGAACTGTGAACAAGAACGTTGATCATTATTCATGATTTCACACTGTACCAGTACTAATAGGAGTGCGTCCACAAACTGTTGTGTAACGTTGCATTTCTTGTTCAGATCTACCCATTTGGTGAGCTGAATATTAAGACGCCTGAGGGAGCTGTCATTCTTTTTCTTGTTTTTTTGTGAACCAACATACCATTGTGCACACATATGAGACAAGGGGATGGTATCTGAGAGGTGGGAAGCAAAGTTTCCTAACTATTGTATGTGAGGATGACAGAAACATACTGGTCCTGCCTGATGCATACTCTCGCCAGTGAACCATATCAGTAGTGTGGGATGTTAAGGGTCCCAGAGTTTTGGCATCCCACCTTGCTGGGTCCATGAGGTTTGAAAATAATGTCCTCATGTGTGTCTCCATAAAGGTCAACCTCCATTTTCACACCCCAGAAACCTATTGCAACAATGAACCAGAAAAAACAAACATAACTTAATAATTGCTTTCTATTGCCACTTTAGATTCCAGATCACCTTTGAAAAATTAGAAGACAGAGGAGGCTCAAATGGTATCATAAGGTTCCTGTCCATAAATGCTGTTAATGAATACAGGTTAGGAAGTGTCAGCAATCTTATACTTATCTTTTTAAAAGACCAAAGAAGGGAAGAAATGTTCATGATCGCTTTGAAATTGGCATTGGGTTTGAAGGAGCAACGGCGTAGACCCCATTTCTTCGGTGCATCAAAAATACCTATATGACAACAGAAAAGGGGTAGAGTAGAACAGACTTCCTTGCCCTTCCCATTTGGTTCCTTAATGGTGAACATGGTTCATGAGAGGCTTCTAGGGTGGCATATAGGCAAGAAAGATGATAGAAAAGGAGTTTCCAGAGGTTTTGTTGGGCATGCAAACACTATCTAGTCTACTCTGTATGTTAGAAATGTGAGGACGAGACCCACAGAGTACCACTAAAACCCCTACCCATTATAGATGTTAAATTTGAATGGATTGGAGTGGACCTAGGGGAACTTTTGGAGCCATTACTCAGAGGATATAAATATATTTTTGCACTTGTGGATTTTGCCACCATGTTATGATAAAGGCCCTTAAAACGTTATTTGATTTTCTCAGTCCTAAAGGACCAGAATAATGGATACTTCAGACATCTTTTGTCCAGAATTATGCACAATTATTCAAGGAATGATGAAAATATCTGAAAGTGGTGCCTCGGAAGCATCAATGTGAGAGAGACCTCCTGGGCTTTGTTTGCTTTATGACTGGATTTAGCCCATTTCATTAAGTCTGTAGCTGACAGACCCATGGTATGTTTATATGTTGATCTAGAATCTTTCAAAATGGTTTCTTTCTATGTACTAGGGCCAAGCTCACACATGGACGTAGTGTGCACAACCTCCTGAGTTATATGCGACAAAAGTAGTAGTATAATTCTGGTATCATGCAAGAGAGAGGGACTTACACCTATTTCAGTTCTCACTCATTTGACTCCGTAGTGCAATCACTATGCCATTATTGCAGTTATATGAGTCTTCAAATATGAAGGAAATGATTTAAACAAAGACCCGAACTGTGTTTTGTAAGTGATCATAAGAAGTTAGTTGACACAAAGGTAAAGACAAAGTTGTTGCTATATTTACCTCCTTTAATGAAAAGTTGGTAAATCTTTGCTTCGCAGAACAAAAAGTGAATATATACATTCTTGATCATCCCAAACTGTTATCGCCTACCTTTTTCTGTTACATACTGATCTATCCCTCTCTGATCGAGACACCATTCTTTCCACACTGAACAGTGCTCTCTTGTTGGTAGATAAGCACGCCCATTTTTGCTTGAAAAATGTAAACACTAAACCTTATAAATTGTGCTGTACCAAGAAGAAAGGTAACAAAAGGAATATCCTCAAGACATAGTATAAATCTCACACATTGTTAACTTTTCCATCCTTAATAGTACAAGTAAAAGAAAATGTTACTGCCAATGCTAATTATTTCTTAGAAAACATTATCACCGCTAATAACGGTAGTGTAGGAAAGTGAACCTTTTTAACTGTTTCTCTAACTATTTACTGAGTGAATGTAAAGGCATGCATGGATTGTGTTAGCCTGCTAAACTCCTTCAATATATGTGCTCGGACCCATGAAACATGGCATTTAATTGACTAACCCCAAGTGGCATATTTGTTTTGCACAAAAATCTTGAAAATTGTATAAAAGTCAAAAGTTGCATATCAGGTGCAGTGTGGATGCCCCCCCACTTCAAGGGAAAACAAGGCATCAAGACTTTGCGCCAAGCTGCAGCAAACATGCCAGACTAAAGCTTGGTAACAAGTTTGGAAGCCTATTGCTAACATTAAATACATCACCTATAAAAGGAGCTGTGTACCTTGCAAGACCTAGGAGCATAAAATGTAGAAATGAGGAATTCTGAGTATATAATTGTCATGTCTTTACTAATAGAATTCAAAAGTGCTACTTGCTGAAGAGGATAAAGATCTCTTTCCTTTTATTTTCCAAGGCGTTCTTTACTTTTAAAATACACAATTGTATTAGCTTAGCATTTTTCTTGCCTAAGCTAGACAATCAGGCCCTAATTGCCAGTGCTGGCGGTCTACTGGCCGCCATATTACGAGACCTGAAAGGACTTCCGGGTGGAAATCCGACTCAGTCTGCCCGGCCGACGGAGTTAAAGAGGCGGTTCCACCACCAGCACCGCCACGGCAACAAGACTCTGCCCGCTGTCTTATGATATGTAATACGGCATGGCGGAGTCCTGTCTGCGGTGCGGTGCTTGCGGTGGAAAATGCTGGGACCCATCCCCTCCCGGACGACCACCTCGCTGGAAAAGGTAAGTCGATCATCCGAAAGGGGTGGTGGGGGGTGTTGGGCCCATGTGTGTGGTGTGTGCATGTATGTGTGCCAGAATGGGTGTGCATGTGTGTATGTATGTGTGCGTGGAGGCTGTGTATGTCTGCATGTATGCGGAGGGGGAGGGGTGTGTGTCGGGGTGGTAGTGCATGTGTGTTTGTATGCAGAAGGGTGGGGTATCAGTCTCAGTGGGTGTATGTGTGCGAATGGGGGTGCCTGCGTACATGTTTGTGAGCAAGTGGGTGTGTCTGGATGTATGCGTGCGGTTGGGGGGGTGTGCATTTATGCGCCGGAGAGGGGTGTTGGTCGGGTTATGATTGAGTAGGTGTGTATATTGGGATGCATGTGAGTGGGGGTGTCTGTGTGCGGATGAGGGGGAAGTGTGCGGATGGGGGGATGTGTGCAAGTGTGTGGCTGAGGGTGTGTGTGCAAGTCTGCGGATGAGGGGGGGTGCAAGTGTGTGTATGCGGAGGGGGGAGTGTGAATGTATGCGTGCGTGGAGGGGATGGGGTGTGCATTAATGTGGAGGGGGTGGGGGTATGAATGATTGCAGAGGGCGGGTGCGTAGGTGAGAGTGGGGGAGGGGGTGTGTATGTCAGTGTGAGAGCGGGTGGGGGTGTTTGTATGAATAAGTCCGGTTAAGTGGGGGGGGGGGTTTGCATGAATATGTGTGGTTGGGTGGGGGGAATGTTTGCAAGTGTGTGGTTAGGTGGGTGGTGCAGTGAGGTGTGTGAGTGGGTGGGGGGGTACATGGAGGTGTGTGGACGTGTGTAGGTGTGTGTGCCGGCAACAGGAATAGGGATTCCTGTTGCCGGGTGTGTTTCCATCAGGGTTTTCATGGCGTGCCACCGCCACGAAAATCCTGGCAGTTTGTTGCCTCGTAATGTGTGCGGCTACCTGGGGCCTGCTGCTGTTCCTGAGGAGCTCACCACCGGCTGCGTCGGTGCAGCTGCACCGGTGGGCTAGGAGGCATTGTGGCGGTTTGGCTTCCGCCAAATCTCACAACTTGTAATGCAGCGGTATTACTGCCGGGTCCGTGGTGGTAAGGCCAAGAGGCTGGCGGTCTGATGACTGCCGGCCTCGTAATGAGGGTCTCAGTCTTCACAATATGCTCATCTATATTAAAAATGTAATTCAGGGGTGAACTTAGGTTCTTTTTTTTAATACAAACAAATTTTTATAGTTTTCTGTACCATACAACAAAACAAGACCACAGCCCATCAAGCCAGCACAGTATTATACAAAGCACATTTAACGTTCATTCATTCCCCGCATCTAGTCTGTAGTAAGCCCAACACTTGCCCCAGATCTTCTAATGTTTAAGGGGGCAACCCTGTGTGAGAAGGTAGCCTCTTTCTAGCCTTGTTACCCCCACTTTTGGCCTGTTTGTGAGTGTATGTCAGGGTGTTTGTCACTGTTTTCACTGTTTCACTGGGAGCCTGATAGCCAGGCCTCAGTGCTCATAGTGAAAACACTATGTTTTCAGTATGGTTGTTATGTGTCACTGGGATCCTGCTGGTCAGGACCCCAGTGCTCATAGGTTTGTGGCCTATATGTATGTGTCACTGGGACCCTGTCACACAGGGCCCCAGTGCTCATAGGTGTGCATGTATAAGTTCCCTGTGTGGTGCCTAACTGTCTCACTGAGGCTCTGCTAACCAGAACCTCAGTGGTTATGCTCTCTCATTACTTTCAAATTGTCACTAACAGGCTAGTGACCAATTTTACCAATTTACATTGGCTTACTGGAACACCCTTATAATTCCCTAGTATATGGTACTGAGGTACCCAGGGTATTGGGGTTCCAGGAGATCCCTATGGGCTGCAGCATTTCTTTTGCCACCCATAGGGAGCTCTGACAATTCTTACACAGGCCTGCCACTGCAGCCTGAGTGAAATAACGTCCACGTTATTTCACAGCCATTTTACACTGCACTTAAGTAACTTATAAGTCACCTATATGTCTAACCTTTACCTGGTAAAGGTTAGGTGCAAAGTTACTTAGTGTGAGGGCACCCTGGCACTAGCCAAGGTGCCCCCACATTGTTCAGAGCCAATTCACTGAACTTTGTGAGTGCGGGGACACCATTACACGCGTGCACTACATATAGGTCACTACCTATATGTAGCTTCACCATGGTAACTCCGAATATGGCCATGTAACATGTCTATGATCAGGGAATTGCCCCCTCTATGCCATCCTGGCATTGTTGGTACAATTCCATGATCCCAGTGGTCTGTAGCACAGACCCTGGTACTGCCAGACTGCCCTTCCTGGGGTTTCACTGCAGCTGCTGCTGCTGCCAACCCCTCAGACAGGCAGCTGCCCTCCTGGGGTCCAGCCAGGCCTGGCCCAGGATGGCAGAACAAAGAACTTCCTCTGAGAGAGGGTGTGACACCCTCTCCCTTTGGAAAATGGTGTGAAGGCAGGGGAGGAGTAGCCTCCCCCAGCCTCTGGAAATGCTTTGTTGGGCACAGATGTGCCCAATTCTGCATAAGCCAGTCTACACCGGTTCAGGGACCCCTTAGCCCCTGCTCTGGCGCGAAACTGGACAAAGGAAAGGGGAGTGACCACTCCCCTGACCTGCACCTCCCCTGGGAGGTGTCCAGAGCTCCTCCAGTGTGCTCCAGACCTCTGCCATCTTGGAAACAGAGGTGCTGCTGGCACACTGGACTGCTCTGAGTGGCCAGTGCCACCAGGTGACGTCAGAGACTCCTTGTGATAGGCTCCTTCAGGTGTTAGTAGCCTTTCCTCTCTCCTAGGTAGCCAAACCCTCTTTTCCGGCTATTTAGGGTCTCTGTCTCTGGGGAAACTTTAGATAACGAATGCATGAGCTCAGCCGAGTTCCTCTGCATCTCCCTCTTCACCTTCTGATAAGGAATCGACCGCTGACCGCGCTGGAAGCCTGCAAACCTGCAACATAGTAGCAAAGACGACTACTGCAACTCTGTAACGCTGATCCTGCCGCCTTCTCGACTGTTTTCCTGCTTGTGCATGCTGTGGGGGTAGTCTGCCTCCTCTCTGCACCAGAAGCTCCGAAGAAATCTCCCGTGGGTCGACGGAATCTTCCCCCTGCAACCGCAGGCACCAAAAAGCTGCATCTCCGGTCCCTTGGGTCTCCTCTCAGCACGACGAGCGAGGTCCCTCGAATCCAGCGACACCGTCCAAGTGACTCCCACAGTCCAGTGACTCTTCAGCCCGAGTTTGGTGGAGGTAAGTCCTTGCCTCACCTCGCTGGGCTGCATTGCTGGGAACCGCGACTTTGCAAGCTACTCCGGCCCCTGTGCACTTCCGGCGGAAATCCTTCGTGCACAGCCAAGCCTGGGTCCACGGCACTCTAACCTGCATTGCACGACTTTCTAAGTTGGTCTCCGGCGACGTGGGACTCCTTTGTGCAACTTCGGCGAGCACCGTTTCACGCATCCTCGTAGTGCCTGTTTCTGGCACTTCTCCGGGTGCTACCTGCTTCAGTGAGGGCTCTTTGTCTTGCTCGACGTCCCCTCTCTCTGCAGGTCCAATTTGCGACCTCCTGGTCCCTCCTGGGCCCCAGCAGCGTCCAAAAACGCCAAACGCACGATTTGCGTGTAGCAAGGCTTGTTGGCGTCCATCCGGCGGGAAAACACTTCTGCACGACTCTCCAAGGCGTGGGGGATCCATCCTCCAAAGAGGAAGTCTCTAGCCCTTGTCGTTCCTGCAGTATTCACAGTTCTTCAGCCTAGTAAGAGCTTCTTTGCACCAACCGCTGGCATTTCTTGGGCATCTGCCCATCTCCGAGCTGCTTGTGACTTTTGGACTTGGTCCCCTTGTTCCACAGGTACCTTCAGACAGGAATCCATCGTTGTTGCATTGCTGAGTTGTGTTTTCCTTGCATTCTCCCTCTAACACGACTATTTTGTCCTTAGGGGAACTTTGGTGCACTTTGCACTCACTTTTCAGGGTCTTGGGGAGGGTTATTTTTCTAACTCTCACTATTTTCTAATAGTCCCAGCGACCCTCTACAAGGTCACATAGGTTTGGGGTCCATTCGTGGTTCGCATTCCACTTCTGGAGTATATGGTTTGTGTTGCCCCTATCCCTATGTTTCCCCATTGCATCCTATTGTAACTATACATTGTTTGCACTGTTTTCTAAGACTATACTGCATATTTTTGCTATTGTGTATATATATCTTGTGTATATTTCCTATCCTCTCACTGAGGGTACACTCTAAGATACTTTGGCATATTGTCATAAAAATAAAGTACCTTTATTTTTAGTATAACTGTGTATTGTGTTTTCTTATGATATTGTGCATATGACACTAAGTGGTACTGTAGTAGCTTCACACGTCTCCTAGTTCAGCCTAAGCTGCTCTGCTAAGCTACCATTATCTATCAGCCTAAGCTGCTAGACACCCTATACACTAATAAGGGATAACTGGGCCTGGTGCAAGGTGCAAGTACCCCTTGGTACTCACTACAAGCCAGTCCAGCCTCCTACATTGGTTGTGCAGTGGTGGGATAAGTGCTTTGAGACTACTTACCACTCTTGTCATTGTACTTTTCATAAGAGAAAAATATACAAAACAAGGTCAGTGTATATACACATAGCCAAAAAGTTTTGCATTTCCTCTTTTCACTCTTTTCTAAGTGCTGAAAAGTACTTCTAAACTTTCAAAAAGTTCTTAAAAGTTTAAAAAGTTTTTTCTGTCTTTCCAAAAAGTTCTGAAAACTTTTTTCTCTTTGTCTATCACTTTAACTCTCTCTAAAAATGTCTGGCACAGGCCAAAAAGTTGAACTGTCCAAACTTGCATATGATCACCTTAGCTGGAAAGGAGCAAGGAGTCTCTGCATAGAGAGAGGTTTGAGTGTAGGGAGGAATCCTTCTTTAGAACTGTTAATTAATATGCTTAGAGTACAGGATAAGGCCATAAGTGCCCAATCTGTAGAAAAAGTAGCTAATGGTTCTCAATCTGATCCAGGGACTCCCCCAGGAAAAGGTTCAGGAAAGAAACTTCTCAGCCTGCCCATTACTAGACAGTCTAGCATAGTTGGTACAGAGGTTGAATCACATCATACTGATGATGTGCTCTCACATTATACTGGTAGCCAAGCTGTTAGGGTGCCCTCTGTAAGGGACAGGTCTCCTTCTGTTCATTCCCATCATACCTCTGTATCTAGAAATGTCCCTCCCACCCACCCTGATGACAGATTGTTGGAAAGGGAGCTCAATAGATTGAGAGTGGAGCAAACCAGACTGAAGCTCAAGAAGCAACAGCTGGATTTGGATAGACAGTCTTTAGAAATAGAGAGGGAAAGACAGAAAATGGGTTTAGATACCCATGGTGGCAGCAGCAGTATTCCCCATAGTCATCCTGCAAAAGAGCATGATTCCAGGAATCTGCATAAGATAGTTCCCCCTTACAAGGAGGGGGATGACATTAACAAGTGGTTTGCTGCACTTGAGAGGGCCTGTGCTGTACAGGATGTCCCTCAAAAGCAGTGGGCTGCTATCCTATGGCTATCATTTACTGGAAAAGGTAGGGATAGGCTCCTTACTGTAAAAGAAAATGATGCTAACAATTTCCAAGTTCTTAAGAATGCACTCCTGGATGGTTATGGCTTAACCACTGAACAGTACAGGATCAAGTTCAGAGATACCAAAAAGGAGTCTTCACAAGACTGGGTTGATTTCATTGACCAGGCAGTGAAGGCCTTGGAGGGGTGGTTACATGGCAGTAAAGTTACTGATTATGAAAGCCTGTATAACACAATCCTGAGAGAGCATATACTTAATAATTGTGTGTCTGATTTGTTGCACCAGTACCTGGTAGACTCTGATCTGACCTCTCCCCAAGAATTGGGAAAGAAGGCAGACAAATGGGTCAGAACAAGGGTGAACAGAAAAGTTCATACAGGGGGTGACAAAGATGGCAATAAGAAGAAAGATGGTGAAAAATCTCAAGATAAGCATGGGGATAAGGGTAAAACCAAAGATCCCACTTCAAATCTTAAACACTCTTCAGAGGGTGGGGATAAAACAAATTCTTCCTCTTCTTCCCAACCTGCACACATTAAAAAGCCTTGGTGCTTTGTGTGTAAAAATAGAGGCCATAGGCCAGGGGATAAGTCCTGTCCAGGTAAACCCCCTGAGCCTACCACCACTAATACATCAAGCTCTAGTGCCCCTAGCAGTAGTGGTACTAGTGGTGGGACTGCTGGCAACAGTCAAGCAAAGGGTGTAGTTGGGTTCACTTATGGGTCCATAGTGGAAACTGATGTAATCAGTCCCAAGACAGTTTCTGTCACACCTAGTGGCATTGGCCTTGCCACACTGGCTGCTTGTCCCCTTACAATGGATAAGTACAGGCAGACAGTTTCAATAAATGGTGTTGAGGCCTTGGCCTACAGGGACACAGGTGCCAGTTTCACTTTGGTGACTGAAAACCTAGTGCCTCCTGAACAACACATCATTGGACAACAGTATAAGATTATTGATGTCCATAACTCCACTAAGTTTCTTCCCTTAGCTATAATTCAGTTTAGTTGGGGTGGAGTTACTGGCCCTAAGCAGGTGGTGGTATCACCTAGCTTACCTGTAGATTGTCTCTTAGGTAATGACCTAGAGGCCTCAGGTTGGGCTGATGTAGAGTTTTATGCCCATGCAGCCATGCTGGGCATCCCTGAGGAATTGTTCCCTCTCATTTCAAGTGAAATGAAAAAGCAAAGGAGAGAAGGCCTGAAAACTCAGGATCCCTCTCCATCAACAGGGAAAAAGGGTTTCACAGTATCCCCTAACCACCCTACCATTCAGGATACTATTCCTGTGGTGGGAGAAACCTCTCCTGGGGTGGCACCTGTTCCAAGGGAATCATCAGCTGGCAAAGCTGGACTCCCTGAGGTGGAAGTACCTCTCTGTGGGATAACTAACATTGGTGAGAAAAACAGCACCATTTTAGTTAACATGGAGCATCCCTCCAACCCTCCCAGAGAAACTTTAGTGCAGAAACCCTGCACTACCTCCCAACACTTAGGACAGCATCCCTGCCCTAGTGTGGAGCTCATAGGACAGCATCCCTGCCCTGCTCCAACTCAAGAGAAACAGCATCCCTGTTCTCTCTTCCAGCCAGATGGACAAAGTTTTTGCCCAGCTATGGCTTTTCTGAGACAGCATCCCTGTCTGGCATTTCCATCACTACAAATAGGTTCAGTGGACAATTCCCACTGCTCTAAACTAAAACTTACTGATAGAAACTCTGAAAATACATCTTCACATTGTTGCTTAGCTAAAAAACTTCAAACAGGGTGGTTTACATCCCCACAGGGAAGTAACCATATAGTGGATGATAAAGGGAGTAACCAGTCTATTGCAGAGCTACTCTCTACTTATCACCACTTAGACAATAAAGTCTCAACTGGCCAAGGTTAGCCTTATTGTCCTTCGTTTGGGGGGGGGTTGTGTGAGAAGGTAGCCTCTTTCTAGCCTTGTTACCCCCACTTTTGGCCTGTTTGTGAGTGTATGTCAGGGTGTTTGTCACTGTTTTCACTGTTTCACTGGGAGCCTGATAGCCAGGCCTCAGTGCTCATAGTGAAAACACTATGTTTTCAGTATGGTTGTTATGTGTCACTGGGATCCTGCTGGTCAGGACCCCAGTGCTCATAGGTTTGTGGCCTATATGTATGTGTCACTGGGACCCTGTCACACAGGGCCCCAGTGCTCATAGGTGTGCATGTATAAGTTCCCTGTGTGGTGCCTAACTGTCTCACTGAGGCTCTGCTAACCAGAACCTCAGTGGTTATGCTCTCTCATTACTTTCAAATTGTCACTAACAGGCTAGTGACCAATTTTACCAATTTACATTGGCTTACTGGAACACCCTTATAATTCCCTAGTATATGGTACTGAGGTACCCAGGGTATTGGGGTTCCAGGAGATCCCTATGGGCTGCAGCATTTCTTTTGCCACCCATAGGGAGCTCTGACAATTCTTACACAGGCCTGCCACTGCAGCCTGAGTGAAATAACGTCCACGTTATTTCACAGCCATTTTACACTGCACTTAAGTAACTTATAAGTCACCTATATGTCTAACCTTTACCTGGTAAAGGTTAGGTGCAAAGTTACTTAGTGTGAGGGCACCCTGGCACTAGCCAAGGTGCCCCCACATTGTTCAGAGCCAATTCACTGAACTTTGTGAGTGCGGGGACACCATTACACGCGTGCACTACATATAGGTCACTACCTATATGTAGCTTCACCATGGTAACTCCGAATATGGCCATGTAACATGTCTATGATCATGGAATTGCCCCCTCTATGCCATCCTGGCATTGTTGGTACAATTCCATGATCCCAGTGGTCTGTAGCACAGACCCTGGTACTGCCAGACTGCCCTTCCTGGGGTTTCACTGCAGCTGCTGCTGCTGCCAACCCCTCAGACAGGCAGCTGCCCTCCTGGGGTCCAGCCAGGCCTGGCCCAGGATGGCAGAACAAAGAACTTCCTCTGAGAGAGGGTGTGACACCCTCTCCCTTTGGAAAATGGTGTGAAGGCAGGGGAGGAGTAGCCTCCCCCAGCCTCTGGAAATGCTTTGTTGGGCACAGATGTGCCCAATTCTGCATAAGCCAGTCTACACCGGTTCAGGGACCCCTTAGCCCCTGCTCTGGCGCGAAACTGGACAAAGGAAAGGGGAGTGACCACTCCCCTGACCTGCACCTCCCCTGGGAGGTGTCCAGAGCTCCTCCAGTGTGCTCCAGACCTCTGCCATCTTGGAAACAGAGGTGCTGCTGGCACACTGGACTGCTCTGAGTGGCCAGTGCCACCAGGTGACGTCAGAGACTCCTTGTGATAGGCTCCTTCAGGTGTTAGTAGCCTTTCCTCTCTCCTAGGTAGCCAAACCCTCTTTTCCGGCTATTTAGGGTCTCTGTCTCTGGGGAAACTTTAGATAACGAATGCATGAGCTCAGCCGAGTTCCTCTGCATCTCCCTCTTCACCTTCTGATAAGGAATCGACCGCTGACCGCGCTGGAAGCCTGCAAACCTGCAACATAGTAGCAAAGACGACTACTGCAACTCTGTAACGCTGATCCTGCCGCCTTCTCGACTGTTTTCCTGCTTGTGCATGCTGTGGGGGTAGTCTGCCTCCTCTCTGCACCAGAAGCTCCGAAGAAATCTCCCGTGGGTCGACGGAATCTTCCCCCTGCAACCGCAGGCACCAAAAAGCTGCATCTCCGGTCCCTTGGGTCTCCTCTCAGCACGACGAGCGAGGTCCCTCGAATCCAGCGACACCGTCCAAGTGACTCCCACAGTCCAGTGACTCTTCAGCCCGAGTTTGGTGGAGGTAAGTCCTTGCCTCACCTCGCTGGGCTGCATTGCTGGGAACCGCGACTTTGCAAGCTACTCCGGCCCCTGTGCACTTCCGGCGGAAATCCTTCGTGCACAGCCAAGCCTGGGTCCACGGCACTCTAACCTGCATTGCACGACTTTCTAAGTTGGTCTCCGGCGACGTGGGACTCCTTTGTGCAACTTCGGCGAGCACCGTTTCACGCATCCTCGTAGTGCCTGTTTCTGGCACTTCTCCGGGTGCTACCTGCTTCAGTGAGGGCTCTTTGTCTTGCTCGACGTCCCCTCTCTCTGCAGGTCCAATTTGCGACCTCCTGGTCCCTCCTGGGCCCCAGCAGCGTCCAAAAACGCCAAACGCACGATTTGCGTGTAGCAAGGCTTGTTGGCGTCCATCCGGCGGGAAAACACTTCTGCACGACTCTCCAAGGCGTGGGGGATCCATCCTCCAAAGAGGAAGTCTCTAGCCCTTGTCGTTCCTGCAGTATTCACAGTTCTTCAGCCTAGTAAGAGCTTCTTTGCACCAACCGCTGGCATTTCTTGGGCATCTGCCCATCTCCGAGCTGCTTGTGACTTTTGGACTTGGTCCCCTTGTTCCACAGGTACCTTCAGACAGGAATCCATCGTTGTTGCATTGCTGAGTTGTGTTTTCCTTGCATTCTCCCTCTAACACGACTATTTTGTCCTTAGGGGAACTTTGGTGCACTTTGCACTCACTTTTCAGGGTCTTGGGGAGGGTTATTTTTCTAACTCTCACTATTTTCTAATAGTCCCAGCGACCCTCTACAAGGTCACATAGGTTTGGGGTCCATTCGTGGTTCGCATTCCACTTCTGGAGTATATGGTTTGTGTTGCCCCTATCCCTATGTTTCCCCATTGCATCCTATTGTAACTATACATTGTTTGCACTGTTTTCTAAGACTATACTGCATATTTTTGCTATTGTGTATATATATCTTGTGTATATTTCCTATCCTCTCACTGAGGGTACACTCTAAGATACTTTGGCATATTGTCATAAAAATAAAGTACCTTTATTTTTAGTATAACTGTGTATTGTGTTTTCTTATGATATTGTGCATATGACACTAAGTGGTACTGTAGTAGCTTCACACGTCTCCTAGTTCAGCCTAAGCTGCTCTGCTAAGCTACCATTATCTATCAGCCTAAGCTGCTAGACACCCTATACACTAATAAGGGATAACTGGGCCTGGTGCAAGGTGCAAGTACCCCTTGGTACTCACTACAAGCCAGTCCAGCCTCCTACACCCTGGGCTTCATATATGGGTTGTTCCTTCTCAGCACAGCAATCTACTCCTCCCCAGTGTCTACTCCGCCACCGAACGGGGACTCTGGGATCTCAATTTACAGGCGATGTGTCACCTAGCTACTACAGTTGCTACTCCAAAAAAAAGTGATCTATCCTCTTCCAACCTATGTCCTCCAGCAACCCCAACAAAGCACCAATAGGAGTAAGAGTGAGTTAGCAGCCCAAAACTGCAAAAAGATCCCTTGCAATCCCCTCCCAAAAGTAAGCCAGCCCTGGGCAGGACCAAACTATGTGAAAGAAATCTGTATCTGGCAGAGAGCACCTGGTGCAAATGCCTTGAGAGGCCCTACCAGCTCGGTGGAGCTGCAGGGGGATCATGTATGTGATGTATAGGTATTTAAGTTGGACTAGCCGGAGGCGTGTGGAAATAGACAATTCTGAAGGGCCAGTCAAGCTTTGTGGCATTCCGCATCCTCATGCTCTCCTGCCAGGTCTCTCACTTCTTTTGCAGCCTGGGAAAGTAGTCTGGGGCCTTTAAAACTGAACAGCAATAAATCAAGGAGATAGCCCACTCATGTAACCTCCCCATCAACAGTTTTGCCTTAAGGGGACAGAACTTCAGAATCTGCATGTAATGGGAAATATTAGCCGACAGTACGTGTCGCACCTGCAGGTACTTAGGGAACTAGGTATAGGAGAGCTGATAACTCTCCTGCAACTTGTGAAACAGCTGCCATGTGAGTATACACCCAGATGTCCCCAAGGTGGGTGGTGCCTATCTTAACTCACAGCAAAAAGCTCTGCAGTGTCATCACATCTCCTGCCGCAAGTGTGTCAGCCCAGTGAGTCTACGATCCCAACCCTTAAAAGTGAGTGCTGCCCTCCAGCACAGCAACACCACCTGGGTACACTCATGAAGGCCCCGTTGAGCAGGGCCAAGAGCCTATAAAGGCCAAGCAAGGCCAGCTCCATTAGGAGGAAATGATTCAGCATCCTCTTCATCTGGGATTTCAAAAATGTTTGACCTCTGTCATATCGAAACAAGGTGCCAAAACTACCCAAAAAGGCACGCCATTAGCAGGCAAATTTTCCTGGTTCCTCCTACTCTACGCTTTTTTGTGGGGTATTGGATGTTTTTTTACATATTCTTTAAAAATGTATAGCACTTCAGTGCCACCTGGTAGTATCATTCGACCCTAAGAAGTAATAACACTGGCATACATACAGAGTTGCTTGGTGCGTTGGTATTGGTTCCTGTTTTTTTCCATCCCTACTGATATAGGTCCTGAGCCTTCTTTTTCATGAAAGATTCTGAAATATGAACTAGATTCAGCTGATACTGTGGGATGCTCCATAGATATAGCAGTTACCTTTAGCAGGTTTGTTTGGATTCACTCCCCTGGATTTTTTGGAAGAAAAAAATCAAGGCTGTCAGGATATGCCATTTGATACGATATACTTTTCAGCAAGAAAGCATACTCAGGAGAAGATTGGTACAAGTAGAAGATAAATAACTCGGAACTTACAGTTTCTCAGCCCAGATTTGGATAAAGGAAGATGTTAATAGAAGTATTAGCACAATGACCACTGGCTAGAATCAGGAGGCAAAGACATTGAGGGCTATAGTTGTAAAATAGTCCCTCATACAGTTACATGCAATAGGAGACAGCAGGATGATCCAAACAGCCAAAAGAATTAGGTGAGTGAGATGAATACTCTGGGCTGAGCCAAGACGTAATTGACAAAATCCCAAACCAGTGGCTGAAAGCGTCTTGTTAAAGAAAGTTAATGGTTGAAATAGATGGATCCAAAGCCTATTGTCGGAAATAGGTTTGTTTAACAGCTGTGCTATCAAAACCCAGAACTAAAAATGGCAATAAAACTATTGTCAATGATTTTTGCCTGGGTCGTTTGTAATAGCAGTTACTTTGGTGTAAAGATGCTCCTTGTCAGGAAGTCTAAGGTAAGTTTTCTTTATTTGAAGAACATCTAGTAGATAAAAGGAGCCCACCACTTTGCATCCTGTCTTCGTGAGTGCGACTTGCCAACAACCAGCTGCCAAGATATTAACATGAACAGTTTAATGAGCAGGAGCAAATCTAACATTCTACATTCAGGTAACTACTTATTCAACCTTTCCCCGTCATAATACACCAAATAAAATCTAAAATTGTAAAAAGAAAGAACAAAATAACCATGTTGAACTTAAAAAATCATAACAAAAATGAAGCATCTAATGATGATTCGGAGAACAGTCTAATAAGATTAAACATCTAAATCATGTAAATAAACAGGCTTCTTAGAAACGCGACCACACCTAGGGATGATTTGATTACTGTCAGTCATTGCGCTCTGGTCATCACTTATATTTGTGGCCTGTCCCAAATCACCACCACAGTTTCCAAGTTCTTCACTCTGAGTACAAGAAGACAAATCAAAATGTTCACCAAAATCATTCAAATGAACTTATCATGCACAGTTGTATGTTACACATCCCCTGAACTTCTCCGTTTGTCAGAAGTAACCTTTTTCTGAAATTAATCCAAGTATAAGATTACCCTTCACCCACCATCTTCCATCCTCCAACTTGACTGAACTACAACACACCAGTAATCCTAAAATGTCATGAAAAACTAAGCTTAGTTTGAATCACTTAGATTTCATATTTTTTAACATGCCCCAATATCCAGACCTATTTAGAACATCTTTTGGCGAAACAATCATAGTAATCTTTTCTTCCTTGTTTTTCAGCAACTTTGGATTTAAACATATCCAAACACACTCTGTCTTCCCCAACATGACATCTCTTTTTTCTCCAAGCCAACCCAGGACCAACCTGTAAAATATTTCCTCCATCTTAACAGCATAAAAGAAGAAACATTTATGGTATAATGTGGAGTATGCTGATAAGCCCACATGTTTTCGCTTAAAAAATCCACAACATCCACACGTCAAAGCTGATTGTATCCCGTCTTTCAGCATTCTGTGGTACCCAACAAGAGCATCACTCTACAGTATAATGCTTAACACCTTTATCTTTTAAAAAAAGTTTCCTTCCTTTAAGAAATGCATTGCACTCCATTTTCAGTGACAAGCTCGGAAAGAAAGCTTTCCAGTGCAAATAATTTGCTCAAAAAACACATAGCAACTTTCCAGTAATTAGAATCAAATGCCTCATATGCCCAGGCAATGGTTTCACAGCATTTAAGGTTAGTTTATCCCAGGCTCGCCCCGGGAAAGATACCGGTTGAAGAGATGTATCTCTGAACATCCATTGTTTATTAGACAACAATTATTTTCCCAAATATAACCGTGGAGTCTACTAGTTGATTGATTCGTGGCCACCAAAACTTTAGCCTCATACTTTTTTTTAGTAGATGTTTCACCTAAATGACTGGAGTGCACCAGAATAACAAGTCTTTGCCTCAAACCATCAAACCACCTGATGGTACAGTTTTAGAACATCTCTAAAAACAAAAAAATCTACACATAAACCAGAGGACCTAGTGAAAGAACTTTATCAAATCTTGCACATGTTTCATGACTTTAAATATAGTAGAATCCTGTATACTGGCTTCTTGCCACTCTTGTCCCGAAAATGCTTGTTTGACAATGTTCGATCACGTCCAACAAAGCCACAACACATTCATTCCCTGGATCACCATCCTTAGCGGAATGGTCATCTGTCGGCAATCTAGGCAGACTACATGTGCAAATGTTTTTACCTCCATCAATGTACTGTACATTAAAACCAAACTCTTGAAGTTTGAACAAGATTTGTATTAACCTAGAAAAGGCTGAACTCCCTTCTTTCTCACCCAACAAGCACAGAAGGGGTTTTTGATCCGTGCACAAAAACAAATTTGGTTCTCCATATGTCTTAAATTTATCAGTGTTTCACACACGTGATAAGGATTCTCTTTTCTATTGCGCTGTATTTTTTTTCCACGTTGCTTAATTCTCTGGCGGCAGAAGCACTAGTACTTTGGAATTTACCAACACTCTGACACAACATAGCTCCAGCTCAAATAGCATTGGCATCCATAGTGATAACACTTTGATTTCCAGGAACAAAAGTTTTTATAGGAGGAACATAATTGTATTTTGTAAGTTTGCGCTGCTTTTGCGTAAAATAATGACTCAAATGTGGTGCTAAAAAAGTATAAATATGGGCCCTTGTTTGTACATAGACATATTTATCTTTCGTTTTCAACATTTAATCAAATCTCCTAGTCCTGTAAACGATTTTAACTGTTCTTGCTAGGGAGAGGAAGCCTCCCTGAACACTTTGATAAGATCATCTTAGTTATTCGTGTTCCGGTTAATGTACTGAATCTGTTAAAATTTGTCATTTTTCTATTGAGACAGTTGTGCCTCTATCTTCTAGAATATTAAGTACTCTGTTCAGAATACAAATATGTTTAATAGCATCTTTAGTAAAGACTAGTATGTCTTCTTGAAATGTCTGTACCCCTGGTATGTCTTTAGCTAAATGATACATCAACTTCTGGGAAAAGCTTTCCACCAAAGCCAAGCCAAAAGGCAGTCCAAGAGTATTTATATGCTGCAAAAGGAGTTATAAATGTAGTAAGCAACTGGGATTTTGTGTCTAAAGCATCCTGGTGAAATTATGTTTTCAGATCAATAGTGCTAAAACACTTAGCTCTACCAATAAGTGTCAAGAGTTCTTGAACCATAGGCAGAGTATAGCAGTCTATCAAAATATTTTTTACCTCAATTCCGCACATAACAAATTTGTCCTCCTTTATTTTTGGCGATAACCATTCCAATGACCCATTCAGAGGTTCAAAGTTGTTTTTACGCATATCCTCTGAATGGATTTTTAAATCACTCCCAACGCTCAGTGGGACTTCACGCACATTTGCACTAGAGGAATAGCATTGTGTTTCTGTATAATTTGGTGTTCAAAACCATTCACATGAGCAATTCTGTCAGCAAATACCTTCCTGTGTGCTTCTGAAATATCTTGATTACTATCGGTTTTAATTTCCACAAGCATCACTGGTGTGTCTCTGCCATGCTTCAACACATTAACCAGTATCCCCTGGTCCACCTAACCAATGATGTCTCCTCTATTTACAGCAACATAAATTTTAGTAAATATTTCTCTGTCTGAAAAATGAAGACTATCCTTAATAAACCCCAATTTCCCAGTTTTTTTATTAGCATAAGCTACAGCCCTCATATCTGACATCTTTACCAGCCTACTATTATGATATTTTTTTGTAAGGTGGCCTCATCTAACATAGTGACTGATGATCCAGAATCCACCCTTAAACCCAATTTAACCCTTCCAATTCATACTTGTTTCGAATTAGCTAAACTACTACAGGTGGTGTCAACCTCTGCTGTTAAAATAACAGTAGGTAACTTTTTTTTTACATTTCTTGCTGTACCTCACTATTCTCATTGCTAATACTACTCACCTTAATAGTACAAGGCATGCTTTTACAAACTTACATGAAGTGACCAGTTTTTGTTTTACACCTATTACATTTTGTAACTTATAGCTGGACAATGTATATTGCTACCAATATACATTTGAGCCAACTCTTTCACAACTTATGGTCCTGGAAAGACGTTTGCCACTTTTAGTGGTATTGTCCTTGCTAATTACATTGACACTCATACTATTTGGATCACTTATATGCACAGATTCAACAGAATGTTAATTTCCCTTTGCAATCTTAATTGTCCTAACCAAAGTAGGATTGGTGCAACACAATACATTTCCTTGTACTTTCTTGGAAGCACATTTCTAAACAATTTTGTCTCTTACGTATTGGTCTATGCCGTTTTAGAACTTGCATGTGCTTGTCAAAATTTTCAATGCTGCAACATACTGGTCAGTAGTCTCACAACTTGACTGTTTACGGGAATTAAAATCGAAACATTCTACAGTGATGCTTGCTTCCTTTTGAAATGCATTGCTAGCCTTTTCTGATCCTCCACGAACAAGTTTGATCCTTTACGTTCAACTCCCGTTAGTTGAATTTCAGGTAAGTGTTCAAATATCTTTTACCCTTCTGCTCCCAAACTCCACTGGACTGAGCCAAGACGTGCTCCATCAATTGCCAGAAGATACTGCTGAAACTCACAAAACTAACATTTCCATTGCTGTGTTGGCTTTCCTGGATTTTGCAAAAAGTACTGGTGGGGTGTTAAACACGTCCTCCGCTAGCCATAACCACATGAGTGGTAATTATTTCCTTGAACCAGCAGACAATCTTGCTTGCTCCCTCTAGTATTCTCCCTCTTTAATGCAATGCACTTTTTAATTAAAGAAAGAAAGCAAAACTCTTGAAAATGTGCCATAAACCAGAAAATGTGTCACTGTTCTCATTGCTTATACTGTTCACCTTCGCAGTAACAGGCATGCTTTTACAAACCTGTATGAAGTGACCTTTTTCAAATACTTATTACATTTTTTACCAGTAGCTGGACAATTTACATTGCTACCAATATGCGTGCTTGAGCCACATCTATCTATACTTTTTTTTAAATCACTTTATTGTTTTGTACGAAGTATACAACCGACAACTGGCTTGAGCTACAATGAGCATATCTACACTGATAAAGTAGGGGTATAGTTTTGAGAAGGGAGGGTAGGTAAGGAAAGCAGTTCTGAATCCCATGGCAGTTGATTACAGTATAAAACATCTGTGTATAAGCAACCCCATCATTACAGCATATTGCACTGTAATGGAATGTATACACCAAGTAAGTACATTCGAGTGAGTAGTATATGTGGAATGTGTCTCGTAATCTACGTCCAATCTAGTGAGGGGGTTGGTGGTGCCTAGCCCACCGATTTGTGCTTGTATGTCTGGGTATAGAGCCACAGGCCTTTCCAAAAACACTGTGTAGGGGCTATGCTCGCCTCCTGAAATAAGGCATCTTGCTTCTCTATATGCCAGTAGTACCCAGAACGACATTCTAGTCCTAGAGATTTGCGAGTATTTACCTAATTTACTAATTCAACTGCTCTAGTAGCGTTTGATTAATGTAACTAAAATGTACTGGCCTGCTATACCTTGCTCAGGGGGGATGAATATCATTAGTGGCCTCAATTCTGACTATAAAGTTATCCCAGATCCCCAGTCCTATAATCTTCACACCCCTGTCATTGAGAGAACGAAGTGCTTGTGCCTCTGCCCACGCCCCTTGAAACAGATCGCCCAGCCATTTGCGCGTATCTGGGGTACTGCGCGGTTTCCATTACAATGCTGCGTTTGAATAGTACAAATGCCAAATCTATGAACCGGTGTAACTGTTTGTCTCCCTTTGCTTTGGTGTGGATGCCAAGCAGGCAGGACTTGGGTGTAGGGAGTAATGAATGAACTACCAGGTCCCCCGTCAGGGAAGTAATTTGTGCCATTCCTGTCGCACAGGTGGACAACTCCATGTCATGTGGTAAAAGGTGACGTCCTGTTCTCCACAGCACGGGCATTCATGATTGCTATGATGGAACAAGCGGTGGAACTGGTGGGGAGATAAGCAAGTTTGGTGCAGATAATTAAATTGAGTGAAGCGGAATCTTGGGTTACGTAACACCTCCTTTGTCATTCGAAGTGCTGCAGTCCAGGCGGACTGCAGCAGTGGCACGGGAAGGACCTCGTACCAACTCGCCTGAGCTCCCGCCTGGTTTGTGTCGAGGCTCCTGAGGAGAGTACTATACAACAAGGATATAATATGTTTGTGGCCTGCGCCTAATGATAAATTGTTAAGTATAAGAGAGGTTATAGGCTCCGCTTCTCGGCTTCGCCAAGAGTTGTGTATAAGTTGTTTCAGTGTGCAGTAGGTTAGAAACCGCCCTGGGCCTATATCATAAGTGTCTTCTAAGTCCATATACGTCATAATGGAGATGTCTTGAAAAAAGATCACCGATGGTGTGCATTCCTAGTGCTAACCACAGTTCTAAGGTGCGGGTATGTGTAGTTTTCTTGCGCCCTGAATATCAAGCAATGGAATCTTGGGCGAGTAAGGTAGAGTTGGGTCCCTTCCACGTATGTAACGGCGATAGCACATTGGGGCTACATCCATCAAGATATTTCCACGCAGAGGAGGGTAAATATGGTAATGTAACCATGTCAGTACGTCTGTCCTTCCTAGTCTATCTTTTACCATCAATGTCTCCATTTTGAGGGTGTTCTGTAGCCAGGTTTGCTGCCATTGTAGTTGTGCCACCACATAATACAGCTCGTAATTCGGTATACCTGGGCCTCCACACATCTACCATTGCGTATGCTCCTGGAAGTACCTTTCCCACTTTTAGTAGGACTGTCCTTGCTAATTACATTGGCACTCACAATTTGTCTCACACTTCCAGAAACTATGCGCACAAATTCAACAGACCCTTCAATTCCCTTAGCAATCTTAATTGTCTAAACTTAAGTAGGGTTGGTGAAACACAATAAATGTTCTTGTGATTTCTTGGAAGCATATTTCAAAACAATTTGGTCATTTCTGCATTGCTATACGCCGTTTTTGAAATTACAAGTGCTCGCCAATAAACCTATATATTTGTTTTTTTTAGCTTTAGTGTTACACTAAATGCAAAATGGGTTCTAACAGCCTTGCATATATGTCTTCTACCTGTCCTGATTTGGTCAGGTTCTGAGGCAGTGATACAGGCCAACAATAAAAAAAAAAGTTTAAATATGGTATGTGGCCCAAATAGTGTAGTCCTTTTATTTTCATATAAGGAGCTGAAGAATTCACTTGAACGTGTCAGTCTACAACTTTTTAACATTTTCTCGGGACTGAGAGTTCAAAAGTGGTTCAGCGATGATACAACAGTGATTGCAGAGGCAATGACACAATTATAAGTAATGTTTGTATAAACATTTACATTTGATCACAAACAAAAGGGACAGCTTCATCAGTAAAATGTGGCATTATGTTATAGCCTTAGAACCCGCCTTAGCACGCTCTACCGGCTACTAAAGGCCTGCACCCGCGTTAAAGGCCCGAGCCAAAGGCAAGGGCCTTTAACAAGGGAAAGGGCCTTTATTGGCCAGTAGAGCCCGCTACGGCGGGTTCTAAGGCTATTAGAACATTCTGCCACTAGAGGGCAGAATGTTCTATCAAATAAAACAAATTCCTCACGCAGCCCGAGGGGATTAAAATCCCCTCAGGCTCCGTGCGGCTTTGTTCACAGCTTATGCTGTGAACAAAGAACATTTGAATGTTGACGCTCCGGGCTTTTACCAGCGATTGAAAAGCCCAGAGGACTCCATTGTCTGCAATGGAGCCCCCGACATTCCAATGTTCTAACATAGCCTTAGAACCCGCCGTAGCGGGCTCTACCGACTATTAAAGGCCCGCTCCCACGTTGGGCCTTTAACAAGGGAAAGGGCCTTTAATGGCCGGTAGATCCCGCTACGGTGGGTTCTAAGGCTATTAGAACATTCTGCCACTAGAGGGCAGAATGTTCTATCAAATAAAACAAATTCCTCACGCAGCCCGAGGGGATTAAAATCCCCTCAGGCTCCGTGAGGCTTTGTTCACAGTTTATGCTGTGAACAAAAAACATTTGAATGTTGACGCTCTGGGCTTTTACCAACGAGTAAAAGCCCACAGCACTCTATTGTCTGCAATAGAGCCCCCAACATTCCAATGTTCTAATACAAGTTGATGAATGCTTGTGGAGCCTAGCAGCAACGTCACGAAAGGGGAAGTGTGAATAATACCAGGGGTGTGCTGCCAGAACATACGGTGCACTAGCAAAGGTATTTGTCATAATAAATAATGTACAAGATTTGTGGAGAAAACAAACCAGTACAGATTTATACTAGTCCTAAAGTTTATCCTCCAGCCAACAAATCAAAAAGCTTTGTCAAATCTCACAGTAAATCCCTGTTCTCAAATGGCCAACGATCAGGCATCCGAGTTTTTAACTGACTGGCATGTGACTAGGTGCTGCTTGAAATGACTGCTACTGACATACTCAAATTGATGTGTATTTGCAGATTGTGGGGTTTCAGTTCGTAATGCTGCAGGCTACCCACAACATTGTGATTCCCTGTGGAGAAGGTTGGTATACTGAATTATTTTTAGTAACACCTATACTATAAGTTCAGAGACGAACCCACCCTTGAAATGTGACGAACTATTTCACACTTAACAATAGTTTAGAAGACTGTGACTCGTGTGATAAATAATATGACAGGGAAACCTGTATTATGCTTTGGGTGAAATTTACAACCCTTCTCAACTTTCAATCAGAAGGCTGTCACAACTGCATCGTTATCTCACATTTCCTTTCTAAAGAGAACATAGCAGTTCTATACATTCATGTAAAAGAATACAAGTGATCAATGTATTCGTAACATAAAGTTATAGGTAGCCAATACAGGAATTAGAAAAATACATATTGAGGAAATTCATTACTTTAAATGTCTTTCGTAATAAGATTTGTCTATCTTCATACTGTTATATACCAATATGATTTATGAATCTGCAATAAAAGCACAATTAATTTATTTGCTTATTTACACATTGTCACTCATTCCACTTTGTGTGATATTCGAAATAGTAAAGAAGGACATGGTTGCCCAAACTTATTCTTTCACTCTTGCTATCATGAAAGATGTACTTAAAATTAGAACATTGGAATGTTGGGGGCTCCATTGCAGACAATGGAGTGCTCTGGGCTTTTACTCGTTGGTAAAAGCCCGGAGCGTCAACATTCAAATGTTCTTTGTTCACAGCATAAGCTGTGAACAAAGCCTCACGGAGCCTGAGGGTATTTTAATCCCCTTGGGCTGCGTGAGGAATTTGTCTTATTTGACTGAACATTCTGCCCTCTAGTGGCAGAATGTTCTAATAGCCTTAGAACATGCTGTAGGGGGCTCTACCAGCCATTAAAGGCCCTTTCCCTTGTTAAAGGCCATCACCTTCAGCTCGGGCCTTAACACAGGAGCGGGCCTTTAATAGCTGGGAGAGCCCGCTACGGCGGGTTCTAAGGCTATAGTAGTGTGCAGCATTATCAGTTTAGTATTTCTAACGCCAAGTGAGGTTGGAGAGTTCTGTCATACAGTCATTGTAAAGTCCTCAATTATGTTAAATGTGATTTTACAGTCCATACAGTCCAAACAATGCTCAGTATGTAATCAAGTGCACAGTTAATGATTTTGGTCATCATAGATGCGTATTCATATCTTTTCAGGATGTGAATGCCAGGAAGATATTACTGTAGTCAATTTGTGTAAAGCAGCCATATCCACAGGACTGAAAGAGCTCCATTATGTCTAGTATTGCCGTTTCTGGAGTTAGACTCGATGGCCTGTTGGCACTTATCCTTCACTTGGTACAGCTGCTAGCATCTGCAAGCATTCTAATACTTGTAGTATTTTGTAGGTGGGATGTGTGGAGTATGGTGCTACACAGTTGCTATGAAATCCTCAGGTAATGTTTTGCTAGTAGCGTGAAGGCTTAGATCAGTTAATAAATTATTTCCATTATCTTTAAAAAAACAAATGACATTTTTATTTTCAAAGCTTCATAGGATCTATAGTCAAGTCATCTTTTTTTCTTTCTGTTTCAGTGCACGACTAATAACATCATTGAAGCATACTGGAAACAAAAAATGGGATTAAAAACATTTACTCACACCTCCCCTGCCCACAGCCAGGAGATGTTGGGCAAACTCAACATGCTTCGGAATGATGGACATTTCTGTGACATTACAATCCGTGTGCAGGACAAGATCTTTATGGCACACAAGGTGGTCCTGGCTGCCTGTAGTGAGTTCTTTCGCACTCAGCTTGTTGGTAAGGTAGAAGAAAATGCACAATGTGTCTTGGACTTGCATCATGTGACAGTTACAGGCTTCATCCCCCTTTTGGAATATGCGTACACAGCAACACTATCTATTAATACTGAGAACATTATTGATGTGTTGGCTGCAGCTAGCTATATGCAGATGTTTAGTGTGGCAAGTACCTGCTCTGAGTTCATGAAGTCGAGCATTTTATGGAATACGTCAAACAGCCAACAAGAGAAGCTTTTGGATTCTGGTCAGGAGAACAATCCAAGCTGCAACTTTAGAGATGGCAGCCTCTCTCCTGTTTCCTCCGAATGCAGCGTGGCGGAGAGGAGCATACCTGTTTGCAGAGAATCTCGAAGAAAACGTAAAAGTTACATTGTCATGTCTCCCGAGAGTCCACATAAGTGTAGCACACAGACTAACTCTCCCCAAGTACTGAATCCTTCTGCTGGATATTCAGAGTCAAGGAGCCAGCCAGTAGACTCTTCCTTGGCTTTCCCTTGGACCTTTCCCTTTGGTATTGACCGAAGGCTTCAGTCGGAAAAGAAGCACACAGATTCCCGAACTTCGGAATTGCCAGGTCCTTCGGATGTGACCCGGAGGGTTACAGACTATGGGACATATGAGAGCACGAAGGCCAATTCTCCTCTGGTTATGGAAGAAGATATCCGGGTGAAAGTAGAAAGACTTAGCGATGAGGAAGTTCACGAGGAGGTGTCTCAGCCTGTCAGTGCATCCCAGAGTTCTTTGAGTGACCAGCAGACTGTCCCCGGAAGCGAACAAGTACAAGAAGATCTGTTGATAAGTCCACAGTCTTCTTCCATAGGTATATTAACTGTTTCTACTTGATATGCTTTTTTGTGCTGAACGAACTATCACTTAAGTAATGTTTCTGTTTATGGGTTGCTTCTAAATTTATTTTTAGCACGTTGATTCAAGTACCTGAAGCTTCATAAGTATAATCTTAAAAGTTTTCAATGTCATTTTCATGAAATAATGTTAAGGATTTTTTTCCATATTGAGGTTGATCAAGTGTGATCAGATTGAATCAAACATTCTACTTGTAAATACTTCTGAGTTGAATTATAAAAACATTCTGTTCATGGAGTAACAAAAGATTTTTTTCTAAATCTAATTCCTTCCTTTTTTCACAAGAGTACCACTAAGCGTTCATTCATATTGTTACAAATATTTCTCATACATTTAGGCAGATCTCCGTGTTTTAAATGTTTGTTGGGCAAATTGCCAGTGTTCCACTAACCTTTGCTTATTTGAGAAAGGTCATGTTGCTTTCTTTGGCCTGCCACAGTAGAACATTCTAGCATTTCAAATACATTTGCCAGTATTGGCTATAGTTACGATACACTCATGTGTACATGCACTGATGTCCATGTCATTCCTTGTACTACTTTGACACATTCATTCCCCATTTGGTGGTGGAAATAAAGGTGAGCCAGCAGTATTCTGGATCCTGCATCTAGTCCCAGTGAGATGTGCTAACTGTGTCTCAGTTCACTTTGCCTACATGGTACACTTTCAACATAGTCCTCCTTTATCTGCTTTGCATTCAGAGCAGCAAGCTGCTGTGAGTTATTTTCAGTTCAAACAGGGCCCCGCATAAATGCTTCTCTTAAAAGATCTTCAGCAGTCCTATAATTCAAGTCTTATGCTGGCTAGGAGCTAGCTGAAGCATTAATATATTGATGTCAGTGCCATAGGGTAAACAGACACTCGGCTTTTTTCACTTAAGTGTGCTTAAGTGCTTAAGAGGTCAACTGTGATTTGGAGGCAGATTTTTGCGTATTCTGACCTCTGTATTTAAGAAGGTCAGATAAACATGTCTATATGAGTAATTACATTAATAACCCGAAGGCAACCTTCATAGCACCTTAGAAGAAAGATAGAAAAACAGTAAGGTTGTAAACGTATGGCTTTTGTTTGTACGCTGTGAGCTATATTACAAGATTGTACTTTGTGACCGTTAGACAACACATGGATCACTGCAACAAACGCAGCAGCATACATAAAATACAAATCCGATACTTGCACGTTGTGCTTTGTAGAAAACACTTCAACTTTCAATGCTATTTTATGATTATTCAGACATGTGACTAGACAGCACACTGATCACCCCAGCAAGTGTCTTCACCACCAGAGTTATCTTACCCTTATTATGCGCTGGAAATTGCAGGGAACACAAAGATGTCTGCATCAGGTGTCGTAACCCATTACAATACTTAGATTTATTTAGACCTCTGTCCTTGTTGGCAGTTTTTTTTGGGCAGAGTTTTTAAAAATAAATATGTGACTGCACTCCTCTTTGCCCCACCATCGTTCCACTGCTTACCCCGTTACCCCCAATTTATGGGATTCCAGAGTGTTTTTTCTATTTCCAGTACTGACCCCATTGATTTCTGATTGAGAAGACGTTCAATAGATTTGAATGTTGCATGGTTGTTTGTGATTAAGTGCGCACAGCTCACAGCTTTTTAGCCAGTCAGTGAATTAGCATTGCTGGTACTCAAGAACTCCTCTGGAGGGGAGAAATATCAGGAAGCCGAACGATCTGTGTATGTCATTTTACTGTTTTCTTTTTGCTAATGTCAGGTTGTTTTACAGCTGTACTCAGTGGACAGTCTATTATCTCAAGTGTGTTGCCAACTGAATAATGATATATTAGGTTTTTTGACTCCAGGCACTTGAAGCTCTCATGGGCTGGTGGGGCACAGAAAGTGCACACTGAATAGGGCTGACAAGTTTAGTTAATTTTTTATAGTAAATCCTAACATCTGCTGAACCTAACCTATCTCGTATATTTCTTTATAAGGGGTGCTTTCTTTGTACTGCTCCAATTCAGAGGACACCTCTTTTAAAAGTATAAAATGTGCCAACATCATGTGCGTGTTACATATTATGAGTTCATTTGTCACCTATGGACATTTACACGAGTTAAGTGCCACAAAGGGATCTAGACAGGTTTGTACTCTCTTAATAGATTGATCGATTTACTTTGCAGGTGCCACTTTTTGCAAAGCCCACTCTTTCTTGACGCCATATTTACACATATGGCCTGTTTGTCTGGTAACTTTGTTTGTGAAATTGTGAAATGCATTCGCCATTGTAAATGTGTTCTTTCTTCAGTAAACAGTAAATGTGCCCCTATTCTGGACATATCTACAGTATGAGAGAGTGCCATATGCCTCTCTCATACTGTAGATACTGTAGATATGTCCAGAATAGGGGCACCTACACTTATGTACAGCAGCTTTAAACGCTATCGTTCTTTCTTTACTTAAAAATCATATATTTAGTTTCAGCAGAGTTGTGCTGTAGCACTGGACATACGATTTGCGATTATAGTTAGGAATGGGCTCTACTGTTTTCCTGTTCTGCTATCGTTCTTTTTGTTAATTCTAGTCCCCTTTTTAGTTCCTCATTGCCTTAAGTTGTTGATTTGTGCCAGCCTCCGCAGTAACCAACACGGAGCTTCCTGTTCCCCTTTGAAATACCATTTATTCGTGTTTCTTCCATACATTAATAAAAGTTGGTTCATATTGAAAATGGTGTTAAACGGTGCTAAGATTACTTTTGGAGAGGTCATTAAGGTCAAGATCTTTGAAACAGATTGAAAATAGGACTGAATGTTTAAATTGTTCATAAACAACGCTTCTGTCCATGTTCCGATAAACCTGCTGAATGGCAACACTGTTTGTAGTTGGAATATCTCCTTACCATTCAAGATCGAACTCGCTTATAATTTAGAAGTAGTGATGGTAGCATTAGTAATAATAGTAGTAATACTACGGTGGTGGTTGGCATTTCTGATTTTTGGGCGTACCTGAAGTGTCTCTACACCGTATCTGAGGTGGCTCTACACCTGCAGCAAATTACAAAGTGTATGCAAATAACATTTCACTTTGTGCCAGCCAGGGGGTTTTTAGGACCAGATTTTAATTTGGCACTCTTTCAGAAGACCTACTCTTCCATTTTGCAGACTGAAGTTCATTGATAAGCAATTTTCTTTTCATTGGGGGTTGAAGCTTGATTAGCTCACAGATACCTCCTGTTCTGAATATTGAAAGACTTAACTTTATTTTTGGCATGCCACCACAGTTTGTAAGAACAGCCATATAAGAGGGAGCGAAAGAGAAATCCCTTGTTTTTCTTTGCCAGTACCTGCCCCTACGGCACCATGCAGGGCTTACTGTCTGTGGGTTGTAGAGCCATGCCATTTAAACATACTACCGCCTATTCATCATCTCATTGCCACCTAGAAACAGCTGGTTCCACCCAGAGGGAACCTTTTTCATTCACTGTGCTCCATCTAATGCTGTTGACTAGCCTTTCAGTAAGAGCATAGGCTTCTCACTAGTCGTTGAAAATAGCATCTGTTAGAGACTTCTAGTTGCAGATTCCTTATCTTAGAATTTCCCCAGGTGTCAGACTGGATTGGGAGATTTTTTCTTCGAGCAGTACTCCTGCGCGCCGTTAGGTGGCATCAGTCGACTCTGCGGGTGTCGTTGGCATTGTGGTTTCCACATTAACGTCGCGGTTGTATGTAGGCGCCACCCCGGCACGCTGATGTCAGTTCTTTATTTCCGCGACAGCCTACGTGCAGATCCGGAGAAGAGCTACCCCAGTCATTTTTGGACTAACTGCAGTATTTTGTCAAATTCATTTTTGATGAGGTTTGGCTTGCGTCGAGGGATGTCCCGTAATACCGGATTTAAGCCCTGCGACTGCATGATGTCAGTGACGGATCCGCACCTTGTGTGCCTCTGGTGTTTGGAGCACGACCACGACCCGAAGTCGTGCTCTGAGTGTCGGGCCATGAACCTGAAAGCTTTGAGGGAGCGGTCCCTGAAGCTCATGGTGACCTGGCACTCGACTCCGTTCCAGGTCCCGTTCGAGAGGAAGGTCAGGAGACCAGTCGCGGAGTCACCACCATTCTTTTTCGTCCAAGTCATCTGGACATTCGGGTCAGAAGAAGAAGTTGAAGAAGGGGAAATTTTCTTAGACTTTGCCCCATCGCTCGCACGACGCAACGTGGGAAGAGCGTCGATGCTCTAGGCCTCCGTCCTCGGAGCCTCAGTCTGGGTCTGCTCCGCGCATCCCCAATTTTTCCAGGAGCCGGGGCTACCCCGGCCCATCTTAAGGAGGTTTATGAGGCCATGCCCCTTTTATTTGGGCAGCCCTACCCACCCTCGGTGCCTTCGGGCCCAGGGGAGTCGGTGAGGGCCTCCTCGGGTTCAAAGTTGGCAACTTCGGTCCCGACTCTGGAGGGCACCTCAGGATCCGCTTCCAGATCCGTCCTGACATCGGGTGTGCCAGCGTAACCTTCCCCGGCGTTGGGTCAGACGTCGACGCTCCTGGTGCCGATCGGGCCCACAATCGATGTCAACCCTATACTCATTCTCGATTTCCCGATTCGTTCGATGCCGATTCCGTTTTCCATGGACTCTGCAGTGCCCAGGGTTGATCCTGAACCCTATTACTATGGGTATGGCTACGGGAATAGTGTAAAGGGGTTGCTGGACCCTTTAGAAGACCAGCTTGAGCCTGAACTGGTCTGGGTACAGGATTTGGGTGATGCCAGTGGGTTGGACACCTCCCCTGACACTGGCATGTTTTCTCCCTGTACCGTGGCTAAGGAGGATGGAACGTTCTATTCTATGCTGGTGAGAAGGGCGGCTGAGGTTTTGAACCTCAAGCTTCCTTCTGTGGAGGTCAAGCCTAACCTCCTGACCGCAGTGCTTCATCCTGGGGCCTCCAACTCAGAACCCTTTTTCCCTTCAATGGTGCCCTTACAGACGTCCTACTAGGGACCTGGTCCAAACCCAGCACAGTGGCTCCTGTGAATAGGACGATTGCCCGCCACCATCGGCCTGCGCCGAATGACCCAGATTTCCTTACCCAACAGCCTATGCCTGAGAGCTTTGTCATCCAGGCTTCATCATCCTCTGGTGCATTCCCTACCGCTCCCCCGGACAGGGGATCAAAAAGACCGGACAATTTAGGGAAGAAGATGTTTTCTTCTGCCAGTCTAGCGCAGCGGTCCATGAAAACCGCATGCCTTTTGGGCCGCTATTCCCATACCCTCAGGGATACGGTCGCGCAAGTGCTGCCTCAAGTTCCGGAAGAGTCCCAGTACGTTCTCTCCCAAGCCATGACAGATAGAAGTGACGCAGCCAAGTTCATGATCCGTTGTGGACTGGATATGACCAACTCACTAGGCAGATCTGTTCATCGACGGTGGCACTGGGATGCCACGCCTGGTTGAGGACGTCTGGCTTTTCAGGGGATGTCCAGCAATCTTTGATGGACATGCCCTTTGATGGCACTCGTCTCCTCTGAGACAAGGCGGACTCAGCGCTCGAGCGCTTTAAGGATTCCCCGGCTACGGCTCAGTCTCTTGGCCTCACAGCTGCTCCTCGCCCTCCTCAGTCCGTCTCTCGCTCCTTTCGTGGCTATGTAAGGGGCACCCAACGGCGTCCATTTCCTCCAGGCTACTGACCCATGCACGCTGCACAGCCCCCGCGTGGACGTGGGATTCACCAAGCTCATGGATCAGGGAGTCAGCTGGCCGCCCAGTCCAACCCCACCCCCTCCTCTGCCTCAAAACCTTCCTGGTCAGTTGGGAAATCCGGGACCAGTTGGCAGCAGAATTCGTCATCATCTGCCCCACTGGGAATCCATTACCACGGACAGGTGGGTTTTACAGATCGTCCGAAGTGGCTACTCCCTCCCCTCGTGACTGCTCCTCCAGCCGTGCCGCCATCATTTGATCACCTGTCTGAGGATCATTTGGCACTTCTCCGCGAGGAAGTCAAAGCTCTCTTGGCCAGAGGAGCAAAAAGAGAGGGTCCCTTCGCCAGAAGTAGGTCGTGGTTGCTATTCCCTCTACTTTCTGGTGCCCAAAAAGGATAAGGGCCTTTGCCCTATCCTAGACCTCCGGTCCCTCAATCTTTTCCTCAAGAAGGAAAAGTTCCAGATGTTAACCCTGGCTCAAGTCCTTTCTGCCGTGGACCCTGGAGACTGGATGGTTGCGTTGGAGTTGCAGGATGCCTATTTTCATATTCCCGTCCTGCCGGCCCACAGACGTTACATACGATTCGTGGTAGGTCACGAGCACTTTCAGTTTAACGTGCTCCCCTTTGGCCTTACCAGTGCCCCTCGGGTGTTCACAAAAGTGATGGTAGTGGTTGCAGCTTATCTGCGCAGGTTAGGGGTTCCAGTCTTCCCCTACCTTGACGACTTGCTGCTGAAGGTGTACACGCCCCAGAAAATCGTCTCCCACCTCCACACTACGGCAAACCTCCTGCATTTGCTGAGGTTTACTGTCAACATGCCGAAGTCACACCTGACTCCCTTTCAGACACACCCTTTCATCGGAGCTGTTCTGGACACAGTGCAGATTCGGGCTTATCATCCTGAAAAGCGAGACAGGATATTCAGGCTATGATACTGAATTTTCAGCCTCTATCCTGGATTTCAATGAGAATGACTGTGAGGCTGCTGGGCCTCATGCATCCTGCTGGTCCAACATGCCAGATGACATATGCGGGCTGTGCAGTGGGCCCTGAAGTTCCATTGGGCGCAGCATCAGGGGAATCTCCCCGACATGGCTCAGATCTCTGAGGGAACTGCGAAAGACCTGCAGTGTTTGTTGTCGAATCCAGATTGGGTCAATGGCAGATCCCTCTCCCTTCCCCAGCCAGATCTCACAGTAGTGACAGATGCTTCACTCCTGGGATGGGGCGGCCACATGGGAGAGGCAGAGATCAAAGGCCTCTGGTCTCCGGCGGAATTTGGGCGCCACATCAACCTTTTGGAGCTCCGGGCGATCCGACTTGCATTGACAGCATTCCTTCCCTCTCTCAAAGGGAAAGGGGTGCATGTGTTCACCGACAACACCACCGCCATGTGGTACTGCAACAAGCAGGGCGGAGTGGGGTTGTGGACCCTTTATGAAGAGGCTGTTCGCCTCTGGACATGGCTGGAATGCCAGGGCATTTCCCTGGTGGTTCAACATCTGGTGAGCTCTCTGAACGTCAGAGCATAGGAACTCATCCATAGATGTGTAGTCGATCACGAATGGCATCTTCACCTGGAGGTGCCGTAAGGTCTCTTTCACCGGTGGGGAGAGCCTTGGTTAGATCTGTTCGCCTCCGCAGAGAACGCACATTGTCAGCTGTTTTGCACGTTGGAGTTTCCAAGACGCCATTCGCTCTGCAACACTTTTTGTCACAAGTGGAACTCGGGCCTCCTGTACGCCTTCCCGCCAATACCACTTCTGCCCAGAGTTCTGAAGAAGATCAGGCAAGACCGGCCCAAGTAATCTTGGTGGCTCAGGACTGGACACGAAGAGTCTGGTATCCCGAGCTCCTGAGCATGGCCATCGATCCTTTGATCAAACTTCCCCTTGGGGAGGATCTTCTGTCGCAGCAGCAGGGGATGGTTATTCACCCAAACCTGTCCGGTCTCCGCCTCCTTGCTTGGAGATTGAGCAGCGACAGTTGTCAGCTTTTGACCTTCCACCCGAAGTCTATAATGTAATCTTGGCAGCCAGGCCTCCCTCCACCAAAACTGTATACGCCTGTTGTTGGGAGAAATTTGTGGTATGGTGTATCAACAAATCTGTTGATCCGCTGGCTGCACCTCTCTCAGAGGTTCTCCTCTTTATTCTCTCTCTTGCCCAGCAGGGCTGTGCTCTGGGCACCCTCAAGGGATATTTGTCTGCCATCTCTTCCTTCTTATGGCTACCAGACCAACCTTATCTTTTCAAATCTCCCATTGTTGGGAGGTTTCTTAAAGGCCTCACTCGTATGTTTCCTCCCGTCCCGTTCATCATGCCCCAGTGTGATTTGAACTTGGTCCTCACATACCTCATGTGCGCCCCTTTTGAGCCACTCCATGACTGTCCTTTATGGCTCTTAGCCCTTAAAACCGCTTTCTTGAGTGCCATCACTTCTGCTTGCAAATTAAGTGAGCTTCAGGCTTTCTTCGAAGCCACCAAGTGGTGCTTCGTACCAGGGATTCCTTTCTTCCCAAAGTGGTAATGCCCTTTCATGTAGGCCAATCTATCACCTTCTGTAGGAGGCTGGCCTGGCTTGTAGTGGGTACCAAGGGGTACTTACACTCTGTGCCAGGTCCAGTTATCCCCTATTAGTGTAGAAGAGGTGTTTCTAGAGGCTTAGGCTGATAGAAGGTAGCTATAGCAGAGCAGCTTAGGCTGAACTAGGAGACATGCAAAGCTCCTACTATACCACTGGTGTCATATGCACAATATCATAAGAAAGCACAATACACAGATATACTAAAAATAAAGGTACTTTATTTTTATGACAATATGCCAAAAGTATCTCAGTGAGTACCCTCAGTATGAGGATGCCAAATATACACAAGATATGTACACAATACCAAAAATATGCAGTATTAGCAAAAGGAAGTAATGCAAGCAATGTAAAGTTACAGTAGATTGCAATAGGAGCACATAGGTATAGGGGCAACACAAACCATATACTCCAAAAGTGGAATGTGAACCACGAATGGACCCCAAACCTATGTGAGCTTGTAGAGGGTCGCTGGGGCTGTAAGAAAACAGTGGGGGTTAGAAAAATAGCCCACCCCAAGACCCTGAAAACTAGGTGTAAAGTGCACCTATGTTCCCCAGAGAGCACAAAAGTCGTGATAGGGGAATTCTGCAAGGAAGACCAACACCAGCAATGCAACCAACGTGGATTTCCGGACGAGAGTACCTGTGGAACAAGGGGACCAAGTCCAAGAGTCGTGACAAAGTCGAGAGTGGGCAGATGCCCAGGAAATGCCAGCTGAGGGTGCAAAGAAGCTGCCACCGGATGGTAGAAGCTGTGGATTCTGCAAGAACGAAGAGGACTAGGAGCTTCCCCTTTGGAGGATGGATGTCCCACGTCGTGAAGAAGCTTGCAGAGGTGTTCCCACGCAGAAAGACCGCAATCAAGCCTTGCTAGCTGCAAGGGTCGCGGTTAGGGTTTTTGGATGCTGCTGTGGCCCAGGAGGGCCCAATAGGTCGCCACTTGGATGAGGAGACAGAGGGGGCGCCCAGCAAGTCAGGGAGCCCTCACAGAAGCAGGCAGCACCCTCAGAAGTACCGGAACAGGCACTTGGAAGAGGAGTGAACCGGAGCTCACCCGAAGACACAAAAGGGAGTCCCACGACGCCGGAGGACAACTCAGGAGGTTGTGCACTGCAGGTTAGAGTGTCTGGGACCCAGGCTTGGCTGTGCACAAATGAAATCCTGGAAGAGTGCACAGGAGCCGGAGCAGCTGCAGATCACGTGGTACCCAGCAATGCAGTCTAGCGTGGGGAGGCAAGGACTTACCTCTACCAAACTTGGACTGAAGAGTCACTGGACTGTGGGAGTCACTTGGACAGAGTTGCTGAGTTCCAGGGACCATGCTCGTCGTGCTGAGAGGGGACCCAGAGGACCGGTGATGCAGTCTTTTGTTGCCTGCGTTTGCAGGGGGAAGATTTCGTCGACCCACGAGAGATTTCTTCAGAGCTCCTGGTGCAGAGAGGAGGCACGCTACCCCCAAAGCATGCACCACCAGGAAACAGTCGAGAAGGCGGCAGGATCAGCGATACAAGGTTGCAGTAGTCGTCTTTGCTACTTTGTTGCGGTTTTGCAGGCGTCCTGAGCAGTCAGCGGTCGATCCTTTGGCAGAAGGTGGAGAGAGAGATGCAGAGGAACTCTGATGATCTCTTGCATTCGTTATCTAAAGAATACCCCAAAGCAGAGACCCTAAATAGCCAGAAAAGGAGGTTTGGCTACCTAGGAAGGAGGCTAGGCTAGCAACACAGGTAAGAGCCTATCAGAAGGAGTCTCTGACGTCACCTGCTGGCACTGGCCATTCAGAGCAGTCCAGTGTGCCAGCAGCACCTCTGTTTCCAAGATGGCAGAGGTCTGGAGCACACTGGAGGAGCTCTGGGCACCTCCCCTGGGAGGTGCAGGTCAGGGGAGTGGTCACTCCCCTTTCCTTTGTCCAGCTTCGCGCCAGAGCAGGGCTGGGAGATCCCTGAACCGGTTTAGACTGGCTTATGCAGAGATGGGCACCATCTGTGCCCATCAAAGCATTTCCAGAGGCTGGGGGAGGCTACTCCTCCCCAGCCCTGACACCTTTTTCCAAAGGGAGAGGGTGTAACACCCTCTCTCTGAGGATGTCCTTTGTTCTGCCTTCCTGGGCCAAGCCTGGCTGGACCCCAAGAGGGCAGAAACCTGTCTGAGGGGTTGGCAGCAGCAGCAGCTGCAGTGAAACCCCGGGAAAGGTAGTTTGGCAGTACCTGGGTCTGTGCTAGAGACTCGGGGGATCATGGAATTGTCTCCCCAATGCCAGAATAGCATTGGGGTGACAATTCCATGATCTTAGACATGTTACATGGCCATGTTCGATGTTACCATTTTGACGCTATACATAGGTAGTGACCTATGTATAGTGCACGCGTGTAATGATGTCCCCGCACTCCCAAAGTCAGGGGAATTTGCCTGAACGATGTGGGGGCACCTTGGCTAGTGCCAGGGTGCCCACTCACTAAGTAACTTAGCACCCAACCTTTACCAGGTAAAGGTTAGACATATAGGTGACTTATAAGTTACTTAAGTGCAGTGGTAAATGGCTGTGAAATAACGTGGACGTTATTTCACTCAGGCTGCAGTGGCAGGCCTGTGTAAGAATTGTCAGAGCTCCCTATGGGTGGCAAAAGAAATGCTGCAGCCCATAGGGATCTCCTGGAACCCCAAAACCCTGGGTACCTTAGTACCATATACTAGGGAATTATAAGGGTGTTCCAGTATGCCAGTGTGAATTGGTGAAATTGGTCACTAGCCTGTTAGTGACAATTTAGAAAGCAGAGAGAGCATAACCACTGAGGTTCTGGTTAGCAGAGCCTCAGTGAGACAGACAGTCATCACACAGGGAACACATACAGGGCACACTTATGAGCACTGGGGCCCTGGCTGGCAGGGTCCCGGTGACACATACACTAAAACAACATATATACAGTGAAATATGGGGGTAACATGCCAGGCAAGATGGTACTTTCCTACACCTTCCCTACTTTTTACGCACCCCCACATCCCTCTCATGAAGAGGAGAGACTCCCCCGTCTGGATCCAAAAAGAGCGTTGGTGATCTACCTAGATCATACCAAAGATTTCCGGGTGGACGATCAACTCTGTGTGATATGTGGGTGCAAAGAAAGGGAAGGCGGATCAGAAGAGAGGATCATCTTGCGATGGATAATCCTCTGCATCAAGATGTGCTATGCTTTGGTAGAAAAGCAACCACCTGAGGGTTTGCGCGCTCATTCAACCAGAGCAACTGCAGCTACCACAGTGTTAGCACCCGGGGTTCCAGTCCTGGATATCTGCCAGGCCGCAACGTGGGCATCCTTACATACATTCACCAACCATTACTGCCAGGACAGTCAGGTCCGCAGGGATGGCTATTTTGGCCGTTCGGTCCTGCAGGACTTTTTGGTGTGATCTTAGTTAGCAGCTCACCACCGGGGATGGTATTGCTCGGGTATCTATTCTAAGGCAACGAATCTGCAACTAGAAGTCTCAATCAGATGTACAAGTTACTTACCTTCGGTAACGATATATCTGGTAGAGACATATTCTAGTTGCAGATTCCTTATCGACCCGCCATCCTCCCCGCACTGCGAACTGATTTCTAGGGACAGGTACTTCCCTCTAAAAGCCCTAGTTTTGGAGCACAATTCTCAGTGTTTTCATGACTCTGCTCTACTGGCGTGAAAAGTCGTGAAGAGAAACTGACGTCAGCATGCCGGGTGGGGCCTATATATGACCGTGACGTCATCACAGAGACCACAACGCCCGTGGAGTCGACCGATGCCACCTAACGGCACTCAGGGTTACTGCTCAAAGAAAAAATCTCTGTATCCAGTCTGACACCTGGGGAAATTCTCAGGTAAGGAATCTGCAACTAGAATATGTCTCTACCAGACGTATTGTTCCCGAAGGTAAGAAACTTGTACATATCATCCATTTAGAGTATTCCATGCAGTTAATTGAGTTTTGATGGGATGGTTGTTTTTTAGAAATGGATCCTGCCATTGTGATTTGCTTGGCGTTTACCTAGGTGTGCCCTTCTTACAGCAAGAAATGTCCTCAATTTTAATAACAAATATAATCATTCTAAGTATGTGTGTGACTTAAATGGTGCAAGACTATTTACAAGGCAGTGGAGCAGGACGAAGACGGATATGAGGGGAGTATGAGCTTCTCAAGGATACAATCCCAAGCATTACACTTTTAATGGTGGATTGTTCTTACATTGTGTTAAAGGCTTTAGTCAAATATTTTTACTGTACATGAAATCTCACAGATTACCGTTCTGTTCAAATGTTTTGACGTAGCCCTTGTATTAAGGCTGGCAGTGGGATAACCCTTGTTTGGCCCATTGACTAAGGTTTGCATATTGTTTTACTAGCAGACATTTTGTCAATATTTATCATTTTAGCACGTTACACCTGATGGTATGGTTGCAAGTTCATGCACAGTGCAGAAGGCCTGAGCGGTTTATGATAACTCAGTAATAATGACCTTATTGGTTCCTTGGGAAAAGTGACAGTAGATTCCACATGGCTGCTCTATTTATTGTGAAAACTTATGACAAAGGCTGTATATCTTACTTCTTTATTGTGAAATGTATTGGTTGAAGCCAGTAAGATTTAAGGAGGGATTGGCATCACACTGTGTTAAAGTCCATAGGTATTTTGTAATATAAAAGGTCACAGATAATCGGACTAGTCAAGGATGCTGGTAGTACTTACTCCCTTCAACAAAATCTGCAGGTAGATTCCCACTGTTAAGAATCCATGTTTGTCCCCCGTAAAACAGTTGCATATTCTTTTCTTAACTGTAACTTTGTACATATTTACAATGTTATGACTGCCTGATGGTTGCTTTTTGGAGAATGCTTATTCTCAGTGTACCAGACTGGTTTTGTTTACAGTGACAAGCAAATTAAAAAATATATATAGACCTGATTGGATCATTATGAAAAGTTATGTCAGATACTATAAGTCTAATCTGTTATAACAAAGGCAGCAGACCTGACCTTTTTTAGTAAGACAAGCATAATTTAAAGCCAAGAATCCATGAAGGTCGATTGTTATTAGACTCTCAAAACCTGTGGGCTGTTAGCAGATCGAAAGAGAAAGGGGTCACATCTGTCAAGAAAAGATTGAATTCAGAGGCTTACAGTTAAGAAACACATTTCCACTTAGTGTGGTCAGTGTTTAAATGTTAAATAGATACTCTAACGTCCATCCAGAGCCTGGTGCAACCAAAACAAAGGTTTGATTTGAATCCCTAAAATTAAGATGCAGTCTAAAGGAAGCAGGGTTTTTCTGTGGCCAGACCGATGTTTTGGAATGCTCTAATACAGCAGATCGATATGTCTTTTTTCAACTTTAAACTCATTGAAATCACATAATTTTTTAAATCACAGCAACAAGACTACTGCAGAGAGACTTACGAGTACTGTTGTGCTTAGAAATGTTATCATCTATTTGTGTAAGAAGGAAAAAATGAAAATGTCATGCAAAAATACGTCTAAGAGACCCGCATTCACATTTTTCTTCCACCTACTACATTATGGGGTAGTGGATCAGCTCACTTTAGACGTTGGCTAACATCTCTGCAAGTGGCAGCTTTCTGTTCTTTTTCAGTGAACACATTCACACAAAGTAATATCGGTTTGCTTTGTGGGACCCAAAACATTTTGTTGCTTTTAGCCACTGTTAGTTTATTTTATTTTTTTAGTGGTGAGGGTCGGACAGCTCCTAGAAAATTGACAAAGCAGAAGGTCGGCAGACAACACCAGACATATTGGCTTCACCAGTGCTTTTTAACATTGTAAAAGGTTTTATAATTTCCACAATGTTTCCAACTCCCGCAAGGACATTTCAGAACTCGTTGTATGATTACAAAAATAACATCCTTTCCAATGGTGAATAATTTTGCAGTAAATCCTCAGGATTCTTCTTTTACTCAACTCCACTTAACTTCCGTTTCTGCAGTTACTACAGATTTTTAAACTCAGTGCTTACTTTGATGAAGTTAAGTTCTCTGCTGGACCCATGTGTTGCTACATTTGTAGGATGGCTTTCAAAAATGTTACCCCCACTGCAACCAACTTGTGTACATTTGTTTTGAAAACTGTGACATTGGCCCTCGAGTGTTTTTTTTATTTCCACACGCATCTGAGATTTAAGAAAAGAAGGCAAAATTGGGTTGTCCTCCTGCCTAGAGGAGAGTGCAATCTTGTATTTTACCCAGGCTGACTTTTGACCTGTACTTTCAACTAAATCAGCTTTGGCTACCTATGTCTAGGTGTGTATGATGTAGAATAAGGGCAGCTCTGCCACACTGGCCTTTTTTGATTTGCCTACAGCTTTTGACATTCTCACTACACATTTTTACAGGGATTTCGTTCTGTTGTGGTGAGACACAGGATAAAATCAATGTGAAAGTTTGTATCCTCCCTTCAGGACCGGACACAGCCAGTCTCCATGCTCCCGCATCAGTCTCATCCTCCCCCATGTTCGTTTGTGACATCCCACAGGAATAATCTGTGAGGCTTTTAAATATGCATGTTTCCACTCACGGTCATTTCCTTAGTTGTTTTAGTTATGTATTATGCAAACAGAGATCACAGCACACAGTATGCAATGTAAGACAAACTAGAGTCAAATCATAGTCATTGTGAGGTAGAAATGAATGAGAAAAACGAGCACATCGGTGTTCAAATCTTGTCTCTAAAGAAGAGTTCATTTATTCTGAACGAAGTGGAATTTCATAGAACAGGGAACAATTTTTCCAAAGCAAAAAAACAGCCAACACGTGTTTCGTCACACCAGTGACTTTTTCAAGGCTGCAAATAAGCATATACATGCGTATCGGATTAAGCGTAACAGATCATCACATTACATGATTGTGAAACAAACGAAATGATATGGCTGTTTTTTGCATGTATGAGGCAATGTGTCATCATCATCATCACAAAATCTTTATTCGGCACAGAATGCCATAACAGAATACATTTTGCTGTACATTACCACCCTTCATTCATTACAACATAATTTTCTACCATCAAAAGGAAAGCAAAACCCATAACTAAAATGTTAATCATATTGTTTCCTGATTAACAGAGCTCCCCCTAATAAAGTTGATGACAGCACGGCACATTTTGGGGGGAGTCCAAATTTAATAAGAACCTATATCCTTCCTGGTGTAAATTAAAACTGCACGTATGCAATAAAGGGATTAAAAAAACAAATTTGTAAAGTTTTGTAGAGTGCACTGAAGAGTAGAAAGTGCTTAGTGGTTTGTCCAGAAAAATTATCTCTTGGGCAAGGGGGAAGGTTTTTATACTATCTCCCTTGAACTGGGAAAGCCGCCAGAAAGTTTACAGTGCTTAGTCGGGTCGTTGTTAAATTAAATCTATTTTGAAAGTTTTCTCTAAAATAAAGGTAAAATTTAATCTCATGTAAATGTAACCCAACTTCCATGTTTACCAAAGATATGGACTGGAGAGACTGATTCTCACGCTTAAACTGGACCTGTTCATAGTAGGTTGCTTTCATTAAGCGTTTGCTATAGCGAAGATGTTGGTTGGTTCTTCAAAATACTCCATGAATCCCAACTCTCCAAAGATGCACATTACGTACCCATGCCAAGGAATACTTCGGCACTGCACCAGCCTAGGCAATCCAGCAGAACGAGTCTAGATAAGTCAATTTCTGGTGTTACCCTTATATTTATCCATAATAGCAGTGGGTCCAAGCCCACCACATTCTCCAGAAATTCCCCCCCCCTGCACTCCCCTCAGAACAGCAAAAATAGGTTGAGGGTCCTTGAGAAAACATCAGTAATCTTTGGAGGAAGCTGTTTTCTACAGTTTGTCATCTAGGGCAGCCATGATACCCCCACTCTCCAGCCCCATAAGTTGAGATTGAAAGGCACTTTGCTTTATACAGGGCTACCATTTCTCTTGTCTGTCTGTGGCCCAGTTTAGCAGCAAATTGGAAGAATGCCTCCATAGCTCTATTTGTTTGTTTGGGCCTTAATGCAAGCAGGGGATCCTTTTTCAATTGTGTGTTGAAAAGGAGACCCATGTAGCAAAACTTTGTAATCTTACCAAACACATTTCCCTGGATATAGAATGTTTTAGATTTCACCCTTTTTGGACCACAGACCATCATAAAGGACTTCTGATGATTAATTTTTAGATCCAGTGAAAGCATAAACTCAACAAAGGCATCAAGGCCTTTTTTTCCAGCCCATTTGCTGTTCTTGCTAAAATAACTGCATTGTCTGCATAAAGGGGTGTGGAAATAAAACCAGAGCCTACCCTCAGAAAATCCATTTTGTTCTGTAATAGATAAGCTTCCAGGCCATTTAGGTTTACCAGAAACAATAATGGTGCCAGAATACATCCCAGGAATACGCCTTCAATGAAACTAGGGTGTTGAAAGAGGGCGTACACTCACTCCCAGGTCCATAGTATATCTTAAAAGTAGTATTCCAGTGCAGTTTCCGAAGGAGAAAGCAATGTGTCGCTAAGCAGCACCAAAACAAAAAAATTGATGAAGTAACATTTCAATTTTATAAATGTTCAGGAGTCTGCAGGAAAATGAAAATCACTAAGGTTTATATAAACAATGCAGGTGAAATACAGGGACCAATTAAATTGTAGAGAGAATAAGTATAAGGTTCAACTGAATGCAGGAGTAAATATTCTAAGTCCAAATCATAAGACAACTGAACAATGGTTCTGCCTTTAAAATCAAGGAGTCCGTAAACTGACTTGCCTCCAGAAGTGCATCATTTTACACACCTTTTTTCACAGTGTAGGTCAAAGGAAATCGCACAGTAGGCATAGGATGAGCAAATGTATCAATAAATAGACAAATAGTAGCACAGAATTATTCAACATCACACAATACCGCCATTCTAGCACTAGCTCCTAACCTGAATATTAATGTGCCCTATTCTAACTTAATGTCATGAGATGTGGCAGTACAAACATGTTACGAAAAGAATGGAAGTCCCACAAGTTAAAAACTATTGGCAGGAAAAGTCTTGAGTGTTGAAAAGGTTTCCACTGTGATCCTCCAAGAACAGCAGCTGATTCGAGGGTGTAGTACTTTTCCACCTCGACAGCATCCCTGTTGCCAACTGCGATCATATCAGAATCTGATTTATGAGCTGTAAATTCTACCACTGAGATGTCTTAAGCCAGTTTCAGTGATTCTCATAAGTTCAGAATATTTGTTCAATTCCTAATGGTAGTGCCAGAGGATGTCAGAACGCCCCTTTCTGACCACACCATCACTTTCCTCAATTTCCTCATTCCTGTTGGCGAATGGCAAAAGTGTTGCAGGATTCAGGGTATTCCAACTTCTGACTAAAATATGATCAGTCGCCAAATCTATTAGCTCCTATTCAGTGAGACGACTGTTTGTCAGATGCTGAGTTTGTGTATTAGTCAGTAGGCTCTCAGCTGAATGAGGGAGTAACACAGTAATTGCGTACATCATCACAATCCCTTTACTTTGCAAGGCAAACTGCTGCAACCAACTTCAGACATCCAGAAAGTGCAGTGTCAGTTGGCTCTAGGGTGGCAGAAAAATAAGCCACAGGCATGTTGACTTCACTATGTGCCTGAACCAATACTAGAAGAGCACATTTTCTCTCTTGTGACAGAATATGTAGCAATCGTTTTCGTAATTTAGCATTCCTGGAGCGGGTACACTACAGAGTTTATCTCTGAGCTCCAGAAAGGCGCTCATGCATTCATCATTAAATGGCACCGGATCAGAAATATCACTGTGACTAAGCCTCCGTAAAGACTTTGCATTAAGGCAAAAGTTTAAAATCCACTGTCTACAGTAGTCAATCATTTCCAGGACCATCCAAACTTCTGTTCAGGTACTCGGATGACTTATTCACTTTTCTTGCCCCTTCTTCAGTGTTTATCAACATAGATCACTTCTTTCATACAGTATTGTGTTTTTGTGGGGATACATGAAGGCCATTGCTGGCAAAATGGTTCAGGAGCGCAGCTGTATCCAACTTGCAATCTTTTGTTTAAAATGCTACCGCTAGGCCATCAATATACTGCACTAGCACAGAATTACAAGGTAGCTGAGGCCTCTCTGAATCATTCTTCAATATCTGACTAACGATTGAGGAGCTTTCCATATACGCTTTGTGATGCAACACCAAAAAAATACTTTATTGAGGAATCTGAATGTGAAAAGGTGTTGGCTGTCTTCATTAAGTGGGATAGAGAAGAACACCTGGCACAAGTTCTGCACCTGCAGGAATCTGAAACAAAATCACATGATGATTCAGTACCACAGGACAACTTTGAACTGTAATTTATTAATCTTTGCCAAGTCTTTGACCATCCTCTATTAGAGCCTTGTTTTTTCTAACATCTATCAGAGGAGAGTTGCAAGGACTACCATGTACCTCTCTCAGAATTCCCTCTTCTATCATCTTCTCAATTTCCTGTTTTATATCTGTTGGACCTGGCCCTCTCTGCATGGTCACTCCCAAACGTTTTGCCTTCACCGCTCCTGTTTTGCTAAATTCATTCTTTGTTGGCTTTAGGATTCTGCACTTCACCACTGCTAACCAGTGATTAAGTGCATGTGCACTCTGACTAAAACATAGTAAGACTTGCTTATACCTGGTTGGTCATTTAGTTTACTTGTAAGTCCCTAGTAAAGTGGTACAACACGCACCCAGGGTCTGTAAATGAAATACTAATAATGGGCCTGCGGCACTTATTGTGCCACTCACATAAGTAGCCTTTTCAAACATCTCAGGTCTGCCATGCCAGCCCGTGTGCAGCCTTAAACAACCATTTTGACCTGGCAGAGTAAACCTTTTGTCAGGCCTAAGCCTCCCTTTTTAATACATATTAGTCACCTTTTTGGGTTAGGCTCTAAACAGCCTCCAGGGCATGTTACATTGTACTTAATATGTTGGGTGTGTACTTTTAAGTTTCACATGGCCTGGTAGTGAAAAACTGACACATAAGCTTTTCACTACTTTGAGTCCTACATAGCCCATAGGATGATAATGGGTTACCTTATTACATTGAATAAGTGATAACGTTTGTGTGGGAGCAGGTCGGAATCTCATGTTTGGTGCCTAAGGAGTTATAATTTTAAATCCTCTCTGAAAATGCGACTGTAAGAAATTTGGCATTTTCTTGTCTTTACCTATTGGTGCCTGCAGCCTGTTCCTGAGTCACAAAACTAAATATAGTTGGGAGTAGACCTTTGTGTATTCCTCTCAGACAATATCACAAAATGGGGACTGGGTTTTGGCAAGATGGGCCATCCTGACTTCATGGTAGGGGCGGAGCGGTCACCTACCACACTTAGGCTTCAAAGGCCCTGCCTTAGCCACACACACACAAATAACTTTGCACTTTCCTTTTGCAACTGGAAACATCATGGGACCAAGGCAGGGAGGCAAAAAATAATTTCAGACACTTCTGTGGGGAGAAGCCTCCAGATGTTTTTCCCACTTCAAAGCTGGCACTAGGAATACATCTTGGACTCTCAGAACCCCTCTTCATATCACTACTTGACCTGTTGAAGACTCCGAAGAAGGGCTGCTCTGCTTCCCTACTGCTGGAAGGAGTGCCCGCTACAAGAAGGACTGCCCTGCTGCCTGAGGAAGGAAACCCCGACCTGCTCCTTGATCCCAGAACCACCAGAGTGACTTCAAGGGCTAGCAGACTGGGCTCCTGTTAGAAGTTTCGGGGAAGTAACAAGCTCCAGAAACCTGCCCTGCAACTGCCTAGCTGCCTAAACTCAACTAGACCTGCTTGTGCTCTACTGCTGGCCTCTGCTGTAATGGGTTCTGATCCCCAAGAGGTGCACCCCAGGTCTTAGAACCTAGGCTGTCATCAGAGTGTATTTCTCCTGGCCGAATGTGGGTTTCCTCAAAACCACTGCAGCTCGACACAAAACCGTATCTGGCAGCTCGCCGCAGCCCCTGATCGGCGGTCTCATAGGACTGATGCCGCGTGACGCAACTTGACACAGGATCTTGCCTCGCAGCGTCTCATTGGAACTGACACAGCAAGGTGCAGCTCGACGCAGGACCTCGCATCGCAGCCCTGGAAGCTCCTCATTAGAACTGACGTAATGCTCTGTATCAAGGACATAAGGTACAATTCTCATTTGGACTAACCTGGTACCCGGATCTGGCCTACACTCCATTGCAGTCAGATGGAACTTGTGACTTTGTCCCAATCTGGCATGACCAGATTACCACAGTTGGTACTTTGAGCTTCGTGGCGTTACTTTTACCTACAACTTTGAAATTGCATATCTCCAGTTCTACTGATAGGATTTTTGTTGTTTTGGTGTAAAGTCATTTATTACAACTTACTTATTTTACTACATTGGTGTGGTATCTTTCTTGTGTTGTATTTTCACTTTTATTATTGATTGATTGCTGCATAAATACTTTAGACATTGCCTCTAAGTTAAGCATGACATTGTGTCATGCTACCAGAGGATAAAGTGCAGGTTAATTGTTGCTTGATGTGGGTTTTACTCCCTCAACCAATAACCCAATTTCTTACTATGCCCTTCTCTGCTTCCCATGATAGCTTGTACTGATGAGTGCAAGGGTAAACTGCATTTTGCTTTACTGTGATTTTCATTACTTTTTATTAGTCCATTCTCACCCTCTGAGGCTCTCCTGTTGGCCAATCTATGACTGGTTTTTCATTCTGCCCACAAAGTCTTTGGAAATACAGTTTCAAATAATGTATTAAAATCTACCAAAAGCACTTTCAAGATGATCACTGGTCTGTCAACTTCCATATGCTACTTTTCTGGTTCCTCTCCAAGTTTAGAAAATTTGGTTATAAGTGCAAGATCATCAGATCTTGGCCGAGGAACATGCACATAATCACCTCCATGCACTTCTCACAGGGCACATCCACCCACCACTAATCCCTTTTCAGGTTCACTCGTACTTGTATTAGCATCTTTCTCTGTTTCAGCATTTTCTTCTTTCTTACTTTACCACCTTCTTTCCGGACCCATTTTATTCTAAAGCTTTTCAAATTTGACCAAAGTTTGATAATATTTATACGATTCTAATGGGTTCATGTATAGCAGTGACCCCTGTTTCATTCACACTATCAGCGTTCTAAGGATTTTGCACCATCTTTTTCTATGGATATCATGTTTGTCGACTGATTCCTCAAATCTCGCATGTTCATCACGCACACAGTCACCTGCTTCCTTACTCAGAAAACTTAAATAATTTATATTATATGAAATCAATTATTTCTCTATTCTTATTGTACTTTGCAAAATTATCCAAATGCAGTTCTCAATCTGAGGACATCAATTTATCTCCTTTGTGATTGAACTGGTTGAACTACAGTCACAACAGTAACTGTATCAGGAGCCACCATATCAGTAAAAGGAGTCATAATAATTTTACTAGGACTTGCTACATTTTTAGGTGAAGCTGTAGATAGTGGAATGTATTCATACTTGGCTTTTCTGTCCCATATCTTGAGGTGATCTTGGTGTATATAAATCATATGGAGGAGATCTGGAGTGCAGTCAATCATCTATGATATTATCCTCATTTTAAATATTTTCTTTTTCTTTGTCATTTTTATTTTCATCAGTTTTTGTCTTTCGTTTTCTTTTTGCCAGACTCTAACAATTGAAGGAAACACACCTACACTCAGCATGATGTCCCTTCCCCATGCTCTTTTCTGTATGCCCCATCTCGATTCTGACCAGTGGTTCACAGCATTTTAACCTGACCATTCATTCTTTTATATTACTTCTCTATTGCAACACAGTCTATTTCATTTGATGGCTTGAACTGTACACGTCTAGGTTGTGGATTTCTCTCAAGCATCTTTGGTCTCAAATATTTAAGCTTTCTTACATTTAAAGAACCCTCTAAAGCAGTGGTTCTCAAAGTTTTGACTTCTGAGGACTCCCACTTTATCATTACTGGAACCCGGGGACCCCCACTGAATCATAATTGGAATCCTGACCCCCCTCCCCCCCCCGAGTCATTATTGAAAGCTGGGGACCTAATCTGATGACATTATTTAATTTTCCAAGCAGTTGCAGACCCCCTGAGGAGGTTTCGCGGACCTCATCCAAAACAAACACACAAAAGTAAACTAACAGCTAGCCAATCACTGCATAACTGTGGCAAAGTTCACCTATAACATCATGATTCCAACAGCAAATAACTAATGGCAACGCAAATCGCAGTGACATTTTACCAATCCCAGCGCTGCTTCTTACTGGCAGTCAGTAAACTAGAGTATAAAGAGTCGTGTGATTTTTAGCAATCATAGTGCATCTCATTACAATGCAATGCTTTTTAGACCATAAACCGAAAAACAAAACCACTTGTCTGCTTTATTTAAATATTGAAAGGTAAGGAGACCACATCAGTTTAACTCAGAAATAAAATAACATCTTTCAGCACTATCAATCGCAATAAGACATGTTTTCAACAAGTGGTAACCTACCCTTATCAGAGTGCCTACTTCTGCCCAAAAAGAAACAAACTACCTGTAATACAAATTAGAACACATTGAACTAAACATTAGTAATCACAAAACGGTGCCTATTTTGTTTTGTATGCAGCATCTCACAATGCACAGATCCATTTCGCAGGCAAGTTCAACAAAATGCATATTTTGAGATCTCGGATTTAGACAAATCTGTTTTACAAACAAGCATAACCTATAACATGAAAGAAAAATCAACAATACAACATCAAAACCTAATTCAAAGTAAACAGAAAATCATCATATATTTAAGCCACCTAAGATACCATAGATCTGAAGTGCATAACCAAAGAGTTCGCAAGCATTGTAATGAATACCGGACACTTTCAAACTAAAAGTCCCCCAGTGCACTCGTCAAAGCTAAAATCCAGCACAATATATCCAGCCCTAGTGTCACTCACTCTCTTCCGCTCAGGAGCACTGGAAATAATCCATTTTAGCGAGACTAGACAAAATCCTGATTTTGAAATTTTGGGGTAACTAATTTCTAGGGTGCGCATTTTTGGGGTGCAGCCTATTTTTGGGGTGCCTGATTCCTCACCAAAAATATTGATTGTAATTGTATTTATATAGCGCTTACTACCCCTGACGAGGCGTTGAGTCGCATTTTGGCGAGTGGCATGCTACTCTGGAACCCAAAAAGATTAGTGGTGGATTAATATAGGGATATATGAGTATGATATTAGTATAGGGAGGTATGAGTTAATTTGAGCAGAGGACATGTGAGTCTGTTAGTTGATTTGAATAGAATAATAGAGGGCTAAAGGAGGGAAGAATCCAGAAGTGTTAATTGGGAGATCATAGTAGTAAGATGAGGTTTGGGATGAGTAAAGGAGAGGTGGAGGATGTAAGAGTTAGTAGAAAGGTATTAGGGAGATCATAGTAGTTAAATGGGGGTTGGGATGAGACAAAGGAGAGATAAATGAAGGCAAATTTAGTAGGATTGTTTGGGAGTTTGTAGTCGTAAACTGAGGTTTGGGGTGAGCCAGGAGGGGTAGGAGAGAGAAGAGTCTGGGAAGGGTTATTTTGGAGATCATAGTAGTAGCATGGTTATGGGTTGAGTCAGATAGAGGATAGACATAGAGGTAAAGGGTGATGGTCAGACAGAGTAAAGCTTTCGAGAGAGTAAAATGTTTTTTTTTTTCTTTTCTCTTGTACAGTAGGATTAGAGTAGTAAATACAGGCCTCAAAAAATCTACTTGCCCGCTCGCTATGGCGAGACATATTTTACCAGGTCGAGCTATTTTTAGGACCTACTCGCCCCTTCTGGTGTGATGCCCTGAAACCGGTCCCAAGATGCTTGTTTCCGGTCCAGGGAGGACCTGGCCTGGCAGTTCAGGCTGGTGTGAGAACTGATTTGCATATGGCTGGGTCCAGACTGGGGTGGCGTGGTAACCAAAAGAACGATGAATTAAAACCTGATCTGTGACGGCGGGTGAGTGTTTGATTGGTTCCCGGGTGCATTTCTTGCAATCACAGTGTCATTAGACAAGTCCAGGACAGAATTTGAGATCTTCAACTAGCTTTTTACTCTCTGTTCATAATATTTGAAGATCAAGTTTGGGAATGAGTACTTTTCTCCTGTCTCACAAGTAGATCCTGGAACACATTGCCTTTTAATTTGAAGAACTAGCCCAACGTGTGGCTGTTTCATAAAAGATAAAGAACGCATCTCCTGTGAGTTAAATTGCTGATTCGTCTTTACCCAGTCATTATTATCACTAACTGGAAAGCAAATAAACACCAATAACCAATTGATGGCAGAGGCTGTTCAATGGCTATAACGGTCAACGGATTTCTTGCAGATATTGGAAAAGATCTATTTTTTGCCATACACATGTATAGAATAACTGCCTTGAACAAATCTAGCACACACTAATCTCCCATATTAAGATTTTACTGTGAAACAGTTGTAATATATTACTTTTTGCATTGGCAATTATACTGTATCACTTTGTCGTGTGTTTGATTCCTTCCTAATCAAATGACAAGGCAGGTCTTATTTTGGTGCTATGGTGCAGATTGGCACAGTTTTGAACATGCAGAGTAACTATGCAAACTTTCCATGGGCTATATGCAGTTTCTTGCATGTTAAACATATAGCGATGGCGGCATATTTGAATCGGTTTAATTTTCTTTTTAGCTGAATCCCAGTTTGATTGCCGCTTTCATAGAAAGGGAGTGTTATGCAGGGTGAGCATAGAAACACCAATACATTTCTCAGCTGTTGTTGATTGATTGTTGCATTTTAGGAGTGCTTAGTTTACTCCCTTTTAAATGAAGAAAAAAATCTGTATATCTGTTCGTTAATGCTTCATAGAGAACCCTGAGCTTTTGAATGTGAACATTCAAAAGTGTTAGTATATGCTTCTTTGGATTCGCACCATTTAGCGATTAAGAATGTTTTTCAACTTCTGTGCATCTTGGCGTTTTCATCATACCTTGCTGTGGCACTAATATTAACGGATTCTGTTTATACACAATTCATTGCCCGTAAATGATAGGTCAGTTAAAAAAAAAAAGCAAAATAACAAACAGTGTGTGATATGGTATAGGTTATCCATTTATAATACGAACTTGTCTTAGATTCTAGCTTTCAGCGATTGCGTGAAAATGTCTGCCCTCATCTACATCATCTTCAGGAAGTCTTTTCAAGACTGATGCCCTCATTGTGCGTGGTATCGGTAGAAATTGGAATACATGTCTTACTGTGTAGTAATCGCACCAGTCTTTTCTAAATCATAGCAGGAATAGGCGTTCACCTGCAGAAGTCAGTTGGTTTGGTTGAACAGATTACAGATTTCTACGTCATTTCCCATTCCATAGAGGTCCATAGGTGATCAATTTGTGATTAGCTGGTCATAGCAGGCCGTAGGGTACTTTTACTTGGCCCGCAAGACTTATGACGTTCACAAAGTTGTAAAGGTTTTTTCTGCAAGATTAAAAATTCAGCTACAAATATTTGTTCAGTGGAAAACCATCTAGAATTTACCATTAGTGTGTACATTCTTTGGCTAAACGTTATTTTCGATGATTCACCTTTAAAGCCCACAAATTTAAATTTGCACCTTCGTAATCTTCACATAGTTCTGAATATGGAATTTAAAATGTTGACAGGCCTACTTCGGATGAATGCTTTTTCAGTCAATTAACACACCCCTGAAAGAAAGTCTTCCTTTGTAGAGAAGACAGATGTACAGGAGTTTACATTGTGGCGAATATAAACACAAGTATTCTAAAACCAGGGAGTGCAAGCGATATTTCATTTTCATAAACTAGTGTGAGAGTATTAAACAATGTGTTATAGGCAGTTCATTTTTATTAAAACAGGCAACATTAATTTGTGTCTGTGGCTTTCATCTAATTCCATGTTACGGTATATGAATGGGTAGTGAAGGTTTAGGTAAGAAGAGTAGATGAATAAGTAATGCGTGTTGGATTCAGCCGTCCTTAACAACAAAACACAGTCAACAAGATATCAGTAGTCAAATGCGAGCTATCTTCTGAAATAAAAGATAAGCTCCTATTAACCAGCGCTAGGGCATAAAACCCCTTGCCCTCTCCTTTAACGCTGACATGAAAGATTATCATACTCATAATCTTAGATTTATGTCAAAGGCCAAAAAATGCTTCAGTAGTATTGAAAGGAGTCTGGCCATCGTGTTCTGTATCGGTTGAAGACAATGCAAAAAATTACCAGGAAGAAAAAGTGTATTACACTAACCCACCGACTCATAATAAGTGCCAGCACCTGAGTTCTCAGAAAGGAACTGGAAAAAAAAGGGAGACCTTTCTCAGCATCTTCAAAGGGACAAAATATGTTGACATAAGGTCGTTCATGTGAGGCTCAAAGGTTAGATTTGCATCAAAGTTGACGCCCAAGTTATGTGCACTGACTTCAGGCACTGGAAAAGGTCACAGGCGTTGATACCACCACGTCGGTAGTCAAATAGATGGTTTTCCAAACGCCAGGACCTCTGTCTTGACATGGTTAATTGTATCAAAGTCTGCAGGAATGTCTAGCAGCAGCTTTACTGCACAAACGTCCTGTCCCTTGGTGCTCCCTGTTCATCAAGAGGGCCAAAACATTGTCTCAGTACCATGCCCAGCGCAAAATCTAACCTGTGACCATTCTTGGAAACCTTGATTATCCTCTGTATTGGCCAGCCACTTAGCCAGATGTTGTTCCATGATTTTAAAACAGGCTTCGAGCAAATGTATTGGATTCGGTTTTCCAACTTCTTCTGGTCCAGGTCTGCCTCTTTTAATATGGAAGTTACACTCTCCTTCCTACACACCTTTAACTTCGATCTCACTGACAGTGGTTAATTCATAGACTGAAAAGAGAAGTCAGGATATCAAGTACCAGTGTTTGCAGTACAGCAGTTGGACATGGATCTTGAGACAACTGGGCTTGAACTTCATCAAGACTGAACGTGTGATCATTCTATGACATCAAAGATTGGCTTGAAACCCATCCTTGAGGAGACACCACTGCCTGAGTCGAGTGTGTAAGAGGATGAAAGGTAATTGTCCTCATAAATAGTGCTCACCCTCTGCACCATATCAAGAAGTGGTTGAGTAGGTATGATCCTAGATGCGATGCTTGTAGCAGGACAGAACATTTCTCACCAGTAAGAAAAGTTCTTGTGCAATATTAATTGCAGAGGTAACTAGAGTGGGAATGAGTGCAGTTTCAGCTACAGCTAACTTCACTTTGCAATTACTGACTTGTATTTTCCTCCTCGGAGTATCCTCTCCTCCATTTGCACTCAGCTTTTCTAGACTGTGCTTCCTGAACTGAGGGACAAAGAACTGTTTTTGTTAGTATCCTAAGAAGATCGAGTATGAGGTTGGATATAGGAGCATGATGGTCTAAAATGTAGCAATGTCTGCTTAGTTGGTTAAGTTCTTCTGTGGCACCGTCACAATTATTAATGGGGGAAATCAAGTGTATTAGTTAAGCCAACTTAGAACCTATGGCAAGTTTCCTCTACAATATGTATTTCTGTTTGTGAGTGTGACAGTTTCTTTGGCATGGTTTAGTTGCAGGGCCGTAGTTGTCAGTCGGTTTGCACCCTGTCCAAGTAAGGACCCTCACTCGAATCAGGATAAGGGAGATACCTGCTCAGATAACCCCTGCTTCACCCCCTTGGTAGCTTGGCATGAGCAGTCGGGCTTATCTCAGAAGCAATGTGTAAAGCATAACATAACACACAGTAACACAGTGAAAACACTACAAAAGGACACCACACTAGTTTGGGAAAAATAGCCAATATTTATCCATATAAAAAAAGACCAAAACGAGAAAAATCCAACATACAGTAATAAAGATATGAATTTTGCAAGAATTAACGTAAAAATACAGTTCCTTGAAGTTGATAGCTCCACCAGGGGCTATCATGGCGTCGTGATCAACAAATCCAACAGTTCAGGACGGCCGCGGCGTCACAGGCCGGCTACAGTGTTGGGAAAACCTACAAAACTGTACCTTGGAAATGTAGGACATCATGATCCTTGCGATGAGATCTGGAGAGCGGCGTCACAGGCGTCGGTTCTGGAGATCGGTGTGGGGGTCGCCGGCCCTTGAAGTCACACGTGTTGCAGATCGACCTCTGGGCTGATGAAGTCAGGAGCGCTGGGGTGGATGGCGTTGGGGCTGCGGTGCGAAGCGGGATGATACGACGTGCGGTGCCCACAGGTCATGGTGCAAGCAGCGCTCATTGACAGTGTTAAGCGGTGTTGGTGAGACCAGGGCTGCAGTGTAAAGCGATGCGGTGTGATGTGTGGTGTCACTAAGTCGCGGTGCAGGCATCATCGTTGCTGAAGTGCTGTCGTCGGTAGGCCCAAGTCGGCGGTGCCACACGGGTGCAGACAGTGACACCTGGTGACGACACTGAAGTCGATGGTTCTGGCGTCAGTGGACCAGGGCTGCGGTGTGGGACGGGACGGTGCTTCGCGTGCCTCACGAGCCTCTCAAGCAGTGTCCACAGGCCACTGAGCAGGCAGCTGTGCCGGTGTCAGCAGGAGCGTCATCGTCGGCGATGCCCAGGCTGCAGTCTGAGCAAGGCGATGCCGGAGTGCTGGGCCCATAGGTCATGGTGCAAGCAGTGGCTCGATGTTGGCGTCGGTGAGACCAGGGTTGCGGTGCGAAGCGGAGCAGTGCGGCATGGGCAAGTCACAGTGCAGGTCACAGGCGTCGTTGGCGGTGTTACGGTAGTTTCTCTTCTTGGACAGCACAAAAATACACAAATCCCAGTGCTGTATTCAGATGAAACTGAGGTCTTTGATACACCTGAGACTTCCAACAGGAGGCAAGCTCTACTCCATGCTCTTAGAGAACTCCCTCAAGCAGGATACACAGCAAAGTTCACTCTTTGCTCTCTTTTAAGGCAGAAGCAGCAACTGCAGGCCAACCCAGCAAAGCAACACAGCAAAGGGGCAGTACTCCTCCTCCAGCTCTTCTCCTTGGCAGATGTTCCTCTTGATCCAGAACGATTCTGAAAGTCTGGGGTTTTGGGTCCATTACTTATACCCCTTTCTGCCTTTGAAGTAGGCATACTTGAAAGGAAAGTCTCTGTTGTTCACAAGATCCTGCCATGCCCAGGCCTGGCCCCAGACATACTCCAGGGCGACGGAGACTGCATTGTGTGAGGGCAGACACAGCCTTTCCAGGTGTAATTGACCATTCTTCTCTCCACTCTAGCCCAGATGGCCCATGAAGATATGCAGGCTACATCCTAGCTCCCTTTGTTTCACTGCCTAGAGGGAATTCACAACAGCCCAACTTAAAGTCTGACCCAGATGTGGAATACACAAGCAGGCAGAGGCACAGAATGGTTTAAGCAAGAAAATGCCCACTTTCTAAAAGTGGCATTTTCAAACAAACAATTTAAAAACAACTTTACCAAAAGATGTATTTTTAAATTGTGAGTTCAGAGACCCCAAACTCCACATCTCTATCTGCTCTCCAAGGGAAACTGAACTTTAAGGATAATTAAAGGCAGCCCCCATGTTAACCTGTGAGAGAGATAGGTCTTGCAACAGTGAAAACCGAATCTGGCAGTATTTCATGTTAAAAAAACAAATTACATGTCCCACCTTTAACATGCATTGCGTCCTGCCGTAGGGGCTACCCAGGGCCTACCTTAAGGGGGTGCCTTACATGTAGTAAAAGGAAAGGTTTGGGCCTGGCAAGTGGGTGCACTTGCCAGGTCGAATTGGCAGTTTGAAACTGCACACACAGACACTTCATTGGCAGGTCTGAGAGATGTTCACAGCGTTACTCATGTGGGTGGCACAGCCAGTGCTGCAGGCCCACTAGTATAATTTTATTTACAGGCCCTGGGCACCTGTAGTGCACTTTAGGGACTGTTAGTAAATCAACTATGCCAATCATGGCTAAACCAATACAATTTACATAGGGAGCACTTGCACTTTAACACTAATCAGCAGTGGTAAAGTGTGCAGAGACAATAAACCAGCAAAAACAAATCAGAAGACGAAATGTTTGTGCGTAACCCTGCAAAAAGGGCCATTTCAAACAAGGAAAGAGTTACCTCACTTACTAGCTCTAAAAATAATTTGTTAGCCAATCTTCATCAGTGGTAGGTTCACCACATTCCTTCACCTGCATATATATACTACTGTTTCAGACACTGAGCACTGAGGTGGCTTGATGTCTCTCTCATTTACCTCTACTGCTTCAATCTCTCTCTACTTGACGCTGCAGATGTTGTTTTTTCCGATGTGTGTACTAATCATTCTATCACTGCCAAAGCCAATAGGGTGGCCAGATAACTTAGAATGCTATATTTCTACTTCCAAGATGTCATCGTATCGCGCATAAATGCAGCACAGACCCCATCCTGAAGTAAAGAAAACAACATTCCAAGATGACCAGTCCCTGCTTTTCACTATGCCAATGTTGTGACACCATTTTGCATGCTGACCAGGACATCTTGGAAGTATAGAAAATAACGTTCGGCCATCTTGGAACATTGTTTTCTAAACCTCCAAGACAGTTAACTTGGAAGAATAGAATATAATGTTCCAAGGCCGCCGATCATTCTCTGTCATTCTTTTTTATGCTTTGCAGTATGCCTTTAACTTATTGATTCAAAAAGCCAAGAAGGCTCTTGGAGAGGAGTTAGAGAAAATGTGCTCTACTTTCGAGTAGAGCCAAGTACAAGAAGGCTGTGTAAGAATATGTGCAACAAACCTGACTGAATAATAACCTCCCCAAATTTGCCTAGGGGTGTAATTGCACTCATCAGCTTAAACAAAGAGTAACTGTTCTGACTTATATAATAACAAAAATGCCTAGCCCTTTAAGGAGACCCTTCTCCCAGAACACTTATCTGACCTTTTTCATGTAACCTACTGATATTTAAAGGTATACCAAATCTGATTTAATCAAGGTTGGCTTATTACTTGTTTAGGCAAGTAGTAAATGGAATTAGGGTTTTCAGCAAATAATTTTAAAAACATAATGTTGGCTGCCACCAAAATCCACCACGCTGTACATTTAAAGGTTTGTGTGACACTGTAATGGCAGATGCTGTACTCTGTACTAACGGTGCATTCATTTTTCAAATAATTACTGCTAAATATTAATGTTGTCATTAACGAAAGGTTTGCATCTGCGTGTTTCATTTAGTAAGCTATTGTTTTGAGCAATTAACTTGGTAATTAACTTTACAGAGATTTCAGTTTTGCTTGCCCATTTTATTGAAGTCTGTAAGGAAATGCCTCTTTTTGTATGGTCACCCTCAACTTTTTCGACTGATGCTGCTGGTTTTTTTACTCTGAGGGTGCAGTGAGGCCTGCTAACCATGCCTCAGTGCCATTGCTCTTACCCTAAACGTGTATGCTGAATTAGCTTTAGCCAATTGGAAATTACTAACTTACTTAACTTTCAGTCCCTAGTAAATGGGAACCTGTCAAGTTAGAGGGGTACCACAGGGCTTGCAGCACTGATTGTGCCACCCTGGAGGTCCCCCACGTAAAACAAGTCCCCGAGTCCACCACTGCAGACTTATAGAGCAGTCGTGCACTTCAAGCCGGGCTTTGCCATTGAAAGCAATGGCAAAGCCACCACTTCCCCTGGACATGTGTTTAAATCATCCCTCTATCAGGCTTGCAGATCCCTAAAGGCAGGGTGCAACATTTGACACAGGCAGGACATGCACTTTACATGTTCTGATAGTAAAACATGCAAAACAACAGTTTTTACTGTGGAAAGACTTGGTCGCCCAAATGGAGAGTTCAGGGTTACACACTGACCCATCAGCTGTGCTAACTCCTGAATGGTGCGACCAAAGTAAGCACTCCAAGGTATCAATGAACTTGTTACATTTGGCCTGGCTTGTATCTCAAGTCGAAATAAATATACATTGTTGCAGTGTACAACTTTTGCAAAGCTGCTTTTTTGTTGCCTTTAAAACTCCAGTGCTTTCTCGAGCAATCATGGTACCTGCTCCACAAGACAGCTTTCTGCTCTCCTGGTGAGACGTGCCAGCGACTATCGGGAAGGAGAACAATGAGGGATTTTGGGCCTGGGAGGTGTCACCTCCCTCCTGCAGGAAGCCACTTAGATGTTAAAACCAAAAGGCAGGCTTCAAAGGTGAAGCTGCTTTTAAAGAGCAGCTGTGGGACATCGGGGGAGGGCAGCCCCATTGTTGAAGTAGACAGACTGATACAAGGAGGAGAGCGGGGAAACCAGTTGCCAAATCGGTTTCCCCAGGGGCTTGTAGCCCTGAGGTAGCCGCACCCCGGTGGTGGGCTATTGAGATCTGTACACCAAGAGAGGGGTCTTGCCATCTTGGGAGTGGGCAGAATGGTGCATCTGGAATAGCCAGATGCCACACTGTTCAGGAAGAGGTCACGAGGCGGGAGGGAACCTAGTAGCCCATTGGCTACCAGCCGCGTCCTGCCCTGAGTGCACTATCGGAGCATAAAGGGGGACATCAACCCTGTAAACGGGACACCCTCACCGTCTTCGTGGACAGAGGAATCCCTGCATCTCATCCACAGCATCCTTAGAGTATCTTCAGCATCCTTCATCCCTTGCATCTGAACCACTCCATAGGAGTGGTTCTGATAAAGTGCCTGGAACTGCAAAAGAACTGCTTCACCTGTGAAAGTAACTGTTCCTGAGAACCTTGCTGGTCCCCTGACTAGCTCCCTGCCAGAGTTCATCCCTCCAAGTTCTTCTAACCGACCTACGTGACACTGAACTACTTGTGTCTTGAAAAAGTTTTTATGTCCAGTTTGTTGATTTTTGCCAAGGCTTGTTCGTGGTTGACTGAAATTGCACTGATTTATTATTGCTTTTATAATCTACATCTCCGAAACCTTCCATTGATCTTTTTCCTTCTAGTATTTTAAATTATTATAAAATACAGTCTATTTTTAAAAATTGGTGGCAGATTATTTTAAGTGATGTTGAATTTTTCTGCAATTGTTTTGATGCTGTGTAAATGCTTAACACTTGTTTCTCTGTGTAAGCCTTGCTGCTCAGTGCCACAGATAGCCAGGATTGAGCCAAAGGTTTTACAGATGAAGCCTACTCGACCTAAAGGGTTTGGTGAGTGCATTACATGGTGAGGTCGCACAACCACGCAATATAATACAAGTAATTTCCTCACAATGTCTATAATTTTTCTTTTAAAAAAAGTTGAAGGCCATTCCCTTTCACCAGTGAAATTTTATGTTACAGAGATTTTAAGGTAGATTTTTTAAAGTAAGCTTAGACATTTCTTAGTCTTTTTAGCTATATAAAAGATTAGGTATATCCACTACTCTAGTCTGATGTTTTGGAAATAGAGTATGCAATGGGCCAAATGGTCTACATCTATGATCTGTAATGATGTGTCATGGGATTTTCTTCCCAAAGATCTTGAGACTGATATTGACACATATGCTTTTTCATCACGTTGCCAGGTTCTGTGCCTAAATGTTTGATATTTTTTTGTGTTCATAGATTACCTAGTTAGCAAGGACATATTCTGTAGGTTTTGAATACAAGGAAGCTATCCATACTCGAGAACAAAAGCTACAAGTAAGCAACATTTGCTTCTTAATTCACCAATCCTTTTGTGACTGATGAGGCATATAATTCTTACTATTGAAGTCATTTCAAATTTAAATCCAAGGCCTTTTGACTGAATGGCTTGTAACTAATGAACTGACAGGTGTCTCTTGCATCTTGAGGAAAGTTCTTAAGTGTGGACGGAAAGGCACATAACCACTAGCCAGTTTAAATCTAAAATGGTTGCCAAGGCTCTTGCCAAACGTCAGTTTTAAAAGCATAATTCTGTGAAAAGTGTTGTCGGCCTGAGTTGTAGCATTCAAAGCAAGTTGTTAGTCTTTTAAAGCATGTGCCAAATCAAAATTGATTTGACCTTTTCTTTGTAGTCTAATTAGTTTTGTTTTTTCTTGATACAGGGTCCATCGATGAAGGGGTTACTGAGGGATTACCCACACTCCAAAGCACCAGTGGCCCAAATGTACACCCAGACGATGACGATCGGTATGTTCCCAAGCAGAGGACACTCTGTCCGTTGACAAATGTTGCTCTACCATAAATGAGCTACCATGTTTGACTCAGGAGTTTTGTAGATTTGCACATGTGCATCTGTCATACCGTACTGCGATGAAGGCCTCTTGCTTAAAATCAGAAAAAAAGAATAAAGGTAAACTAAAACGTTAAAGGGATCTCCAAACCTTCAAGTGTGTGAATGGCAGGATTAAATTATGAATTGAGTTTTTCACTGTGCCGTTTTTATTGCAAAATCCTTTTTTACCTAGAGGACCTAATATTGAATTAGGTGTAGACCTTTACTGTGGTGTTTTGCACCCCCACATTTCGTGTTATCCATTTGTACAGTAATGATATGTATTATTTGAATTGTTAAGTTTCTTTTGATTCTGCATGTTGATGGTGGTTTATTTCCATTTGATTTCATATTCTTTGCTCGTGAACTAAAATTACAACAATTTAGAAACCTAGCCATCCTAAAGTGATCACCGTGGCCATACCTACCAGCAACACATTGTTGTAAATTTTATTAACATCCCAAAACAAAGAATAATACATTATAGGCTTTCTGCAAACTGAAGTTATTGAAATATTCACTCCCTAATTTGGGAGGAAACTCAAATTTGTGACATTCGTTACTGAGACTTCATACTCCCCCCTTCAGTCCATTGTTTTGAAAATCCCTTGACATCTAGAAAGAATGCGTGCCTGATGTAAATGACCTTGAGGGCAAATCTCTAAAATCATAGGTTGCTCACAACCTCTTTAAATCCAAATATCAAGGTTCATGTTTGAAGATTAACTTTACTTTGGACCAGATCATGACTAAATTTTGTTTGTAATTGATGCATGATCCAATTTCAATTTTTTTGATGTAGTAAGCAAAGCCTTGCAACATGATCTCTTTGCCAAAATATTATTTATTGTTTATTATTTTAGAGCACTACACTCTGCTTTGAAAGACTCTTATTTTTTATTTAAAAAAAGTTGAGAAGACTTCTTTGATAGACCTTGAGACAGTGGATCCACATGAGTGAATTTAAAATTATTGTGATGAACCATAAATACTTGTTTGCTAGGGCTGTTGAATATACTGACATGTAACTGGGCTACTAAAATGATGGTGAATTAATTATAACGGGGCTGTTCTGTCTGCTTAGGACATATCCATTAGAAACAAAGTGACAAAGATAATTGAGAAATTGTGAGTGAGCTTTATATTCTATCAACTATCAGTAGTAGCACTCATGCTGGCAAAAGGTATTTAGTGAAATAGCTTCAGATTTTGGCCATACAACAGATAGATAAAATAAATGTTCCTTTGGGGGATTGATCACTTTAGGCAAGATCGAGAAATATATATGAGCTCAAGTGTGTCTCCTTGATATTGGACAAGGAATTATCGAGGGATTATTTAGTACTTATGCCACTTATTATGAATCCTAATTCTACAAAAATGAAAATAAGTGTACACTCTCTGTTTTAGAATGAATTTCGGGGATTTCCAACATTGATCCAAGATAACTTGTCCATGGTTGGTTTTTGAGATACTATCCGAATTTGTAAATAGGTCCCACTTATATTCATTGTAAGTAAATTATTTGTATATGGATATTGTGAAAATATGGCCTAGATCTACTTTAAGCACCACTGGTATATACAATCTCTAGACATTTCTCAATGAGCAGCTCTTTTCCTAGATGAATGTTTTCTTGGGTCAGTGATACAATACAAATATTTTCCAGTTTAAACCTAAGCATTGGCTCAACAGTCTGAATGAAGTACACATAGCTAGTCTAGATTAAGGCTTATCTTCTTTCCTATCTTGAGGTCCTGTAAATGTATCAATAAATTGTTAAACTTTCTAAAATTCTTCTTTATTCGGTTAGACTTTTTTGCAGAATTGAAATGCAAATCACATACCTTTTGTATGTGATTCATGGATATTGCGTGTGAATTATAAACCATTCAATCAAAGTATATTGTTATAACTGTAGAAAGTCACATTATTAGCCACTGTGGAGAGGCAATTACAGCACCAGACTGCAGCCTCCGTTTTGGTTACCATACTTTTCATATATTAGGAGTGTCTACTAAATGCTTAAATATTCCTGCTCATCTCAGCTTGTTTTGGGCTGTTACACAAATCAAGTTTACTGTGGAGACTGGCTATCCTCCTGAAGGACTGCTCAAGTTATTTATCCCCATGTATATGAAGTGTGAAGTGATTACTAGATTACATTAAGTACGTACAACATTTTCTGCATAGCACCTTGTTGAGATTAAGAATGCAGTAGAAGAGGAAACTTGGAACTTCAAGAAACGGGCATCTGAACAGACTCTGTTGCAGGTCTCAGAAAGGCGATAGCTTATGTATTCAAGAGATATTTTTTTTAGATTAGTTAGACCGAGTGCTCATCTTGCTTCAGGTGCGGGAAGCAGCCTTAAAACGTTATTTACATTGTGTCAGCATGTTTGATTTGTCAGATATTATTGACTGTGGTCCCTGATGGCATACGAAGAAATTTGAGTTCCAGAATGAATTTGAACCAGAATTGTACAATTTCGGCTTATCTCAGCCCTAGAGATTTCTCAGCACAATAAATTGTCATCTTCCAGACACTAACTCATGTAGAATGATGGTACCAAAATGAGGTTCCATTAACCAAAGGAGAATTGTTATGTTAGTCTAATTTCTATAACACATCTGCCATTTGATTGTCTTGTAGCACTCTTGAATGCCTGGGCACAGTTAGCTTCTTATGGATAAAGTGTAAGCAAATCTGCAAAGAGCCTTTGAGGTGCACTAAGGTGTGTGTGTGCTGTGAAGTAGGCCTTTTATTTCGGTCCACATAGCTGAACGATTTTCTGAAAGCTCATCTGAAGCCTGTCTGCTTTGGGGACAGCATTGTTTGCAGGCTATAATCCTCTGGTGCCTTCCTGTGTATGTGCTAATGTGGACAATTTAAGACAATTGGTAGATTCTGTAAAGTATGTTTTTGTAAGGAGTAAGGTGGGTGCTGGTGAGACTGCAACACACGTACCGCGATCCTGAGTTTCCTTTGAACTATGCAAGGAGATAACAAGGCTGGAATTAGCAATTCTGGCTGGGTGTTACCTGGTTACTGAAATTAATTTCTCCATAATGGGGAATAATCTGTTGGACTTGGATTTAGAGTCATGTTTAGGTGATTCTGGGTAGTTTAAAAGAATAAGCAATAGAGACATGCCTCCTTTTTCAGTATCCATCTCTGTGAGATGTGCCATCACTGAACTTCCCATAATCAGCCTCTTTAGGGAATGACATCATTGGTTGCATGCCAAAACCTTCTTTAAAAGAAGTCTGAGAAACTGACCTCGTTTTCGAGCACCAATTTCTAAAGGAAGTGCTCTAATTTCACCTCTCATCAACCACCTTTTCAGGACATGAGATCACGTCACTTCTGAGCATCCACTTCTTGAGGAAGTGACATCACTAAATTTCCTCCAAAACCATCTATACAAAAACAGGGAAGAAAAACTCATTTTACAATATCTACTTCTAATGATTTTGACAATACTCTTCCCAGTTGCCAGAATGTGACATCACAGGTTTCCAGCCAAAAGTGTCAGCACTGCGCTTCCAACCTGAAAATTCTTGCCTCCTCCCTACTTAAGTCAGACTGTTTAGAGTGTCCCACCACCCTGGAGTGCTCTGCAAAAAGGGAACACAGAAAACATTACTTGTTTGGGCCTGTTAGGCAGACACAGACAAAGGTGTTTGGGCTTGTTAGTGTCTGGAAAAGCCTTAGACTAGAACTCCTTGTTACACTACCACCATGACAAGCATTTATAAAGTAAACTTTTGTCATGTTCCCAGCTCAGCACTCCCCGCTACCCATTCCTTCAATCACACCTAGCCTTAGGTCCTGCACACACTCACACCACACCCTCTTAATACATAGACGCAACCCCATACATATCCCACTTACTACCATACACCCTCGCATTACCAACACAACTTCAAACTAATGCTTATGAACGCATGCTGTGCAGTACTCCATGCCCAAGTCATTGGCAGCTGAATTACCTTTGCGCCAGCTTGTTGCACTCTTCATCACAAAAAATGTCTCACCCCCAGCTTCTAGATGTTCAAGTTGTAGTAGCTCACAACATCCAGCATGAGGTCCGCACAAAAAAGACAGGAAGCTCGCCATCATACATAAGTCCACCTGGTCCTGCACCCTAAGCAAGCAGCCCTCCACTCATCAACACACTCAGTGTGGTGCAACAAGGCATGCAATCAACACACTCCAAAGGCCACATAATCAACTTTGTCTTTATGGAAACACCAATCCATGTGTACACTCACAATTCAACTAAAGCATGCAGATGCAAACCAAAGCCTTGTGCATCTTTGTACTCTAAACACTTTTGTGACAAAAAATACTCCACCGTCAGATAAGGAAAAAACAGAACTCCAATGTCCTTAAGCTACTGAAGTCACTTCACGCAACATCCAGACAGCTCATCACATTAGCCAAGGACAAGTACTATACCAGCACCATCTGAATAACAATTAGTAAAGAGGTCCCACTTCGATTAATTGTAAGTAAATTATTACTATCTGGATATTTTGAGAATTCAACATAGAACTGGCCCTACTGGATCTAAGTCAGTCACCCTTGGTATATACAAATTTATAAACATTTCAATATTTCTAGATTGGCCAAGGACATGTACTATACCAATTGTATCAATGAAGCTAGCAGTAGAACATTCATCAAGACAAACAAGCTGTCATCGATCCAATGCCTGATCCTCCTATATTTTGGCCCACAGACAAGCACAAGGCTATCAACCTCTTTTGCAGTGAAGTAATACAAAAGATGCAACAGTTTATTAGTAATGCCAGTCCTGTAGTGGTCGACTCCCAAACCCTATATCTTGCAGATCTCGCCCACAAATTCAACTCCCTTAGAGACACCTTATATGACGATGATGTCTTATGCTCGCCCTTTATCAAAGCCCTCTCTGGAAGAACTTTCATGCTTGCATACTGGCAATGTTTAATGCCTCTGCCGCTCAAGGTATCTTCCTTGAAGCTCTCAATACAGGCAATCCCCCCGTCACATCTTAAGAAACCCACAATACACCCTTATGACCTTGACAGTTACTGTGCATTCACTTGCCTACCCTTAATCAGCAAAAGCATTGAAGAACTAGCTTATACTCCACTTAAAGATGAGACCAGCGTCAAGCATCTCCTGCATGACTTCTGATCTTGCTTCAGATCAAACCAAAGCACGGAGACACCTCCATTGCACATCATAGCCAACACCTACATCACAAAACCCTTAATGATGCTCTCCTGCCAACAGATAAAGATGACAAGTGCCTTCTGGTATTCCTGTACTTCACAGCCTCCTTCAACCCCATTGATCACTTCCTCCGCACCCATCTCCAACTTGAAGTCTCAAGTGAAATTCACTTGCAGTGTGTTTCACTTGTTCGCCTTCTTATCCAACTCCCATCAGTTTGTTCTAATATAGTGGTTTTTAGCCTTTTGACTTCTGTGGACCTCCACTTAATCATTAATTGAGCCCGGGGATGCCCCACTGAATTATTATTGGAATACACGGACCCTCACTGAGTCATTACAAAGTTGGTGCTTTCCTCTGTTGCATGGTAAAGGGAAGACACCAGGCCAGTGTCTGGTGGAATGTTCAGGTCATTAGCATCTTGCAATTCCTCGTACCAGTTATCCTCTGTTTATTAAGGGGCTAAATTCTTCCCCGTCAAAATTATTGTTGTCCGAGTGGATTTGATGGGTTGCTGGAAGGCTGTGTCCCATTGGGATCGGAGCGTGGCCTTGATCAGTATTGAGACAAGTTTGGTGATGGAAGCTGTGGACTCTGGCCTAATCATGTTTCCTGATTTGAACCACAAAAAGTATTTATCAAACAAATGATTAAATATTTTATTTAATTCACAAATATATATAAAAAAACATCTTTTTATTTTAATGGGAAGTTTGGAACTTTTGTAAATTCAGTTTAGGCCGCTCATTGTCCACACTATAATCTGTTTGATGCACTTGCATTGCTCCAAGAAATCAGTCTGAGGATACTAACTTAATTTTCAGACTACAGTTTTGAATTGCTTTACATTTATAGAACATTTTAAAAATGTCAATTTTACACTTCCTTATTTATATACCCTCTTTTAATCTGTTCATATTATTTAATTTTCTAACCAGTCACGGACCCCCTAATTAGACTTTGTGGTTCCTTAGCGGCCCACGGCCCACAAGTAAACAACCACTATTCTGATTGGCACCTCTAGGTCCTCAAAGTTCCCTACCACCTCTGAGTCCCTCCATCTTGTCCTCTGTCATCATCAACCTATACCGCCGCCTTCAACCCCATTGATTACGCTGTAGTCATCCATAACAATAAGTATGCAGAACAGTGATGGAGGGAATGCTTGAATTAATCATACCCACTGGTAATTACTCAGGGCTGCATCCCCCATCCATTGTTACTTTGCACACCATGCCACCTCAGTTTGGACCCAGCGATATACAAATAATTCTTGATCCTGCTCCAGTGGAAACAGTCCAGCCTGAACTGCCAAGCCAGAGCCTCCCTAAACCAGAACAAAAGCAACCCAGGACTGGCTTTGCCCTAGTTATGAGCTCATCAACCAAGTACAGCTTGGTTCCAGTGATACAGTGGTCCCGAGACCTGCATCCAGGCATTCCCGTCCCACTTAGGGCGACACAATAAGTATCCAAAACAGTGATTAATGGAATACTTGTATTAATCTGAAACACTGGATAGGAGAGGCCCCCATAGGATATCAATTAGTTAGTTTTCAATACACAAAACAGCTCATAAATCCTTTATGTTTTATTTGATTTTGATCATGTTTTAAGCTTCAAGAATTTAAAAGGTTGTTACAGTGAACAGTAACAATGTGTTGCACAACTTTAGTGAACAAAAATACACTTAAAAACATACATTAGGTAGGACCAAACATCAATACTGATAATATATAAAGTTCTTTTGTCCAGAGTCATTAATTGAAGGGCTACCCATCTAAAGTCCTGCCGTATGGATTAGCGTAATAGGCCAATTTACTTGTCTCCTAGAAATCGCTATGAGTAGGTGAACCAGTTGCATAGAGTTCAGTTTCCTATATGGCTTGTGGTCCGTATTTCCCTTGTAGCCTGGCAGTGCGGTGCCTATTGGGAAATTGGAAATAAGTCTCTCCACCTCTCTCATGCACACACTTTCCGGTGCGTTTCGACCTCACCGAGGTTGGGAGCGTTATTTTGAGGTCATCATCAGGGCTCAAATTCTTAATGAACATCTGGATATCCTAGATAAGGAAACATGGTGTTGTGGAACACTGATTATCCTTGACAGAAGAGATCAATTTGTGCTCAAACTCCCCTATTATGCACAACCTAAGGTGCCATGAAAGCAAGTCAAGCATATGTGCTTGAAAATATAGTCAAGAAAACTATGTATGCGAGTGAAAACCACTTCGCTGAAAAATAAAGCAAGGATTAAAGGGCTTAGTTCTATATAAAAAAAAAGGTTGTGGTATTTTAACTATTGGTGGATTGATCATGCAGTTATAGTCCGAAGAGAGAGTGTTTTTTTAACAAATTGGGCAAACTACCTGTACAGAGTCCAGTAGAATCCCAGTTGCACCCACCCACGTATGACCAGTTGCTTCTGTTTCAAGGCATTTGCGCTTACCAAAAGGAATCCGTCTTAGTGGTGCCTAGCATGACCTTGCAAAACAAACACATGAGGAGACAGAATGAATTCCCGTATTTGGTGGATGCCAAATAAACAACCATTCAAGGGCTTTAAGCTGCAAGGTAAGAAAGGGTGATTGGCACCTGTGTAGGTGTTGCAGCACTTCTAGTGCTTCATCCATATGGCGTCTAAGTCACACCAGCTTTTATCTGTGTGGCATCTGTAAGCCTGCTCCTCACGTCTGGGCAAGAATGCAAGGGGCTGCCATTTCTAAGGTCAAAGTGCAAGTGTCGCTGGTACCCTTAAGGTATACATAAAATCCATGTCAAGACCAAGAAACACACGGCCGCTGCACTGTGAAACCGATCATGTTATCGCAGCTTATAATAGAGATAGTGCCATTTAAGCTTGTTAAATGTACAAAGTAGCATGATAATAGTCGGTATGGAGACCAGTGAAACAAGAGAAACATTTGTTTGTTCCAACGTTGCTATAAGTAATGTGCTTCTTACTGCCTAGCACATTGTCTGCTTTCACTTCCTGCTCTGCTTTGCCTTCCAGCTTTGCCCAAGGGCAAGCGAGTAGCATTAGTTGCCAACATTTTATGTCTCCTGTTTTTCAGCTTTGATGGTGTATTGCCTAAGGCGGCCCTGGTCTGACAAACAAATACTTTACCTGGAAATGCATGAAAAATAAATCCAGTGGTGGTGTTTTATCATTACATTTTTGTTAACCAAATTAATTATGTGTCTCAGTTCAATGCAGTAGGCAAACCAAGCTGGAATTCAACATGCACCTCTTTTATTAGGTTTTTCCTACAAAGCGCTTGTGCTCTGCTTGCGAAGTCTCTTGAATTTGGAAAAAAAATCTTTAAGAGGGTTTTGAACTCACCCCTTACATGAATTCACCATTTGTTTTTTCCAATGTCACTCTAATTTACCTGCTTCTGATTGGCCAGCATGTGTCTGCTTTCACTTCCTGCTGTGCTTTGCCTTTCATGCCAATGTGTGGGGCCTGGACCAAGTACACCTTCTAGTCACAGGCTGCTAGCCAGTGCTCTTCCTATTACCAGATAATTCCAAAGGTACTTTTTAGGTCAATCAATCAATCAGTCCATTTATAGAGCGCGCTACTCACCTGTGAGGGTCTCAAGGCGCTGGAGGGGTGTTACTGCTGCTCGAAGAGCCATGTTTCCTGAAGGCGAGATGGTCCTGGGTAGTTCTTAGGTGTGCGGGAGGGAGTTCCATGCTTTGGCTGCCAGGTAGGAGAATGATCTTCCACCGGCGGTGGTTCTGTGGATCCGTGGGATGGTGGCGAGGGCGAGGCTGGCTGAGCGGAGCTGACGTGTGGGTGTGTAGAACGAGAGGCGGCTGTTGAGGTATTCGGGGCCCATGTCGTGGAGTGCTTTGTGTGCGTGGGTAAGGAGCCTGAAGGTGATCCTCTTGTTGATGGGGAGCCATTGCAGGTGTTTCAGGTAGGAGGATATGTGGCTGTGGCGAGGAATGTCGAGGATGAGGCGTGCGGAGGCGTTCTCTATGCGTTGTAGTTGTTTCTGTGGTCACGCGCACAAGCCCTTCCGACCTGTTGTAAGTATTGTGGGCTTTTAACCACGCCCATGTCATCACTTTAATTCATTCGGGGGCTTTCCATTTAAAAAATCCCTTGAGGGTGTTGTTAAATGCTTTACGTTTGTCCTGTGTTGGGGCGGTTTTGTTATCGCCTTGCAAACGGACCCTGTTACATGGATTAATGCACGATTGCTGATATGTTTTATGTGAGTGAACTACTTTTTTCTTCTGTGTCTGTCCTTCGCGCTCATGGTGGCTGCGGTGCTTTGAATCGGTTCGCACTGTCATCCCAAACACCTCCCGCCTATCCCTCAGTTTCCTGTTTGTGTCTACCATCCCCACCACCCCCTCCCACATCGTTTTTTAGGGGCGAGCGCAAAGCGCACCGTCCCTCTTCTAATCTCCCTTTAGGGGGATTTTAACCATGCCCATGTTACGTCTGTCACTTACATTCGTTTGTGGGCTTCCCTTCTAAAATCCGCTTGTTTTCATTCGTGAAAGGCATGCATACGTCATGCCTTTCCCAGTGTTTAGCCCTCCTCAAGAGCACCGGTAAACTACAGGAAACCTACGAGGCTCTATGTTTTCTGTATGGTTTCTGGACTACTTTTTCTCTTTACTCCGCAGTGCGATCGCGCTGTGTATTACACAGCGTTATCACTCGTTCTTTTGTTTTCAATTTAATTTGGCAAGAAAAGTCTGATTAGGCGTTTACAACGCTAATAGCTCTAACTCGATGTAACGCGAGACCCAGTGCATTGCAAATGCTTGTTTATTGTGTAATTGTGAAACATTTTCTAGCGTCTTCGAGGTTTTTTTATTACATAGTTGTGAAGCTTTTTTCTGAGTCTTAAAGTTGTTAAAGGAGAAATGCAGACACTTATAAACCAGAGCAATGACATGAATGTGATTGTAGCTCATACCATATATAGGGAATGCTTATTGAAGTAGTCTTCTGTCGAATGGCAGTGTTTGATTTCACAGGGTAGACAGTTTACAGTGCGCTTCTTTCGCAGACATCTTATCTCTTCTACTCTTGCTTGTTCTTTAAAGATACCTGCGTGTGTGCATGTTTGTTTGCCTGGGTTATAGGTTTTTGTTTGTTTTTTTGATGATTGTCATCAAGCAGAGCTACGTAGCACACAGCAAGGAATTGGCCAGTCTGAGTAAATTTTCTTTCCATGTCTGTTTACAAAAAGCACAGTATATCACATAGTTTTGTTTTATATATAAATAAATAAATATGACTTATTTTTTTGTCAAGCCACTTATCATATGTTAAGTTGGGCCCTATAAGTGCGATGTTGTGCGGATGCTGTACTGAGATCAATACCGAGATCGAGATAACGAGACAATCATCCACTTAACAGTTTTCAACAGGATCTAAGGATACAATGTTTGCTGATTGCAAGGCTTGAAAGTATCTCTTGAAAGTCCTGAGATACAACATTTCAGGTGTTTTACAAAACACAAAATATAACAATATAAAACTGTTTAATTCTGAATTACCACTTATATTCAAATACATGTAACATAACTTGTACTTGTAAACCACACGTTTACCCTGAAGGCTACATTCACACTGAAATAAAATATACTTATTGTTACCCAACCCATTTATACAAATTTTATCAAGTTCGAAATGACGAAAGACTAAATTGACACATCAGGATTCAAACGTGTCACCACGAGGTCGAACACAGATGCCTGGAGTGGAATCATTAGTCCACTGAGTCACCAAACCCGAATGTCTCCCTAAATTGTATAGGTGTTGTATTTATATAGCTCTGTGATGTTTTCTTTTTAATAAGCCTGTTAACTGATGTGTTACCGTACTTTTCAGACTTATGTGTTGTAGCCCTTGCCGTTTGTAACTTTATTTTCCATTTAAACCTTTGTTTTGTCATTGAACAAAAAATCATAATTCGTGTTTAAGTGATGCTTGTTACAGCATATTTGCAACTTTGTAGCACTGTAAATGACAAATAGTTCTATTAGTAAACTCAGTTACGCCCAGCTTTATCAATCTCTGAAGGATGAATGCTGAGATGACTTTGCTGGGATTCAAACCAGTCCCCTTCAGGTTGCATATAGATTGCAGCAGTAGGCACAATCCTCACACTCATTTATATGTACCAATGAAGAGCTTGGGAACCCAGTAGCACTGTCCGTAGAATATTCTTTCTTGAACCCAGTGTTAAGATGCATCAATTCTTGGTGTTCAGTACTATAAAATGGGTCACAGGAAGTTATGGTTACAGTGCCTAGAAAAGGTAGAATAATTGTAACACTACATAGAAAAGAGTTATTGTTATATAGCTGGTCATCCCACTAGAAGTTGGGACTGACATTACATCAGGAATTTATTAAATCTACTACTAAGATATGTTTTCTAACTGCATGATTAGCTACCGATGGTGTATTTTTTTTTGCTTCGAGTCTTTCTTTTTTTCTTAAACTGAAAGTATTTTAATAACATTCACAGCACACTCAGTATGGCGGAATCAAGGATGCTTTTAGCTTACTACTTTGAATCCGGATTTTGAGAAAATCGGATCTCAGTCGTGAAAAATAAACGCATAGTTAATGAGTAGATGTATTGTTTGCCATCCGTTTTTTCCAGAGCAACAGCATTCGATTTCCTTCATGACTTGTATTTTTCTTTTTGCGACAATTCTGTTTAGCTGAGGCATATATTTTGTTCTTGGAGGAGACCGTTCCACAGAGGCGATTTAGGGCAGATTACACGTGTTGAGTTTTTAGGTGGAGCGTGCAAGCGCTTTCGACCTGTTGTAAGTATTGTGGGCTTTTACCCATGTCAAGCCTATCACTTTCATTCATGTGAGGGCTTGCCTTCGGTAAGTGGTTTACGTTTGTCCCACCTTGGGGCGGTTTTGTTACTGTTTTGCAGACTGACTCTACGCTCCTGGTGGCTATGGTGCTTTCAGTCGGCTCACACTGCTGTTCCCAGCACCTCCCGCCCAACCCTCAGATTTCTGTTTCTGTCTGCCGTCACCATCACCCCTCCAACATCGTTACAACTTCGGTTACAAGTGGCATCTTGAGTGAAAGTTAAATGTATGACATCTTTAAATGCCAACATTTCCTTGCAATTGTATTAAATTCAGCAGCAAAACAGTTCAAAAGACTTTGATGATATTAGATTGCCTGAATTGTAAGTTTGTTCATATTTGCATTTTATTTATTATTTTTTTGAATGTTGCATTTGAAGAAACACTAGTTTGCAGGCAGGGTTGACCAATTTATATAGCAAGAAAAGTCCAGTTATGAATTTACCACGCTAATAGCTCTAACTCAGGCAAATGTGAGACCCATTGCATTGTAAATGCCTCATTATTTTTTCTTTCACCTTTTTCTTTCACCAATGCAGGCTCTAAGAATGCATGTGTCTGTAGTCTGTCTGCTCAAGCTCACTGTATTCCTTTTTTTTAATCATTATTTGTTGAGCTGCACTTGCGTGACGCCCGTGCACACTTTCTACCGCTTACTACCATCCAACACTTCTTTTATGATCTAGTTGTAAGCGGGCAGCTTCTGTTTTCCCATTTGTATAGACGGAGCCTTTAAAAATACGAGCAGGGAATGTTGTCCTAAGAGGCACTGCTGCCACATGGAGTTTACAGGATGATAGACACCGATTTGTTTCTGACCGACTTTGAGAAGGACGTGGTGTAAATACCCTTTAAAGAATGTTTCTACATCCATGTAATGTAGAAAGATGCTTCCCTTGGTTAAAAAATGGAACACCGCACTGGACCGCCACCACAAAAGCATGGGTTCATACTTGGGTAACCAACCCATCTTCAGGGTAAAGCGTTCATGCTAAGAGGTTTCATTCTTATCCTACCCACACACTGCACCTCACCAACTCCAAAAATGCAGCTGCGAGAAATTTCCAGTACAGAACATCTCCATCACGCATCAGTGTGGGTCAAAGGGAGTGTTTTGTTTGTGGTAATTGTAGGCCTCCCCTACACCAACTACCAAAGAGCTCTTTACCAGGGGCTCGAGAAGTGCTGTGATGGGGCCAGCAAGGTATTGTTTGTCTCCCATTGAGGCGCCCCTCTTCAGTCTAGGATCGATTTTCAATCCCATGAACTTCAATAAAAGTTCTCGCCCGTTTGATGCATAATATCCCCTCACCATTCCCCCACACTCCCAAAATATGTGAATATAGTTTACCATTGGCCTCAAGTGGATCGTTTGAGATTCACCTTGCACACTGAAATTCGTCAATGTTGTGCTCTGCACTCTTACACTTGGTTGTTTTGAGTGGTGGTGCTGCTATATTAATAATTGTGGTGCCTGCCAGTTTCCAATTACCTTTTCTTTCTCCATTAAGTTTTTTATGGGACATACAAAGTAAGATCAGATGCTGGGCTAACAGAAACCCTTTTTGTGGGCATTGCCTCACTCCCCATGCCACCTTCTGTTTTTCTGTCCCAATCCAGCTTGTTCTTCAGGAACAGCCTCTGACACCCACCTCCTCAGGGGTGCCTCAGTTTCCTCTGACTACCTCCTGTCTCTGTGAATGACAGAACTGCCTTACACCAGTTCTATGGCTCTTTGAGAGCGCACGTTCACTAGCATTTTGCTATGGTACTTCCACAGACACCCCCCCATTCCTTTTTAGTGTTATGGGATTATTTTAGGATTTATACTGGCACATTATTTTAGCTCTAGGCCTGGGGCCTGTGCCCTTCCACCTAGTTGCCTTTCATTGTATACCTCTTATTTTAGCAGAAGCTTCATTTTATTGGAGATGTTTTATTATTTTTATCAGTTGCCCTTTCCTGCAGAATTTGTTATTCATTTCTTTGCATGACATTTTCATCCAGTGCATTATCCAAGGCTGCACACAATAGTTTACCGGGTATTTCCGGTACAAAGTGTACATTATACAGGTGTTGTCATGTCTGGGTAGTTCTTGGAACATCAGATGTTTTATTATAAAATACCACACTGCCCCCACCATCTTAGAGGGAACATTCAAGTCAGCTCGCCATCTCATGCTGCATGTGGTTGTCACAGTTTCGGCTGTAACTTTGCCCCTTCGCTTCATCTATGTGGGAGGACTACCAGCAGACCAACATACCTGTGCTTTACCTATTGTACAGGTCTGGGGAGTGGGTGACCTTCTGGGAACTAGATGGACAGATTAAGGTAACACTGCTATTGCTCTCATGTAGAATCTTAGTACTGCAGGTAGGGATTTTAGAATCACTATTGTGACAGTATGGTGGGACTTTTCCTTTGTTTCACTTTCCTTTTCAGCGCTCTGTTGGTATTGTGTTTCATTATCCTAATAATCACAATTCATGCCTTTCTACATAGAATGCAGTTGCTTCAGAAAATGTATTGAACCAGATCCTGCTTCTGTATGTCTTTGCATATATGAGACATGTATAACTGAGAGAAAGGAGTATGATATGTTCCACCACGACTTCCTTGAGGAGTCTTAAAGGGTCATGCACTAGGCTGCCACAAATCACCCTCGGTTCTGGTGCGGTGCTACTAGCTTGCTGAAATGGTTAGGCCAATAGCTGTCTTACGGCGTGGGATGAGGCTCAATCCCCCACGCTCGGTGATACTGCCCCCCAAAATCCAGCATACTCATTGGTACAACAAGAGTACTACGACATTAGAATTCGCATGCACAGCGCTTGCTCTGTTTGTGAAGTCTTTTGAATTCCTAAAAAAAATCTTAAAACGGGCTTAGAACCCTCCCTTTACTTTCCTGCGCTCACCATTTGTTTGTTCCAATGTCACTTTAATTTACGTGCGTCTGATTGGCTAGCACGTTGTCTGCTTTCACTTCCTGCTCTGCTTTGCCTTCCAGCCTGGACCAAGTACACCTTCCCATCATTGGCTACTGGCAGGTGTCCTTCCACTGACCACATGCTTCCTAAGGTACTTTTTAAAATTATTTTTACAAATGCAGGCTCTAGGAATGCACACATCTGCAGTCCATCTGCTCAAGCATTCTGTGTTGGTTTTTTAAAAAGTATCTCCCTTGTGTGACGCCTGTGCACGCTTGCACGCTTTCTACCGCTAACACTGCAGATACCAAAGGGTTATACTGTGGAGCCCACGGTGGTGAGCAGTGTGTCTCATGCCTCATTTTCCCATTTTGCCCATGAGCAGTGGGTACGCAGGGTCCCATTCTCCGCAATGGCAATGCAGTGGCTGCAGGTGGATACAATATAGAGCATGGCAAATGAACACCAGGTGCTGCCTACTGGAGTACTCTGTATTTGCAACAGCCTTCAGCTGTTATTGTGCTCCTCCTTCCCTCCATCGTCGTATTTTTCATGGTGGGTGTTCTTGTCCGCAAGCTGCCCTTGCATGCCTGTGCACTTTTTCCACTGCTGCCGATACCAGAGGGTTATGCTGAAGAGCCCAAGATGGTGAGCGGTGCCTCTCATTCCCCATCTTTCCGTGTTGCATGGGAGGACAACTACCGCACTGAAGCCTGTGAACACGAACGCTGCCGTGCTCATGCCGGCCCCTGTGTTCCTGCACATCTGGAGTCCTATTGGAAGAACTGGGTTAGCTATGAACGAGAGGATCAAGGAACAAGTTTAAACAGACCACGCTGGTCTGGACAGTTGGGGCCAGAGGGCTGCTGTTCTTAAGCCCCACACCCCTGAAATTTGTAGTGAAGGCTCAGTAAGCCTCTTGTCAGCCTGCAGTGAGCCTCTGCGGGATAACGTGCACAACTGTACTGCCCCCCCGCATGGAGCTGTGAGGTGGCTGGTGTACAGTAGTGTTCACGCTGTACCTGCTGAATTGGTCAAGGAGTAACTATTACTACTGACCTCTGCTCTGGTGGCATTAAAGAGAAAGGATAAAAAGGTCCCTTGCTGTATCAAGCCTCTGGGGGCCAAAGTAATGTATAGGAAATAATCTAAGGTCCAAAGAAACCTTTCGATGGTGATAGTGGACCGGCTTCTTGGCGCTAAGGTTTCAAGTAAATTCAGGAAGCAAAGGTAAGTGACTAGGCAGCTTAAGTGCCGAGGTACCTCACCTGCTGTATTAGCCAAAGGAGGATACCTGGGGATCCTGTTTTTGCAACTTTGGGTAACTCATGTGAGTAGCGCAAATAGTGTGGCTACGGGATATTAAGCAAGAGCTGTATTTACCCCTGCAAAGATTGTATTAACAATATAAGCAAAATGGCGCCAGGAAGGGGTAAAATTTAGAAGGGTCTGACCAGCCACCTGAAGAAGGATCTATCCAATGCAGCAGGAAACAAGTCCTTAAAAGAGACTCTAATAACTCACAAAGGAGAAATAAGTCAGTTGCGAGGCAACACAAAGAGACAAAATTACCATAACCTCAGAAGCCCTTCTTGTAGTGAGACGGGGGGCGTCAGTATCCAAATCCATTCGGGACTTTGTGTGTAAAGATTTTAAGATGAAGCAACCCCTTTCTGAACCACGAGGCCCTGGAGAAGGGCAACGAGGAGGATCAGGGAATGATAGCTACCAAATCCCAGACTTCCCTCTATAAATAATCTAAATATGATGGACCAGCATGGACTTGCATTGGAACCAAGGCTATCCTCATTTCCGTGGCTTTTCTCCCCATTAGATAACATTGGGTTGCATCGGGAGGGTGGTGTAGGCGACCAAGAGGAGAGACGAAATGTTGTGGCACCCAAGGATCGTAAAGAGGGCCCGGAAACTCACAGGAGCAGTTGTTGGCTGTAGGGAACAATACTTTAGAAAGATCTGTGCAAAATTCTATTTTAAATTTAGAGATAGCTGCATCCCCTTCAGCCTCTATGCTGGATAAAATGTTGATTTTACAAACATTTTTGCAAGGACTGCTGAAGGTTACTTTGATGAACAATGACATTATAAAATCTCAGAAGGACCAACTGCAAATTATTGCGTCGGAATTAAAGCAAATAAAAGATGACATGCCGACACTTGTAAGACGTGTTAAGGAAGGAATGAAGTTCCCTGCTCTTAGGGTTGTAGAAGAGGGTGGAGTCCCGAATGTTGGTTCACAGTGGTTTTATGTATCCAAATGCCCAATACTGGTAAGGAAACCGGGAGAATCTATCAGGTATAGGCAGTATAAACCCCATACAAGATGAATGTGGAAATGCCAGGGAGGAGGGGGGCGGTGTTTAGGGGTGTAAGGCAGAAGGAGAAAAATTCCCTAGAACTACCCAAAGATCTCCACCAAAAAGTGAAGGTCCAACCCGCTGTGATAATAAAAAGTAGGGCGGATTGGTGGACAGAATTCTTCCACTTCATGTTCCATGTTGTATTAAGCACAGGTTGTTTCCTGGATAACTGGATCAGATCTATACACAAGAGAAGGTAACATGAAAGCCCCAAAGAACTATACGCTGATTAATTTGCTGGACGTTGGAGAAAAATTATTTGCGAACATCATACTAGGGAGACTAAAGGAATGGGCCGAGTCAAACCATATTTAACACCCAGAACCGGGGGGTTTTAAGGAATGCCACTCCACGATAGACCACTGCTTCTAGTCGCTCGTGCGGAAGTCCGTGCAACAAAGGGGCAGTTTTTTCTGCTGCTTCGTAGACTTCCAGACCACGTTTGATCTGGTGGTAATAATGGACACGGAGGAGACCCCTACCCAGAACATTTTAATTGATAACGGGCCAAGGCAGGGCTGTGTCTTGGCCCCCCTGCTTTTCTTCTTGCTTATAGCTGACTTGCCTAATTCCCTTATAGCAACAAGGGGCGTTAGCCCCACAGTGAATGGGAAACATATTGTATGCCTTTTATATGCAGACAATCTTTTGAATCTGGATTTAACAGAGATAGGCATGCAGAGGAAGTTGGATCTGTGCAGGGAATATTGTAATAACAAAAAACTGGTGGTGAACCTGGACATAACGAAGGTACTGAGCTTTGGTAAAAAAAACCTGTAAAGTTCACATGGTATATAGACCCCACCATACAGGAATCGGTTAGTGAATATAAGTACCTAGGAGTTCCGTTTGCGAGGTCCCTAAAATAATATATGCATATGGAAGTTTTAAAAGCAAGAGCGCTTGCTTCATCAGCGGGCTGAAAAATGTAATAGGGTTTATGTGGAGATGTACCTTAGGCCCGCTTTAAAGCCTATACTTCTGTTTAACCTGCCCTCAGTTTCAGTATGTAGCGGAACTGAAGGGTAGGAGTGGAAAAAGTAGTCGCAATTATGAGGAGGGAAAATGGTTGAAAAGTTTACTATATCTGCCAGGCTCGTCAATGGTACAGGCTGAAAGATTAGAGACAGACACAGTGTTATGGAGTGTTATGGCCCAAGCAGCAATAAGTAGATTTTGGCAGACCTTGAACGCTGGTGATGTTCGAAAGGTCTCTCTCTTGTGTAAAAACGAGATGTTGCAAAGTGAATTGAAATGGCCCACGGAGGCAAGGAAGAATCTGGGGGTCACATGCAGGGAAATATGTGTTACAAAGTGCCGCCAGAGGTTGGATATTGAGATCTCAAGGAGTGAACTTCCGGCCCAAATAAAGGTTCTGTTCACAGAACGTGATAGGCAGTACCTAAAGGGGAAAAGCTCAGTCCAGTTCATACTTCACTCCTGGTACAATAAAGAATAGTTTCCGTATGTGGATGTACTACCAAACCGTCAGCTCAGGTATGAGTTACTAAGGCTAAGTACTGGCAGCAACTCATGTTACTCTAGTGAAAAAGTAAAAAATATAATGACCAATTCAGTGGGTAACTGTACATGTTGCCTGAACATTTATTGCGTCAATCTAACATTCTCATGGATTGTCTAAAATTTTTGCCCTCACGAGGATTATTTTATGCCCAGTATTTTTTTTAAATATGGTATCAGTAATCCTGCGCAGGCACTGGCATTTTTAACTGATATGCGTTTTGTGGATGAAGCATGCACTATTGAGCGGTTTATGTTTGCTATAAAAATGTCTTTAGAGGAACATGAGGAGGCTAGCTAATTTTGTATCTATTTTAAGTAGAATTGTAGTAATAAACTCAAAAGGTCTTGGGCAGTGACCCCTCTATACCTTGCATATTTTAGGATGTTATGTTCAAACGGATTATATGTACGGATGTACGGATTTTATGTAAGGTTTAATATGTATGGTTGGTATTTTAATATTTACTGTCTTTTTAGTGTACGTGTTTATGCAAAGTTTAATAATGTTTGTGTGATTATGCCATTTTAATGTATCTTTTTATCTAAAGATGAGATGTTTATATGTTGTATATTGTTTAAAGACTAATGGTCTAAACACTTTTTTGACTGACTGAGCTGACTGACTCCTGCCTGGGAGCAGCAGGCACGCATGTTCCCCTGCTTTGCCTTGAACAATGCGGGCACAGCATTAACTATGGTGAAACAGTATTGTTACGTATACATTTTATTTTCAAAGCGTACCGTACTCTTTATTCAACGCTTGCAGGAACACAGAGCAGTTTCAGGGACAGATGTGATTAATCTAGTCCCACTGAGGAAGCACATGCAGAACGCTTCCTTAGCTCTTTAATATATGGCTTTTTATAATATAGTTTTCCCCCCATCATGCTATCGGTGACACACAGACAGGGGTGTGGAATTCCTACAGCCCAACGCCTAGGGCATATTGTTTTACTTCAAGGACAACAAGTTTTCATGTTAATTTTGTCCTGGCACAAGTAGGCCCAAACCACTGCAGCACAAACCCTTCAGCTGTCAGTTTAAAGGGAAGGGAACTGTCTGCTGTTAAGGTAATACTTGTGTCCGTAAGTTAATCTTATTTGAACTTGTATCAATGCTTCATTAATGCAAAGCCTTTATTATTAGGGTGAGCAATCTAAATAAACATTGTAAGGTCAAACTGCACTATTGACAGTGGTTTCAGTAAAAAAAAAAAGGTGTATACACATTTGAAAGATTTAACAATTTAAGTTGAATGCTCCTATAATGCTGTCTGATTAGATGCAGATGTTTTCAGAAGCTTGTAACCAAGATTGGTTATTCTTTTTTCTTCAAAATTAAATGTTGAGGGAAAAAAGCAAGTGGATAAAAAGATTTTGCTAAATTACTGTGAAATTTTAGGAACTATCTCTTTGAAGCAGCATTTACTAAAATGTGTTGATGCATGCTAGTATTTCCAAAAAATATTAATAATGGAAAATCAGTGTAACCTTTTTCAACAAGATTATGGGAAGCATGAAAAAAAACAAGCACTGGCAAAGTCAACCAACTTGATATTGGTTGTCAGTCTTTTGGTTTTGTCAGTGTGTGTCTTTTTTTGACATGGCTTTTGTAACACTTTATTGTTGTGGGAGCTGCCAGGCCCTCACGACTGTAACAAACATTGGCTAAAAGCAATAAAAGTTTTTTGGGGGTTCAAAAAGCACACATTGCCACTGTAGTTCCTGGCACTGAACAAAACTACTTTGTGTGGCAATGTGACAGATGACTAGAGAGAGAAATAGAATTTGAATAAAACCAAAATGTCTTGGTTAACGCCAGACCTAACTGGGGCCCAATTCTTAAAGAAAGTCACAAAAGTGCACCTACAGTATATGTCTTTGTATTAGTGGCTTTCCTGAATTCCCAAGAATTTACAGAAGTAGACCAGGAAATTGTACTCCTAGAAAATATTTGTGAACTGTATTTTAGCACGAGCAAATATGCATGTGTAGATTTGCTGATGCGAAAATGTATTGAGCGTTTACAAGTTCACTTTCCTTTGAGCCACTTTTGTCGTGACCCTGGCAGAACGTCTACTTCTGCCCTTGCCAGGAGTAAATTTCCAACCTTGCTTAGTATTGGAAAAGATAAGAGAAGAGCTGGTGAAAATCTTTAAAACATGCAAGTTTGTAGGGTTGCACAGTATCAAAGGCATTCCAGCCCTGGAACTATTGTTTACTGTTTCCTCCAGAATGTAGATTTGTGGAAAGGTGGCAAAGTAAGGAAATTGCAAATGTAGGGCCTGGAATGGTAGTATTTAAACCCTACTATTGTAGTAGCCCTGGCATAATCAGAGAGGCTATTATCAGAGTTTTTACATAATGAAATTGCTGCCATACTTTGTCGCCGCACTACATGGCACCAAAGGCACAAGTACATTTTTTTACACGTCAAGTAGATTTAGGAAGCAACTTGTCCCATGGACAAGTAAATATTTTATTAAATTCCACACCCCTGTGCAGATCTCCATAGCAGTCCCTCAACCCAATGAGCCATCCTGTTGTTTACATTAAGAAGTTGCAGTGGCTTCTTTGTGGCCTGTTTGTGAAAGTTATCCCCTTTGACCTAATGGATAAGAAACACCTCATCCTGGTGTTGTGTAAATGTCTACAATTGGTCAATATAATATAACCAAAGTTAACATTGTGTTTTTGCAACTGCCTGGTATGAACTACAGGGGACTATCAGGGTTGTGTTTTATAAAGTGTATTCGGCAGCTGCCTTCCCGCTTTACAGCATGTTGATTCACAGGGATTGTTCATCAACAACTTGGGAGTGCACATTTTATCGACTTCAGAAGGATTAACAAATGAGTTGCCTTGCGCTGGATACACAAGTTCGTTTTGCACAAGAATCTCAGCAGCAGTGCATAAACCTGTATGGCTATTTAACTGCTTTCAAGGCAACACAGGATAAGAGGGGGTGCTTAAATCCGCCTGTAATTTCCATGTTAAACAATATGTTCGATTTTAGATTAACAAAGGGGAGATTTGCATGCCCTTTAAGCTCTGGGATGGCATCCCTACATAAAGTCACCTGGACTTAGATAACTGGGGTGGCAGAGAACAGTGGCTTTCCTGTTACTGCCTTAGGATAGCACTATATTTCGATATAAGATGATTTTTACAGGGAGTGCAGAATTATTAGGCAAATGAGTATTTTGACCACATCATCCTCTTTATGCATGTTGTCTTACTCCAAGCTGTATAGGCTCGAAAGCCTACTACCAATTAAGCATATTAGGTGATGTGCATCTCTGTAATGAGAAGGGGTGTGGTCTAATGACATCAACACCCTAAATCAGGTGTGCATAATTATTAGGCAACTTCCTTTCCTTTGGCAAAATGGGTCAAAAGAAGGACTTGACAGGCTCAGAAAAGTCAAAAATAGTGAGATATCTTGCAGAGGGATGCAGCACTCTTAAAATTGCAAAGCTTCTGAAGCGTGATCATCGAACAATCAAGCGTTTCATTCAAAATAGTCAACAGGGTCGCAAGAAGCGTGTGGAAAAACCAAGGCGCAAAATAACTGCCCATGAACTGAGAAAAGTCAAGCGTGCAGCTGCCACGATGCCACTTGCCACCAGTTTGGCCATATTTCAGAGCTGCAACATCACTGGAGTGCCCAAAAGCACAAGGTGTGCAATACTCAGAGACATGGCCAAGGTAAGAAAGGCTGAAAGACGACCACCACTGAACAAGACACACAAGCTAAAACGTCAAGACTGGGCCAAGAAATATCTCAAGACTGATTTTTCTAAGGTTTTATGGACTGATGAAATGAGAGTGAGTCTTGATGGGCCAGATGGATGGGCCCGTGGCTGGATTGGTAAAGGGCAGAGAGCTCCAGTCCGACTCAGACGCCAGCAAGGTGGAGGTGGAGTACTGGTTTGGGCTGGTATCATCAAATTTGAGCTTGTGGGGCCTTTTCGGGTTGAGGATGGAGTCAAGCTCAACTCCCAGTCCTACTGCCAGTTCCTGGAAGACACCTTCTTCAAGCAGTGGTACAGGAAGAAGTCTGCATCCTTCAAGAAAAACATGATTTTCATGCAGGACAATGCTCCATCACACGCGTCCAAGTACTCCACAGCGTGGCTGGCAAGAAAGGGTATAAAAGAAGGAAATCTAATGACATGGCCTCCTTGTTCACCTGATCTGAACCCCATTGAGAACCTGTGGTCCATCATCAAATGTGAGATTTACAAGGAGGGAAAACAGTACACCTCTCTGAACAGTGTCTGGGAGGCTGTGGTTGCTGCTGCACGCAATGTTGATGGTGAACAGATCAAAACACTGACAGAATCCATGGTTGGCAGGCTTTTGAGTGTCCTTGCAAAGAAAGGTGGCTATATTGGTCACTGATTTGTTTTTGTTTTGTTTTTGAATGTCAGAAATGTATATTTGTGAATGTTGAGATGTTATATTGGTTTCACTGGTAATAATAAATAATTGAAATGGGTATATATATTTTTTTGTTAAGTTGCCTAATAATTATGCACAGTAATAGTCACCTGCACACACAGATATCCCCCTAACATAGCTAAAACTAAAAACAAACTAAAAACTACTTCCAAAAATATTCAGCTTTGATATTAATGAGTTTTTTGGGTTCATTGAGAACATGGTTGTTGTTCAATAATAAAATTAATCCTCAAAAATACAACTTGCCTAATAATTCTGCACTCCCTGTATTATTACAGTTTGGATTATGTTTTTTAATGACATATTCACGCATACCGAGGCTGTTGCAAAATGTCCCATATAGAATCGTGTTAAATCCACCAATCTACCCAACCACATCCATCTATTCAAGTATTTCTCCATCCAAGTAATCATTCATCCAGCCATGCTGCAGACAACACAGCTCAGTGGGTTGGATGCCTACTGATAAGCTCGGTCTTTGGCTTCCAAGTTACAGGTCTTAATCCCGAGGTTACTTTTCAGCCATTTAGAAGAGGTAAAATAAGGAGAAGGACCCGGGCAATGAAAGCGAACAACAGTCAGTGTGAGGGCACAATTGAATCTGTTGTGTTAGTTGCATAAATGGCCAGTGTTCACATTACAATTCAGTCACATGGAATCTAGAAAGACACTGAAAGCTTGGATACAGGGATGTATAAATTGCTGTATGACGTGCATTGCGCACGAAGATTGCACACACGGTATTTTTTATTTTTTGTTGTATATAGCGCAGACTGGCCCAAAGGTACTGATGAGCTTTGCATGCATCCCATTTACATTACACAAGGTCGCATTAAGTAGGTTTGACTTGAGACAGCATTGTCGGCAAAATAATTTGTAAACTAAACAACAAATAACAAGCATGGGTTTCACATTTGCGATATCTAGTGACTTTGTCAATGAGGTTTTAGACATGCTGCACAGCAGCGCAGGCTGAGTAGCAACAAGGCTTTAAGTAAACAAAAAAAAGAAGTGCTGCAACGCGACCAGCGCTGGCAGCTTCATAGCACTATTTTCTTTACTTTCAGCTAGCTATGTTGCTCCGCTACTGTGCAACATATCCATAAAACAGTGACAAAACCAAAAGAGCATTCATAGGCGAAACCTATTGGAACAACCCATGATTTTATATGTAGTTGGCCACTGTGGCGTACGATTGGCCCTGTTTTCGAGGTTCATTTGAAAGTGTTTCCCCCAAGCATCAGTTTGTTCACTATAAATTATTTAATCTATTTTCACCTCAAAAAGATGACATGGTGTACTGAACACAATTCAGTTATAGTGCCACATTTTCTTCCTTTATCATAACTGTAGACTTTTCGTTCTTAAAAGAAACTAAAAATATGTGTTTTAAATTACCTGCCTAAACAGTGTTAAAAAACTATGTAAGACATGGTTGTAAATTTTACAATGAAACTTCAAAGTGCATATGTATTGAGGTCTGAACAATTTTACACTGGACGACATTTCACAGAGGCATGTATGCATTTGAATCAGAAATAGATAATATATTGTTTAACAGGGATATTTTAAATATTCTAAAAATAGAATTATTATACAGTTAAAAAATAGAATTATTATACAGTTATGTTAAACATTCCCAGACATCCTGCTTACCTCTGGTCTTAGATGAGGAATTGAATCCTGACTATATCGTTTTCAGATATGGAATATGATGTTTTTTCTGTGGCTCAACAGGTGCCAACATGTTCAGTACATAGTCTTGCACCAAAATAGTGAGTTTGAGCTTTTCTCTAGCAGATGGCCGAGTTTTTTGTTTTTTTTCTTCTACATTTCTGACGTGCAGTGGGTGACTGGTTCTGATGTTGTCCTTAGTCTCACTGCTGTAGTGTGCATTATTTTGTTCCTTTCCTGAAAACTTCGGTAGCCCAAGTCTATTGTTATTATATGTTTCACTTTGCGCCCATTCGTTCCCTCCTGAAACCTTATGATAGGCAACGCGTGCCTTTATATTGCAAATAAATATTTGTTTGTACATCTTTTCAGAAGGGATCCTTTTTTAACGTTTTTTATTCTTTCAGGTTGGACAATATCCAGTACCCGTACCAACTCTACATCGCTCCCTCCACCAGCAGCACAGAACGGCCCAGCCCAAATGGTCCAGACAGGCCTTTTCAGTGCCCAACTTGCGGAGTCCGTTTCACTCGTATCCAGAATCTGAAACAGCACATGCTCATACATTCTGGTAAGAGGTGCAAGTGCAACATAGAATAAATGTTGCTTCTTTCATATAAAAAAATAAGATAACTTCCAAACCTGGAGGCCAAATGGCTACAGACTATAAGCTGGGATAAAAGCTGAAAGTTACTTTTCCTTATACAGCTTGCAGTGAAGGACAGTTGTCTGATAATCCAAACACAAGCTGGAATTCATTACCGTCCGCACTAAATAGCAATCCAGTTTGGGAGCACTAAGAAAGTCATTACTGTGGTGGCTTGAGACGCCTTCAATGTAGAGTATAACACCTTTCTATTTGAAGATCAGTCTATTTGTGTTCTAAGAACGTGTAAACCATTTCCATTGTTGTGCAAACAGGTGTTTTTTTCTTAGAGGCAGAATTCAAATATGTGTTTTTGTAATGATTCAGAAAAAGTGTAAAACATGATTTGTTAAAAAATTATATTATTCATTTTCGCGTTCATTGAGACACCCAAGAAGAAAAGAGGACACCTTTAGTGCTGTGTTTATTGCTTCCAATTCCATGTAACTTTCTTCTTCTTAGAGTCAGTTATCCTCATCTACTTTATGGGAACAGAGGATAAAGTACATTCAGTCAAACATGTACTTCTATGAGGAATGCTTAATCTGTGGAGCTATATTTACAAGTTTTAAAAGATTTCTTCTGCGGTTATTTATTTTCAACAAGTCTGTACTTTTGATTCTGATTTGCTCTAGAATAGGACTGTGAAAAACTTTGAAAAAAGTATTTAAATTAAGTATTTTTCGTGCATCGTCACTTCCTTTACATCTTGAATTCCTACATCACTTTCCGCAATTCCACCACTCTGCTGTTTGTTGTCTTATCACTGGTAACTATGTAGGGTGTCGATAGGGGGTGCATGGTTCCTTGGCTGTGGCCATTTCATTTCAGTGTGGATAATTCCTGTGGTTGCAGTGCCATTCAGCTTGCATTCCTGTGGTAAAGCATGAACATACTTATCAACCCCAGGGTACTGCTGCAATTAATGACCTTTCATCAGAGGGGTGGTCCATGAGAAGGGTAGGTGAGCAGATTCACCGTTAAATGGACAGCTTACACTGTTGCTTGTTTTTTTTCAAGTCTGCTAAAAATAATGGGTTAGAGACCTTGCTTCAATGCTTAACCTTGCGAAGTTTTAGTGTACTAGTTGCAGTCATGTGTTGTGTGTCATTTTTAGAAAGTGAGTATTTATCTGATATTTATATAGAGAGGCATAGTTCCGTCTTTCTACTATTGTAACGATTAATAAGATTAGACCCCCCACATGTCCACTTCTCCCAGCTGTTGCCTTCTGAATAGACACCCTGCTTATGTTGTTGAGTCAGAGAGGACATTTTACATATTCCATCTTACTCTGTTTTGCAGCCATACCTTAATGCTGACAACCAAACTCTATCAGTAGTTAGTAAATGGAAAAAAATTGATCTTCTCTCCAATAAATATAGCTAAAGCTAAACTTATGCTTCTATGTTTTGTATGACTTCAACAAAACGTATCCCTAGTAGACTTCGCTAGAAGTACCAGACGATTCTGGTTGGTGAATTACATTACCATAGCACTTGAATATAACCAAGTCTGCTCTGGTGAAGTTCATCAAGGTCATACTAACATCTCTTTCTCTTCTTTGGTTTGAGGAAAAACATACTGTTCCTTACTTGGAAAGTTTGCTGTTATACAACCAGCGAGTTTTACATCACACCACATGATGACCTTTGTGACTTTTCTCGATGCAGAGCCACCTGCCAGTTCATACCCAGACCTTTAACACCTCCAACCAAAAATTGTATATTATCCAACATGGTTATTGTCTGGAGCTCACTTCCACACCTCCAAACATTCCACCTCGCAAACACAAACTCTCATCAGAACATCAGCTGTTGTTCAAGGAGGAAGTTCAAGCACTCCCCAAAAAAGGGGGCCATAGACCAGTGACAATATACCAGCAAGACACAGGAGCCTATTTACTCTACTTCCTTATTCCCCAAAAAAGAACTGGTCCTTGAGACCAATCTTGGACCTCAGACCTCAAAACAAATATATTCTCTCAGAGCAACTTCCACATGGTCACTCTTCAAGATGTAATTCCATTACTACAGCAAGGCGACTTTATGGCTACACTTAACCTCAAGGACGCCTATTTCAACATTCCTATTCAAACAGTGCATTGCAATACCTCAGGTTGGTAATAAACAACCAGCATTTCCAATTCAAAGTGCTCCCTTTTGGGTTCCCAACTGCACCCTTGGTCTTCATCAAACATCTCCAGGCCTTGAAAATTCTCGCCCACTCGCTATGGCGAGTCTTATGTTACCAGTTCAAGCTATTTTTTAGGACTTACTCATCCCTTCTGGCGAGTTGACATAGAACAGGTGTTCTGTTTGGTCAGAAAGTGAAGGATTCCTTTAAATATTGTTATTGCCACATTTGCTCTGAGCTCAGAGACAGAGGTAAAAAGTCAGTTTGTCTTAAAATTAATTTTCCTCTGACTGCAGAGTTTGAGGATTTTATCAGTTTTTTCCTAACACACAACATTTAAATAGCCAAGTCATCTGTACACACATTTCAAAATGTATTTCAGTAGTTGTCAAAGCCCATTGTTTGTACTTCTGTGTGATGTAAAAATATTTTAATAGGGTGAAAACAGATCAGAACACTTACTTGGTGATGTGCAAAGAATAAATATGTTTTCTGAAACCAGATTTTCACAGATTTGGTAATACATTATATAGTTTTATTAGTAAAGCAGCAAGTTAGTTGGACGGATTTCGGACATTTCTTTGAAATGTTCTGTCTGTAAATGACAGTGTGTGACCACATCATGCTTTAGTAACATATTTATTAAAAGTGAGTGTTAAAAAAAAAATCCTCCCGCCCTGGTTGCAATGCTATTAGTAAACTAAGAGACAAGTAGTGGATCATGTGTACCCCATATGTGGGCTAGGTTCTTTTTATACGTAGTGCAAACGTTTAGTCTATTTAATGAAACCTAGGAGGTTTTTTTGTACAGCAGAAATACTGCGCTCACATATTTGAAGGTACACTTATATGTGAGAATGAAGAAAAAGGAGACTCTGTAATCTAAAATATTTGCCTAGGATCGCACAATTTGAGACCCATTTACGGGTCAAGTACATTGCAGTTAGGGTTGAATAGATTATTCAAGTTACTCGACCTGCAGGTCTAGTAACATTTTTAAGGTTTTTCGAGGCCTGGTCTTGCAGTGGTAGCTGCTCACCTGTGCATGCAAAACATACACATTTTACCATATTTAACTGTATGGTTGATCAAAAGCGCTACTCGTCAAAAGTGCTTCCAGCACACTCTGGCCACAATGAACTTGCTTCAATAATTAGGCTTTACCATCTGTGTAGTCACATTCCACCTCCAACACCCTTCAAATACAGCCTTACTTGGGGGCAGTCCTAGACTTTCGATGGGGGATTACTTATCCCAGCGCCGCATGGATTTCCACTGAATGTCTGCCTAAGATATATGCATTAATCAATAAAGATATATAAACAATGTACATACCCAGGGTACAGTTGGTATCAAATAGTGTATGCATGTCTCATAACTGCTTACGATCCAGGCACCATATAGAATGCATACATATAATGTAAAGGAATGGCAAAACGTTAACCAGACCTGTGTGTGATGAACTGACACCACTCATCCTGCTTATTGAGTCCATCACGGATAGATTGTGTGTGTTCAATTCATCTACATTTATGAGCCAAAGGTTTGTTGCTGAGACTTCCGCCTCAAGGGTCACATTTAAGTATCTCCACCACTTGCCACTTGATGTCTTCAATGGCATGGCCTTGATGAAGGAAATGTTCTACCAGGGGTGCTCCAGTTGTTCCCCTATAGATTCTACTCCGATGTTGCAATATTCATGTTTTTGTCCGATATACATCGCCAGATAAGGGCACCTTATTGCATTTATGATATTGTTTGAGTTACAGTTAGTAAAGGAACTTAATATTTGATATTTTTATGTTCAAAATATTCAATCTCATGGCAATATTTACACACCAGGCAATTCACACATTTGAAATGTCTGTTTATTGGTGTCAAACTCCATTGAGATTATAATGTGGGAACAACTGGGGCCAGAAAACCTGCTCTCACCTTCCTATCTTTGATGTTGGTACCCCTTTCGAAGGAACACGTAGGAAACTCCTCATGTTCAAGAGTATCGTTAACCAGATGCCAATGTTTGTAATGAATGTTCCTAATGGCATTACTGTTAGTATGATTGTACTAATAAAGATCATACTTTTCTTGTTGGGAGAGCGGATTTTGGGTTTTAGTAATCTTTCTCTGTGCATGTATCATGTTCACTTTTTTGCTTGTTTAGGAGTTGAAACAGGAGATCCCCCTCACCCTATCATGTGGTCAGTGTATCAGTCTTTAAAGTAATCTTCTTTTTTAGTAAAATTCCTATGTGCCATCAAAAACTGCCCGTAGGGTAGATTATCCTGCAGGCCTCTGGGATGATGGCTAGAAAACAAGAGTAGAAAGTTTTTTCTGTGAGTTTTTTCTAGAATGTATTGTACAGTTTGCCTTCCTCTAATTCTTTGGTCAGATCACGAAATTAGATACTTTGATTTTTATAATTCATAGTAAATTGTATGTCAGCAAAACATTAGTCAACCCAGTTGTGGAATAGTTTGAGTGATGTCATCACATTCCCAGATTTAAAGGGCATCATCAATGTAGCCACACCAGTGGGAAATAGTTCGCCTAAATGTATCCATCACTAAACAAATGTGTCTGTTCATAGTTATCCATAAAAAGAATAACTAGATCTGGCACAAACCCATCCCCCTCACTCCCCCGGCTACACCCTTGCTCTGGTAGTAGTATGCATCAATGAGTTGAAAGAAATTACAGGTCAAGGCAATGTCAGTCAATACAACGATAAATTATGTTGGGGCCCAGTGGTGATGTTCCCTTGAGTCCAAATCTTGGCAATAACTTTAAGTGCCTCGTATGGAAGAATAATAATGTATAATACTGGAATGTCATGGTCACCAGTAGTTGGTTTGAGCTGTTGAAATCAAGATCCTCAAGTTGCTGGATAAAATCCATACTGTTGACAAATGACCTTGTAAAAGCTACAAATAATTTCAGGAATAAGTCTACATATTGAGCAACATCCTGAACTAGTAAGGTTTTTGTGAATCTTAGGAAGCGTAAATATCACAGGCATCCAAGTGTTTTTGATAATGAGAAAATTATATTCATGTTTAGATAATCATCCAGGCCCTTCTGTGTCAATCTTGTTTTATCATAAGCATAACCTCAGAAGAGGGATTACCCTTTGTTAGGGTCAAGCCTGCGAGAGCATGTGTTAGCCCATGCGCCTCGCTTGCAAGATACTACTGTGTACAAAAAGGGCTTGGAGCCCTCCCATTGCTTTCCATGTGTGCGCTTTTGCATCACTCTTCTTTGCAGCGTTCCCTAATTGGCTATTCCAGAGAAAATGTCACTTCTGATGCTTGCGGTGGAGTTGGGATCAAGCTCTGATTGCTTAACTTAACCAGTGCCTGTCTACTGCTCCTGGAGGTACTATTAATTTCCCACTCCCACCCACCAGCCTGCTGCTCCTTCTATAGCGTTTTTTATTTGTTCTGTCATTATAAAAACAGATTTCATGTGCTGTGCGTTTCCAGAGTTGTTTTGTTTCATAGCGCGGCATACAACCAGTGCTACTGTTCACTATCTCCAGGGTACTTAACTGATTAACCTCTGAATAAACACAGTGCTAGTACATCACTTCATCATAAGAAAGACTGTTCCAGTGTTACTGCTGCCTCATTTGCAAACATTTAATAATTCATAAACTTCAACCTTAATTCAAGAGTAGGATAAGGAGGATCAATTTCTTCCCGTTAATGCTCATTGCTTACATCCAACTCCACTCTCTCCTTCCCTAGTTGTTGCTTTTTCTCCCATCCTTGTAGAATGCTCTTTTCCCAAAAAGAAAACAACTATGACCCGGCAAGCTCTAGCTGAATCATAGTGTTTTTCCCCGCTGACTTTTAGCTATACTATAGACTAGCAATTAAACAACAAGATTTTGCAGCAAAACTGTACAACTTTTAAACTAAATAGATGAAAAACACTTCTGTGTTTAAATTTCCCAGAATGTACTTGCCTTCGGCCATAGTTAATGAGACGCAGAGGTAGTTTTCGTGAGTAGCTGGTGGTCCATCAGTGGTGAATAGGTTTAAAGGAGGATTAGGGTTTAGGAGATGCCCATATGGAGCTGAGAGTGCCCTGCCTTTGAGAAACATTAATGTTCTCCATGCATGCTGAGATTGTAAAATTTGGATGCTTGGTCTAAGAGCCAGGTTTAGCCTTGAACAATTTCCCTAGTTTCGGTTTCACTCAAAATATTGCCTCAGTAGATAGCGACATTTGCAGTCACCATGATGTTCCCTAGTAAGATATCATGGTAAGTTGACTGCTCACTGTAATATGTGCAATATAGCACGCATGTACAGCTGAATCATGTAAATCTGTTTAGATGCAAGCTTTCCTTTAGTATTCCTTGTGTCATTGTTAGGACACATGTTAACATTCAGTATGCCTCCTCATGTCCTGCGAGCGGTGAGCATGGATTCCAGAGCAGTTGGAGTGACTCACTTCTGGGATCTGAGTTGGTCGGTCACAGCGCATTGGGGGTGATCCAACCTTTGGATAAACGCCTACTTCATCTTTGAACTGAATTGCCCGCTTCTTATTACATTTGGTGACGTAAGATTTTACCTACTTTGTCACCCACCATCGTCCGCTTTTGTTAGGGCATTTTCTCTGTGGACACCTTTCCAGAGTCCCAGCTCCTCTCATCATCTATGCCTTGCCGATCTTGAAGTCCTGTAGCCCAGTCCCGGCACACCGCTTTTAACACTGGTGTGCAGAGATGGTGCCACTCCTGCGTGAGTACACCCGAGTGTGCGCTCTGTTTTTGGCTTCTCTGCGGCTCGTGCTGTCTTGTTGGACTCTCGCCGAACTCTTGAAAACCAGATTGTAGCCATTGATGCAAACGATTACATCCTTGAATGGAAATTTGCGTTGTTGCTTGGCATCCTGGGTCAGATGGTGCAGCAAATCTTTGATAACTTGCTCCATATTTAGGCTCCTTGTGGTCAGTCAGGAGATGCACGATGGAATATGTATGTTGAAGCCGTTGAGAGACTCTAAAAGCCATTTTCAGAGAGCCCGGCATCATGCTGGAACATCCTAACTTCCTTAAACTGAAGCAGTCTGCTGAGGAGGGGGTGGAGGAATACATTTCTGCCTTTAGGATTTTGGCAGGTACTTGTGAATTTGGTCCAAACTTAAACATGTACATCTGTGACCTATTTGTTTTCAGTTGCTCGTCCAGGAAAATACAAGAAAGACTGCTGAGTTGCAGGAACCCTACACTGACAGAAGTAATTGATCTTTCAAAAAGTATAGCGAGGTCTCTCATTTCTTCCAAAGTACTTAATGCAGACGCTTCAATGAGTGTGGTAGCTATTGAAGGGGATCATCAAGTGAAGCCTGAAAAGGGAGAACATACAAGAATGTAAACAAGAAACCCTCTAACGCATTATATAGGTGTTGTTCAAAGAGTCACCTCAGTAACATTATAGAGTGTCTTGCCATTGGCAAATGGTGCATGCTGTTTAAGAAGATGTGGCACTTTCATATTGCATGCAGAAGTAGCAAGACCCCTGTAGGAATTGATTGTGTGGATGCAGAGGTTGATTCCTGCACTATCTGCCAACATTGTAGTACTGACTATTGAATGTAATTCTATGTGTACACCAGTTAAGGATCCATGGCAGACTGAGGATCTCTTATCACTATTCTAATGGATACCACATTTTATGAAAATTGGGACAGACCGCTAACACCTACTGACCTAAATCCAAAAGCATTTGGAGAAAAATAAATTGGAAAGCTGGGATTTTTCTCTGCTAAATTGGTTTGCCTAAGGAGGAAAATTCTCACAAAGGTTTATGTGACCATAAAAGGGAAGGACATCGCAGGGTAGCAAGATCTGTCAGGTAAGGGGCTATTTTCAAGACCAGGTTATGATAATCCATTTGCATTAGGTGAGTTGCCTATGGACATCTGTGGTTTGGTAGATCCACAGAATGAACTGCGGGAGGAGTTCAAGGATCTTTCTCAAGAACAAGTGGGCATGGTGCAGGGTTTTGAACACTGCATCAGGTTGAAACCACAAGCACAACCTGTCATTCACAAGTTACAATCTGTTCCACTGAGCGTCAGGGAAGAATACGACTCACTTTGCAAAATCTGTGTTCTCAGGGCATATCATAACCCTGTGGCAGAGAAGAAGTCAGAAGAGATCAGACTTTGCACTGATCTGAGAGCTCTCAATCCCAACATTCCACCCCCTCCCAAAATCCAGGATCTGTTGGCCAACCTGGGTGGGATAAAGTGATTTTCAATAATTGATTTAAGATCAGCCTATTACCAGATGGCTCTTGTAAGGGGGTCCCAAGTGCTAACGATTTTCGTCATACCCTTTGGTACATACAAGTAACTGAGATTGCCATTTGGACTAACGTTGGCCACTAGTGTATTTCAAAACTAATAGGCCATCTGTTCAGCAATCTCATGGGAGTGCAGGCTTACCAAGATGATATTCTAGTTTTCACTGACAGTCTAGAGAAGCACAACCAGTTTCTAAGACAGGTTCTCATGATTCCTTTACAATGGGGAATGGCTATCAGACGTGATAAGTGCAGGTTTGCTAGAAGTAAACCTGAGTGTCTAGACCACTCAACATCTGCCTCGGGGATTAAGCAGTTTTCCCTTAGCAAGGTCATCAGATAAGCCAGGGTTCTCTTTAATAGAAATGCCTTGCAGTTTTTTTGGGGCCTTGCTGAATACTATGTACAGTTTGTACCTGGTTATGCCCAAACAGTTGAATCATTGAAGGTACTACTTAGGAAAAGGCAGAGGAAAGAGAGGATGTGTTAAAAAAAAGTTTAAAACCTTATATGGCACCAGCGTTGATTGCCTTTCATGAGGGATATACCTCCATCATCACTGTGGATGCCAGTCAGGAAGGTTTGGGGCCATTTTGAGTGAAAACATATCAGGCAAAAAAACAGAATTTGGTCTTCACATCAAGGTCCTGAAGGCAATATGAGAAACAATACAGCACCATAGAGCTGAAGACTTGCCTGTGTGTTGGCTGTTGCTGTTGATAAACTCAAGATGTATGCGTGGGGCTACAGATTTGAGTTACGCTTCAACCACAAGCATTTGGTCCATATTTTCACTGCTGGCACTACCAACAATCCGTCAGCCAGACTCATCAGATTGGTTTATTATCTTCAAGAATACATCTTCATGATCAAACATGTACCAGGTGGGATACATTTTCTCACGGACTGTTTGTCATGAATGCCCATTGAGGACATGAATTATGAGTGTGGTTTGGATGACATCAAATATGTTGCATTGTTAGACGCCGTCAATTGAGAATTCAGTGCAGTTCTGAGTGGATGACAGCATATCAGAATGATGAAACTTTAAATAAGGTTAAAGAATACATTGTTCAAGGTTGACCGGAAAAAAAGGTGTCTCTTAGGTGAGCTGAAGATATTTTGTCACGTTGCAGATGATTTGCCAGCGGTGGATGACCTAGTTTTGAGAGGGAATTCACATGTACCTCCCACTAAACTACATAACGCCATCATTACCCAGGCCCACCAGGGACATTTAAGTGCGACCAAAACCACTATGTGCATCAAACAACATTATTTGTGGACTGGCATTAATACCCAAGATAGTTTTATGATAGGCAAGTGCTCGGAATGGCTGTTCTATGACAAACATTGGCGAGTCAACAAATCCTAATGAGGCTGCTGGATTTGGGTGGCAACATCACCAGAATTGTGGGGCACTGAGTCCAGTCCCACACCATGTGACAACTGTCGGCCTAATCCGTTTCCTGCCAACTAGCAGCGCCTCATCTCTGCCCAAGAGTAGGAATGATTTGTGGCAACCGGGCGTAAGACAAGATGACGTCTTAGGGAAATCGTGGTGTATCAGATCTCATCCTTTTCTCTCTGTTACATTAGTCTCACACATGCAAAGACAAACAGAGGCAGAAAATGGTTAAAAAAGATTTATTGTAACAACTGCATCTTAGATAAAATGGCATAAATTGCAATCATTAGAATGATGAAACATAGTAATAGCAAAATGGTGGCAAGAAAAGTGAAACATAGGAAAACTCCCACTATACTGTCACTATGTGCAATATATGCGGTTCCTGCCTAAGCTATGTTAGAGCACAGCATGATGAGCCCTAATCCGCCCTTCAGGCTTCCGCCCTGGAAGACATCACCCCCCATACCTTAGCAAGGAAGCCTGTTGTCTATAGAGACACCATCCACATGTAGGCGACGGAACCGGTAGTCTCAGCAAGCAGCTGTAGCAAAGTCCATCATCATGCAGTTGTGGTCATCTGGCTGGAATCTCTCTCTAATGTGCATGGAACAGAGAAGTGTTTTTTTAAAATAAAACAGCTGATGTTATGAGAAAATGTCCCCACATCTGGGAACATTGGAGATGCAGTGTACCACTTGTGCTGGCAACCCTCTCTCTCCGCAGCCGTGAGGCAAGCACAAAGTGAAAAGAATGTCTTGCTAAGAAATGCAGTGCTTTCCTAGGCGAAAGAACAACTAGCTAAAAGAAAATAAAACAACACAACGAATGTGGCCTATTCTGAAAAAATAAAAATGAAGCAGAATAAAATGTAACTGGACTAAAGGGCACAAGTGGCAGGCCTAGTTACTAAAATAATGTACCCAGAGGCATCACTAAAATGGCTATACAACATACCTTTACATCTGGAGGCCTTTCCCGATGCAACATGGGAGAAACGTGGGCTAGATTTCTCTGGTCCATATTTGTTGTTACCTGATAATTTGAAGTATTTAATGTTAGTAATCAATTACTTTTCTAAATGGATGTATTTTTCCTTTGTGGGGTCACCCAATACTTAATCTTCTAGGAATCTTTTGAAGCAAACATTTTTTCTGGAAGGTGCTTCGAGAAGCATTGTCACCGACAATGGTACACACTTTGTCGGAGCAGATGCATACATTTTTAAAGTGTCATACTATAACACACTTGCAAGTGGCACTGTACTCCCCTTTTTCCAAAGGGCTGGTTGAGAGAGGTAACAAAATCATCAAGGAGGGGGGGGACAGACCGCTTTACCTTCAGATCTTGGTGTAAAACAATTTCTAAAACAAAAGGTGTGGTGTTACAATATGACACCGCACTGCTACACCGACGGTACCCCATTTTCTCAGAGAGAAAGAAGTACTCATACAGGATTGTTTCCAACTGTGTTAAAAAAAATAAGTAGAAAAAGTGGGTGAGGCGGATGGTTGTGTGACACAGAAGATATCTCTTTTGAAGTGGCATCAAGTCAAATTAAGATGAGGCATAAGTTTGACAAGAGGCACAGTGTTTCCAGTCAGGACATAGCTACAGGAGACTGTGCGCTGATAAAGAGTCCTGTAAAGGTTAGGAAGGGAGAATCGATTTTTTTCTGCCCCAGTCTAAGTCAAGAAGGTCAGTAAGGGTGCAGTGCTACTTGAGAATAAAGGATTTTGGAACAGGTGCCAGCTTGTAAAACTCACTGAACAACAAACCAACAGTATACGTGAAAAAGGGGGTCCCAATGTTGAATCAGATTTGGCTTCACGTGTGCAGCCAGTGGTTGAAACACAGGATAAAGGAAAAAATGTTCCATCTAGCCCTGGTCCTTCAAGTGGACAAGTGAATAGGAGGCTCCTGGAACACACAATGTAAAAGTACGGGTAGGTTCAAAGATTTTGTGATTATTTTTAAGTTTAAAACTTATTATATTTCAGTTGTAGTTATTCATTTTCTTTTCATTTTTGAGGGGAAGGTGATGTAGTATATGTAATGTAGCACGTGTAGCCTCATTATGTGAATGTGTTTAGGTTTGAACTTTGCTTTAGTATTCCTTGTGTCGTTGTTAGGACACACGTTTATATTCAGTGCGTCTCCTTGTGCCCTGCAAGCTGTGACTATGGATTCTAGAGCGGTTGGAGTGATTCACTGGTGGTATCTGAGCTGGCCGGTTGCAGTGTGTTGTGGGAGATCCAACCTTTGAATATACACCTACTCCAACTTTGAACTGAATTGTCCACCTCTTATGACACTCACACAAAGGTAAATAGGAAAGTGGCAGGTTCCAATCAGCACTATGCACAGGCAACCATCCAGGAGGAAAATGTGTTTATTCTTAAGTTTGGGTCTGGCAATATATTTGTTACATTTTATAGGAAAGTGCCTCTTTTTGACATGGTTTCCAACTACTTTTTGCCTGGTACCTGATGTTATTTCGACTGTAAGTACACTACGTTCCTGTTAACCAGGTCCCCAGTGCCAGATCTCTTTAACAAAACTGTACAACTGGAACCCCAATTGGCAAACCCTTTACCACCCTCTGTAAGTCCCTAGTAAATGGCACCCCTGTTACATAGGGCCTCAGATACTAAAGAGAGTCCTTAAGGGTTGCAACACGAATTGTGCCACCCTAGGGGGCCCTTCACCATGCACATGATAGGCTGCCATTGCAGGCTGCGTGTCTTGGTGCAGACAAAAGTGAAAACATGACATGGCACACAGCCTGTGTCTCATGTCCCCTAACATTGCATGCAATATATGTAAGTTACCCCTCCAGCAGGCCTTACTGCCCTAAGGCAGGGTGCTTTATATTACATGTGAGGACATATCTGCAAGAGTAGATATGTCCCTGCTATGTCTTTTCTTAGACATAGTAAGTGGACAGAGAAGCCATTTCAAATACATGTGCTGGACACTGGTCATTATGAGTTCACTAGCTACATGATGCTTCATTGAAAATAGGGATGTTTGGTATCAGACACCTGGTATTGAGAAGCCCACACTGATCCCAGTGATGGATTTATCAATACATGCACCCAGAGAGCACCTTAGAGGTGCCTCCTGAAAACTACCAGCTTCTGGTGTGCTCACTGACTAGTGTGAGCCAGCCTTCCACCACCAGACACGTGTCTGGCCCCTCAGGTAAGAGCCTTTGCTCTTGGGTGGTCAAACACAAAGCCTACTCTGGGAGGGTTGTTACACATCCCCACCCAAAAGGATGACCTGCATATCTACATTCCAAGGTGGGGAGCTTCAAAGAAACCCACTGCCGTTGGTATACAAGGGAAATCCTGACCCCAAGGCCCAATTTGGCACCTGGACAGGTGGAAATTTTGTATGCAGAGAGATGAGTCCCAACCCTAAGGTGAGCTGCCTGATGTGGACACAACATTTCAGAATCTGCCTCCTTGGTGTTTGCACATTTAGGACCTCTGGGGAAGGGTTATATCCACTTCCCACAGTAAGTGGCTATTTAGGGGGTGTAGTGACCCCAAGGGTAAGTAGCCCATTGGCTACTACCCTGTGCTCCCCAAAACGCCCCTAAATTCAGTATTTAGGGGAGCCCCTGGCACCAGAGGAGCAGATCTTGATGACTGAATAATCCCAAGGACCCTGAAGAGCCTTGAAAGCAGAAGAGGAGAAAATAAGCAGCTGATCTAGTACCAACCCTACCGGTTGTGTCTCCAGAATCTCAAAAGGACTGCCTGCTTTTGAAAAAGACTCAAGACCTCCCGTGAACAGTAGACCTGTTCTCTAGCACACTTCAAAGATGTGACTCTGAAGCCTCCGTAACCACCAAAACCTGACACTCAAAGTCACCACTTCATCCGTCGTCTCCAACCTGAGTTGAAGTGGACCACAGGTGCCAGAAAGGTTTCCCAGAGTCCGAGTCCATCATGGTTTCATACGTCCTGGACTCTCCGACAATGCCTGCAGCCTCTGCACGCAGCCCCCTTCTACCACATACTCAGTTAAGGAAAATCTGACACCTGAAGACAACTCTGCACCTGTCGCCCTGAGCCCTGGAAAAGAGAAGGAGCATCATGAGGCCTGAGCCCCGCTGTTGGTTCAGCCTGACTGGCCTTCTGGCCAGAGCCTGCAGCCTCTTTTTTCAGTGACTGATCTCCATTGAAACGCATTGGGCACCCAATGCTGTTTGGCACCCTGCACTCGGCCGCTCCTGTGCTGCTGATGGTGTACTGCTGGTGCTGCCTTGGACCTAGCCCACTACTCACCTTAACTCCTGGAGATTGGTCTTGTAAGTAGCTGTAATCTACCTGTTTGCAGAACCTGTCCTTCCTCTCATAGGATAACATTGCAGAACTCAGAAATTGCACTGTGTCCTCTTTTTAAGGAGAAAAAATACCTATTTAAAAACATGCTTACCTGAACGATTTTTCTCTGATGCCTGAACATATTTAAAGATACTTGCTATTTTTATGAATTGATATGGATCTCCTTTTTTAGTCATGTGTCTAATGTATTGACTGTTGTGTGTATCTGTGGATGTCTTCCACTCCTCTGTGTTAAGCCTAAGGCTGCTCGACCAAACTACCTCCAAATAGAGCACTTTGGGATTGCATATCAAGCCCTGCCCTCTCTCTGGGGAACACCTGGACTCTTTACACTTGGTATTTAGTTATTGATATATACCTAAAGAGCCAGCTTCCTACATATGTTTCAACCACCACGAAACAGCAGCACTGGCACTATTGGATTGTAATTTAGAATGCTGTTTAAAAAGCACCACAGCTAACTTGATAAAGTGCTGCTGTGCTAGCAGTAAAGGTCATACTGCCCTTAGGTGGTTTCATTTGGTGCATTACATTTGCAATTCTTTTGATCAGAGCTCGAACATGTAAAATGTCTAACAGATGTGAACAAGTTATCCTGTGATATTGAAATTGTGGCTCTACATGAACTTTACATTGCAGTGCAAACAATTGCCAGTGTACGGATAGTGTAGTTTGTATTGTGATGTGACTTGGAGAATGTGGTTAATAGCAGCAAGTTTCAGCTTTTCCACTGGTGCCTGCAGCACTGTGGCAGAGGTTGTGCCCAGGAACTGTGAAGCATTATCACAGGCCTAGGTGTGGAAACGCAGGCTGCCTACAAAGGTTTACTTTAAATTTCTCTCAGCAATGCAGGTCATTTTGTTTCTTCTCTAAGTACCATCTTTGAGAGGCATTTCAGTCTGATTGACCTAAATCATGGCAGCCAGGTCACCCCACCTGCTGAGCTTTTGTGTCCTGTCCATCCGCCCTCCCTCTCCTCAGAAAGGTTTTGTGTAGCAATTGCTGAAAATACGAGTCAAGCAGCTGCTGTCATCTGCACTTTTTCATGCTTTTGTGGGAGAGCCTTGAAAGGCTACCACCTCCCTGTTGAGTGGACACGGAGCAGGGAAGACATGAGGGATTATTGAACTTTCTCCGGGACTCCAGTTTCCTTAACAGCAGCACCCTCCACCTGGTCACCCACCCTGATCCCACAAACTTAGACCACACCAACTTTTTGCTTATGGAAGAATTAAGGCTGCAATTTATTAGGCAGGTTTTCAACTTACAAGCGATCCTTCGACGACGATTTCTTTCAGTATTCGGCGATCCTCTGCCCTCATTGCCAAAGCCACAAGCACTTTGCACTACATTCAGGGCCGGCCAGTTTTCCCAGGTGACCAATCATTTTGGGTATAATCATTCACTTACATTCCAGGCAAACGTCAGCTTCCAGCCCATCCTGGTGACCTTTCACTTCAGGTGCAACTACACATTTACTTCGGGGCAAGCGTCTGCTTCAAGCCCATCTGGGTGACCTTTACTTCCGGTGCAACCACATCGTTCCTTCAGGGCAAGCGTTTGCTTTTAGCCCGCCGGGTGACCATTCACTTCCGTTGTTACTAGTTGTTATAATTCAGGGCAATCATCTGCTTCCAGCCCATGATTGAATTGGTATCCTGGGTGAACATCTCTACCCTTTCCTGCAAGGTGACCCGGTCACCTGTACACCAACTTCTTCCAGGCAACAGGCTCTGCCTTTGACTATTTCCTTCCAGTTCAGCCCACAAGGCCATTGCCATAGCCTTTCAGTACCCCCTGGGTCCTCACTATCACCTGTTTGTGGTTTCCTCTGCAGCATCCCCAGGAGAAAGAGGGCCCTATCCCAGGCGCCTGAGTTTAAATACGCTCCACCCCAAGGCCACATTCCTATAGTTAAATTTACGACCGGGCTAACCCAGTGTCCCACTCCATTGCCCAGTATCTTCCTGCCTTCCTTTATCCCTCTCCTTAGCCCTGTCCAGCCTGGGTTCTGCTCCACAGGGGGTGGCCTCCACTAAGGCCCAAGGTCCAGCCATATCCCCTCCACCCCTTCGGGGGGAGGAGGGGGCAGGAATAAGGGGCATTCCCTGTCTTTGAGCTCTTGACTTCAAGCAATATCGAAACCAGCCACTGATTGCAAACCCTGGTCTGCCTCCTGCTGTCCGTCCCAGGGGGACTCGCAGCTGCCAGCCTGCCAGTTTGAAGTTCTGTATACACTTGGCCGAAATTTCTGGTTTCTGCAGCATCGTTTTTTGATATTCATTGTTTTGGAAAATGCTAGGAACTGTCCAACACAGGTTAATCTACCAACTTATTTTCCATCTTTTTTGTTCATTTCATGCATGCTTGTATTTTCTGATTTCACAGGTATGCACTCAAAAAGTTCAAGTCACTTAGTTATGTTTTCCTCTAAATATTTAAAAAACAAAGACTACATGTAACATAATGCAGTGTAAGCTCAAAATGACCCTTTCAAATAGTACCTATTATACTTATTATTTTCTCTAAATTCTGGTATCTGTAGTTTTAAGTTACTAGTTATTTAAATAACGCAGGCATGTACCAGAGTGCAGTGGAAACAGCTGAATGAGCATGTAGCATTTAATATGGTGAGGCAGCTCAAGACATGCTTTATCCCAACACACTCACTTTTGTGCTGGTTCAGTGAAACCTATGACCCTCATTACAACCCTGCCGATAAATGCTGCCTACCGCTGTGCTGACGGCCGCCAACATACCGTGTCCGCGGCGGTATTCCGCTACGGGTATTATGACCCACACTGAGAAATCCGCCACTATACAGACACCCACACAAGTCCGCCACACCAAAGGTCAGTGATAAACTGGCGGTACCAAAACCCACACTGTTACGCCAACAGGAATATGGCCACAGTATCAAGACCCACGAATCACCACGGCGGTCTTTCAAACACGGTAAACCATTGGCGGTACACTCCGCTGCGCTCAAAATACACACCACACACACACACTTACAAAACACCACCACATTGGACAAAATACACACACCTGACACACATACACACACCACACCCACACACCTAATCCAATATAAAACACACACCCACATTACCCACAACCCCTTACAGTGAAGAAAAAAAAGATTGCAAGCAGAGAGAGAGGCATAAGGCAGGAGCACCCAATCAATCAGGGGCACAGAACACCATCACCCATACACCAGCCATGCACCTCACACACAACACATCACCCCACACATCCTCACACCTTCCACTCACACCACTTCCATGGCACCCCAAAGACATCCCAGGTTTTCTGAGGAGGAGCTAAGGGTCATGGTGGAGGAAATCATCCGGGTAGAGCCACAGCTATTCGGATCACAGGTGCAGCAGACGTCCATTGCAAGGAAGATGGAGCTATGGTGGAGAGTCGTGGACAGGGTCAATGCCGTGGGACAGCACCCCAGAACAAGGGATGACATCAGGAAGAGGTGGAACGACCTACGGGGAAAGTGCGTTCCGTGGTTGCAAGACACCAGGTAGCAGTACAGAGGACTGGCGGTGGACCCCCACCTCCTCCCCCACAGCTAACAATATGGGAGGAGCAAGTCTTGGTGATCATGCATCCTGAGGGCCTCGCAGGAGTAGCAGGAGGACTGGACTCTGGTAAGTCAAATCTTTACTACTAAATCCCCCACCCTACCTGCATGCCATCACAAACTCCTACCCGTACCCTCACCGCCATCACTCTACCAATTCACATATACCCCACCATCACAACCCACCCATCCCAATACCAAGCCCTGCATGCAACACCAAAACATGGACACCCATCACAGACCTGCATGGATACCCATCACCACAGCATGCCCATCACAGAGATCCACCCAGCCCATAAAACCACCACCAACACAAGGCTAAGCTGACAGGGAAATCACAATCATACAGGGAAACACACCCGTGCACAAGATGGCACACGCAGATACAATAACACTGCATTTGCATCCCCATAGGACCCCTACTCAACGTCACCGGAGAGGAGGTGCCAGCTACAACCATCAGGGACCTCTGGACAGTTGGTTCCCCTGCCACAGTCCTAAGCCACCACAGAGCCTCCCCCCCTCAGGAAGCACCAGCACATCACTCACCCAGCGGGCCCATCCCTCTGTCCCCAGGACACGTCAATCAGCAGTGTGTCCACCACTACAGGGACCCCAGGCAACCCCACATACACAGGACTATCAGGGACCTGGGGTCAGTGGCAGTGGGCGCACTGTTCAGGGGACAGAGACACAGGACAACAGGGAAGCTGGGAGAACTTCTGTACGACAGGGGGAGGACAGGCCCAGGGGACCCACTCTCCACGAGGCTCTCCAACATCCTGGGAGCATACCACCATTCCCAGGAGACCATGGGCCAGATACTGGCCAAGCTGCAGGAGACCCAGCGGCTGCAGGAGGGACAGTACCTAGGGATCAGGGATGACCAAACAAACATCTACACCATCCTGGTCACCATTGCAGGGGTGCTGGGTGACATGGCCAAGACCATGAGGGAGGCAGTGGCACAACAAAGGGCCCCTGACACTAGCCACACAGCCGGCGGTAGTGGACAGGAGGCACCGCCACAGGGCCAACAGGCCACCAGAACCCCACCCCCTGCAGAAGGAGAACCACCCCGCAAATGGTCCCTGTGATCCAGGCAGAAGACAGGGAACATTGCCAAGACCCCCACCAGGAGATAAGACTCTCCTGATTGTCACCCTTGTGTCCCACACTATCACCCTGTCCACCTTGAACTGCCATTACTCCCCTTCCTATGCCCCCTTGTACAATGCACCTGTGATACCAAGAGACTGGACTCTAACTGGACATTCCTCCACCATCACCCCTGCCCATTGCACATCCCCCTCTACTTATGAGCACTGAAATAAACAGCCTTGGATCAAAAACAAGTACAGAGTCTGTCAATTGATTGCAATATGTATTAGGTTAACAAGCTGTAAACATTTCAATTCATATGTACAGTTATATATATTTTGGTATGACCTGTAGTGGGCAGCAGTACACATAGCCCGAACCAGAGTGGGGCACAGGGATCTGAAAATAGACATGGCAAAGGGTAAAGTCAGTGTCCAGAAACATAGGGTAAGAGCCTGTCTGTTACAATGTCCAACAGTTAAATGAAATGTAATATGAACGTACAATGTCTTACCTGTGTGTCACTGGAAATATTGCAGAATAATGTTGCTCCCGTTGTCAACATCTTCTTCCTCTGCCTCCTCTTCCTCGCTGTCCACAGGCTCCACTGCTGCCACAAGACCATCTCCAGGCTCATCCTCCTGCAGAAAAGGCACCTGGCGTCTCAAGGCCAGGTTGTGCAACATGCAACAGGCAACGATGATCTGGCATACCTTCTTGGGTGAGTAGTACAGGGATCCACCAGTCAGATGGAGGCACCGGAATCTGGCCTTCAGGAGGCCAAAGGTCCATTCGATAATCCTCCTTGTACGCCCATGTGCCTCATTGTAACGTTCCTCTGCCCTTGTCCTGACATTGCTCACTGGGGTCAGTAGCCATGAGAGGTTGGGGCTATTCCTCAAGATAAAGGCATCATGGACAGAGCCAGGGTATGTGGCATTCACATGGGAGATGTACTGGTCCGCCAAACCCACCATCTGCACATTCAGAGAGTGATAGCTTTTTCTATTCATGAAAACGTGCTCATTTCTCCGGGCGGGGGACAAATGCCACATGTGTACCATCAATGGCACCAATGATGTTGGGGATATGTCCCAGGGCATAAAAGTCAGCTTTCACAGTGGTCAAATCCTTCACCTGGGGGAACACGATGTAGCTGCGCATGTGTTTCTGCAGGGCTGACAACACTCTGGTCAACACATTAGAGAACATTGGCTGAGACATCCATGATGCCATGGCCACTGTTGTTTGGATGGAACCACTTGCCAGGAAATGGAGCACTGACAGGACTTGAACTAGAGTGGGGATACCAGTGGGCTGCCGGATAGCTGACATCCAGTCTGTCTCCAATTGGGCACACAGTTCCTGGATTTTGGCACAATCAAGTCTGTAGGTAATGATAATGTGTCTGTCCTTCATTGTTGCAAGGTCCACCAGGGGTCTGTACACCAGAGGATGCCACCATCTCATATGCAGCGTCAGTGGTTGAAGCCTATGGAAGAGAACGTTCAGCAGAGGGTCACATTCCCACATCTATTACACTAATACTGTTTTTATAACTTTACAGAAAAAATATGTGAATCCTAGTATCAGTTGCCGTGCCAATGTCTACTGTGACGCAGTTAGGTGCCATGCCCTGTGGCCCCCTGAAATGGCGGCTTCCTGACCCTTGAGGAGGGACAAGTGGAAATTAGGTAATTGCGCTGGCGTTGTGCACCGTCGCGGTAGGCGTCGACGACCGCCGCGCATCTTCGCATTGGTTATCATCGGGCCCTATGGGTTCCAGGAGGCAATGGCGATGTACGCCGGCGGTAACAGTACGCACCGCTGCGGACGTGACCGCTATTTTTTGTCTATTCACTCACTTGCTACCTGACCTTCAACAGGAGAGGACCTACACTGCAAGTGCTGCTGTGACCTGTGTCTGGAAGCGACAATGGCTCGTGTCTGGGGAAAGGGCCCCTGCCTTCACTGCGGAGGAGTTGGAGAAACTGGTGGATGGGGTCCTACCCCAGTACACTTCACTCTACAGTCCTCCAGACAAACAGGTGAGTACACTGTGAGCATGATATATGGGCCATGAATGTATGGAGTGCTGTGGATGTAAGCCACATGTTGGGGGGTGCTGAGGCGTCCTGGCCAGAGTGCAGCATATAAGGTGGTCATTGTATGTGCGTCAGGGGATGGGTGGGAACTGGTGGCCAATGTGTCTGACGGTCCGGACAGGTGAATAATACCCTTTTCTGCTGTCTTTTCCATGCAGGTCAGCACCCACCAGAAAAAGGGTATTTGGCGTGCCATCGCCAAGGAGGTACGGACCCTGGGGGTCTATCACAGGCGGAGCACCCACTGCCGCAAGAGATAGGAGGACCTGAGCCGCTGATCAAAGAAGACGGCGGAGGCCCAGCTGGGGCTGGCCTCCCAATGAGGAAGGGGTGCCCGTTGCACCATGACCCCCCTGATGTTCTGCATCCTGGCGGTGGCCTATCCGGAGTTGGATGGGCGATTGACGGCATCACAGCAGACACAAGGGGGTGAGTACAGATTCTGAAAGCTGACTTTGCGGGCGTTAGGAGGTACCTGGGTGGGGGATGTGAGCTGTGGGTGCCCCTAGGCCAGGGCGATCATGGCATGGTAGGTCCCTTGTTGGGCAGGCTCTGGTGCACTCCTACCCCAATAGTGTAAGTGGGCATCTACTACTGGGCAGGGTCTTGTGGGTTTCTGGTGTGCAGATGCTGGCATTAGGCATTGTACCCCATGGGCTGGTGACTGTCTTAGGAAATGGTAGTGCATCGCCTAGTGCAATAGGGCTGCTCCCTGTGTGTTGTGTCCGCCAACAGTAGTGTTGTTGCTGGCATTGACCAAGTGTATCCTCTGTCTCTTCCCCACCCCCCCCTTTTTGTTTGGTCACCCTGTCCTTGTGTGCATTACCATCATCTGGCGGAGGAGCAGAGGCACCAGTGACGGAGGGAGCTGCATCCCACATGGGCCTGGAGGCCGAATTCACCGAGGGTAGGGCACCAGTGGAACGGAGGGCGAGGGGAGCACCACGACGGGGACAGGAGAGGAGACCACAGACAGCATCGACTTCTCCGATGGAAGCTCCCTGGCGGTGGCGGACACCTCTGTGCCCACCCCAACAACAGGTACAGCTGCCACCCCCCCTACCAGCACTGCCCTCCCAGCAGCCCCTCATCGTGTTTCCCGTGCCCGCTCACCCAGGAGGGTGGGCATCTCCTTCGCCCCGGTAACCTCAGGCCCTGCCCCAGTCAGCCCTGCTGCCCTCAGTGAGGAGGCTATTGACCTCATGAGATCCCTCACTGTTGGGCAGTCCGCCATTCTGAATGCCATCCAGGGTGTCGAGTGGCATTTGCAACTAACAAATGCATACCTGGAGGGCATGGTGGCCCAACAGAGAGCATTTCAGGCTCTGGCCTCAGCACTAATGGCAGCCATTGTCCCTGTGTCTGGCCTCCCCCCTCCAGTTTTCTCTACTCAGACACAATCCCCTCAAACCCAGCCTATCCCAATCACACCTTCAGACCAGCATTCACCCAAATCACCACACAAAAGTGGCTCGGGCAAACATAAGCACCACACTTCATCTAACAGGCACTCACACAAGCACCATACCCATGCAGACACACCAACATCCATTGCCTCCACTGTGTCCCCCTCCTCCTCCTCGTCCACCTCCCTCACAGTAGCGTCTACACTCACACCTGCATGGACTACATCTTCATCCACTACCTCCATCACCAGCATGCCCATCACAACACACTCCTCACGAGCAGTCATCACCCCCACAACCGTGCACACGTCCCCTGTGTCCTCTCCCAGTGTGTCTGTGACCCCTCCTTCCAGAGTACACAAACGCAATCACCCACCCACCCAACAGCCATCCACCTCCCAACAGCATCCAGCCCATGCACCTTCACCCAAACTCAGCAGACAGACACCTCCTACAACCACTCCCTCTTCCTCCACTCCCAAACCCTCTCCATCTTCCCGTTCCAGTGTGTCTAAAAAACTTTTTCCTAGCAAACATTGACCTGTTCCCTACAGCTCCCCCCACCTGTCCTTCACCTCGGGCCAGGGTGTCCAGATCCCAGGCCAGCACCTCAGCCACCAAATCGGCGTCCGCTGTGGTACCTGCAACTCCCAGGGGATCAAAGGGGGCATCCATCAGGCCAAGCAGTGTGCAACCGACCCCTACAAAGGACCAAACAATTCCACCACCTGCCAAGGTGAAGAAGGGGCCAGCATGCAGCAAGGCCAAGGAGCACGACCCACCCAGCAAGACCTCCTCCAAAACTCCAGCTGCCAGAGCCAAGGTCCCAGCAGCATCTGCCAAGGTGAGGAAGAAAAGCCAAGGCAAGGCACTTCAGGCCTCGGAGGCTCCAGGTGAATGCCTGGTGCCCACCATCAGAACCGACAGCCCAGCCACCAGTACCGTGGCCAGCACCGCCACAACCACCTGCACTGCCACCTGCCCCGCCGCTGCCACCACTACTGTCAGCAGCAGCATCCCCAGTGGGCAGCCGTCCGAGGCTGCAGGAGACGGGCTGGTGCCTCCCACCACCACTGGCACCACCAGCACAGGCACTACCACCAGTTTCCAGCCTTAGTCGCCGCAGGATGGAGTCTGGCCCTGCCTCCATGGAGTATCATGCTACCTGTTCCCTGCAAATCCTGTGCCTCAGACACCCAGGTGAGGGTATGTGAACTGCCACACCCCAAGTGCTGCGTCACTGGGCACAAAGCCCCCTCCAGAACCAGTGGAGAACCACATCCACTCACCCAATCCTTGGCAGGAGGAAGCACACTAGGCACAAAGCCCCCTCCAGAACCAGTGGAGATGCCATCGACTTGAGAGACTGTGGCTTTGCACTCCCCAGGACCAAGCAGTGGGCAAACCACCCACTAGAGAGACTGTGGCCTTGCACTCCCCAGGACCAAGCAGTGGGCAAACCACCCACTTGTGAGACTTGAGAGACTGCGGCTTTGCACTCCCCAGGACCTAGCAGTGGGCACGGAGACCCCTCGAGGAGCAGTGGCGTTAATCCATCTTCCGGCTGAGGTGCCCCCCTTCCCCATCCCCCTGAGGTGCCTGTGTGTTTTCAAGCTGATGCGCCTGCAGAGTTCTCTCTGTATTGAGGCAGGAGTCAAATGTGGGCTTGGCCCATGCTTTTTGGCCCAGTGGGCCACGGACATTCGCAAAGGACAGTGTACGGCCTTCTGTACATATTGTAAATATTTGTATATACTGTTTTTCTATTCGTTACGTATATCTGACTATTTAAAAAATCACTTATTTCACTCAATTCCTTCTGTCCTTGCGTTCTTCCTGGGTTTAACGGGCTGTAACTGTACTGTTGTTGTTGCATGTGTTATTGTATATGGTGTTGTGGGTGAGGGTGGTGGTGTTTCATGTTGCATGTGTGTCACTCTTTCCCCCCCCCCCGTCCCCTGTGTGCTAGGTGCAGTACTCACCATGGTCGTCGCCGTCTCCGCCACCGCCTTTGATATTCCTCATGTATGAGGAGGTAGAACATCATCGGCAGGACCTGCAGCTGGGGCTCCATGGCGTCCTGGTTCTTCGTTGAGTGTTGAGCGGTGAGTGGTTTCCCTTCCAGTTCCTGGTTCCACTGTGCTTTTGATGGCATTGGTACCGCCCCGGAAAAGCTGGCGGTACACTGTCCTCCGCCTGTCTGTTGGCGCTGACCACCGTAATGTTGTTGCTACCGCCGTGGCGGTCGGAGTGTTAAAATGGCTGTCTGTGTGGCGGTTTCCGCCATGGTCGTGATCCAATTTTTTTTTTACCGCCGGTCTGTTGGTGGTATTACCGCCGCTTTAACACCGACCGCCAGGGTTGTAATGAGGGCCTATGTTTCTTGCCTGCATAGAGTGATGCACCCAACCGTTCCAGCAAACAGATGTTTTGGAGGTTACGTTAATCTGCCTCTGAAGTAAGGAACCACGCCTCGACCTGTTCTCCCTCTGAACCAGTTAGTGTTCTGTTTTTTTCAGTTTTATATGGTGTGACATTGATCCGAAAGTATTGAAGCGCTTTATGAGAGCACCTGGTTACACAAGGTAAGATTTCACTGGATTTGAGCTGATACCAGGCCCGAATGTGGTTTCCCCAGTTCCAAAGTTGGCAAATCTGTCCTTAGACCACATCTTCTGCATGTAATCAGTGTTTGGAAAGCACAACAGATCTGTGCAGTCCTGCTCCGTGGCATAGGTATTGGTTCAAATGATTCTTCATACTGTGGTGGGCAGGTACCGCCAATATTCACTCCTCCAGCACGCACAGCCCTTTGACATGGTAAAGGTTGTGTGGGTCCAACCTCTAGCTACGTGTACTCAGCTTTGTTATTTTCATCAGAGATAAGAAACCCACAATTAGTTTAAGGTATCACTCCAGTTAACTGCAACAATTTATAAACAGATCTATTTTTAAATTGAAAAATAGCTACTTTGCAAGTTTTTGTCCACATTAAAATATATGTGCATCATTAAATAGGAAAACTTGTGCCTGTTACATCTAAATATGTATAGCATAATTTTGACACATTTCCCTCACCCTTATCAACCAGTTTGTACTTTGTGTTCTGCATCTAGTTTGCTACTTGACACACCCTCAATAAAAATGTATCTCAATGTTAGATCTTTTAATTTTGTGGTTTTATTGTTTTGAAACATCCTGCTTCTGTAACTTTGCTATATCCAGGATCACCTTTTCCAAAAATCACTAGAAACATTCATATTTGCGAACGCCCTGTGATACTTGCCTAACTTTCCACTGTTTAGACCCCACATATTGTTATCTTATAGTGGGTCTAAGATCCTGGCCATTGTTTACCATTGGTTGGCATCATTGTCACACTCATTTGCTTGCTTTTTATAGTTAGCTATATGGGCTTTACTTGTGTCCTTCCACTGCTCATTTTTCAGGTTCTACGTTTCCCTTTCTGTTTAAGCACTCTATTAGAGTGCATGTTTTTAAGATGGCTCACTCCACCTTCTGTGTTTCTCCTTTGTGTTGCTTGGCCTCACGTGCCAGCCTTCTCTTTCCTCCTCTTGGAAATTGCTTGACACCCCACCCTTCATCCATCCTTCCGTTGTTGTCCCTGTTGTTGCTTGCCCCAGTCTGCTCTCCTTCCCTGTCCTCGTTTGATCCTAAACACCCTCCCTTCCCCAATATTTGTTTTGTTGTTTTCATACTTCCATCTTTGCCTGTGTTAATGCTTGCCCCCACCTGCCCTTCCTACTTCTGCTGTCCGGCAGCTTTCTCCCTGCCCTTTCCTCTCTTCCCTTGTTGTTTGTTTTGCCAGTAGACTACCCCTCGCTCAGAGTTGCCTCCTGCTAGTGCTGAACCCACCATAGCACTTTTTTACCCACACTCTTGGTTGTCAATGTTGCCACCCCCACATCCCCTCGCTCCTTCCATGTTGCCTCAGGCTCCTGAGCCTTAAAAATTGCTGGCCACATCATAACACTTAATATTTTCTCTTAACTTTCAGCTGTGCTCCGCAGCAGTTCGACTGCTGTACAAGATGGCTCAAAGACATTGACAAAGCTAATACCTCTCTCATAGAGGAGACCTATGGGCTTTGCCAGTGCTGGTTTTTGTGTAGTGGTCCTCCGCAGAAAGCTGCCTCATGATTTTTCTACAATAGAAATCTTTGTCTTGGATCACAGTGACACCCCCTTTATCAGCAGATTTGATTATGATTTTCTGATTGGAAGCTAATGTCTGAATGGCCTTTCTTCAAAAGTGATGTTGTATTTGATGTACCTCCGAGTGTAATGCAGTCTCTCTACATCCCTTACATCGGTTTTCTCATAAGTATAAATCTCTGGGGGAATGGTATTTGTTTGGGATTGAAAGTAGAAGCAGAGCGCAGTCTTTTGGCACTTGATAACACGTATAAGGATTATGTAGAAAACAAATGTGTTAATCTAATCTTCTGAAAAAATTATTTGAAATTCCAATTTGACCTGAAAAGGATCAGATTTGTTGGTAGGAACAAAACTCAGTCCCCTATTCAAAACAGATGATTCCTCTGGTCTAAGGGTGTGTTGGGATAACCTAGAGATGGGGGCTTCCACATTGTTGTCCCTGTTATGTCTGTTACCATTCGTATTTCTGTCTTCTTATTTGTCTGTCCATGGGAGTTGTTCTGACACTGGCTGGGTCTGCAGCCCCTTTTTCGTCCTCTGCCCCTGCCTTTCTGACATTGATATCCTCAATTGAAATATTTTCCTGGTGACCATTGATCTCTTCCTTTGTCTCTTAAAAAAATAGAATTACTGGGGTTAATATTCCTCGAATGATGTGATGCTGTGCTTCTGCTGGGTTATGAGTCAGAAACGGAAGCGCCAGACAAAAGTGAAGAACCTTTTGGGTTGTTGTCGTCCTCTGTTGGTAAATCTCCCTTTTGATCCTATTCGTAATACCCTTCCAAAAGGTATGGGTTAATAGCGTTTCTATTTCTGTGGCTGCCGAACTGTGTTTTACCGGCCATGCATCTTCCACGCTGCAGTCTAAAAAAGCTAAGCGGTAAATTCCAGCGCAGTACTGATTTATTTTTCCTATTTCATATATATTATCTTTTAAACATTTGCTGTTCCGTCTTGACATTTGACAGCGAGCCTGGAATACAGAGTTGTATGTGGAAATATACACGCATGGTGTTGGGCTTGAATCATTTAGCACTCATTTGACCCACAACACAGAATTGGGCAACGTTTGATGGCATGTGTAGCTGCAGATACACATGCTGTGCATTATCCTGCCATCTAGTGTTGGGCTCGGAGTGTTACAAGTTGTTTTTCTTCGAAGAAGTCTTTTCGAGTCACAAGATCGAGGGACTCCTTCCCTTTGGCTCCATTGCGCATGGGCGTCAACTCCATCTTAGATTGTTTTCTTTCCGCCATCGGGTTCGGACGTGTTCCTCTTCGCTCCGTATTTCAGTTTGGAAAGTTAGTTAAATCTCGGAAAATTCGACGGTCTGTAATTTGTGTTTGTCCCCCGAACACAAAGAGGATACCTGTGAGGCCTGTTGGGCATTTCGGTCAAAGAAGACGCTACGGTACCGGAGAGCTCGAAGGCTTCAGATGGCGTCGACGCCGGCAGGACACCACGACGCCGAAGAAGAGGAGACTTTTTCCATTCCTGATTCGGACGAGGCCGAAAGTGAGCAGCCGGCGAGGCAACAAACCGTGAGTAAATCTGCCCCGGCCAAAACTCACAGAATGAGGCCTTTCATCACAACTACAAGGCCATAAGTTTGGACATGAGTTAGAGATGGGAGAGCCAGACTATACACAAAGAAGGCTCCATATTCAGAAGGACACAGGGAAAATAAGAACTCTTCCCCCAATTAAAATGAAACGGAAACTCGCTTTCCAAGAAACAGAAAAACAGCCAAAAGCAAAAGTGGCTAAAGAAAAAACTCCACCACGTTTTTCGCCACAGCCATCGCCACAGTACTCACCACAACTGTCACCAATTGCAACACCCCCAATGATGCAATCACCAACGCACACAGGGATGAGCCAGGATGACCAAGATGCATGGGATCTATATGACGCACCAGTATCTGACAATAGTCCTGATTGCTACCCGGCAAGACCATCACCACCAGAAGACAGTACTGCTTACATGCAGGTGGTGTCCAGAGCAGCTACTTTTCACAATGTAGCACTGCATGCAGAAGCTATAGAGGATGACTTTGTATTCAATACCCTGTCATCAACACATAGCCAATACCAGAGTCCGCCTATGTTACCGGGCATGTTAAAACATGCGAAACAGGTGTTTCAAGACCCCGTCAAAAGCAGAGCCATCACACCTAGGGTGGAGAAGAAATACAAACCTCCCCCTACTGACCCTGTGTACATCACACAACAACTAACACCTGACTCTGTAGTAGTAGGAGCAGCCCGGAAAAGGGCAAACTCAAAGACTTCTGGGGATGCACCACCACCCGACAAAGAAAGTCGAAAGTTTGATGCAGCAGGAAAAAGGGTTGCAGCACAAGCAGCCAATCAGTGGCGTATTGCCAATTCCCAAGCTTTATTGGCAAGATATGACAGGGCTCATTGGGACGAAATGCAGCATTTCATTGAACATCTTCCCAAAGAGTTTCAAAAGCGTGCACAACAAGTGGTGGAGGAGGGCCAAAGTATCTCCAACAACCAGATAGGATCGGCTATGGACGCAGCGGACACAGCCGCCAGAACAGTGAACACGGCGGTCACTATTCGGAGACATGCATGGCTACGCACCTCCGGATTTAAGCCAGAGATCCAGCAGGCTGTGCTGAATATGCCTTTTAATGGACAACAGTTGTTTGGGCTGGAGGTGGATACAGCTATAGAAAAGCTGAAGAAAGACACGGACACGGCCAAGGCCATGGGCGCGCTCTACTCCCCACAGAGCAGAGGCACATTTAGGAAGCCACACTTTAGAGGGGGGTTTCGGGCCCAAAGCACAGAACCTTCAACCTCACAGGCCAGACCCACATACCAGGGCCAATACCAAAGAGGAGGCTTTTGGGTACAATATAGGGGTGGACAGTTCCCCAAAACAAGAGGAAAATTCCAAAGCCCAAAAACCCCACAAACTAAACAGTGACTCCAATGTCACAAATCCCCAACACATAACACCAGTGGGGGGGAGACTCACAGATTATTACAAAAATTGGGAAGACATAACTACGGACTCGTGGGTCCTAGCCATTATCCAACATGGTTATTGCATAGAATTCCTACAATTACCTCCAAATGTGCCTCCAAAAACACACAACATGTCCAAACAGCACTTGGATCTATTACAACTAGAAGTCCAAGCGTTATTACAAAAAGAGGCAATAGAACTAGTGCCCAGCCATCAGAAAGGAACAGGCGTTTATTCCCTGTATTTTCTAATACCAAAAAAGGACAAAACACTGAGACCCATCTTAGATCTCAGAACACTAAACCTTTACATCAAATCAGATCATTTTCACATGGTAACACTTCAAGACGTGATTCCCTTACTCAAACAACAAGACTACATGTCAACATTAGACCTCAAGGATGCTTACTTCCATATACCCATACATCCTTCCCACAGGAAATACTTAAGGTTTGTAATCCAAGGAGTAAACTACCAATTCAAAGTGTTACCATTCGGGATAACAACAGCACCAAGGGTATTTACAAAATGCCTTGCAGTAGTAGCTGCACATATCAGAAGACAGCACATACATGTATTCCCGTACCTAGACGATTGGTTAATAAAAACCAGCACTCAGAAACAGTGTTTTCAACACCCTAAATACGTCATAGAAACCCTTCACAAGCTAGGGTTCTCAATAAACTACCTAAAATCACACTTACAACCGTGTCAAATACAACAATACTTAGGAGCAACAATCAACACACAAAAAGGGATTGCCACTCCAATTCCACAAAGGGTACAAGCATTCCAAAACGTAGTACAAAGCATGCACCCAAATCAACAGTATCAAGTAAGGTTTGTGATGAAACTTCTAGGCATGATGTCTTCATGCATAGCCATTGTCCCAAACGCAAGTTTACACATGCGGCCCTTACAACAGTGTCTAGCGACACAATGGACACAAGCACAGGGTCAACTTCAAGATCTAGTGTTGATAGACCGCCAAACACACTCCTCGCTTCAATGGTGGAATCCTATAAATTTAAACCAAGGGTGGCCTTTCCAGGACCCAGTGCCTCAATACGTGATCACAACAGATGCTTCCATGGTAGGATGGGGAGCACACCTCAACCAACACAGCATCCAGGGACAATGGGACACACAACAAAGACAACTTCATATAAATCAACTAGAACTACTAGCAGTGTTTCTAGCATTGAAAGCTTTTCAACCGTTAATAGTCCACAAACACATTCTTGTCAAAACAGACAACATGACAACAATGTATTACCTAAACAAACGGGGAGGAACACACTCATCACAGCTGTGTCTCTTAGCACAGAAGATTTGGCATTGGGCGACTCACAATCACATTCGCCTAATAGCACAATACATCCCAGGAATTCAAAACCAGTTGGCCGACAATCTCAGTCGAGATCACCAACAGATACACGAATGGGAACTTCATCCCCAGATACTGCAACCTACTTTCAAAACTGGGGAACGCCGCAAATAGACCTATTCGCAACAAAAGAAAACACAAAATGCCAAAACTTCGCATCTAGGTACCCGCACCCTCACTCCAAGGGCAATGCGTTATGGATGAGTTGGTCAGGGATATTTGCTTACGCTTTTCCCCCTCTCCCACTCCTTCTGTATCTAGTAAACAAATTGAGTCAAAACAAACTCAAACTAATACTAGTAGCACCAACTTGGGCTCGCCAACCATGGTACACAACACTACTAGGCCTGTCAGTAGTACCTCATATCAAGCTACCAAACAGACCAGATCTGTTAACTCAACACAAACAACAAATCAGACACCCGAATCCAGTATCGCTCAATCTAGCAATCTGGCTCCTGAAGTCTTAGAATTTGGACATCTAGACCTTACACAAGAATGTATGGAGGTCATTAAACAAGCTAGGAAACCTACTACAAGACATTGTTACGCAAATAAATGGAAAAGATTTGTTTATTACTGTCATAATAATCAAATTCAACCACTGCATGTGTCAACAAAAAACATTGTAAGCTACTTATTACACTTACAAAAATCTAAGCTACCTTTTTCATCCATTAAAATACATCTCACGGCAATTTCTGCCTATCTGCAAATTACACATTCAACATCACTCTTTAGAATCCCAGTCATAAAAGCATTTATGGAGGGTCTAAAAAGAATCATTCCCCCAAGAACACCACCAGTTCCTTCATGGAATCTCAATATTGTATTAACACGACTCATGGGTCCACCATTTGAACCCATGCACTCTTGTGAAATGAAATACTTAACATGGAAAGTCGCCTTCCTAATAGCTATCACATCTCTTAGAAGAGTAAGTGAAATACAAGCATTTACCATACAGGAACCCTTTATACAAATACACAAACATAAAGTGGTTCTACGCACAAATCCAAAATGTTTACCAAAAGTTATATCACCGTTCCACTTAAATCAAACTGTGGAACTCCCAGTATTTTTTCCACAACCAGATTCTGTAGCTGAAAGAGCATTACATACATTAGACATCAAAAGGGCACTAATGTATTACATTGTTAGAACCAAACAATTTCGCAAAACAAAACAATTGTTTGTAGCTTTTCAAAAACCTCATGCAGGAAATCCAATATCCAAACAAGGCATTGCCAGATGGATAGTTAAGTGTATTCAAACCTGCTATGTAAAAGCTAAGAGAGACCTGCCTATTACACCAAAGGCACACTCCACTAGAAAGAAAGGCGCCACAATGGCCTTTCTAGGAAATATACCCATGACCGAAATCTGTAAGGCAGCCACATGGTCTACGCCTCATACATTCACGAAACATTACTGTGTGGATGTGTTAACAACACAATAGGCCACAGTAGGACAAGCAGTATTACGGACATTATTTCAAACAACTTCAACTCCTACAGGCTAAACCACCGCTTTTGGGGAGATAACTGCTTACTAGTCTATGCACAGCATGTGTAGCTACACATGCCATGGAACGGAAAATGTCACTTACCCAGTGTACATCTGTTCGTGGCATGAGACGCTGCAGATTCACATGCGCCCTCCCACCTCCCCGGGAGCCTGTAGCTGTTATAAGTTCATAGAAATAAACTTGTACATTTGTAAATATATATCACTTTTAAACACATTATGTACATACATACTTACTCCATTGCATGGGCACTATTACTATATACACAACTCCTACCTCACCCTTTGCGGGGAAAACAATCTAAGATGGAGTCGACGCCCATGCGCAATGGAGCCGAAAGGGGAGGAGTCCCTGGATCTCGTGACTCGAAAAGACTTCTTCGAAGAAAAACAACTTGTAACACTCCGAGCCCAACACTAGATGGCAGGATAATGCACAGCATGTGAATCTGCAGCGTCTCATGCCACGAACAGATGTACACTGGGTAAGTGACATTTTCCTTATGTGACCCTCGTTTGAGTTTCACAGATATGGCACAACTTGTTTGTGCATGATTACCGTTGTCTATTTGAAGTTGTTGACAACACCTGGACCTGACTCAGACTATTGTGCCTTTAGACATACTGCATGAGAGACTAATTATCCTTTAAGGTGCATGAGAGACTAAGCACTTCCCTCTTCTTTTATTACTTTGAGTTGGTTTGTGACTACACGAGGAGTGCATTCATGGCCTTAGCACAGTCTTTGCCTAGGATGCATGGATCATTTTGATACAGAGGTGTTATATTAGACTTTCCTCTCATGAGTTCAATGAGCTTTTACTTATTGGCCAAGAAGGATTTAAGAATATGAACTGATAAAGTTGGTAAGGAGAGCCTTGCGTATTTAAGGGCAATACACACCCTGGTTCATTATATCCTATCGGAATTCTGACAAGCATTCATGTCATTTCTTATAGGTTGCTGCTGTTTTAATTTGTCCTGATGAAGACCCTATGTGATTCCTAACATGGGGTTGAAACGTTGACTTATGAAGCTTCTAACAATTTCATATATTGTTGGACTGTTCAAGCCTGAGTATTAATATTATCTGATTTGAATACAATTTTGTACCGTTTTGACATTTTTTTATTGTAAAGTAAATAATGAAACTCTCCGTTATATATTTGGTTCACCCTTTTGCACTTGCACTGTGCTATCACTTGAAGCACCTACTTTGTTTTCATTGTTTTATGGAAATTTGAATATGAAAGAATGTATAATTCAAGTGGATTATTTATTAATTTGTATTGATTTAATCTACTTGGGACCGAATTAAGGCAAAATATACTTTATTCATAGAGATTCCTAGGGGAATATTGTTCTTGGTTGTCAGAATAAACCACAACAGGACTGAGAATAAAGTCCTTTTGGAGAGTAGGAAAGTAAGGTGGAGGCACATGGCAGATGCAGCTAGCTGTTCCTCCAGGGGCCAGACAAATGCTGTTGCGGTCTGCCCTTCCTGGAAGACTGATGGACTAATTATGATAATACTGACGATATGCGACATGTCAGCCATGAGGAGACACGCAAAGAGATATATCTGCATATGCTTGCTGGTACCGGCATTCACTTTTAAGCACCTGTTGGAAACTGCTTGGCCTACAGGCTCGTGCTGTGCCGGTTGGCGTCTGGAAGCTCAGCGGTGGTAGTAGCGGCTGTATCGCTGGAGACTGTGTTTGGGGAAAGAGACTGGTCACCTCCTGCCTGATTTACTGCCCAGCATAGGGGTGGTGCCTGGTTTCACACTACAGTCACGCTTCCATCAGGAGTGGGGAGGCTGGATCCGAGATGCAGTGCTCTCATGATCGTCAGGCCTTCTCTGGGGTGGACAGAGACTCCCATCAACCCCGCCCACATGGCCCTTCACTGGGAGAGTGCCTGAACAGCTGCCAGCAGAGCAGACGTTGCAGCTTCTGTTACTCCTGTTGTTGCAGCTTTGACTGTTTCAGCGTTGGAGATTGAGGCGTAGGAGCCCAAGCAGATGCCAAAGGAGCGCAGTGAGAGCTGAAGCACTGTACTTAAAGCCCAATGGAGTTGCAGAGGCATTGCAGAACCCTGAATCTTTGGCGCTACTGGATGCTCAAGTGCACTGCTTGGTTGGGACAACTGCAGGCAGAATACAAGACACTACGCCCAGTGGGGTGCTTGGTGTCTGCCCCTGTACATCCATATTATTATCCACAAATAAGACTCCTTCATTAGGAGCCCAAAGTATTTATTTTGCAGTTTCTTCAACTGTTCCTTCAGTTTTCAATGCTTCTTCTCAAATCCCTCTGCATGTATCTACTAATGTCTTGCATGCTTCTACCTACATACCTTACCCTTCAGAGGCTGCATTGGGGGTCAGTACTGTCTAATTGGCTGTCAACTGTTGGGGTTCCATTATAACCAGGAAGCTTTAGAAGCTTGCTTTCACTGTCTGATTTTTAAGGATTGGCAGTCTGGCTATGTCATGGACAAGCTCTGACTCTTGAGAATGAGCCAGTTGGGGGGGGGGGAGGATTCAGATATGCAGTGCTTCTGAGGTGACCAGTTGCCAGACCGCTGGCCAGACTAATGAGGCAAGTGCTGCTAATGAAGATGTGAAGATGAGCTGCTGTGGGATCCTACAGGAGTTAAATTTAATCCTATTAATGTTAAATTAAATCCTATTAATGATAGCCCGAGCTATCTCCAACCACTGCAACAGTAAGTGAACATACCTCCTTGCAATGCAGGCGTTAGATCCACAAAGAGCAACTGAAGTTAACTTGCTAAGGTCGAAACCTGCTGCCACAGATTTATCATCTCTTTCTTCAATGTTCAATTTACTGCTGTTGCACATGGAGGAATAGAAAAAGGACTCTCTGACTTAAAAAGCCCCACACCTAAAACATAGGTGGTATTGGGAAAAATGTCTAAAAATATGGATGTACACAACAGACTATTAAATGACATTGCGGCTCAGTCTTGCCAGTAAGGTGGAGTCTACACATGCTATTAAAAATCTGGCTGATGGCAGACTGCTGGGTTTGTCACAAAAATAAGATGATGTTGGGGAACGCATTTGATGGAACAACTTACCTGTGCTTGGGATCCCTGAAGGGAAGGGGGGTGGTAATTCTAGACGATATATTGTTCATCTATTTCAGAAGGCATTCCCTCAACTCAGCTGGGACAGTGATTGACAGATTCAGCGGGCCCATAGGTTCCCCTTTCGGAAGCCAAAAGAGGGCATCACAGCCCGCATCTGCAGGTCATTCTGATCTCTGATCTTTGTTGGCCATTTTATACTTGGCCTAGTCAACCAGTCAAAGCTCGTGGTATTGAATTTTTTGCCAGATCCGACTTTTGCCAGGAGACTCTTTGAGACAGTTACATCTTTCCAGAAACTTGGGGATACAGTTCTCTTATTAGGGCCTGCTAACTTGAAGTTATCCTTCAATGGTCAAATTATGTATTACCTGCTTAAGCAGTGGGGGGAACCTAACATTGAATGATGCTGAGGTACTTGTTCTTCGTTGCTGTATGCTGATGCTTGTCTACCACAGGTGGTTGTTGGAGGACCCACAGGAATTACATTTTTTTCTCTACTTTTTTTCTCTTTTGGGATTATTGGGTACACGTTGGAAAGTGTCTCTATCCTCTTGTAGTCTTTTCTTTTCCGTTGTTCTGGATTGTTTTTTTGTATGGCTACTTTCAGGCTAATCAGGTGGGGCATATTTAGATTATTCTGCTTATTGAGGAACCCTGGAAAGAGCGTTGCCATCAGCTGTGCCGCAGTCTAATACTATGAGGGTTATTGGTGTGGGATCACATCAAAGTTTTTTAAGTTCTGCTAGGCAGAGTAGGGCAGCAATAGGTTAGGGTGGTGGGAGTGAGTGCAAAGGGGGAAGGGATGTGGGTGGGCTCGAGGTTGGTGGGACAGGTTGGAGTGGGGAATGAGAGGTCACTTTAGGTGTTAGGCTAAAAAAATAGCAACTTGGGAGAGATACCAGCAGTGTTATGGTATAAAAGGAAAAGACACATCACCGATTGTGCTAACTTCCTTAAATTGTGTAGGAAGACATTTCTGCTTGCTTCTAAAGGTCATGGCCAGGATATGCACAACATTTGTTGGAACATTAATGGCATGCACTCCACTGCTGAGATACGGTATATCAGAGACGGATTAAACGTATTGAAGCTCATCTTCTCTTTATACAGGAAAGTCATTTTAGCACCAGGAACTCCATAAGTTGAGTAGTTTAGGATAGCATATATTGCCTGCAACTGAGATCGACATCCCCTAAGAGGGGTGTGGCATTACTCTCTAGAGAGAAGGATTGAGTTGCTCTGCAGGTTAAACTGGACATTTTAGGACTTTGGCTGATTTATCGTATTAAAAATGGTAGCCTACAGTTAACAATCTGTAGTTTGTGCTACAGATACGGATGACCTACTATGTTTAATTTCTTATTAGGCAAGTTCAGTATGTTGCTGGAACCAATCATTATATGTGGAGATTTTAATCTGACTGTTGAGGCAGGGTTCGAATCAACTATAGCTCTAGTTGCAAGTCAGTCACACATGAGAAAGTCTACATCTGCTCTAAAACAAATTCTGGAAACCCATGCCCTGTGCAGTGTCTGGTGGGTCTGTGAGGAGAAGAACCTGGTTTCACTTATTCTCCTGCTTCTCATAGTACGTTTTACTGTATTGATATGTTCCTTGTTAGTCATAGCTGTTTACCTGCTGTGTCGATCAAATTAAACCCTAGTATTGTATTGGTTCATAAGCCAATGTCCTTATTTATTGGAACAAATACAGTCCTGTGGGAGACCTTAGTGTGGGGCCCTTCTATTTGGCCACCCACCCAAGTGGAAAAGGCTAAAAGTCCTGAAGTGCTATTTGATGTTCAGTTTCAGTAACACATTTTCCAAATGTGAATCTTCGACATGCTTTGTTCATCTCATTGAGGTACATAGGATTTTGAGTTGCTTCATCATGCTCTCTGTAATCCATCAGTAATACCAATTGTTAGTTTTAGTCTTGACTATGAGAAGGTCCCCTCTTTAATGCTGTCGAAGTTTCTACTTGGCTTACATCCATTTATTGAGAATGTGTTAATGTACCTCTTAAATTTAATCTTGAAATTTGAGTCTTCTTTGCTTTTCATTCTGTCCTGAATTGACTCCCAGTGAATCGCACTTTTTTAGTTACTATGAGTGTCTGTCAATCTTTACAGATTTTCCTTAGGTACTGGAAGCAGAGGAAGAAAAGGTAGTTATCCTCAGTATTGTTCCCTGGAACAGCTTTCTTTAAACATTCATTACATCTTGACATTTGTCATTTTTTTCTGGAGCACTATCAACTTTCTGGATGTTCTATCAATTGCGTTACCATCTAAGAAAATAGTATTCTATTCCTGTCGGACTGCCCAGGTGTATGGGCTCACTGATAGTGATAGACATTGATATGGATTCTAAAGTTAAATACGCTTAAAATGGAGAACTGGGATAATTGGATTGCACTAAGATTTTCTCAGTACACAGTTCAGCAGTAATGTTATAAAATAATTTCGAAATTGTAGAGAAGGGAAGGAGGCACCTAAACAGAAGGACTTGCCTTTCCGATTAATTATTTGAGGTAATGCATTTCTTGATTAAAAGTACTTACTGAAAACATACTTGTCCGTTTGTTCTATTAATACTTGACTTGCTAAATGATATAATAGTCCAAATTTCTGTGAGTATTCATAATACTTGACAATTTGAGTAATGGTATCTGGTTGTCTTGTTCAGTTACTGCCCATATTGTTAAAGTGTACACTCCTCTTTCACATACTGCATTTTGGAGAAAGTGGTGATTTGTTGTGAAATGGGTCATGACACAGTGTATACTGTTTATTTAAAGAATGGTTTAACTTAAATAAAAATGTGCAAAAGTACTCTACAGCAATTTGATTTTGACGTACTCGGAGACCCGCTTACAAAGTGGACAGATTCAAGTCCGGGCATAACGTGATGCCAGAAATAACGTTTCCAGACAGTATTTGTCCACACACAAATCCAGCTATTATGTGTGTTTGATCCCAGAATGGGGAATAAGGTAGACCTGGAGTTACTGTGTCTAGTTTCTCATGGTACAGTGTCCAGCTTTACATGTGGTGTCCCCATCCAGCGGATAATTGTGCTTTCATTTGCTACCTGCTCTGAGCAGGTAATAAAACGAAGCAAGGGAGGACGTTTCAGTGCAGGATGTGATTGGACAGGGTGGGGATGGTATCGCGGAAGGGCAGAAGCTGTGGGCTGGCAGAGGGTGCATTATATGCTCCCTCTTTGCCACGGGAAGAGGTCTGTTGGGGGCTGCACTTGCAGCTGGAGCTCTTATGGGTTTTTTCCCCTCTGGTGTATTCAGATCCGAGCATTATGGGTGCGGGGACATTTGGCTGGACATACTGGGATCTCACACGGTAATATCAGTCTGCTCAACTTATATTAGGGCCCTAAGATGTTATTCAGCCTTGGCATTTCTGTAAGCCAAATAAAATAAGTGTGTTTACCCTTTTACTTTATCTTGCAACCAGTTGTCAACAACCACTGCCACAACTGTTTACTCTGAGGAGGAAACCCAAACAGCAGCTTTGTTGTTTTATTAATTGGTCTTTTTTAAGACCTTTTGCGTCTCCATAGAGCGGTATTATGTTGATGAGATGTGTTTGTCTGCCTGTCTTTCCGGATAGTGAAGGTAGATCCACACTCCAAGTCCTTCTAGTGTTAAGGACCCCTTTCCGGTATATATCTAATTTATTCCAAGACACAACGTAATGCTACAAGCCCCTTTGCTCATAATGTTTTCCCTGGGTAGCAGTATATTCAGATTCCTCTCATTTTAGGTGGAGATTGAACTGCTTCACTGTTCACAGGTGTTCTTTCAGCAGTGTTTAAAAAAAAGCGTGCCTTTGAGTGTTACAGTTGAGGATGATTAACCCTCCTTTTCTTGTATGACAGAAAGGTCATGATCTAGAAGGGACGTACCCGTGTCATATATATACATTCGGTGGGGGAGGAGTAGATCAATTCAGTGTTATATAGCTGATCAAGTTCGGCATTTACGTTTTGTGATGTTTTTCCTTGTCTTATATTTACCATTCACTTTACTTTTTCACCTCCCGTAGGAGGGTGAGCTTACTTATATTTTTATTTACATTTATGAATACCAGTGATGATCCATGAAGGGGAAGGCATCTTTACGTGTTTATAATTTTATTTCTCCACCTTTAGTGCCTTAATTGAATACATAAGCAACATATTTCCCCAGTAAATCGCACCCAACAATAGCAGATATACGTTTAATAACCCACTGGATGCACGAAAATGAACTGTTTTTCATTTCTTGCTTCATTGTGGTCCAATGCAGTGTAACAACCGTGCAGACTTGTAGCATAGTTTTACACGTCTGCCCTATTTTATCTAGTTATTCTATTTATAAGAATGGAAGAAACAGATTTTCATTTTCAGGTTTTAAATTTGTTATACTGGTTGGTGAGCCTAAAACGAGAATTTTCTCTCCCTAAATTATTCTTCGATTCTACACATATCAAAATGTGCGATGAATAAATAGTATTACACGTATATACATTTTCCTTCACAATACTGTAGCGCAGATTCTCCGTCCTGTACTGCCATGAGTGTGCTTGGTACTCCTGGAAACCTTTTGAGCAGTTCTTTTAGGGCACTCCATCAGCACTTACCTGAAAACCTTTGAGATTATCTTCATTTTTCAGCATGTAGATTTATTCTGCGATTTCCACCTCCACAAAAGTAAAGTAGGCAGACCCCTTTTAAGGTTTCGCTTGCACAGCTCTCAGGGAAGTCTTTTGTTAGTTTAAAAAAAAAAAGTGTCCAAAGGGTCTCACAGCCCGCCTTCAGCTTTCTCCAGCCTTTCGTTTGTTCTGCTGCTTATCACGCTGTTTATCTTTCTTTGTATTGGTTTTTGGTTGTTAGTTCCCGTTTGTTTCTGCTTGCTTTCATGTGTTTTCGAATCTGTGGAGCATCCACAAAGTTCTTATTCCTGTGTCAGATTTAATTCTTTCTTATGCAGCTTGTTTGTGGACTGTTCGTGTTTTGGGAAACTGCTGAGGTAGTAATTGAGCTTGTTGGTTTCTAATTGAGTTTGATGGCAGCATGAGTCGATATTTATTAAATAGCCAATAACAAAACCGGAAAACATCTTTTGGAATGTATGTCACTTTAGCATATGGTGTTCTGCAGCAACTTAAAGTGTTTATGCCAGTATTTATTTATTTGCATGATTAATTAAAATCTTAGCAACTTAAAGTGTTTAGGTCCTATTCACTGTGGAGACTTCAGAAGCTGTTCCAACGCGTAAGATCTGGATGTATTAAACATGCTGGCATTGTGTGCTCTTGCACAAGGAAATAAAAATGATAACTTTTAAAAACGTTTAAAAGAATCAGTCGGATTCAGACAAAACACGAACGTCCTCTCTGTAGTTGTTTACGTCATCACATCCTACCCCTCTGAAGCCTTTCAATCAAGTGTCTGCTACGCACATGGAAAGGGCTTTGGGTTTATCGCTTTTAAACGTGCATATTTAGCAGTTTCTTGATTTATTTAATGTCTTTATTGCATTTTTACAATACTGCCTAATCAGTGAGTACTACAAACAAATTAGTGTGTTCACATTGGATTTAATGTGTAGTAATACAGTTAGAGATACAGCTTAATAGTGCATACTAGGCACTAAAAGAATGGAGTGAAGGAGATCGAGGTTTGGCGTTTCTGAATGCCTGACTGTGTATTCTCACTCTTTCTGAAAGCTAAAACAGGACTGGAACATTTGAAGAAAGTTAGATAAATAAAGCCAAAAGTAAAAACCAAGCTGGCCAAAACATTCTTACAGATTCATGGGTGGCCACATCATTGCAGAATAAATTTGCATTAGTAAACACTTGCAAAAAAAGAACAATAATAAGAAAAGTATCAATCCATGTTGCATGTGTTAACACAACCGGTGTAAGCATGATAACTTGGGGGATATAGTGAGCCAAAGAGAGTAAGTAGTGCAGGCCATTTGACAATCAGTTCGCAATGGTGCATTATCCAAATGTAATTGGCCTAAAGGAAGTAAAGAATTAAATATGCAGAAAGTGAAAAAACAAAGAGGAATAAAACATCAAATATTGCTATATTTTACTATTAAATAGGCAGTCACAAGTGCAGTTACCTTGCAGGCACTAGGCTCATGATTTGAATGGTGCAGCAGGTGCAGTGACACTGGTGCCAAAAGCTCCAGGAACCCCTCCAAATACCTAATATTGCTATATTTTACTACTAAATAGGCAGTTACAAGTGCAGTTATCTTGCAGGCACTAGGGTCATTATTTGAATGGTGTAGCAGGTGCAGTGGCACCAGGCCCAACAGTTGTCAGAACACATCTAAACACCAAATATTGCTATATTCTACTACTAAACATGCAGTCATAAGTGCAGTTATCTTGCAGGCACTAGGGTCATGATTTTGATGGTGCTGCAGGTGTAGTGGCACCGAACGAAAGGGTGTCAGAAACTCTCTAAACAGAGATAATTGCTAAATTCTACTATGGTACAAAAAATAGGTAAAGTCCCACTCAAAACGGTTCTTGACGTTATCAAATTTTATCCATCTGAATAAAGTGTTCTCGGGTCTTTTTCATCGCCAGACCCGAGAACACTTTATTCAGATGGAGCTGGGAGCGGAGGGGCTACAGCAGCTCCTCAGGCTGTGGCGGGCCATTACCATTAGCTGTTGAACATCGCATGTGATTTCTACAGATTTTATAACAGACCTTCTGCCTTCCAAAGGATAGTCTTTGTTAAAGGCATCAAAAGCAGAAGCAATGGACCAACATTTTCTGACTAATATTTTTCATCTTGGTGGATTGCGTCATATGTTCATCTCAGATAAAGCCTTGAGAAAGCCCCGGCGCTTATAGCCAGAGGGGGCGAAACACGTGTCGGCTGATCTTTCCTTTGTCTCTGTGATCGCTTTGGACAATACTTTTGCTTTGAACAAAAACATTTGTTAAATAATATGGAATCAACACGTTTAGTCTGTACAACAATGAAAATAAAAATTTGAAAACATTTGATAACGTCAAGAACTGTTTTGAGTGGGACTTTACCTATTTTTTGTACCTTATACTCTTTCTAGAGGATTTGGGTCCTTGTCCTCTGGCCAAGTCCCCCATCACCATGAACAAGGCATTTTTTACAGGAGAATAGTGACTTTGGACCCTCTCCAGTTTTTGGAGCTTTGGTTTTTCACTAAATTCTACTATTAAACAGGCAGTCACAAGTGCAGTTACATTGCAGGCATTAGGGTCATGATTTGAACGGTACACAGGTGCAATGGCACCATGGCCAAAAGCTCAAGGAACCCCACTAAACTAAAAATATTACTAAATTTTACTACTAAACAGACAGTCGGAAAAGCAAACGCAGTCATCTTGCAGGCACTAAGGCAGGGGTCTTCAAACTGGGGGGCTAGGGTATGGGCTCCTCTAGGGGGGCCTCAAGTGATCCCAGGGGCTCGCCAGGCTCTGGCCAAAAGAAGAATTATGCAGAAAACAGTGTTTTGTTTTAAGCAGAAAACAGTTTATTGCATTTTTAAAAAAGTAACAGAACTTAACTGCAATGTTGAAATGGGTCTAGACATATTTACACATTGGCAACTTAATAGAACAATTGTGAAAAGTTCTGAAGGGGGCCCCATGATTTTTTTTTTCCCCCACCTGGCAGGGCGCAGCATTAAAAAGTTTGAAAACCACTGCACTAAGGTCAGAATTTTAACTGTGCAGCAGGTGCAGTGGCATTGGGCCACAAGGTGTCGAACCCCTCTAAACACAGATTATTGCTAAATTGTACTACTAAAAAGACAGTCACAAGTGCAGTTAGCTTGCAGGCATTATGGTCAAGATTTTAATAGAGCATCACGTGCAGTGGCCCTGGGCCCAAAAGTTGTCCGAACCCCTCTAAACACCCATTATTGATATATTTTACAACTAAACAGACAGTCACAATTGCAGTTATATTGCAGTTAAAAGGAGCATGATTTAAATGGTGCAGCGGGTACAGTTGAACCGGGACCAAAAGTTCTAAGGACCCCATTAAACACAGATTATTCTAAATGTTTCTACTAAACAGTCAGTCACAAGTGCAGCTATCCAACAGGCACTAGGGTCATGATTTGAATGGTGCAGCAGGTGCATTGGCACCATGCCTAAAAGTTGTCGGAACGCCTTTAAAACCAAATATTGCTATATTTTACTACTAAACAGTCGGTCACAAGTGCAGGTATCTTGCAGGCCCTAGAGTCATGATTTTATTGGTGCAGCAGGTGCAGTGGCACCGGGGACACAAGATGTCACAGCCCCTCTAAACAGAGATTATTGGTCAATTCTACTACTAAATAGGCAATCACAAGTGCAGTTACCTTGCAGACATTAGGGTCCTGATTTAATAGTGCAGCAGGTGCAGTGACAACATTACCAAAGGCTCTAGGAGCCCCACTAAACACAAATTATTACAAAATGTTACTTTTAATCAGTCGGTCACGAGTGCAGTTATCTTGTAGGCACTAGGGTCATGATTTAAATGATGCAGCAGGTTCAGTGACACCGGGACCCAAAGCTCTAGCAGTCCCTCTAAACACCAATGATTGCTATATTTTGCTACTAAACAGGCAGTCACAAAAGCCTCCTCAGGAGAACTTCTCTTTTCTCGCTGTTCAGGTTTGGACTTTCAATGGATGTGTAATTAGATCATGTGGAAGGAGGTTGAGCAGATGGAAGTGTTTCTAAACCCCTGTGGGAGGACTCTGCTCTTTTTGGTTGGTCTCATAATTAGCCCCCTGATCTGAAGGCACAGCACATCTTGGGGTTCCCTTTGTTCTTATCCTTTGTTGTTACCATGTGTATTGTAAGTTTGAGGTGATGAGGGGTGTTGCCTTCCCTGGGCACTGCTTCAAAACTGGACCAGGTAATGGCAATTCCATGGCTTCCCAGGAGGTCATGGTCATCTTATGCTGGCGTGCATCTGGTCCTCATGGGTAAAAAGAACTTAAGACTAGTCTGTACAGTGCTGTAGAGCAAATGACCCACTTAGTCAATGTGTTCATGTCTGTCTGTTTTTTTTGCCTTCCGTTCCTGCAACTCTTGCACATCCTGTCACCTTTTCTCCTAGCCCTATGATCCTCAAATTCTCCATAGGGCAAATTATTGGCCCCACTCGACACTGATCCACACACTGTAACTTATTCTAAGGAGAGAGATGAGACTGTTAGCCTTCACTTAATCAGGCTCTTCCATGCCCTTTGAGTGATTCCATGGTGTCCCTGAGCCTTAGGCTAACATTTAAGTATAGGTTCCTGCCTCTTATTTGACAAGGGAGGTTTCATACATACCTTTTGCTCAACAGATATAGTCCTGGTTGCCCTCTCAGTCAGTGACTTAGAAGTCCATTTTGTCTTCATATCTGCGAACGAAGCTCAAAAACTCACAGATTCAAGGTTTAATTTCGCAAGGCTTCTTTGCATGCTTCCGAATGATCTCTGCATTTGCCTATGTTAGTTTTTTATGTGCACCCACCTGCTGTTCAAAGAGAAAAACACATAGATTTGCAAAGAGTATGGAATTGTTGCAATTTCTTCTCAGTCTGAGGACATACCTCCATGCACCTGTGGGTACTTTCTCCAGTGGTACAAAGATTACAATTGCTATCCCACCAATTACCCAACGCTACCCCCCTCTGCATTGTTTTAGTTACCCCGTCCATTCTCAGTGGAGGTGCACTGTGTGGTTTAGAAGGTGCTTAGCATCTGGCCGGCCTGGTGAATCAGAGCCTTTACCACTTAACAATATCTCAGAAGTGTTACTGGCAAAATGCCAGTCTTGTACTAGAATCTTGAAGCCTTTCAACCCAACTATTTATTGTGCATCCTAGAATTCAAGGCTTCCTATTTACAGATTTTTATTTGGTGCCCCCATGGAAGTTTCTTGAGGTTTTTTCAATGGGTGACCAGCTTATTCAATAGAGTGCTGTTCATCCAGAACTTGGTGCTCAGGGTGATCACTAGAGTGAAAAAGTAATAGCGGACTTGCTGTGGCTTCATACTATACCTAGCTACACTGACATAACAATCAGCAGATGAAGACTTCATCTTCTCAGTACCCCCCAAGTCCCTTGGTCTAAACAGCGTTTCTTTTGACCTAGGTCTGTGAGGAAATGTGGCAAACTCCTGCGAGAAACCTAACTTCTTTGCTGTATTGGGCTGGAAGGTAAGAGAGGCATTTTGACTAAGAGAGCGTCAGGAGCCTCTCATGCTTCCATTCTCATTGGCGTTTTTGGCAGAGGCACCTAGATCACTTACTTAAATGTGGTTCCTCTGAGAAGTCTTCAAATAGGGTACAGCTTCACAGGGTTGCATTGAGAAGGTATGAATCAAATCTGAGGTCTATACTAATCCATTTCTCAGTGTAAGAGGGGCCTTGAATGTTTTCCATTTTCTGAGAATTTCAGCCTATGCATCTTCTGTACTGCAGGGCCCACTGCAGTCCATCACAACTAATTTGTTAAAGCTTGGTTGGATGGTCTCAAGAGTCTTCGATGATTGAGATCTCAGGTACTCTTGATCACTTTGTGACGCTAAAAGCTGCCTTCCCCTCAGGAGGGAGAGTTTCTTTGTACACAAGTGTTATGTGACCACTACGTTTTACTTAGAGAAGTCTAGTTCAACTTCTATGTGCCCTCATTTTAGAGCAACAACTGAAACAGGCAGGCTATCTTCACTCTTGAGAGGAGCTTCGCAAAGAATATCCTTTGCAAGATCTGGAATTCAACACAGAGGTCTGCTTACCTCAAAGCCAATACAGAGTGCCTTGCCTGAGGCCTGGTTGAGTGTGGACAACCTGTGTATGGGGTATGTATTTTTCAGCAGCTTCAAAATACGTTTCTTTACACATGCATTTCCACACCCCTTGTTCACAAATTATTTGCAGTCCTGGTATGGTTATGAGGTGACTGATGATCTTGGTGGCTCACGTCTGATCTAACAACTTCTGCTGTGTGGGCAAGAAATGTCATAAGTGGACTATGGGCGTTTTGTTTGTCTAAGCCTTCCTTTGTTTGTCTAAGCCTTCCTTTGTATGCCATTGAGAAGTTAAAGCTATGCATAATGCTGAAGCTAGATACTGACTGTTGGCAGTATTTGAAAGCACTCCATTTCAGTTACATTTGATACAGTGTCACATTCAAACCATGCCTATCAGATCATGTCTGCTGTTTCATTTTGTTACAATATGCTGCATATTTGACGGTTGTAATGGCAAAATATTGGAAATGGAACTTTCTCTGCCTTGGATCCTCAAAACTCCACTGTTATCCACCAAAATAATATTTCCTGTTTAGAAATAAAAGTTACTTTTCATCTTTGAGGATGCTGAGTCGCAATCACACTTAAGCAGATACCCTTATAAATAGGAACAGGGTGATAGAGACAGCCTACCTACAGAGTGGGTGACTACCTCCAGTGCTACATACTCCATTGCCGAGACATGGGGTTTGGCAGAAGCTTACAAAATGTATAGGTGGAACTGATAAAATGGAGAGAGCTGCATCTGTGGTGATTCACTTGTGTTAATTTTTACAAAATCTTTTCTGCTGCAAAGGAATTGTGATACTGCCATTCCTAATTTTTAAGAGTGCTCTAAATTGGTGTCTCCTGATACATTGGTACCACTATGGTGGCAGTGCAAGTCCCATGAGTAGCCATAAATAATGACTGTTTGCTGTTGGTGCAGCTGTGAAGAGTCAATACACAGCACCCGCCACTTTATGAACACAGATGTGGCACAGAAGAGAAGGTGGAAAGTGGGCCTGAGTGAGCAGGTTTTAGGAATTGTTACCCCACAGAGTGTTGTGAGCCTTGTCCCATAATATGAGAGATGAATTTCTAAATTACTTTGCAAATGAGAATAAGTGAGGAACTTTATTAGAGTGCAGTATGCCCAGAGCCCTGGAATATATTGGTGATCACCTCAATTAGTGTCATCACTGATGAGATCTCTATATAATTTTTCTCTTCCACCTACTGAGAATGTTGACAAAAGAAGGTGTGATGACATTTTCATCCCTCGCCCTCTTAAGGTGACTAACAATAGAAGTTTGGATTTTTACAAGGTGAATCACTGTTTATGGTGCCCTTGGTGATCAGCCTGCTGCCTTCTGCAGCACTGAAAATAATGTAATAGCCATGTAGGAGATGCTCGAAATATTGCAGATGACTGAATACGGTCTAAGTGACAATAGCGATTCTCAAAATTAAATGCAAAGAGAATCTGAATTTCATCAAAGACACAAAGGCCAGCATTATGCATTTATCCTTTAATGCCATGTCACTCCATGCTGCACTTTAAAGAACATTACATCATAAACAAGTCAATCTAGAATTTAGCAATGGCAACACATAAATAGTCGGTGCACATAGAGATCTGCCTCTTTAAAATGTTCAAGTCGTAGTCAGAACATGGTTCCTTAGCTTCTTGAAGTATCCTAAATGAGGATCCAACAAAATGTACAGTCTTGGACGATCCCTTCATCCAAATAGCTTATTGCTTATTATTGCTTATTATCTGTAAAGATAAAAACGATTAAAACAACGACAATCATCGCAAATAATTTTTTAAATAAAAGTCTAGTTATTCCAAAATACAAATAAAAATCATATTTCATATTATGGCGTCATTCCTTATTTTAATTAATCCTTCATTTTTTTGTCCCTCAAATCAGTACAAGCAAATTCCTCTCTTCTTTCCTTTTCTCTCACTCTCTTTTATTTTTTAATCAACCCTTCCTGGTGAGGGAGGGTGGGGATAATGTTGGCCTCTGTGTCTTTAATGAAATTCAGATTCTCTTTGCATTTAATTAGGAGAATCGCTATTTCATTACAAGACCGAAGCCCACCATTATACATGTCAGTAGCTCTCCAAGACCACATCAGACATATGCTCAATTGGTTTACAATAATGTTTTGCAAACATGGTTGCAGTAGACCAATCAGCAGCTTTCATAATGTCTTCTAATTTTACTCCTTTACCAAAGACTTCACTGACTATGGCTCCTCTTACAGAATGAGCACCAAAATTTGACAGATCGATACCAGCTTCCTGCATAATGCATTTAACCCACCTAGCAATAAAAGCACTAGTAATCACTTTAAAAGGTTTTGCAAAAGAGATCAATAATTGGTTAGTACTATGTGGACGGAATTCCTCCGTACGGCAACCGTATTCTTTCATACAATTTACTACGCACAATTTCTTACAGGTTCTTACAGGTACCAAATCTTGAATACAAGATAGTATGCAACAGTTTTTGATCTTCTAGTTATTTCAGATATCACCCCAAAGGGGTCATAAAGGTAGTTACTCACCTCCAACGCTTTAACATCTGAAACCCTTCGACATGAGATCAGGCATAGTAAAGTAGCTAGTCTCGGAGAAAGTTTCTTAAGTTATAAAAACCTGCTCCCTGACCATTCAGAAAGCATGTGCAATACCATGTTAACATCCCATAAAGTTCTAAATCTTGGTCTTGGAGGTCTTCTCAACATGATGCTTTTTTATACTCTACATATCAACACATTCTATCCTACGCTCCTGCCATTAACCATACTATGACCTGCAGACATTTCAGATCTATAGCAGTTAATGGATCTGTAAATGAGGCCTCTATCAAATTGCTCTACTATAAAATTTACCACCTGTACTATAGGAGCTTCCACGGGATTCAGATTCCTCTCCATGCACCAACATACCCAGGTTTTCAAGATTCCCTTGGACCTATACCTGGTTCCCGGGGACCCATGATTCTTCAAGGAGTTCTGCATATCTTCCTGAAAGGCCTGACATCTCTGAAGAGCTGTTGAAAGTCCCTGACAGTACTAGAGGGTGTTCCTCTCCAACAACGTCTTTAAGAAGACTCTCCGTAGCAGGAAAGAAAAACGGAATGTCGCAAGCGAGTTCCAAGGTCAATGGGAAACCATGCCTGTGACACCCAAAACGGAGTTACTAGGACGATGGAGCATTCTTCCTTCCTCACTTTCTGAAGAACCCTCTGAATCATCGCCAATGGAGGAAATGCATAAGTGTCTGCTCCTTTCCAGTTCTGAAGGAAGGCATTTACTGCTAGAGCTCCTTGATCTGGCATCCAGCTGTAATAGTTCTTCAATTGAAATGTCAGACTGCTCGCAAAGAGGTCTATCTTTAAGGGAACCCAACATTGGAAAGTGTTCTTGGAACAGTTCTTGTTGAGATTCCAGTCGCTGTAATCCCTTAAAAATCTTGAATGCCAGTCAGAGAGACATTTGCCTTCCCAGGAATGTACTCGGCCTGCAGATTAATTTTGTGTTCTATACAGAACATCCAAAGCTTCTTTACCAAGGTTGTCAGGCCTAATGATTTTGTTCCTCCCAAACAATTTATATAGGCTACTACAGAAACATTGTCTATTTTCAAAAGAATTGTTCTGCCGTGAAGATGATGTCTGAAACTCATGAGGGCATAAAGACCAGCAGTTAATTTTAAATAGTTTATATGGTGTAACCTCTCTGTTTTTGACCATGACCCACCAGTTTCCTTTACATCCAGACGTGCTCTCCAACCATATGAGCTTGCATCCTACTCCAGAATAAAGTCTGGTGATGAACCAAAGACTGCCCGCCCACTCCAGGCCTCAAAGTTCTCTAGCCACCAAGTAATTTCCGTACTTGCATCTGCATCCAAAAATACGTTGTCCCCATACCATGAGCCTTTCTGAAGGGCTCCTGCTTTTGTTCTTTGAAGAGCACGATAGTGTAATGGGCCCGGAAAGATAGCTTGAATAGATGAAGAAAGCAGAACTAGTACTCTTGTTAGTTCTCTCAGAGTAAACAATTCCCGTTTTAAAACATACTTTTTCTTTTTTATGTTGCAAATCTTTTTTGGTGGTAGAAATAAAAGTACTTTGAGAGTGTCTATAGTGAACCACAAAAACTCTAGAGACTGGGAAGGAAACAAAATAGACTTTTCTTTATTTACTATGATCCTCAAACTTAACAGAAGATACATTACCATGTCTAAATCTCTCAAGAGTTTTTTTTTTGGCACTGTGACATGATCAGTATGTCGCTAGATAGCTGATCATACGCACACCTCTTGCTCTTAGGAAGGATGCTACTGTTCTTATCATCTTTGCAAAACACCAAGGTGCAGAAGAGAGACCACAGGGAAAGAGCAAAACTGATAGTCAGCCAAATGAACTGAAGATAAGGTTGGAAATCTTTGGCCATGAGGATAGGAAAATGCGCATCCTTCAGATCCAGTTTCACTAGCCAGTCGTCTCTTAATAGCATGTCTCTTAAAAGATGGATCCCCTCCATCTTGAAATGTCTGTAAACTAAGAAACTGTTTAAGTTTCTCAGATTTATGACAGGTCTCCACCCTTTTGTCCTTCTTCTTCACCAGTAAAAGAGTGCTGACGAAAACCTTACAACTTCCCCCACCTCTATAATCGCCCTTCTTTTTTTAGCATGGACTTTACTTCCTCGTGCACTACTTTCTGTTGGTCTGTGGACAAGGTTAACTTCCTGGGAGTTTTTTTCTGGAAAGGTATTTTTATGAAATCTATTTTAAAACCTCCAACGGTTTCTAAAACCCAGGGATCTTGTGTTATGCTTTCCCACACATGAATAAAATATTTTAATCTACCTCCCACTCTTTCCTGGGAAAAAGAAGAAAGATAAGTGTTCGTACTCACCATGGACATTTGAAGAACTTTTTCTTCTAGTCTTGACTTGTTGGTAACTTTGACCCTCTTTGTGGATAAAAGGCTGCAGGTGAGGATGAATGGAAGCCTCTCCCTCTTTGTCTGTAGTAATAATATTAGGATCTTTGAAGATCTCGGCCGGCAGAAAGTACTTTGTACATATTTGTTTGGGCTTTGTCCTAGGGCAGTGAATGTTGCTACATATTTTCCCAGTGTTTTAACCGTATCCTCTCTGAAGAAAAGACCATTCGGATTCTCTGAGGCTTCGTTTCCTGCCTAATCTCCTAATTTAGGGTTTATTCTCATGACGACTGCTTTGCTTCGTTCCGTAGTCAATGCCACGTTGGCATTGCCCAGGAAAATCATTGTGCGCTGGCTCAAGCCATGCAGGAGGTCCAAATCTAATGGAATTCCTTTGAGCTATGCCTCTTCCGACATATCTATGATTCTAGTGAGAGGACCAACTATGTCCAACAGGCGGTCTTGGCAGAAGTTAAGTGACTTTCCAAGTCCTTTTCTTGGGTCTCTGCCCATTTTAAACAAAAAAGTAATTATTTCTGGATATAAGTTTGGAGTTGAGCAGACCTTTTTATGTACCAGTGGTCTTGAGAAATCTCCCTTAAGCAGGTTTCTGACCTCCTTTTCCAAGGGGTATCTTATCAGTTTTTTAAATAAAATTACCAACATGCTCGAGTTGCCACCACTCAGTTCTTCTTGGGTGTTTTATATTATGAGGAGCGAACAACTTTCCAAGAGGATTTTTTATAACATCCTTAGAGCTAGAAGGATCTGAATCTTCTGTAAGTGAGTAATTATCAACAGAAAAATGTTCATCCTTATCCAGAATATACTCATTGAGCATGCCTGTGTCATCAACATGGTCTTCTGAAAGCTCAATTTCATGAGATTCAAAGGTATCTGAGGCTGTCAAGCCCCCATGATCTATTGTGTCTCATTGGACACCTCTCCTGTTTGTGCAGCGTTGGGGTACCCATCCTTTTCAAGGTGCTTAGACCTTCTTTGAAGTGTTTTGGCCTACCGTATAACTTGAGGTGCTTAGACCCTACAGCGAACTAGAAGGAGCTGAACCTTCTTCCATATGTTTTGTTTTCCTCTTTCTCTTCCCCTCCTTGTTTCCTGAATCAGGATTATTCTCCACATTTGTTGAAGTCTCTATCCCTGAGGCTTTACTTTCTCTTTTTCTTGATTGGACTCAATTACGCACTACATATTGTGTACGTGTCCTAATACTCTCTTCATTAATAAACCCTTCAGAGCCCATAATAGCTTCATTCATTCTGTCTATAGACCTTGTGTAGTAAAAGTCAATTGACTAATGAAGCGCTTCAAATAAATCTAGGTTCACCTAATAATAATTAACATTTCTGAATATTAAAAAAACAACATGCTAGGGAATCTAAATTCCTTAATACTGAACTAAGTTTTGAATTTTTGAGACAGTTGAATCCTCTGGGTTTTTCTTATAAGCTATTGAAACACTTTGTAATGGTGCGCACAACTGTCTCCACAGATGCTCTAACTGACAACTGTCATTCTGTAGCAACACAAAAGGATGATGGACGGAGTGTTGAAACTTTTCAAACACTCGACCCCAGTCAAAGATCTGGGTTTACTCCATTGTTCTTTTGCTCACCATGCCACCCCAGTTTGGACCCAGCCATATGCAAATCAGTCTTGACCCTGTTCCCCTGGAAACAGTCCAGCCCGAACTGCCAGGCCAGATCCTCCCTGGACCAGAAACAAGCATCTTAGGACCGGTTTCAGAGTATCACCCTTCATCAGCCAGGCTAGCTTGAATCCAGTGGCACAGTGAGCACAGGACCCACGTCTGAGCAGACCCTTCCGACTTAGGGCAACTTTAGCAACACAAAAGGATGATGGACGGAGTGTTGAAACTTTTCAAACACTCACCCCCAGTCACAGATATGTGTGTAATCCATTGCTCTTTTGCTCACCATGCCTGTGTCAGTTAAGGCATCGCTAAATATAAACCTGAAACAGGTCTCTTTTATTAGGAGTCTACCAAACTAAAATGGATTGTTAAATACTGTGTTGGGACTCAATACCGTTGCCGAATGCTTTCCTCGAAACATGATCAGCGTGAAGACTGTATCGGTGAAGAAATTTCCTGAGGATGCGTGACGCCCGACTCTGCAATGATGTTCAGTGACGGTCCTTGCGGTAAGTGTCTTTGCACTTGCCCCAAAAAATGTCCACTCACAAAGAAGTCTGTAGCCGTGTCAGTCACACATAGCCTGTTTGAGACGGACGCAACTCGCCTATATTAAAAGAAAAAACCTAATTGCGCACGAAGTACCCCCACGCAGCGACAGTTGGACTAACAGAGATAGGCGGCCTGCACCTGAGCTATCGGTGCAATGAACGCAGGGAAATGCGACAGATAGGCACGTTCTGTGTTCACACGGTCGTCTTGAGTACCTATAATGTATAAATACTTAATATATCGCTATACTAAACCTTCAATCTAGATATAAAACATCTCCATAAACTGGAAATGGAACTAAGAAAAAAACAAACATCAAAATATAGACATTGCTACATAACAGTGCTAAATATACGATTCTAATCGGTAGGCTAAGTAATGTTAATTAATTATACAAATCTAAACACTCATAAATATATACATTTAGACAAAATTAAGTAATCAAGGTAATTAGTCTTAGAAGTAAGAAGTGCTACTTATCTGAGGAGCAGCATTTAAAAGAAGCAGATCTCTATGTGCACGGACTAATGTGTTCCATTGTTACATTCTAGATTGACTTGTTTATGATGTAATGTTCTTTAAAGTGCTGCATGGAGTGGCATGGCATTAAAGGATAAATGCATAATGGTGGCCTCCGGTCTTGTAGTGAAATTGCTAGAAGATGGCTGGGATTGATGCTATGTTGGGTCTGAGTCGATGAAGCCGTTTCAGTACTGTGCTGTAAACTCCAGATGTAGAAACATGGGGCCAGATGTAGGAAGCCTTTTGCATGTCGCAAACTGCGAAAAACGCAGTTTGCGACATGCAAAAGGCCTAACGCGATGCACATCCTCAAATTGCGAGTCGGTACCGACTCGCAATTTGAGGATGCGACTCGCAAATAGGAAGGGGTGTTCCCTTCCTATTTGCGACCGCATCGCCATGCTGAGTTGCTTTGTGACCACGAATGCGGTCGCAAACCAATTCGCAGTTACCACCCACTTGAAGTGGGTGGTAACGCATTCGCAAACGGGAAGGGGTCCCCACGGGACCCCTTCCCCTTTGTGAATGTCGCTGAAAATATTTTTTCAGAGCAGGCAGTGGTCCAATGGACCATTGCCTACTCTGAAAAAATGAAACCAAATGGTTTCATTATTTTTTTGAATTGCAACTCGTTTTCCTTTAAGGAAAACGGGCTGCAATTCAAAAAAAAAAAAACTGCTTTATTAAAAAAAAGCAGTCACAGACATGGAGGTCTGCTGTCTCCAGCAGGCCACCATCCCTGTGAGTGCATGGACTCGCTATAGGGTCGCAATTTGCGACCCACCTCATAAATATTCATGAGGTGGGTCTTTGCGACCCCATAGCGAGTCGCAGAAGGTGTCTCTGACACCTTTCTGCATGCACTTTTGCGAGTTGCAATTTGCGAGTCGGTATGACTCGCAAATTGCAAGTCGCAAAATCTTTTGTACCTACAACTGGCCCTTAGTGTGGTAATGAAGACCTAGTAAACAAAGCAATGTATTCCAATTTTCTTTTCTTTTCACTTTCCTAAGTCAACGAGAACGTCACATACGCAGTAAAACCATTCTCATTTTATCTAACTTGGGAAGGGAAAGAGAGGCAAATATGTCTTGAGTTACAGAACCTGAGGAATCAACTGTTGAACCTAGGTTAGTAGGCCTTTTATGGTGCCCTAATAAACTATTGTTGAGTCACAGACTGAAAGTACACGTGATAGTTAATTAACAGACTGAAAGTACACATGGCTGTACAGGCAGGGCCTGCTCAGGCCTTTTTGAATTATGTTATTAGGGATTAGATTGAAAAGTGAGGCTTCCCAAAGTACTTAATATATTTTTTTGTACGAGATAGGGAAGCTTCTGTAGGATTACCAGGTAAATTCTAGGATGAGGTGACAGCTCAATAGGAGATTATGCAATTGGTTTCTGAATGGATGGCTGTATTGTTTACTGTTTTATTGAGAATAAGTGTATATAATCCATTCCTTCTCACTCCAGTTTGGTTGCCTTAGCACAGAGAAAATAGGTGCCTCTGGAGCTATATTGGTAAGAACAGTATTGTGTAAACACTAACATAAAGACCAACATGCTAAATAGTGGTGGAATATGATGATCTTTTTGACTTCACAACAGAGTTGATTTTGAGTTGGTCCCCTTCTAATTAGATCTTGAGTTTTGTTCCATAAATATATTTTCAAAATAATAGAAACTTGAGTTGAACCTCTGCCTCTTTCTTTCATTCTCCCCCTGAGGGTGTGTGGAGGAGGCTGCAAGGGCTTCTGTCTCAGCTGAGAGGAAGGGAGCTTGGCTGCATGACAATTGAGTATTTGCCAACGTTCATCTATGTTTGTCTTAGTCTATCCTTGATGTTGTCATGGAAGTCAGAAATTCTTCCACTGTGCAACTTTACTAGAGCTAGTGCCTAGTCTCTTTGCGTCTCGTTATCCTTTTTAGGTCTCACCTTCTAGACAGCGTATGCACTGTCTGTTGAGAGATGTATTTTTAGCTTACAGTGGACTTATAGCCTTCCCAATGCTTACCATTGATTCGCTTGTCACTCTCATTTGCTTGCTTCTTATTCTATAGAACGTTTGGGCTTTCCTTCCTGTTCATGAGTTTGTCACTCCCCTGGAGAATTGGCACTCTCCTCTTACCCTTCCACTGCTTCCTTTTCAAGCACTACTTTAACTTATTCTTTTTGTTTAACGTCTCAATGAAAGTGTGTTTTTTTCCATTTGTCTTCATCCTTTGCTTTCTCTCTTCTACTTTGCTGCACTCTGTGTTCTTCTCTCTTGCCTGTATGCTTCCTCCCCAGTCGTATCCCCAACTTATTTTTTTCCCTTTTCAGTTACTGATCATGAGTGAAAAAAAACAGCTGCATCATTCTGTAGGCATTCGTTGTGAGCACGTCTACATAATGACACGATCTGCCCCATCAGAAGTTTTTCTTAGAATTGTTTAGCCGTGCTGCACAGCATCTTAGGTCTGGGCCGGCAGGAAGGCAACTCTCCGGATAAGGCCTCTCGAAATATATGTGTTTTTGCATTTATTATTCCTTTGTGCAGCATTTTAAAAGCACTGCAAAGTTCTTTGTACATTCAGCAGCTTTGGGGCAAAAATAAAAGCATCAAGAAAATTCTGATGATTAATGTACCTGCTGGAGAGAGATGGAACTTTTGTCTAGTGGCAGTTTTGATTCATCTAAGATAGTGCAGCTGGTTAATACGCCTGCTGCAAAGAACGTATATCATGCAAAGAACAGTATTTTATATACATAGCACAGTGAGTTACTGCTTTTGTCACAGAGATTATTTTGTTACTGTACGGTTTCTAAGTTACAATCGTAATCTAGAACAGTGAGCTATGAACTGCCATCAAAGGGTTGCATGCAAACTGCATGGCACCAATTAGAAAGGTATATCTTTTCCCCAGTCTTCCATTTTCCTTCTGCTGCTAATAAAGGTTTGCATGCTTGGAAATACATTCTTATTATTAAATTCAACGCTTACCACTGTGCTATGTTCTGATTCCTGAGTTTCTGCTCCTCCAGACCAAGCACTCTAAGAAAATGCCTACCAGTGTAGATGACATGTGAATCCTAAAGCTTGTAGTCCCCTGTTAAAGTGCTCCAACACCCTACACTGGTATGAGAGGTGCTATAAAACAGATGAATTAAATGTGACAGAGAGGCTCTGGAGAGATGAGAGGCCTTTATGGTTTTACTTCCTTTCCCCACCACATATTTATGTTAAAAAGCTCTCTCAGATCGTATGTACCTAAGAAATAAAAACAGAAATCGCCTGGGAATTGTAAAATATGACCTGAAAATTCAGCTTTCCTAAATAAAACCAAACATTGAAAAGTTTGTCGCAGAGATGCAGCGTCTACCTTCCCACTAAAATGTTTCTATTTTGCATATTTTTCTATACAAAATAATTATATCTTTAGTAATTTGAGTATTTGTTTGGTGTGTACTTGTTAGTGTATTTTTTGTGAATTACTGTTTTAATATTTGAAATTTAAATCATACAAATTGTTTGGGAGTCCTGGACTTTTCAGTAGTGATTCAGCAGGGGTCCTCAGGAGTCAAAAGTATGGGAACCACTGTGGTAAACAATAAAAATCCCAAAACAAATTTGAAAAACAGAGCAAAATATAATGGCCAAATTAAAACCAAAACGACAAAAGTCGAATAAACTGAACTGAAGATATGCATTTTAAAATTCAAGAATCTCTAAATACCAATAAGTCAAAAGTCACAGTATAACAGGACCTAGGTGAAATTCAATACTGACTGTGATGGAGCGCAAGTCAGACACACTAACCAGGTTCATTCTGGTAATAGATTTTAGCTTCTGGCCCTTTAAGTCCAAATCTGCCACATGAGTACACTTCTAAAGCCTTGAAAACCTCAGGGAAGGCACGCAGAGACTCACAGGGTGGCAGGCAGAGGCTAACAGGGGGACCCAGTCCAGTTCCAGTTGCCACGGGTCATCCGGGCAGTTGCAGGAAAAGGCCTCTTGTAGCTTTATGTGCCCTGTAGCTTTCACTGGAGGTCAGTCTTATGACGCTTGGAGTCAGCTTCTTTGTCCTGGGTACAAGAAGGTGAGCTGGCCCATTCTTCTAGACTCTTCTCAGGTCTCAGCAGGTTCTTCCTCTTTTGATCTTCCAAGTGTCCAGAAATGTTCTGAAGTGGACACCTGGAGATGCCACATTTATACCAGGCATGAGGTAGTGGGTGTGAATGACCCCTGGGAATGCTGTAATCAATGGGTTAAAGTTTCCTGGGGCTAATGCTACCCGCTTTGTGCATTTTCAACATGGCCAAGGACTTTATCCGCACTGACCTTAGTCTTTGATGGCTGGGGTGTATGTGAGTTATCCTGATGTCCTCTCAAGTAGAACACTAAAATCCAGTTTTAGGCACCCACTGTACCCCCAACAAAATCAGATGTTGGGTAAAATAAAAGCTGAGCATTGAGCAAATTGACAGTAGATACTTAAAAAAGTGGCTTGGCATTCGGTTTCCCTCCTTTGAAGTGTGACCCTAGTGTTATATGTAAACCCAACAGACCTGTCTAACAGGCTGTGCCACTGTAATGGCAAAGAGAGCCCCTTTATGGTTGGGGCCACTCTGGTTGGCAGGATAAAAGAAGGGCCCTGCTCCAGCATCACCTGACATTTGCCTGTTACAGGGGAGGCCTTTTTGAAGTGGGCCCCAAGTGTCATATTAAAAACCATAGAAGACCTGCCAGGTAGGATGTGACATTCAAGGATGAACATGACATTTTAATGTCAAGTGCATCCTCCCTGCCTCTCCTGCATATTCATGTCAGCCTATTGTTTACTCCTGAGAGCGGTTCACTCCTCACCACAGGCAGAGGCATCAAATGCCAAGTGACAGTTTGAGGGCACCGAAAGGCCTTAAAAGCTTTAAACAGGCAAGAGGTTACTTTTCTTAGTATCTTTTCTGTATTAGACAAAATTTAACTTTACCATTCCATAGAATTTCGTCTAACTATTACAAAGACACCTTGAGATGCTTCTTTGGCTGTTACCTATGAGTAGGCTACCTTCACTATGGACCATTAACATAGACTAATATTTATAATGCATTTTTTATGTAGCGTGTCATTTACGACGTCCCACATTACAACACAATCAAGTCATCCGTGGTGAAGGTAACATAAAATGTTTTTTGGAATTGGTATTGTGTTATGGGGATGGATCTTTGCACCTTGAGAGTGAGATCGGACATTTTATGGCACTAAAGACTGTGCTAAACGAGTGGTAAACAGAAGGCTGCGTACAGACTAGCATTATTTGCTGCTTACGTTTCAGCCAGCAGGCCACCACACCAATACTCGCAATGAAAACCCCTTTTTTGTACATTCGGCCGCTGACTCCCGTTAGAGAACATGTATTGTGCAGATGGCACAATTCTTTTGAACACTAGTAAAAATTGTATTGGACCGGTGTGAAACCCACTTCTGTTTGGGCAATTAAGATTTGTGATAAGAATCATAAATGTGGACTGATACGCATACTCTGCATTGTTGTAGTGCATTTATTTGTAAATAGGTCCCAATATCTGAAAATTCACACACGTGGATACTATTGAAGTCAATAAGAATCTAGTAAATCAGTAACACGTTTCTTGCTTTCAAACTATACAACTTACACATCTCGTCTAGAAGAGAGGGTGAGGCCCAACCATGAATAGCACACGGCAATAAAGAGCCCTCAGGGCATGGAATTCCTAGGCTTAACAGTAAGAATATCAGTAGACATGTACAACAGATTTTAAAGTTATCCAATTTAAAATACATTTTCAACACCTAAGCATTGTAAATGTGTTTTAAATTGAATAACATAACGTGTTGCACATATCTGCGATGTAAAAAATCCGTTGTAAATTAATTATATGTTTTTGTTTTATATGTAATGACAGATATCCACCTGCAGAGATAGCATTTTTATTAAACTTAATATTATATCCCAGTGCTTTCTTATGGAACAAATAACCATGCAAGAGTGAAGATAGACGTATGGACCTATTCACTGTAAGAATATGTTTAACATCAAACTTTCACTTGTCCTACTTTTAAATACTATTCCTTGCACCTTTATGGACCATAAGGTCTACATAGGGGGGAGTTGTACATTTTCTAAAGGAAGGTTTAGGCCTGTCAAAAGGGATTTCTTGGATGTGGCTTGCCAGCTGAACATGGCGGACGCTCTGTAGTAGGCTCCTCCATCTCACCGAGCGGCCTCACTACAACATTTACGTTGAAGGCCTCTAAAGTCCCCAGTTTCCTGGTTACTTTAACACAAACAATAGCAGCTGCAGGCACCTGAAAAGTACAGCATTGTCTCAACTCCTCACTGCATTCTTGGGCTGCACCGCTTTGGCTGTAAAACTAAGATGTGGGCCACCAGTGTGGCTGGAGCGGCGACTGGTGCTTAACAGAATTGGAGTAGCCAGGTCACTATCGCTGCAGCTCGTGGTGTCCACCAAAAGTGCCTGTCGGGGTCTCCACAATGGCATCTTTCCCCCCTCCTGCCTGGTAAGTAGTGATGCTGCCAGCAGCCACACAAAAGTACACTAGAGAGGGCCCTGTGCGTGTGTGGACCAGACCTCTATTTGGGCCCTTTATTGATAGCAGCATCAGCTTGACGGTCGCTGGAACTCTCCCTGGGGAGTCTGGGGCTACCGGCAGGGAGGCGACTGCCAGGATGACCTGGAAGCCACCAGGGCATCCTCCTACATTCTAGTTCCAAGGCCACTGGTCATAGAGGGGGGCCAGTGACGCTACATGATACAGCATCAATTTGAGTTCACACCCCCTGTGTGGCGGCTCACACTGTGCTTCCCCTGTGCCCCTTGGGCTGATCATGGTGCATCCAGTTGATGGACAGGGCCCTGGCTCAGGTTGAGGACCAAGGCAAGGTCCCTGAAGGCAAGTGATTACACGGATGGATCAACATCTTCACTCCAGCCACTCTGGGATCCTCCATGTGCCCTGAGTGGACCACTCCAGACCTCTTTTGACACCTTTTGAGCCAGACTGCAGGTCAAGGGCCCCCCTCCAGGACTATGCTTCTGAAGTGACAACACGCATGAGAGGATGGAGAGATATTTAGTGATTCGGTTGTGATGAGTAACACAAGGGAGCAGGCGCTTTGGCACATGATCCTTTTCCATTTCATTGCTGCCTTACTGGATCTCTTGCTCGGGGTTGCCTATGAGGATGGATCTAACAGGGTGATCACCTTGTGGTCTCTTGGGCCTCACCTCGGGTGCCTGTGTAAGGTGACATCTCAGGACTCACTCATATCAGCTCTAGCATTGTCCAGGAACTGTGAATTGATGGGCAAATCTGGTACCCCTCCCTGCTTGGGGACCGCAAGCACTACTCAGCCCCTGGCATCCATTATGCAGTAATGTTGATTAATTCACTCTGGATGACATGCTCTTGAAATCACGATGGGGACTCGTATTAACTCTTCACCTGTCCGTCTGTCTTTTTTCCCCGCTTATGAGTCGTTTTGATGTAATCGGAAAGCAGGCTGATCCAGGGAAATTCCATTGTGGGATCGCTTACCCAGGATATAGCATGCCTAAGTAGTTGGAGGTTTTGATTAAGCACCACATACTCTCTAGTTTTCTGTCCTGATAATGACCCTTAAATAGACAAAGGTCGAAACGTTGATTATTCTACAGCCAATTGGGGCTATTTTTTGTTGGACCGCCAATTGCAACAATTTAGCAAGGACATTTATTTTGGCTTGTATCCAAATTATTGGTCATAATGATAGCCCATAGGCAGTTTTTTTGTATATATTGTACATATATGTATTGTTTCGTTGCGCCGTTCACAAGCACTAAATTCACTATATTCACTGTCACCATTTTTGGTTTTAGAAATGTGGCTGCTGTCAAATATTTAGTTTCAAATATAGTTTTGCATTTGGTTACTCCCTTCTTTATAATTTGATTCATGGTTTGTTTTCTTCATTGACTTTTAAATGGTTCCCGTTGAGGCATTGTTGCAGATACACGTTATACCCAGGTCTCAACTGGGTTTATTTGGGTATCCCCTATTGTATATACTCCCTCCCTGTTTGGAGACAGTGATAAAGCCCACGGTGGAGCTGGTGCTGATGTGCGCCTTAGAACCACAGGATACACTGCTGATGACACTGCACAAAATATTGAAAGCAGTGATGGACAAAAGGACTTAAATTTTGGCCTTCTGAGAGGTGATAAGTGCAAACTTTCATACAGGGGCTGTACAACAGAATCTGTACTTCATAAGCCTCAACTCGAACTTTACGAACTAGAGTTGCACCTACAGGCTCTCCGGGATCAGGTGCGGTTCCTAGAGGGGAGAGCAGATGCCAAAGGAAAGGTCCAGACTGTCAGGATACTTCAATTCGATTTCCTCAGAAGCAGAAGATAACTCCTCAGTCCTGACCCGAGCTACTCACAACGAATATTAATCCTTCGTGCTGAGTACCCCGGAGGGGGAAAGGGGAATGGGATGGTAGAGAGACTGCCACAGAGATGATGAACGCCAGTACTCAGTCTGCCTCTTCACATCTAAGATTGGATACACCACCTGCAAGAGTCACAGTCGCAATTACTAGGGACATACAACATCAGTTTTTCACTTTCTACTCTCAACATTTAATTCTCTTTAATTCTATTATTTCTACACTCACCCTGAGTTCTCTGTAGCCTTGCTTCTCTCTATAAATGATAGCTCTTCTTAAAAAAATGCTTATTACTGATTCTGGAAGAACTTCTCAACCTTTGTTAGAGATTGGTTTTATGTTGCTATATATATAGTTGGTGATAATGAGTTCTTCAAATCAGCTGATGTTATTTAATTTCTCCTGTCTTATTGTGACTTCTGTCAATACTTGTATTTGTAAATGCTTGTTTATTAAAGTTCGTTTCTCCTTTCTTACTTCGACATTTGTTGCTAACTTGTATTTGTAAATGCTTGTTTATTACAGTTAGTTTCTCCTTCCTTACTTCGACATTTGTCGATAACTTGTAGTTGTAAATGCTTGTTTATTTAAGTTTGTTTCTCTTTTAAACTCTATTTTGGTTTATTACCATTGAATTTGTAAATGCTTATTTGTTAACAGTTGGTTTCTCCTTTAAACTTGGCCTTTGTTGATAACTTTGACATTTGTAGATACTTGCTCTTTTAAAGTTCGTTTTTTCTTTGACTTTAATATCTTAAACAAGAACCTTGTAAACATAAGGTTAATACATACATTAACTCTGTAGCCTTGCCGACTTCCACGGGAACGGTCTACTATCAAACTCTTCGAATAAACCTTGACAATATTTATCCGTTTTCTGTAATATAATCTTCAAATGTAATTTTACCTCACAGGAGTTTCTGTTCTGAAGCGCGCTCTCTCTCCACACAGCTGATTCCTGTCAGATCTCAGTTGAAGTGCAAGGCTTCCAGCTGGAGAGCTCGTAACCTAGCAACCAACCGATTGCAAGACTAGAACTGTAACTACCTTCAGGACTCACAGCGGCCATCTTGGCTCTTCTCTTCTTGATTCTTCCTTTGAAATAAGCGCAAGATTACTCTGCAAACCTTCTTCCAGTTTGGGCTTTGCTGTCTCCACTGAGGATATCTCTTTGCTTTTCTCATGCACTTCTTTGATTTGACTTGGCAAGTTTGTGTGGTCATGACACAGACAGAATAACATCTGCATCTCTGATCTACCTGAAAGGAATGGAGGACCCTAACCCTACCCACTACATTGAGTTCTGGGTGTCTTGAACTGTTGCTCTCAGGTTGCCGCCAGGGTCTCTTTGCTTGCTTCTCAGAGATGGTAGCCCACCTCATGCTCACTAGGCGGATAACCCCCAGGCTCCCTGTCCAATAGTAGCAGAGTTCTCAACTAAAATGAGACATCATTCTACATGGAGCCCGGCAGGAGAGGCACTATGAGGTGAGGGCGACGGGGAAGTTCATCACTGCAACATTTTAGAGTCCATTTTGTGGAGGTGAAACAGAAGCTGCATACACTGGAACTCAAGCATTCTTTTTTACTGAACCAGCTGAAGCCTGGGACAGGGCAGAATAATTCAAGGCCCAGGATTCCAAAAGAGATAGAGACATGGCCTCCTGTTACCAGACCTCATCCACACGATGAAGGGAGGTGACGTAGGAAACCCTTCACAACTAGCCTTCTCTTTCCAACTCACGCCCATTTAGGCAGGCCCACTGCAGGTATCATTTTGATAGAAGTTGGTGGTCTCTACCCCAATGTTTTCGATGGACAACAGTCGAAGGATGTAACTGAATTTGATGCCTGCAGTGAGATGTCAATGCTTATGCCCTCTGGCATCCCACAAACCGAGGACTAACTGTTAAAGATTCAAGTACAAAGGTTGGCATGCTTTAACAAGGTTTCCTGCCTCAAGGAGTAAAATTATACCATCTGAGTTCACTGCTGTCCCCGGCCCTGGGTTGGTGCATGGGAGCATGGATGAGAGGCCACGACTAAAGACTCAGGAAATGTTGCAGAATTTCTTTGCCTCCTCAATGCATCCTTTCTGGTCTGGTGTACCTGGCGACACCCAGAGTGGCTGGGCCAGATGACAACCAATCGACAACGCCTCATCAGGCCCACTGCTGGCACACAGGTCGACAATATATCTAGACCTGAACCCTTTAAACCCCTGTGCATTCTCCCCCACTTGCCCAATGCAATAGGACTATGGCACAAATTTCTCAGTCCACTGAGAAAAAGTGTGCAGCATTAGCAGTGGTTTTTTGTGTTTGGAGTTCACTTTTTCAAAGATTAGGCATGGACAGTTGGGGGTCTCTGCCTTGGGGGGATGAGGGAATGGCTTCACTGGGAGGGGAAACTCTTTGGTTGCACTGGAAGGTTCTTGCACAAGATAGTAACACTAATCGGACCACTGTGTTCCCACTATCACGAAACCGGATGGGCCTAAACACATTCAAGCTTTTGATCTGTAATGCTCGAGGTATGTCCTCTTTATCTAAGCGTTACAAGGTAAATTCATATTTTCACTACTGGGGCATACATGTGGCCATGATTCAAGAGGCTCACTTAACCGACGTCATATTCCTAGGAGTATTCAGCATATGCCAGAGGAACGCTCCTCTAGATAAGCCCAAAGATCCCATTCTAAACTAACCATGAGTTTATAGATCCAAACGACAGATATGATTTTGTCGAGGGCAGACTAGATGAGCAACCCTTTTTAGCGGGTAATGTATATGCGTCAAATGTATGGCGAGCATAGTTTTACGTGTCCCTTTCTCCTTTGCTGTCAGAATGGCCTAACTACTTTGCCTACATGGGGGAGACTTCAGTGGAGTCCTCTATGTACATTCAGATCAGTCTCACCACACACGCAACAACCCAGGCTCTAACAAACTGGCTTTCACAATGGTCATGTGGCACCACAAGCACCCAACATTGGGAGTATTCTTCTACTGTTCATGATGTCCATGTTCACCTCAATTGTGATAAATGTCCTTATGACCAGCTCCCCGAGGTGACCATGGAGGAGGCGCACTATCTCGGGACACAGCCCACTGTTGTTCCCACATTTCCCGGGGGAGGGGACTAGCTCCCATTCCCACTTGGAGACTGCAGTGCAACTCCTTAGAAGACCACACATTTCAAAAACAACTATAAGACTTTATAAGGCACTTTTTTTAAAGAGAACTAGGGTTCGATCTAACTCTTTTTTCCCTATATGTGAAGTGTTCAGGATGACGCTGTAGGGCCATTTTATTCAGACCACATTGGGGGTTCAGTAACCAGTTGTTCAACAGCTTGCCACACTAGCAGGCCAGCTTTGGATCTGGAGCTTAGAGTAGTCTCAGACCGTGTCTATATCACTACCTTACACAAGGCTTGTTAGAAGCACGCAGTTCTAGCTGAACGACAATTCTGCCTTGATTATGCAACATTTGGAACCCTTCAGCATAACACAGGGACAAATCTGTTAGGATCCTGGCGTAGCTGGCGGGTGCAGACAGACAAGAGTCTATCCTTACTAGATTGAGTGACACCAAGGGGACCCTTCAATTGACACACACTGCCATCTTAAAGCCTTCCTGGACTATTGCAGACATCTGTGCTATAATCACAATGAAGTGCCACACACCTAAATTGATGATCTTTTGATATCTATCCATCTTCCTAAGCTAAGAAAACAGAAAGAAGAGAAGCTGGGGCACACAATCTCCGTTCAGGAACTCAAAGAAACAATGACCTCCTTGGCAAGAGACAAAGTCCCTGGCACAGATGATATTCCCTCTGCATTTTACATGGCATCCTCAGATTTACTGCGCCCAAACTGGTAGTACTCTACAATACAGTGTTGGATAGCAAAATCTTCCCTCCCTTGTGCGGTGAAACAGTGGTCAGAGCCTGGGATGTCTCCAGAAGCGTTATCATCTTATCAAACCTCTCCATTCTAAATGTCTATTATAAAATACTTGGGAAAATACTAGCAAATAGGCTACTGCTGCATATGCCTCATCATTTCCATATCAACCAAAATGGCTTTATTTCGGGCCACAACACCTCACACAATATACATTGACTGTTTAAAATCTTTGAGACAGCCCCCAGGGGTGACCGTATTGATGGTAGAAATGAAGAACGCGTTCAACTCCCTTAGTTAATCTTTTCTGTACAAGGTGCCGGACAGCTTTGGGGTAGGCAACAATCACCACAAGTGGATTAGAAACTTCTCCCAGCCGACGGCATGGTTGATGAAGGATGAATAGTATACCAAGTTGCCCTATCTCACTTCTTTTGTTCATGTTAGCAATAGAAACCTTTGCAGCTCACCTTAAGCATAACTGTGGGCTTTGTGCACCTAATGAGGGTGAACATGACATCATCTCTACGCAGATGACCTGTTGGTGTACATAAAAGTGGTTTAGACTGCTTTGCTGTGGTCATTAGGAAATTGGAGGCATTTGTATTTTGGGGGTAAAACAAGTACATTCCTGCTGTGATCCAGGATTCGCATGGCATTGGCTGAGCCTTCTGAACTCCTCCGCAAATGAGAAGCTATTATCTTCAGATACTTGGGGATTCACTTATATCATAAAATTGTTAATGTGATTTATGGCAATATTGGGAATGTGATGATATCCCTCTGCACCAAAGTTACCTTTTGGTACTCCCTTACCTATGCTGTGGCTGACAGCGCAGACTAAAATGATTATGCTACTGCATCTCCTTTACTATTACACAACCATACCATGTATTCTTATCAGCAAACATTTTAAATAGATAGACTATCTGGTGTTAGACCTTATATGGAATGGCAGTCACACCAATGTGGCTTTAGACACACTAAAGCGACGAGTAGACCTGATATATGTGAATTAATGGAAAAACAAAAACTGAGGAGCCACATTGGAAGACACCAAATCAACCAGTTTTAAGGAAATACGAATACACTGAAAATTACAGGAAGCATTTTAAAGGAGAGATATTTTTAAGGAAAATCCACAATTATATTAAGTTTGAGTGCAGTTTAGGGTCAGTGAGAGTTTTTTAGGGTCAGGGATGGGTGGTGTTTAGGGGTGGTGAGTTTTTTTTATGATTCTGGTATTGGTGGAATTTAGGGTGGTAAGGGGCTTCAAGAATCGATGTGCTCTAGGCATAGAAAGGGCTTTTAGGATTCCAGAATGGGTGAAGTTTATGGGTCTGTGACAGTGGAGTTTAGATGTGGTGAGGGATTTTTAGGAGTCCGGGTGTTTAGGAGTGCTGAGAGGCCAGTAGATAAAAGCATCTAAAGTAATTGTTCGACAGTGTAAAAGATATACATCTGAAATCATATCCCCTGAAGTAGAGCACTAAAATAGAAGCACAAAAATACATACCTCTGACAAAAAACGTTTTTAAAAGTAAGACCTGCAGCCATTGCAGTTATACCTTAAAAATATCAATTTTTGGAGAAAAAAAACAATTTCTATGAATGAGGTTCTTGGAAATGGTAAGTGCCATTCAACTTACCAATTTCAATTAAATTGTTTAGTTGAAATGATTTCTCAGTATTGGTATTCTATGAAATTGTTTTTGTATGAAATGACATACAACTCATCACGCCAGGAAGGCAGAGGAGCCCCAGACTTTGAAATGCACTACTTAGAAGCCCAAACAAAATGGCTTTTTGCAATGGTTAGCACAGAGAAACCTGCGTTAGCTCAGACACAATGCACACCATTCAAGCGGTGCAGACTTAGCTTCCTGGGTGCTTGGGTTGGTGCGGCAGAGAACCACCAGCCCATCCATACCTCTTGCATGGAGGTCACTTCTGTCATTGGAGGACGTTTCAGTGGGCACAACTAGCTGTATTGTATGCTCCCAATATACCTCTCATCTTTTTACTAACATGCACACTGGGATATACCAACCTATCAGCAGCACGATGGAAATGATTAAGACTTGTTACTTTGGGAAGCCTATTAAAAAATGGGACGTTAATCCCTTTTTATGCCCAGGTGGCCAATATGGGGTTTCTCCCCAGATTATTCCTGTCTCGTGGAGCAATTTTGGTGCTGAGGTGCAGCCTCTGGTGCATCACAGAATTTGAACAATCTCTTATAACCATGGGACCCTACCAGCGACTGATTAGCTGAGTATACAGGGCTTTACAACCACTGTACAGGAGCCAACCAGCGACTGATTACCTGGGTATACAGGGCTTTACAACCACTGTACACTGCCAAATTGACTAAACTCAGAACCAACTGGAAGTCTGATCTCTGACATCCCCTGTCTGACAAGGACTATCGTAAATTTCTGGAGTACCCAAAGAACGGCTCTCACAATGCCTGACTACAACAGATCCAATATTACCAAGCACACACAGCCTTTCCTTCACCCAGGAGTAATTAGCAAATTGCAGTCCACAGGGATGGTCTGTTGCTCTCTCTGTCACACGAAATGTCAGTCCTTTTTTGTATGTTGTGGAGTTTTCCAGTACTTTCGCAGTTCTGACATGAAGACCAAGCTGTGATCAGCCGAGTGGCTGGCCTTGGATTCTTACACCACTCCAGAAGCATGCCTCATAGACCTGGCTCCTCGCCCTAAGCGGGTAGGCCGGGACTAAATTTGTTGATCTTTTTCTGATATTAGCCAAGCAGGCAGTTAAGATGGAAATCTGTTTCCGGCACCCAAATTAAACAATGGGAGAGCACTGTACGCACATTCGTGGTTAGTGAAGGCACAGCCTTACACACTGAGGAAGCATGAGGCCTCCACAAATATCCAATAGTGGGGCAAACGAGAGGAGCTTTACACAGCCCCCAAGAATAATGCTAACGATGACACAAGGCCCCTTAGAGCCATCAGCTGAATGTTCTCACCAATCCCTAATCAATCAATCAGGAATTTGTAAAGCGCACTACTCAACCATGAGGATCTCAAGGCGCTGTGGAGGAGAGGGGAGAGGGAGAGTGCTGCTACTGCTCGAACAGCCAGGTCTTGAGAAGTTTCCTGAAGGTAAGGACGTCTTTGGTCTGGCGCAGGTGGGTGGGAAGAGTGTTCCACGTTTTGGCGGTGAGGTGCGAGAATGATTTACCGCCAGTTGTAGTTCTGCGGACGCGTGGGACGGTTGCGAGGGTGAGGCCGGTGGAGCGGAGATGCCGGGTCGGGGTGTAGAAGGAGAGTCGTCTGTTGAGGTATTCTGGTCCGATGTTGTTCAGTGCTTTGTGAGCGTGGGTGAGGAGTTTGAAGGTGATTCTCTTGTTGACTTGGAGCCAATGCAAGTTTTTCAGGTGGTCTGTGATGTGGCAGTGGCGGGGGTGTCCAGGATGAGGCGTGCAGAGGCGTTCTGGTTGCGTTGCAGTCTCTTCTGGAGTTTGGCCGTGGTTCCTGCTTAAAGGGCTTTACTGTAGTCCAGCTTGCTGCTTACGAGGGCTTGGGTGACTGTTCTTTTGGTTTCGGTGGGTATCCATTTGTAGATCTTTCGGAGCATGCAGAGGGTGTTGAAGCAGGAGGAGGAGATGGCGTTGACTTGCTGGGTCATGGATAGTGAGGTGTCCAAGATGAATCCTAGGTTGCGTGCGTGGTCGGTGGGAGTCAGAGTGGTTCTGAGAGTGGCAGGCCACCAGGAGTCATCCCATGCGGAGGCAGTGGAGCTGAAGATGAGGACTTCCGTCTTGTTGGAATTGAGTTTGAGGCAGCTGCTCTTCATCCATTCGTCGATGGCCTTCATTCCTTCTTGGAAGTAGGTCTAGGTGGAGTCCTTGAAGAGGGAGAGGATCAGCTGGGTGTCAGCATGTGAGATGATTTTGAGGTTGTAGGATTGGGCGATGTTAGCGAGCAGGGCCATGTAGACGTTGAAGAGGGTCGGGCTGAGGGACGAACCCTAGGGTACGCCGCAGATGATTTTGGTGGCCTCTGAGCGGAATGGGGGGAGGCGGACTATCTGTGTTCTGCCTGTGAGAAAGGAGGTGACCCAGTCTAGGGCTCTGTCACGAATTCCAGCATTGCTGAGGCGTGAGCATAGGGTGTGGTGGCAGATGGTATCGAACACTGCGAGAGGTCCAGGAGGATGAGGGCTGCAATTTCGCCGCTGTCCAGTGTGGTTCTGATGGTGGCAGCAATGAGAACGGTCTTGGTGCTGTGGTTGTTGCGGAATCCGGATTGGGAAGAGTCCAGGGTGCGGTTCTCCTCAAGGAAGCGGGTTAGTTGTCTGTTGATAGCCTTCTCGATTACTTTTGCCGGGCAGGGAGCAGGGATATAGGCCAGAAGTTCTTGACGTCCTTTGGGTCCGCCTTGGGTTTTTTGAGGAGGGTGTTGATCTCGGCATGTTTTCAGCTCTCCGGGAATGTGGCGGACTCAAAGGAGCTGTTGATGAACTTCCGTAGTAGGGGTGCGATAACGGAGCTTGCTTTGTTGAGGATGTGGTGAGGGCAAGGGTCAGATGGAGAGCCGGAGTGGACGGTGTTCATGATTTCGATATTGTCATTGACGGGGGTCCAGGAGAGCAGGAGGTTGGTCGGAGGTGAATCTGTGGTGTTGGTGGTTGCCGGGGGGGTCTGGATGCTGAAGCTATCGTGGATGTCTGCAGTCTTGCGGTGGAAGTAGGAGGTTAGGGAGTCGCATAGGTCTTGGGATTGCGGGATGTCATTGGCGTTGGAGCTGGGGTTAGAGAGTTCATTCACGATGATGAAGAGCTCCTTGTGGCTGTGTGTGTTGTTGTTGATTCGGTCTTTGAAGGCGATTCGCTTGGTGGCTCGGATGAGTTGGTGGTGTCTGCGGATGGCGTTTTTGAAGGCTGTGAGGTTGTCCAGAGTCTGATCTTGGCGCCACTTTTTTTCGAGTCTTCGGCAGCTTTGCTTAGATTCGTGGAAGTCGGCGGTAAACCAGAAGGCCTTTCTGTCGGTGCTTCTGTTGGAGGGATTCTTGATTGGGGCAAGAGTATTGGCACAGGTGTTGACTCATTGCCTGGAGTTGTGGGCAGCTGCATCAGTGTTGGTGGTGTCGATGGGTGGGTTCTGGGAGAGGGTCGCAATAAGTTGGTCTTCGGTGACCCTGTTCCAACTGCGGTGGGGCGTCCGTTATGGGTGGTGATGTGCTGTGGGTTTCTTGAAGAAGTGGATGCAGTGGTGGTCTGTCCAGTGGAGTTCGGTGGTGTGGCTGAAAGAGACGTGATTGCTGGTGGAGAAAATAGGGTCGAGTGTGTGTCCTGCGGAGTGAGTTGGTGTTGTGACGAGCTGTTTGAGGCCGAGGTTGGAGAGTTTTTCGAGCAGGGTGGCGGTGTTGTTGTCGTTGGTGTTCTCGAGGAGGAAATTTAAGTCTCCGAGGAGTATGTAGTCAGTGGATGCGAGAGCGTGCGTACTGATGATGTCGGTAATGGAGTTGCTGAACTGCTGTCGTGGGCTGGGGGGCATATAGACGATGGTCCCTCGGAGGGTGGTGTTTGGGTCAGTGTGGATTTGGAAGTTCAGGGGTTCGGCGGTGCTGAGGGTGTCTTCGGTGTTGGTCATGATCCTGAGGGTGTTCTTGTGGATGATGGCGATGCCTCCTCCTGGTTTGTTGGAGTGGTCCCTGCGGGTGATCTTGTAGCCGTCCAGGATGGCTATGGCGATGTCATGCGCTGAGAAGGGGTTCCTCCAGGTCTCGGTCAGGAAGGCGATGTCTGGGGAGGCTGAGTCGAGTAGATTCCATAGCTCTACTGCATGCTTGTGGACGGAGCGGTTCTTGAGGAGGATACAACTGAGATGGTTGCATCCTGCCTTGGTGTGTGAGTCGTTGGCATGGGGGCTGGCGAAGGTGCAGTTCCGGCAGAAGAAGGGTCTGCAGGTTGTGTGCGGGGAGGCTTGAAGACAGGCGGGGGAGCGGCCGGTGTTCAGGGCGTGGAGGGTGGTGGCATCATAGTGAAGACGTGTGTGGTGGCAGTGGGGAGGACGAGAGCCAGGGGTTCTGGCGCTGGGCGCCATCCAGGCGCAGACGCCAGCGGCACGGCCATGCAGCAGCCGCTATTAAGTAGGGAGGTGGAGGGGAGTAGAGGACAGCTGGGAGGCGGGAGGGGGACGAAAACGGCACGAAAAAGGAGGCGAAGCTGAAAAAAGGGGGAGTGGGCAGCAGCTGCGGGGGAGAGCAAAAGTGTGAGAGAGAGAGCGGGGTGAAAGAGAAACAAGGAAAAGGAGCACTAAGGGACAGTAGTGAAGCAAAGCAAAAGGAGGATAGAGGCAGAAGGCAGCCTAGTAGGAGAGCAGAGCTCTACCACTAGATACCAGGGATGAGGCGCAGGCAGAAGCCTGCAGGTGGAGGAGGGCCTGGAACTCCTGACAGAGGTCAGGAGTTCAGAGGAGCCAGGGAAAGGGCTCTACTTACAGGGTGGAGCCACGGCAGGTAGAGCAATGCACTTACCAATGCACTAATGTGCAGTATTAGCTAAGGACAACCCCTTGCTGTACTTCCTGCAAACACACCCCATTCAACAGCAATTAGCTGACTCCGCTAGGTGATTGTCAAGGTGGGCTTCTGTCATACCTCGCTTGTTCTCTCATCGCCCATCCCAAGATCACATAAAGAATTCCCTAGACTTAAAGAATGATACCCCTTCCCTATGGAAACCGTTGGGGATTGTTCTACCAATCGTGGTTAGGTGTACCCTGTTTGTTTTACTTGTGACTTTATCCTGCACAAAACCATCATCACTTCCATATACCCAGATAGATTTCTACCATGTACAAGGACGAGACGGGCCTGATCTTTCATCAGATTGATGACATGAGTTATGGAATGAGCCAAAATTGGAAGTGTTTTGAGGTACAGCAAAGTGTTTAAATCTGGCAGTATAACTGGTCGACACAGTCTCGTCTTGTTACGTCTCATCATTGTCCATTATTGCTGAATAATTGCATGCTAAATTGTTATTCTGACTGTTTGTATTTGCAGTTAAAAGCTGCAGTCAGGCTAATGATGACATGGCTACAGTCATGTTTACATTGTCACTGTAGTGGATAGCAGAATAGCTGCTGCAGTTTACATATAACCTACAGGCCTTAGGTACACCTTGCTACCTTATACAGTGGTCTTATAGGTAAGTTTAATATGCCAAACAGGCGTATTCGAGTTTTACTAAGTTGAAAGGAGGAGCCCAAGCAATTTACCTCTGGTTAGCCAGGTTGAAGTACACAGAGTTCAATAGCCAGCAAAAATAGGGTCAACAAAAATGCAAAAGAAAATGGGATGACCCTGCAGAAAGGGCAAACTTCCAACATCTCCCTTTCCTTGTCAGCCACATTAGGCACAAGCACAGGCTGACAGGAACGCAAGATGCATGGGGCCAATAACCTTTAGTGAGCACATTGCCCCTTTACCTTTTCTTCCCTACAGAGCCAAATAATTGTCAAATCAGCGGACCATGTGACCTTTACCTTATAAAGGCACTTCGCCTTAGACCTCTGTGACTGGCAACACCCTTATGGGTACTTTATGCCTTATACAATGCTCAGTTGATAGCATGTTATCCCACATTAGTTATTCCACAGTTGTAAATAAATGTACAGCAGCATCATATTACAGCAAGTAATAGATTCCTTCATGGTTCCCTGTAATGTTTTCAGGTGATGAAATACAATACTTTATTGGGGAATGATTCCAGTACCAATATATGCAAATGTCCCTTAATTTTATGTTATATTGGAAATTCACTAAAAACCACGAACTACTTTGAAACAGAAGCTGCGCTTAAAATATTCTATACTATTGTCCCTGTAACTACTTTAAGTGCATTTATGATTTATTTATGGTCATCAATCAGTAAGCAGCACCACCACTGCAAACGTTATGTCTGAGTCCACTCCACCCTTCGCTGAGTGGCTCATGACCAGACCTCCGTAAAGATTCTAATTGGGGTTTAGATTTTTTAGTCCCACATCAACCATTTTCTTCCATCATCCACTTAATTCATAAGTTCATGTCAAGCTCCCAAACTGCTGATATCAGTCTCTCTGTAACATTCTACACGCTCCAACTCATTCTAAACAGCCCAGCGATATTCTCCTCTGTTTATCCAAATGACATATAATGTAGAGTCACTGACCACTTAAAAACAGCCCGAACAGCCTACACAACTGATTTTTTTGTAATATCCTTATGTGCACTGCACTGATTCGTGATAGCATTTAGTGTTTGAATTGTAGCAAAACAGTGTATCCTTACATGGTTTTGCAAGAGTGCATTAATCTTGAGTAATGAGGGATGCTGGGGGTCATTCTGTTGAAGGTGCCTCCAGATATTATATCATGCTTTCTGCAAAACATTAAATCCAGTGCATTTGGGCAAAAATACTAATGGCCCTGCGCTATCTACCTCGTGCATGACCGGTGCCCAGCCTGCTAAATACATTTAAAATAAACAGTTCTTTTCGTAGGGCGCTACTATGCTTCTCACTCACATAAATGATCAAGCATTACTTGTATTCATTGATTGATTCTTATTATTAAGATATTATAGTGAAAGCATTCAATACAATTTGTTTTCCTCTTTCAAAGATGGCATAATATATAATCTAAAGCCACCTATAATTTAAAGCCACCGTGAATCAGCACCTAATTCAGCCTGCATGTTTTGTGGCAAACAGGTCACTTCTTCAGGCCTGAAATAAAGAACAATTGTTATTCTATGACTGCACATAACCATATAATCTTAATATTACTTACTCTCATGATTACTCATAACAACATATGTTTCGTTTTACAGAATTGAGATTGCAATAAAATGGTTAAACAATGGCTACATAAATAGTCACTGTGGTTAGATTTAAAGGTCAATGCAAGGGGGAAGTAACTTAGACTTCCACTGTAATATATGTCTAAAGAAAATCTCTGTGCACAACTAATGTGGTATCAATGGAAATGTATTACATATATTACTTTAAGCATGCTGTTCGAGACATTTGCATGTAAATTCCATCTGTGTATGTAAAGTTTGCGTTTGTCTAGATAGGTGCTCCTAATAAAAACAGTGAAAGTGATAAAAGGTGCAGGAAGGTGAAAGTGATATATACAGTATGTACAAGGGTGGTTAAGAAAATGATGAACTTTTAGTGGCTCCTTCAGTCCAGGAAGCCCTGAAGTCTCACAAGATTTCTTTGTATTTATATAATCCACTCTTAGATATATGTCGACGTTTTGACCCTGTGGTTAAGGGGAGCCAAAGGGGGTCATCATAAGGACAAGGTAATCCAATTGGTAGCACCTATGGGTAGTATAAATTATTTGGTTACTAAAGGTCTGGGTTAGCGGTAGGTGACGTAAATTGTTCAGGGGATATAACACTCACCTAAGCTCCAGTGTGAGAGGACTGTCTGGTGGTCACGAACATCTTCCTGATAGGAACATGAGATTGCTTTGTGATAATCAATTTACATAGTAATTGTATGGAAGATGATCATGAATGATCTGTGGAGACTTACAATTAATGAAATGGTCCCAAGGTCTAGGGGTATGCAAATATCCAGTAAATGGTTTGCAGTCGAAGAACCGATAATATAAATTATCTGGTGCTCGGGTTATCTAGAAAACACAATGGTGATGTATGCCAATTACTGTGAGTATTGCTCTAGAATTAAGGAGAGAATACAAATTATTTGTGAAGAAGGAGGGTGAAAACACTTACTTCTCATAAAATGCTGGTGGTATTGACATTCAATCAGTCTGAGTAAGTAATGACCAGTAATTTGGCATTACCACGGCAAGTCAAAGCGTCCTGGATCTGTACACGATGTATCATGTGTTAGCGAGTCAAGCCGCACGTATTGTGGACGATTTGGCTTAAAAATGCTGCGTGTCAATTTTGGAGCGAGCATTGAGTCGTGTGATTGGTCCAATAAGCAGCCAATCACAGTGCAGGGTCTAGGAAACACTTCCGACCCCCGGAGGACCGTGAAGGGAGAGTTCTCCTTCTGGTCTGCTTCATTAGCATGTGAGCACAGATAGGCTGCGGGGTCTGTGGGTGTCAATATGGATTGATCACCGGGTCATGGAGGGGAGTGTAACAAGTATGCTAGTGTTCATGCTGCTCGATTGAACCATATCGAAAATGGTGAAATTACACTGAATTGGTGTGTTACGCAATGTGAGTTCGAAAGTGTAACAGGGCCGCATCGAGTGCTGTGTGTTCATCACAATACGTGCAAGTATATGTTTGGTAGAAAACAGGATAACTCGTATACCTTCCTGCACCTTTTATCACTTTCACTGTTTTTATTAGGAGCACCTATCTAGACGAACGCAAACTTTACATACACAGATAGAATTTATATGCAAATGTCTGGAACAGCATGCTTAAAGTAATATATGTAATAAATTTCTATTGATACCACATTAGTTGTGCACTGAGATTTTCTTTAGACATATATTACCGTGGAAGTCTAGGTTACTTCCCCCTTGAATTGACCTTTAAATCTAGCCACTTTCATTACCCTGGTCATAAGGGTTAGAGGATATTTGCCTCAATGCTTTACTTAATAAAGAAATAGTCACAACATTCACTGCAAGCCCATAGCAAGATTTAATACATCACCCATATTTATTGCTAGTTATTAAAAATACACATATATATTTACCTACTGGCGGTCGGCAGTTGGTAGGTAAGGTTAGGACCTAGTTTCCAAAGAAAAAGTGTTTTTGACATGCCTATATCTTTGGCACCATTTGACAAATCTTCACGATTTTTTTTAAAGTGCCCTTTAGGATCTTCTTGTGCATGTAAATTTTGGGATGATCCGTCAAGCAGGAGCCAACAAAAAGGAAGGGGGGGGGGGAGTCTAAAAAAGTGCATTTCCAATAGATTCTTTAGACCTGCCTGCAGCCGAACCACTGAACAGAATTACACCAAATTTGGCAACAAGGTAGCTTTTGGCGGCAGATCACCTTTTTCGTTATTATGTGTAAATCCGTTCAGTAGTTTTTGAGATATTCAAGGAAATCCAAATGTGTATATCTGGGCGGAGCCTAAGCACAGATCTCATGGTGAGACTTTATTGGCTGTCAGCATTTCACCCAGAAAGTGATGGCAGTCATCTTGGGACCAATATACATGATAGCACCCCATTAAAAATGCATTGTAGTCAATGGCAAGTTTTGAGGGTCACAAAAAGGAGTATAAAGTGTGATAATAAATTTTAGTTACAGTATTAATCATTTGTTAATGCTTCCATACTAATTTTAGGAATTGTGGGGTGTTCTAAGGTGATTTTACCATGTGAAAAAGCCTTCTGCTCGGATTTCACAGATTTCAGGAATCACGTTTGAGCGTAAACTGTTTTCCCATGTTCTTTCCATAGAGGTTATAGAAGGTGCTCCAGAACCTAAATGAGCGCATATGTTCAGTAAATTCACACTATATGTCCCATCCATATAAGAATGAAGTCTGACATTCACAGTAAAACATGTACTTCCAGCAGAAGAAGCCTATCAATTGATTTCCTTGTGTTCTACTGTAGCCTCCCATAGTGTTCTAAAGAACAACTAGAGCTCTAAGAATCTTGATAATGGCAAAAGTGTGGCACACCCAAAGCCATTGTGATTGAATCAAACTAGTAAAACTTAAAACATTTAACGTAGAAAGGGAAATAGATGAGGGGGTTCATTTTTTCATTGAAATTATGGTTTGTGCTGTAGAAAGAAAGAATAGCACATGTTTTAAGTGAGTTTTTAAATATCTTCCTCTTCTATTTCATAAAAATATTCTGACATGCTGACTGAAACATGCACTATCTGATAGAGACTTCTAGTTGCAGATTCCTTACCTTAGGAATTCCTTGCCTTAAAATTCCTTACTTTACTTTAGAAATTTCCCCCAGGCTTCAGACTGGATCTGGAGATTTTTTAATCGAGCAGTACCCTTGCACGTCGTTAGGTGTACGCCGCCTCAGAGCAGTGACGTCAGTTCTTTTCTTTCCGCACCACGCGCTGATCCTGAGAGAGCTACCCTAGGTCAATTTTTGACCGACTTCAACACTTTTGTAGAGTTTTTTGGTGAAGTTTTTGGTTCGTCGAGGATGTCCCCAAAGGCCGGCTTCAAACCTTGGGAGAACTGTCACCGCATGATGTCGGAGACCGATCCGCATCGGGTCTGTTTGTGGTGCCTGGAGCGCAACCACGACCCAAAGTCCTGTTCTGAGTGCTGAGCTATGCACTCGAAGAGCTTGAGGGAGCAGTCCCTCAAGCTTATGGCGGCCCAGCGCTTGACTCCCGGTCTCGCTCAAGAGGAAGGTCTCGATACTGTTCGCGAAGGCACCACTACTCGTCCTCCTCGAAGCCTTTGGGTCAAGGTAAGAAGAAGAAGTCAAAGAAATCTTGTCATCCTTCGACTTCCCCCCATTGCTCGGCTGAGGCTACCTGGGAGGAGCATCAACGCTCTAGGCCTCCGTCCTTCTTTTGAGTCCGCTCTGCGTCTCCCTGAGTTTCCGGGAGCCAGGGCGACTCCTGCCCAGTTAAAGCAATTCTGTAAGGCCATGCGCCTCATTTTTGGGCAGTTCTTTGGGCCAACAGTGTTAGGTTGGAGGACCTTTGGGTTCTGCTCCGGCGGCTCTGTCCACCAAAATCCCCTCTGGATTCTCTCTCAGATCCGTATCGACACCAGTCATACCATCGAGTCCTTCTCCGTCTTGAATGTCGGCGCTCCCGACGTCTGTGGTGCCCACTATGATGTAGGCCCTAACCCAGACAACTCAGAGTCGTAACGGCATCGGCCGACTCTGCCTTCTTCTTCGATGGGGCCTATTCACCCCAGGTTGGATTCTGACCCTTATTCTTATGGTTTGAGTGATCCCTGGACCATTATGAATGCCAGGTTGATCCTAATATGGACTGGGCACAGGAGTTGGCGAGGCTATTGGTCTGGATACTTCTCCAGAAGATGGCATGCTGTCTTCTCCTACTGTGGCTATGGCAGAGGGAGCTACTTATTCCATGGTGGTCAGTAGGGTGGCTGAGGTCCTCGGCCTTGTGCAACCTACTGTTCTGGTCAGGTCTAATCTCATGACTGAGGTGCTTCAACCAGGGGCTTCAACCTCTGAGCCTCTTCTTCCACTCAATGAAGCCCTCACCGATGTCCTTTTGGGTCCAGCCGCAACACTGGAGCTCCTGTGAACAGGAAAATCGCACGCCACCATCTGCCCACCCCGAATGACCCTAAATCCCTGTCCCAACACCCCACGCCTGAGAGTCTTGTTATCCAGGCATTCTCATCCTCTGGCACATTCTCTTCAGCACCTCCAGATAGGGAATCAAAAAGCCTTGACAATTTGGGAAGAAGATGTTGTCTTCCTCCAGTCTAGCGCTGCGGTCAGTGAACACCACATGGCTTTTGGACTGTTATACTCACTCTTTGTGGGATACGGTCGCGCAAGTCTTGCCTCAGATACCGGAGGAGGCCCGTGCTATCATCTTCCAAGCTGTTAGCGATGGGAGAGACGTGGCAAAGTTCACTATCTGATTTGGGCTGGACACGACCGACTCTCTGGGTAGATTGGTTGTGTTGACGGAGGCCTTGAGGCGCCACAGCTGGTTGCGAACATCTGGTTTTTCAGGAGATTTCCAAAAGACCTTTATGATCATGCCCTTTGATGTCTCGCATCTCTTTGGACTCAGCGCCGGAGAGGTTCAAGGACTCCTGGACTACGGCGAAGTCCCTCGGCTTTCCACTGACCCTCGTCTGCAGCAGCCTGCCTTCCGACCATTTTTGTGGCCACCCATCCACCATGCCACCCATGCTGTTCAGCCGCTGCGTGGCTTGGGACACAGAATCCCACGTGTAAATGGGACAGGGAACCAGAGGTCTGCACAGTCCACCCCTGCCCCTGCTGCAGCCTCCAAACCCTCCTAGTATATACCTTCTCTCTGGTCCAGTTGGCGTCAGGATTCGCCATCACCTGCCCCACTGGGAATCCATCACTACGGACAGGTGGGTTTTGCAGATCGTTCGGAGGGGCTACTCCCTCCCCTTCGAGTCTGCTCCACCAGCCATGCCTCTATTATTTAGCCGTATACCAGAGGATCATTTGGCACTTCTCCACCAGGAAGTCGCGGCTCTTTTGCCCAAGGGAGCCCTATAGAGGGTCCCTGCGCCAGAAGTAGGTCATGGTTGTTATTCCCGCTACTTTCTGGTGCCCAAAAAAGACAAGGGCTTACGTCCTATCCTAGACCTTCGGGCCCTCAGTCTCTTCCTCAAGAAGGAGAAAATCAGAATGCTCACCCTGGCTCAGGGCCTGTCTGCCCTGGACCCAGGAGACTGGATGGAAGCATTGGACTTGCAGGACGCCTATTTCCATATTCCCATCCTGCCTGCCCACAGACTTTATCTACGATTTGTGGTAGGTCACAAGCACTTTCGATTTACCATGCTCCCCTTTGGCCTTACCAGTGCTCCTCGGGTGTTGCAGCACATCTGCACAGGTTGGGGTTTTCAGTCTTCCCCTACCTCGACGACTGGCTGCTGAAGGCGGACTCGCCCCAGAAAGTAATCTCCCACCTTCAGACTTCGGCGAACCTCCTGCACACGCTGGGGTTCACTATAAACGTGCTGAAGTCACACCTGACTCCCTCTCTGGCATTCCCTTTCATCAGAGCTGTTCTGGACACTGTGCAGTTTCAGGCCTATTCTCCCGAAAAGCGAGACCTGGATATTCAGGCTATGATTTCTAACTTTCAGCCTCTAGCTTGGGTTTCAGTGAGACTGACTCTGGGGCTGCTGGGCCTCATGACCTCCTACATCCTGCTAGTACCACATGCCAGATGGCATATGCGGGCTGTGCATTGGGACTTGAAGTTCCAGTGGGCTCAGCATCAGGGAAATCTCTCCGACATGGTCCAGATCTCGGAGGGGACTTCGAAAGACCTGCAGTGGTGGCTTTCGAATCAGCATTGGGTCAATGGCAGATCCCTCTCCCTCTCCCTTCCCCAACCAGATCTATCCATAGTGACAGACGCGTCACTTCTGGAATGTGGCAGCCACATGGGAGAGTCTGGGCTCGATATTAATCTTCTGGAGCTCTTACTTTCCTCTCTCAGAGGGAAGTGGTGCAAGTGTTCACGGACAACACTACCGTTTTGTGGTACTGCAACAAACAGGGCGGAGTATGGTCCTGGACCTTTTGTTAGGAGGCACTGCGCCTCTGAACATGGCTGGCACATCAGAACATCACCCTGGTGGTTCAGCATCTGGCGGGCTCTCTGAACGCCAGAGCAGACAAACTTAGCCGTTGATGCATAGCAGATCACAAATGGCGTCTCCATCTGGAGGTGGCGCAAGGTCTCTTTCAGCAGTGGGGAGAGCCTTAGTTAGATCTGTTCGCCTCCTCAGAGAACGCACAATGTCAGCTGTTTTGCACGTTGGAGTTTCCAAGGCGGCATTTGCTCTGAGACACTTTTTGTCTCGAGTGGAACACCGGCCTCCTTTACGCCTTTCCCCCTATACCGCTTCTATCCAGAGTTCTCAAGAAGATCAAGAATGACCAGGCCCAAGTAATCTTGGTGGCTCCTGACTGGGTACGGGGAGTATGGTATCCGCATTGCCACCGATCCTCCACTCAGACTGCCCCCTCAGGAGGATCTTCTGTCGCAGCAGCAGGGGACTGTTCTCCACCCGAACTTGTCCAATCTCTGCCTTCATGCGTGGAGATTGCGTGGCAGCAGTTGACGGGTTTTGACCTTCCACCCGAAGTCTGTGATGTGATCTTAGCAGCCATGCGTCCCTCCACCAAAATGGTATACGCCTGTCGTTGGCATAAATGTGTGGCATGGTGTACCAGAAAATCTGTTGATCCTCTCTGTGCTCCTCTTTCTGAGGTTCTTTTGTTCATTCTTTCTTTGGCCCAGCAGGGCTCTGCTTTGGGCACCCTTAAAGGCTATTTATCAGCTATCTCTGCATTTCTTAGGTTGCCTGATCAGCCTTCATTCTTTCAGTCTCCTATTGTTAGTAGATTCCTTAAGGGTCTCACCCATTTATTTCCTCCCATTCCGTTTATCATACCTCAGTGGGACCTCAATCTTGTCCTTACTTTGTTAATGTGTGCTCCCTTTGAGCCGATGCACAATTTTCCATTATGGCTCCTTACTTTCAATACTGTTTTTCTTGTGGCCATCACTTCTGCTCGCAGAGTGAGTGAGCTTCAGGCTCTATCTTCTAAGCCCCCATTTGTGTCTGTGCACCCTGACAAAGTGGTGTCACGAACTAAGGTTTCCTTCCTTCCCAAAGTCATTATACCTTTTCATGTAGGCCAGTCCATCACTTTGCCTACTTTTTATGCACCTCCACATCCTTCTCATGACGAGGAGAGACTCCACCGCTTGGATCCAAAAAGATCCGCTTGCGGACTGATTTCTAGAGACCGGGCTTCCCCATTCAGGGCCTTAAGTCTTGCACAACAATTTCCATGTTCTTCTCGGCTCTGCACTTTGGCGTGGAAAGTTGTGAAAAGAAACTGATGTCACCGTGCTGAGGCGGCATCTATGTACTGCTCCCAATGTTGTCATGACGACTACGACGCCCGCGGAGTCGACCTAATGACGCGCAAGGGTATTGCTCAAAGAAAAAATCTCTGGATCCAGTCTGACGCCTGGGGGGAATTTCTAAGGTAAGGAATTTTAACTTAAGGAATTCCTAAGGTAAGGAATGTGCAACTAGAATGTGCTTCTACCAGATATAACGTTACCAAAGGTAAATAACTTGTACTTCAACACCAGCAGCAGACTGCCAGTTTACTTCCTGGTGAACAGCCACTTTATTAGAGGGTTGTAATGAGCAACTAGAGTGCTAACGTTCTGCATTTATGCCAAAAGTGTGGTACATCTGAACTCCATCTTTATGGAATCGAAGTGGAAAACTGAAAGTATTTTCTACTGAGGATGCCACAGTAAATAAGAAAATTAGGGATCTTCATAACAAATAAGTCTCACAACATGGCCATTGAGAAAAAGACTCCAAACACCACCAATATGGAGCCCAATGACAAAAGTGTGCAAAACGCATATTTTTTGCAGTTTCATAATGTGCAGTCATGATTGCCACACTTTTGTAACAAATAAAGAATGCTATCAATCTAGTTGTTAATTAGAATACATTAGGTAGGCAGTCGTCAAGGGCACAGACTCAAACAATTGAGGGCAGGTAGGAGGGTACAGAGGCAATAAGTTGACCACGCTGGGTAGGCGGGAGGGGCAGTGGCAGCACACCGGATCATGGAGGTTAGGGGGCAACGAACAAACAATGAAGGACAGGCATGAGAGATGTGGCAGTATAACAGACCATTGAGGACAGAAGGAAGAGGTAGTTGCAGTACAATCATACATGCCAACAGACCTAATTCAAGTAGGAGAGTCACTGTGTTTTTAAGTTCAAAGGGGCTTTATTTTATCTGTCTCCTGCCTAAAATCTCCTCTTTTTCAATGTAAGTCAATGGGTAAAATCAATTCCCCAAGTTTGTTTCTGTCAGATTCTCCCACTTACCAAGTTGAAAATTTTGACAGCAAAATGACTACACAGCAGGTGGGAGGGGCTGTGGCAGCACAGAAGACCATGCATGACAAGAGGAGGATTAATGACAGCAAGAGGAAGAGGACAGGGGTATGCACAAAGGACCATGGAGGACAGAAGGGAGAGGTAGGGACTGGACACAGTCAAGAGGGGAAAGTGGTTTCACTACAGACCATGCAGGGCAGGCAGGAGGAGCAGTTGCAGTACAGCAGAGCATGGAGGGCAGAAGGGAGTGGCAGCAAAATGGACCATGGAGGACAGGTGGGAGGGGATAGGGGCCTGGAACTCGGACTGGCAGGGTAGAGGTGGCAGGGACAGGCAGCAGCCATCTGACCATTCTAGGTGGGAGGGGCAGTGGCAGCTCAACAGAACACTCAAAGTAGATAGGAGCAGCAGGTCTATGGAACATGGTGGGTTAAAAGAGGGAGCATGGGCACGCACACAGACATCGAAGGGCAAGGGAAGGAGGGCAGGGGCAGCAAGCTAAGCTTAGAGGCTATGATGGGGCATGTAATTGGGCAACGAGGGGCAGAAGAAGTGGGCAGGGTCATCAAGTTAAATGGAGGGCAGTAGCAGCACATTGGACCAGGCAGGGCAGGAGAGAGGGAGCTGGTGCATGGACTCGCACAGCAGAAGGCAGGGAGGAGATGGATGAGGCAGCAAGCTAACTGTTAAGGGCAGGCGGGAAGGGCAGTGACAGAACGACCACAAAGGGCTGTAATGAGGGAGCAGGGGCATTAACTTGGAGAATGGAGAAGCGGGGGCAGGAACAGCATGCTTGCGTGTGGGTAGCACAATGCCAGACCAGGACCTGCCTCCATCTTCCCCACCATGCATTGCGATGGGCATCTTAATTAGCTTTAAAAAAAAAACTAGAAATTCACTGAAAGAAAACAAAGGTTACAGGGACATTATAATTAGGAAATAGAATAAAAAAATCTTAGAAATTCACTAAAATACCAAAGGTAACAGGGACGTTATAGTTAAGTTCACATTTAAGTGCACAAAACCATAGAAGTTCAGCTGTTATAGTTAGAGGTATTTTCAAGTCACTATAACTCATGCCCCAAGGTAACTATAACTCGCGCCTTCGCCATGGACTGCTAATTACCCCAGATATTACATCACTCATGACATCTTCAATGACATTGATAATATCACTGTAACATTTACATAAAATTTTTGATTAGAAAACTGTGCATGATGGGGGCGCAGTTTATAGTTACCTTTAGGCATGAGTTATAGTCACTTGAAATAACTATAACAACTGCATTTCTATGGTTTTGTGCGTGTAAAATCTGAACCTAACTATTATATCCCTGTAACCTTTGTTTTTTTTGAGAATATATATTCCATGGAAGGCGGGCAGCCAAAACACGTTGATGTTTTTTCTGGGGAAGCACTGCACTTTAAATAAATAAGAAGTAACCATGTGCTGCTCCAATTTATAATTCATGGATTGAATGATGTGACCCTTGGATGCTACGGTGCGGCTGTTAGCGGTGTAAAGGAATTCACCAATATCTATTTTTATATATATATATATATATAGGTAACAAATATATATATATATATATATATATATATATATATATATATATATATATATGTTACCTACTGGCAATAGCCCATAGGTAGTTATAGCTAGGCCCACTTTTTTCCATTATCGGAGCGTTTTTTTGTTTTGCCAAAACTTTGGTGCTGTTTGAGGAATCTTCCCAAAATTTTCATAACTAATACAACACTCACTTTAGCTGGTGTCTTGTAAGTTTTGGGGTGATTCATCAAGCGGGGGCTGAGATAAGAGGGAGGGGGGTCCTAAAACACTTTTTCCCCATTCTATGTCTATATGATTTCTCAAATTTTGAACACTACAGCATGAACCACTGAATGGAATTACTCCACATGTGGTAGAAAGCTAGATCTTGGTCCAGAAAGCGTGCTTTTTACAACTTGGTGCAAATCAGTTTAGAAGTTTTCAAGTTATTTAAATTTAAAAAATATATAAATATAGGGATGCAAATCCATCCCCTGTTGATCCTTCGAGGATCCACCAACAGTGGATCTGCGGGAAAGGCAAGGGCCTGATTAGCTGGCTGGAACCTGACAAAAGTTGTGGCTGCCATTTTGTGTTTCACATTGACTGGGAGGGAGGGTGTATGAATAAACAGTGCAAAAACACATAAGGGATCAGCATTAAGGTATCTTGACTTCATAGGACACACAGAGGGGTTCGTTAGGGACCCCTCATGAACAAAAAATTGGCCAATATATATATATATTTTGTCTGATCTGCAGATCCTTCAGGGGGCTCAGCGCAGCCCCCTGTGTAAGTCTGCGGTAGGTGAAGGGAAAAAAACATCTACTGCATCCAACCCAATAATGTGCATGCCCAAAGGCTGTGCACAGCTTGGGTTTGGGTACTTGCGGGAGGGTTGGTCACAGGTCTTGTGGCCAATCCCCGTCACACGTGGCCGAAGAACATGTGTGTTACAGAAACCATAGAAATTCACTGAAAAAGCAAAGGTTATAGCGACATTATAGCTAAATTTAAGTTTTACCTATAAAAAACCATGGAAATTCAGCAGTTATATCTATCCTTTTAGTTATACTTATCTGAGAAAACTCTAACTCGTGCCTGAAAGTAACTTTAGTTTTAAAACACACCAGGGACACCCCAAAGGTACTAAAGGATCAGGGGCACGTATTTTATAAAGTAACAAGGGTCCCTTAGATAAAAGAACTATAGAATTAAATACCACATAGAATCATAATGAAGTCTGTGGAAAACATGCAATAAACCAGTATATTATTCCAGACAAAAATAAGAGAGAACAGTGTAGTGGGAAAACACAAACGTCTTGGAAACCATAAGTCATGATTGCTCCGGCATACCCCATGTGACAGAAAGCATAGTTAAAGTCACAATTTTACGTTACTCTTGCTCATGTCAAAACATATATAATTGTACAGAGTTCAAGCACTAAATGTCGACTTTTCGATCCCTTATTTGATAGTTGGGATCATCATCAAGACATAAACATTGTGCCTGAGATGCACATAAGTAGTCATTGACTATATAACCAAGACCTGTTAAAAGCAAGTGAAGAAAAAAAGGAGAAAATAAAAAAAGGTTAAGAGAGAAAAAAGAAAAAGGAATAGATTAGATATTGCTATATGTCAAAAACATCAAATAAATGTGCTGCCACACCATGCATCACGTGTGGGAAAGATTTGCCATGCAGGGTCTCATGTGGTACCAACACTCGGATTGGGATAATAATTGAAGCTAGTAAACCACTGAATGTGTCCTAGAACAGTAAGGAATCAGGGCTAATGTATATAGTCACCGGTGTCACAAACATTGTGAACCCAATCAGTGCTTGCACAAACCAATCACTTTTTGTTCTGTGGGTACACCAATGCAAGGTTATGTGCCATGAAGCTATGAAGTCATTCCATGCTTAAGCAAACTAATCACTCAGTGAGTAGCACAGCAAAAGGGTTCTAATGGTACAACCCACCAGAATAAACCTTTGTAGGGACATCTGTCAGTTAAGAAGTCCTCAATAAATCGACCGTAGTTATGATCCTCAGTCAAGGCCCTGAATGCTCAATTAGCAGTAATTACTGGAACCCCAAAAAAACAAATGACTACCAAATTATCACTAATAGAACCAATTGTGCAGCATGCGAGCTAATAACTGACCTTAGGGCAAAACAAGTTACCGGATGTCCCCAAGGGAGCCAACTGTGTCTAGAAAATAGCAGGCCAAACCAATTATTACATGCAATAAAATCTGCATTTAGAGTTTAGATGTTGGGCCTTCACCTATCAAAGTCTTTAAACAGAAGGAGAAACAAAAGGCAACGCAACAACGTCAGCCTTCACCATCACATTCTCCTTCCTTTCCTTCTAACCCATTACCACCACCTTCACCTACGCACTCAACACAGTTCTCTCCACAGGAATCTTCTGCATACCCACATAGAGACGATTTAACTGATCCTCAAGAAGAGGTAGACCCCTGGGATATATATGACACAGATCCCATTTTCCCTGATGATCTAGATTTATACCCAGCAAGGCCATCTCCCCCTGAAGATACCACGGCTTATAATCAAATTATAGCCATAGCAGCTGCGTGCCATAACGTACAATTACATACAGATCTTATTGAGGATGATTTTCTGTTTAATATTTTAACATCTACTCATAAAGAGTACCTGTGTATCCCTATGTTTCCAGGCATGTATAGACATGCTGAAGACATTTTTAAAGAACCTGTAAAAGCAAGAATCATGACAGCCAGGGCTGATAACAAAATTCAAACCAGCACCCTCTGATCCAGTTTTTATTAGGGCACAATTATTACCTGATTCTATAGTGGTAAGTGCAGCAAGAAAACAAGGCAATAGCCAGTCTACAGGAGATGCCCCTCCCCCAGACAAAGAAAGTCTAAAATTTGATGCAGCATGTAAAGAGTTGCTGCTCAAGCTGCTATCCACTGGAGGATTGCAAATTCCCAAGCACTCCTAGCAAGGTATGATAGGGCTCATTGGGATCAGATGGAAGACTTGTTACTAGATCTACCACGGAACATCAAAAAAGGGGTTCATCCCCACATCCTACAAGATTACTTTCTACTCTGGGGAACGCCAAAAATAGACCTATTCACAACAAAAGAAAACACAAAATGCCAAAACTTCGCGTTCAGGTACCCACACCCTCAGTCCAAGGGCAATGCATTATGGATCAGTTGGTCAGGGATATTTGCTTACTCTTTTCCCCCTCTCCCACTCATTCCTTTACTGGTAAACAAACTAAGTCACAACAAACTCAAACTAATACTTATAGCACCAACCTGGGCTCACCAACCGTGGTACACAACACTGCTAGATTTATCAGTAGTACCTCACATCAAATTACCGAACAGATCTGTTAACGCAACACAAACAACAGATCAGACACCCGAATCCAGCATCGCTCAATCTAGCAATCTGGCTCCTGAAATCTTAGAATTTGGACATTTAGACCTTACACAAGAATGTATGGAGGTCATTAAACAAGCTAGAAAATCCACTACAAGACTTGCTATGCAAACAACCAGCACCAGCTCATCACAAATCTAAAGTCCTATATGGTCAGACACAACCATTCACTCCAAGAAACTTTCAGCCGAGCTTTCACCTATTTGGATGAATTACTATCAAGGCTTAGGTTACTCAAAGTGGCCCTGATAGTTGAGAGTCTGCTGCAATAGATATGTTTTTATATGCTGTGAGGAAAACTATTAATCAAACTATTTGCATACTACCCAGTGCATAAATTGCACTCCAGATAATGCACACCCATTTTTCGGCCTCATGTACAACATCACAATACAGTACACATAGCTGATCCCCCATCCAATACCCTTTTCCAGATATAGGCAGTACACAGATTATGTACTAAGAAGTCCTCTTGGAAAGTTCTAAGGAGCCTCATCAAAGCATATGAAGTATCTACTGATGTACTACAGTGAGCTATCTGTACATGGAGTGAGAAATAGCTGCACATGTTGACTTTCCAACCATCCAGCAGAGGGTAAGGTTGTAGTTCTATATGTAGTTTTAAGCTGTAGAGGAGCAACCTTCAGTATTGTATTTATTGAAGGCTGGCAGGGTAAATATTCTAAAGTGCATTCAGATGAAAGAGGTCCAACCCACTGGATGCACTGGATATTCAAAGCAGATGATCTGTATAGTCTATTCAACAGTGACGGATAGGCAGCCCAAACAATGCAGTAGTTACAGGCAACCAGATCTATGACCTGCAGGGTTCACACTGCAGCGACAAGGTGGAATCTGCATTACAGACATGTGGCAGCCACAACAATTGCGTGGGTAGTAGTTTCCTTCTCTGGAAGGGATTTTGTTGGTATAATAAATAAAGGAGTAAAAGGAAAGAAGTGGTGTTGGGAAAGATAGGGTTGGAAGTAGTCAAGTGGTATTTTTTGTGCAGACTCTCTCCTCCAGCTGGAGGCGCAATCCATGCTTCAAAGGTTGCAGTGGAGTTGGTTCCAGAGGAGGAACGGGGTCAGGGATGTTATTTGTGTTATTTCCTGATTCCCAAGAAGGACTGTCGTACATCTGACCCTAGACCTCAGGATTTTGAACTGGATTCTCAGGCAGGAAAAAAAATCAAAATGCTGACGCTAGCTCAGGTGCTTCTCATTTTGGAGAATGAAGGCTGGATGGTTTCAGTCGTCTTGTAGGATGCATACTTCACTTCCCTATTTGACAGTCGCACAGGAAGTATTCTTAGTGCACGGTGGGGCCTTAACACTATCAGTTTTCAAGTCTTGTTGTCGCTTTTCGAGTCTTCACAAAGGTGATGGATCCCAGTGGTAACACTGCAGCGACAAGGTGGAATCTGCATTACAGACATGTGGCAGCCACAACAATTGCGTGGGTAGTAGTTTCCTTCTCTGGAAGGGATTTTGTTGGTATAATAAATAAAGGAGTAAAAGGAAAGAAGTGGTGTTGGGAAAGATAGGGTTGGAAGTAGTCAAGTGGTATTTTTTGTGCAGACTCTCTCCTCCAGCTGGAGGCGCAATCCATGCTTCAAAGGTTGCAGTGGAGTTGGTTCCAGAGGAGGAACGGGGTCAGGGATGTTATTTGTGTTATTTCCTGATTCCTAAGAAGGACTGTCGTACATCTGACCCTAGACCTCAGGATTTTGAACTGGATTCTCAGGCAGGAAAAAAAATCAAAATGCTGACGCTAGCTCAGGTGCTTCTCATTTTGGAGAATGAAGGCTGGATGGTTTCAGTCGCCTTGTAGGATGCATACTTCACTTCCCTATTTGACAGTCGCACAGGAAGTATTCTTAGTGCACGGTGGGGCCTTAACACTATCAGTTTTCAAGTCTTGTTGTCGCTTTTCGAGTCTTCACAAAGGTGATGGATCCCAGTGGTTACAGTGCATCTCAGATGTTTAGGAATATCAGTATTCTCTTACCTGCGTGATGGGCTCATCAAAGTCAATTCTCCAAAATTAGCGTTGCCACTTGTGGTTAACGAATCAGTGGTTGTTAAGCCTGGGCAAACCCAATTCTCACCTAGAGCCCTATCGGTGCACCCTTTTCCTAGGGGCATTACTGGACACTACGGTGAGTCAAGCTTTTCCTCCTCTAAGGATTTGATGTTTAAGAATGGAGCAGTGATTCCAGTTCTGAAAGTCTTGTTAGGTCTGTTAGCCTCCTGCATTCTGTTGGTCAACCATACATGTTGGCACATGAGGACCGTCCAGTGGTTTCAGCACAGCGGGAATTTCCAGGCGACTGTCTCCAGAGAGACTGCAGTGGATCTTGCAATGGTAGGGTGTAGGAAAGTGCTCCTTTTTTACATGGTCACCCCAACTTTTTGCATGGAATATGATGCAATTTTGACTGAAAGTGCAGTGGGTTCCCTCTATCCAAGTCCCCAGTGCCAGTTCATTTTCCCTAAAATTGTGCAGTTCACCAGTTGGCAACACCTTTGGCACCCCTGTAAGTCCCTGGTAGATGGTACCTCTGGAACGTACGGCATGGCTACCAAAGAGAGTCTCGAAGGGCTGTAGCATGTATTGTGCCACCCTCAGGTACCCCTCCCCTAGCACTTGCCAACTGCGATTGTAGGCTGTGTGTCTTGGTGCAGCTAAAAAAAAAAAAAACATGGAATGGCACACAGCCTTTTTGCCATGTCCCCTAACACTGCATGCAATATATGTAAGTCACCCCTACAGCAGGCCTTACAGCCCTAAGGCAGGTGCATTAGATTACATGTGAGGACATATCTGCAACAGCAGATATGTCCCTGCTATGTATTTGTCGATTCTTAGCTATAATCATTGAACACAGAAGCCATTTTTAGGTCAAGCGTGCAAGCACTCTGATGTGTTGTGATCTATCTGTGGGCTTTAACCACTCCCACTGCACGCCTATCACTATCACTCGTTCATGGGCTTGCCTTTCAAACATCCTTTATCATCATTCATAAATGCTTTATGTGTGTTCCTCCTTGGGGCGATTTTGTTACCGCCTTGGCCATAAACCCTGTTACATGAATAATTGCACGTTTGCCGATACTTCTGACTGCGAGCGAACTTCTTTTTCCTTTTGTGTCTCTCCTTCATGCTCATGGCGGCCATGGAGCATTGAATTGGCTCACTTATGTCAACTGTTTTACTTTTAATTTTCAATTTATGTTGCAGGAAAAGCCCAGTTAGGGATTTACAACGCTATAGCTCTAACCCGAGCAAATGAGAGACCCATTGCATTGCAAATGCTTGTTAAGTAGATGTGCTGGACATTTAGTAATACAAGTTCCCCAGCTACATGATTGCTTCACTGAAAATAGGGATGTTTGGTCTCAAACATCTGGCATTAATAACCTCTCACTGATGCCAATGATGGATTTAATACATGCACCCAGAGGGCACCTTAGAGGTGCCCCCTAAAAAACCTACCATCTACATTCAAAAAAGAAACCTCCCCTCAAGATTGACACCTCGCCTCAAAACACCACCAAACAAGAAAAAGACAATAGGTGGTACATCTTTCTCTGTTCAAGTGGCCAAACTATAGAATTAATTTCCCCAAATATAAGATCCATGACTAACTATCTCATCTTCAGAAGACTACTCAAGAGTTGGCTCTTTCCTACATAGCCACCGTACTCAAACAGCAAACATTATAAACATTTATAATTTCATTATGTGTATATAGTTAGGTATGTATATTTCTTTGTACAAATAGGTATAACTATTTTATCTTAAAATATATAGATGCTCTTTATGCCGGTTTTAACAAATGTATATTTTACTTATAGTTAAATGTATACATGTACGTATGTATGTGTATGTGTCGCTGTATATATGAGTATACATTTATTGTGTATATTTGTATGTATATATGTGTATATTATTCTACGCTTAACATAGGACTTTGCATAATTTCTATATAAGTTGTTTGATCGGATGCTTAATAGTCTCTGTTTTTATTTTATCTGTTGCAATCGGCAAATATGATCCTGTCCACAAGCATTTCACTATTGAAATATTGAGAAAAGGTCAAATAATGTTATAAAAGTACACAAAAAAATTAACTTCAAATACTGGAACTCTTAAGTCTGTGTTTATAAGATCTTACTTAAATCTCAATATATTATATTCCTTACAAATATATTCCCTTACCATGTAATCATGTATCTATATAGTTATTATTTTAGTCCTGCTGTACAAGAGGAAAATATTTTTTTGTTTTAATGTTCACCCACTTAAAAGTATTCAGAAACATAATTTTGACAAGGACTTTTATTTAAGAGTTAGATAGATACATTAGTGCTTCAGTTCATCACCTCTGTGTGCCAGCCTGGGTCATAAATCTGACTGAGCCCTGCTATCTGCAGCCTTATGATAGTAATGGAAAATAAACCAGCCTTCCGTTAACTTTAAAAGGAGAGTTGATACAGTGCTTATTTAAAAATGAAGTTACGGCTCCAAACCACTCTGAAGGTGTCTGGGAGGTACTGGTAGCTTGCAATCGACTGGTTGGCGACACCTGGTTTGTTCCACGATTATGAATGTGGTGATGATCCCTGTAAACCACCAGTCTCTCCAACACTTGATAATTGAAGTTGTGTTCAGGGGTGGCTCCTCTGCTGTGGCGGGAGAGCGTGTCTCACCTCCCAAGCACACCCCCCCCAGCAGGAGCAGCTGCAAAACTTTTACAAGAAAAGGATAATAAACTTTGTTTATTATCCTTTTCTTGTAAAAGAGGTGGGGCCACGGGCGATGACAGGGATGGAGGGGGAGTGCACAGCACTCCCCCTCAGTGCGCATGTATTTTTGGCCGGCCACCTCGGGCCGGCCAAACACACGTGCACACTAGGCGCTCTTCAACCTGGCATTGCATTGCCGAGTTGGAGACAGCAGGCAGAGACTCTCACTCTGCCTCGAAGCACCCTGGCTAGGTGCTCCGTCCAATCCTAACTCTGCCAGCTGCATGAAAGCAGTGCTAGGATTGGATGCAAGTCAGGCTGAAAGCCTGTGCCTGGAGTGGAGGACCAAGGAGCGAATCGGCGCATTGAGAAATGTAAGTTTAAAAAAAAAAAAAAAAATGGTTGTGTTAGCTTTTAAAATGTACTAATATTTGTACTCGGTCAAGGTATGCCTTTTTAGATTATGTCTGAAACCAGTGAATTTATTATAAGCATTCAACTCTAGGTAAGCGTACCATACCTGGAGGTCAGTTATTACAGAAAAGCATTTTCTTGTTCACTTTATAATATACCGACAAGGAAGAGGTATTTTGGATGAACTTGGGAGTTTGCACTTCTCCCCTGCTCCCTTCCAGTACGCATCCACCCCTGAACATGTCCAGAGGAGTAACACAACTTGAGTGAGCCCTCCTACAAAGTACATGGAGGGTCCCCCTCAGGCCCACCACTAATCACTATGCTCATAGTACTCTGCTGAGCCCCCCCTCCCCCCCCACCAATCACTATGCTCATAGTACTCTGCTGAGTGCCCCTCCCCCCCCCCCCCTCCCTCCCCATTAAGCTCAGATCCCTCCTCCCCGCACTACAGGGGCTAATATTACACTACTCAATATGCCAGTTTGCCTGTGTTAAATTGAAGTGGAGGTACTTTCCCCTCTTTTTCAAATATGTTGCTTTTTCTTTTCAGGCATTAAACCATTTCAGTGTGACCGCTGTGGGAAAAAGTTTACCCGGGCTTACTCCTTAAAGATGCATCGTCTGAAGCACGAAGGTAAACGCTGTTTCCGGTGCCAGATTTGTAGTGCCACATTCACTTCCTTCGGGGAATATAAACACCACATGCGGGTGTCCAGACATATTATCCGCAAGCCTCGGATTTACGAGTGCAAAACATGTGGCGCCATGTTCACCAACTCTGGAAATTTAATCGTGCACCTGAGGAGTCTGAATCACGAAGCATCAGAGCTTGCAAACTACTTCCAGAGCAGGTGAGGTACACAACAAGACACAAAAACAAAACGGAACCCAAATCCAAATAAGGAGACAAATTCTTTACTTGACCTATCTAAATATTCCTACAATTAGGTAAACCTAGCACGGTTTACTGAGGCACTAAGTAACGGGCCTTTGATTCTTGCATAAATTACTCGTTGTCTCTCTCTTGCATGCTCCTTCCTTCCCTGGGTCTGATGTAATTTTCCACACCTAAATCTAGGCCTGGGTTTGGGAACATTCTCCGAATAGCAAAGTCCAGTCAGGTTATCAAGATATCTATAATAAATATGTAAAAGGAAATTCACGTATCCTGTATTTTCAATGAGATTATTGTATTACGTGCTGATTTCACTCTTCAGTGGCTCTATAAGCCCAGTCCTAACTACATCCCTTCTTGAAATCGAAGCCTAATGTTTTGAAATTAAAAGAAGCCTCCCATCTTCCTGAGCACATCTTATACTTTTTTCCCCATCACAAAATTAGTTGTTGCTGGAGTTAAACTTTAGATAAGTCTGAAAATGAACCTGTCTCTGCAGCTGGCTTCCATTTTCCTCTTGTAGCAAACAGACCAAGTTAGCTTTTGGAAGTTGAAGATGTTGCCTGACTCTCAGTTGCACCATGTTTATTTTACAACTGAGAAAAAGTAGTTCAATGTTCAAAAGACAGGTATATGCAAGCATTTTCATGAGTGCAAATTCTTAGTGATTATGAACCCTAACGTAGTTTGTGGATTGTTTGCATATTGTTGTTTTCCTTCTAAAATGTAACATGGTTGATGGCGGACAAAATGATTACACTGTGTGGCACCTTACCCCCACACCCCTCTGGATATTTCAATACGTGTTTTTTTCCAGCTTTGAATATGTGAATTAACTCAATCTTTTATTGCATCATCTTTTGGGATGTTTATGGATTTCCTAAAAAAATATTAATTCTCCTCAGGCACCTTTCATGTTTTAAGTACAAAACGTATGGGCATACATTTAACAGTTCCTGTTCTGTAGGATGTCTCTGGGATGGTTAGTTTCATCCTCTGACTGTTCTCACACCAGAATTAAAAAAACATATCTTAATAATTTGAAAGTCGGTTTCACAGTTTAAAAAGTGGAACA